>NC_044384.1:66416255-67077815 GCF_006542625.1 Nomascus leucogenys
AGGAGTGGCATTATGATCTTCACTTTCTATGCTAACTCAAAGGTCAAGGGAGTCAGAGTCCTGAAATTATCATTGTCCAGAGCAGGTTCAGCAGACTATTCCTGTAAGGGACCCGAGGATAAATATTTTAGCCTTTGTGAGCCATACAAACTCTGTCACAATTATGCGGCTCTGCCGCGGCATGAAAGCAGCCACAGAGAATGAATAAATAAATGAATGTGGCTGAATTCCAGTAGAACTTTATATACTCACTGAAATTTGAATTTCATACAATTTTCACATCAAAAATGTTATTTTTTCCTGGCTAACACAGTGAAACCCCATGTCTACTAAAAATACAAAAAATTAGCCGGGCGTGGTGGCATGTGCCTGTAGTCCCAGCTACTTGGGAGGCTGAGGCAGGAGAATGGCGTGAACCCGGGAGGCGGAGTTTGCAGTGAGCCAAGATCGTGCCACTGCACTCCAGCCTGGGCGACAGAGCAAGACTCTGTCTCAAAACAAAACAAAACAACAACAACAAAAAGTTATTTTTTTTCTGAGCATTTAAAACTGCAAAAAGAAAAACATTTCAACTGGTGGACCATAGAAAAACAAGCAGCAAAGTAGAGTAACCCATGGGCCATAATTTGCCAAATACCTGTTGTAGAAGAATTCCACCATTACTGGCCACATCTCTAGTACAGCAAAAACTCCCTGGAGATTCGTTTGGTGATACAGATGTGAAAATCGAGAATTCAATCATTTCTTGGGAAGAACAGTTTTAGAATTTGTCCAATATGGTCCCCTTCAGTGAGAGGGTATGCAGGCAACCATTAATTCAACATTTGAAGATATCGACCTAACAGCACATCTAGATCCAAGCGTAATGATGAGGGAAGAATGTTCACTGAAAATCCCATCTGTCTGAAAATAGGGACTTGAGACCTCACCAGTTGTTTTAAGGGAAAAAATATCTGTGGGCAGGAACCTCAAGTAAGTCACTAGGAGCATGCTTGTATGCATTGTTAAGACACGCTGCTATCGAAATGGTTCATAGCCACCTTCATTATTTTGGTTAAGAACACTAACCACCGGCCAGAATCTCTTCTATGCCTGCACCTTTGATAAGTGTTTTCTTGGTTTACAGCCACTGTTGAACTTACTCTGCTACAGTTCTCAACAAGACCCCTGGACTTGGGGGCTCCTGTTAAGGAGACTTTGTTAAGAAAAAAATAGCGGGAGGCTAAAGCGGGCAGATCACGAGGTCAAGAGATCGAGACCATCCTGGCCAACATGGTGAAACCATGTCTCTACTAAAAATACAAAAATTAGCTGGGCGTGGTGGCTCGTGCTTGTAGTCCCAGCTACTTGGGAGGCTGAGGCAGGAGAATCGCTTGAGCCTGGGAGGCAGAGGTTGCAGTGAGCCGAGACTGTGCCACTGCACTCCAGCCTGGCGACAGAGTGAGACTCCATCTAAAAAAAAAAAAAAAAAAAAAAAGGCATCTTACACAAAAAAATCTGTAGTTGTATCTCCCCAGATTTGAATCATTAATTTATTTTTTAATTTATTTTTGTCAAAAGGTAGTGGCAGTATAGACCATATCTGTTAGTAAATTACCTGAAGACTGTCTGTTTCTGCTCCAGCCTTGTTTTTGTCAGTGGTCCATCTTTTTGGTATACATCTTTGTGAGATGACATTTACAAAGCTTGCCAAGGTCCCCAGTGACCTCCACGTTAATAAATCCAGGGATGTTTAGAGTCCTCAGTTCACTTGGCCTGTCACCTGCATTTTCCAATCTGGACCCTTCTGTCTCCCCTTTGGCCCTCATGATACCACACTTTTTTCCGGGTCTCCTTGCATGCTTGCCTTCCTCCACCCAACTGTTCAAGCGGGAGTTTCTCGGGCTGAGCTCCTCCTCGTGTCACTTTATCTCCTAAACAATCTCTCCCATACTTTGGGCTCCAGTCTAGGGCAAGAGGAGTGGTCTGGCCTGGGGATACACAATTGTGACTCACTTCAGCAACTGTGCACCAGTGACTCACAATTGTGTATCCCCAGGCCAGACCACTCCTCTTGCCCTAGACGTAGGTATCTGATCTTCTAGTCTGTGTCTCTTTTTGAAGGCCTCAAAAGCACCTGAAATTCAATGTGTCCAAAACTACTATCCCAAGTTTATCTTTTTGCAGTTGCCCCTGCCAGTAAATAACATGACCATCCATCCACTTAGGAGGAGACCAAAAACTTAGGAGTCATCTTTGACATCTCCTTTTCTCCTGTTTCCCCATAGCTAATCTAATGTGGACTAATACTAACTTTACATTTGAAATATCACTCAAACCCCTCATCTCCTCTCCATTTCCACTATGATCAACCCAGACCAAACCACCAGGACCCTTACCATGGACCTCAGACTGGCCTCTCACCCCCACACTTGCTCTTCCCAAATTCATTCCCCTATGCATCAGTAAGAGTGATCTTTAAAAATGCAAACCTGATCGAATCAACCCCCGGTCCCCAAATAAAACCCTTTGATAGTTTCTTGTAGCTCTTAGCATTGCACCAAAATCCTTAATGTGGCCTCAGAATCCTGCATGACCTGCCTGCTGCCTGCCTTCCCAGGCTCTTCTCAGAGGCCATGGCCCTCACCTCCTCTCGCCTCTTCTTGCCTGAGTCCTTCTCACTTGCTGGGGTCTCGGCCTACCAGGCCCTTCCCCACTGCTTTTTTTTTGTTTTCTGTTTTTTCGTTTTGTTTTTGTTTTTGTTTTTGAGACGAAGCCTTGCTCTGTTGCCCAGGCTAGAGTGCAGTGGTGCAATCTCAGCTCACTGCAGCCTCTGCCTCCTGGATTCAAGCAGTTCTCCTGCCTCAGCCTCCCGAGTAGCTGGGATTACAGGCACCCGCCACTACGCCCAGCTAATTTTTGTATTTTTAGTAAAGAAGGGATTTCACCATCTTGGCCAGGATGGTCTTGAACTCCTGACCTCGTGATCCACCTGCCTCGGCCTCCCAAAGTGCTGGGATTACAGGCGTGCGCCACTGCACCCAGCCCCCCACTGCTTTCTTTACCTACATGATTCCTCTCCCCCACTTTTTTTTTTTTTTTTTTTTGAGATAGAGTCTCACTCTGTCACCCAGGCTGGAGTGCAGTGACGCAATCTCAGCTTACTGCAAGCTCCGCCTCCCAGTTTCACACCATTCTCCTGCCTCAGCCTCCCGAGTAGCTGGGACTACAGGCGCCCACCACCATGCCAGGCTAATTTCTTTTGGTATTTTTAGTAGAAACGGGGTTTCACCACGTTAGCCAGGATTGTTTCAATCTCCTGACCTCGTGATCTGCCTGCCTCAGCCTCCCAAAGTGCTGGGATTACAGGCGTGCGCCACCACACCCGGCTGACTCCTCCCCATTTTTATGGTCTTACTTCAAACAGCAGCATTGCAGGAAAACCTCCGCAGATTCCCTGGTTTGGGTCTTCTACAGCTCTCTGTATCTCTTCTCTCAGCAGTTGTCATGTTTGTGGTTACATTTTAATTTGTTTGATCATTTGGTTAATTGCTGCTCCTTCCTTAGACTGGAAGCTCCGTGACAGCAGAGCAGTGGCCACTTTGCTCCCCATTACACCCTAGCACAGGGCAGGGCCAGCAGGAGGCACTTCGTAAATACCTGATGAAGAGAAGGAGGGACAAAAGGAGAAAGGGAGAGTGGTGGCAGGGCATGGGTATGGGCAAAGGAACTGAGGGAAAAAAGGAGAGAAAGATAGAACAGAGCAGAATAAAGAGGGAAGAAGCATCTATCCCTAGAAATGGTACCTGGGAAATTACAAAATCACCCACACCCCATATGAAGTATCTTCTTTATATTACAGAAAGGAGTTTCAACACATGCCCACATGCCCGCTGTGAAAACACTCGCCATCTGAAGCCAAGGGCCTGGGGAGGTTTGTCTCTTTCATAGTGTAATGCCCTCAGAGATCCGACTACTAGAATCGTGCTCATGGCATTTCTGAGCCCTTTTCATGGTGTCAGTTTTGGTTGAGACAGAAAGTACAAGCTACACACCCCTTTACAGAAAACCTGGTGTTCCCGAGACCCTGGAAACACAGAAGATGAATAGACATGTCATGGTGTCCCACCCTGAGAGTCATCCAGAGGCCTAAGGGAAGTTCTCATTAGAAAACGTCAGACAGCAGAGAGAAGGAGTGATTTACAGTACAGGAAAAATGCTGAGGAAATCCTCAGACAAGAGGCTTCACAAAGATTACTTAGAATTGGAAGACAGAAAATACATATTTTCTGGTGGGGAGGAGATCATTTTATCGTGCCTGGTAAACAAAGTTTGCTGTTGTGCTTGGATGGTATGACAGGTAGCCCACTTTCCTTGAAGATTTGCTGTGAACTGTAGACCCGCATATATGCATGAAGCCAGGGACCTTGCGGGGCTGAGCACAGCCTTCCCTTTTTGCCCTGATCAGTTTTTCGGATTCAGAGTTGAAAAATTGAATTCATTTTCTGGCCTCATGCATATTGCGATGCCATTTTTAAATAGAACCTGAGACCTCCTTCATCCTCGCCCTTCCATTGGTTTATGCATTTTCTACATTCAGCTACTGCCCCTGTTTTCTTCCATAAAGACTAGGAAGGACATCCAAACAGGGGTACAAAAGTTTACCAACGAAGAGCTTCTAGGAAAAAAAGAAATGAGCTTAAAGTTTAGATTATCTCTAGCTGAGCATGGTGGCTCACACCTGTAATCCCACCACTTTGGGAGGCCGAGGTGGGCAGATCACCTGAGGTCAGGAGTTTGAGACCAGCCTGGCCAACATGTTGAAGCCCTGTCTCTACTAAAAAAAAAAAATACAAAAATTAGCCAGGCATGGTGGTGCATCCCTGTAATCCCAGCTACTCGAGAGGCTGAGGCTGAGGCAAGAGAATCACCTGAACTTGAGAGGCAGAGGTTGCAGTGAGCTGAGATGGTGCCACTCACTGCACTCCAGTCTAGGCAACAGAGCGAGACTCTGTCTCAAAAACAAAACAAAACCAAAACAAAACAAAAAGGTTAGATGATCTCACAAAAATAGTATAAAAACCCGAGTGTGCAGCTTTGAGACACTTAGGGAGAAACGGGGGCCAAAAGAAGCTGAGAGGGAGGCTGAAATTGCCGAATGAAGGGGTAGCTGAAATAGCCGCCGCTTAGGAGACCACCAAGCCAGGCAGGACAGGCATGGCAGGGGAGGCAGCTGGAGAGGGACTCTTCACCAGCCTTGCTTAGGTTTGTTACCTTTTCAAATCAAAACTGGAGCCTCATAATAGATATCACAGAATAATTGGCCCACTAATTAATTAATAATGAATTTAGTTTTCCTTCTACAGAAATATATCTCCAAGATAATTTTTTTCTTTTTTTGATGCCAAAGCATAAAGCAATATGACCCTAAATAACTCACTGTTTTGCTACCTGAATTTCCCAATTAAACATCTGTATTTGGAAAAGCAAGGCATACCAAGTGGCCTTTTCATTTAGGATGAACATGTCTTTGCTTTCATCATCTTACTCGAAACTCTATAATTGTCAACAACTGCATCTAAATCCCCAAGTGGATTTCATCTCATTTCTTAATCTATGTTGTAAAGCTGCAATATTCAGCTTTTGCTGCCAACCATGTTTTATGTCTTCAGAATTGCCTGAAATGTAAAATTAAACTTAGTCCACGCTATTCTGAACCTCCTTCCATGGCATTTGGTCTGTGGTTAGTTTGCTTTAATAGTTAATTTAATAGGCCGGGTGCAGTGGGTCATACCTGTAATCCCAGGACTTTAGGAGGCTGAGGCAGGCGGATCACGAGGTCAGGAGATAAAGACCATCCTGGCTGACACGGTGAAACCCTGTCTTTACTAAAAATAAAAAAAAAATTAGCCAGGTGAAGTGGCGGGCGCCTGTAGTCCCAGCTACTCAGGAGACTGAGGCAGGAGAATGGCGTGAACCCAGGAGGTGGAGCTTGCAGTGAGCTGAGATCGTGCCACTGCACTCCAGACTGGGCGACAGAGCGAGACTCCGTCTTAAAAATAATAATAATAATAATTTAATAAACCAGAGCCACTGGAAGCGAGACTGAATTGCACCTGTTGCACTGATTTGGTGACTATTATTCATAGGATTAAACAAAGATATTAATTTCCTTTTAAAACTCATAATTAGCCAAATGAACTTCATTCCTGAAGTCCTGAAATGCAAACATGTTCAATATAATAAAACTATTAATACAATTTCCCATGTTATTTAGTAAAAAATGAAAAATGATTATTTTAATACATGACAAAAAACCATCTTCTAAATTCTTTATCATTTGTGAAAAATTATTGTTTTGTTTTGTTTTTTTAGAGACAGGGTCTTGCTCTGTTGCCCAGGCTGGAGTGCAGTGGCACCAACACAGCTCACTGTAGCCTTGAACTCCTGGGCTCAAGCAGTCCTCCCACCTGAGCCTCCCAAGTAGTTGGGACCACAGGCACACACCACCACACTTGGTTACATTTTTATATTTTTGTAGACACAGGGTCTCACTATGTTGCCCAAGCTAGTCTTGAACTCCTGGCCTCAAGCAATCTTCCTGCCTCAGCCTCTAAAGCACTGGGACTACAGGTGTGAGCCACTGCACTCAGCCTCTTTTCTGAAAAACTATTGTTATATAATTTAGAAACAGCAAGAAAAATGGTAAAAACAAGACAAAACCAAAAGTCTTTGAATTAATGTTACAATCAGTTTAAGTTTCATTTAGCACTACTTCTTTTAACATTAATGTGGACATACTGACATAAAATTGACAAAAAAATGAAATAAGAGGTTTCAATACTGAAAGGAAAGAAACAAAGTTATTATTATTTTCTGATGGCATGCTTTTACTTATTGAAAACCCAGGATTAACAAATAAACAAACAAAAATCAGGAACAATAAGGAAGCTTATAAGGTGGCCAATTATACAATAAATATTGAAAAAGAAGATATTGAGAGAAAAAAATATCATTTTTCCCTAAATTAACATGTAAATTCAATGATTTCTGTATAATTCCCAACCAAATGACCTTACTGAACAAAATGATTCCATATTTTATGTGAAAGAACAGACATGTGAGAATAACCATAAAATTTCTGAAAATAAAAGACAATGTTAGGGACACACTATTTGGTATTAAAATATATTATACAACTATAATAATTAAAACAATGTGGTGATGAATTGGGAATAAATAGAATGAAAGGCTTAAATGCAAACCCAGGATATATGGTAATTATAACAAATATATATACAAATGTCAAGTTGACATTTGTACCAGTGGAAGAAAATGTGATTATACAATAGAGAACAATGAATATCCAATAAATATGTTTTAAAAGTTCAAACTCAGTACTAATTGAAGAAATACAAATAAAAACAGTTGGTGAGAGTGTAAATTGATAATATTTCTTTTTTTTTTTTTTTTTTTGAGACGGAGTCTCGCTCTGTCACCCATGCTGGGAGTACAGTGGCACGATCTCAGCTCACTACAGCCTCTGCCTCCTGGGTTCAAGGGATTCTCCTGCCTCAGCCTCCCGAGTAGCTGGGATTATAGGCATGCACCACCACTCCTGGCTAATTTGGTATTTTTAGTAAAGATGGGGTTTCTCCATGTTGGTCAGGCTGGTCTCGAACTCCCGACCTCAGGTGATCCACCCACCTTGGCCTCCCAAAGTGCTGGGATCACAGGCATAAGCCACCATGCCTGGCCAGCTGATATTTCTAAAGGACACTTCAACAACATAACCTAAAGATTTTTTTTTTATTTCAATAGCTTTTGGGGTACAAGTGGTTTTTGGTGACATGGATGAATTACATCGTAGTGAATTCTGAGATTTTTAGTGCACTCATCACCTGCACATTATAACTAAGGTATAATTTTTTATCCCCGTAAATAACCTAAAGATTTTAAGGGACCATACTTTAACTGGACCATACTTTTTAGAAGCTACATCCATGAGAAGTACACTGTCACATCAGCTTGGCATAGTCCCTGACTCCTCACTGTCTCTCTTGCCACATATTATTTCATCACCCAGGTATTAAGCCCAGTACCCAGTAGCTATCTTTTCTTTTCTGTTCTCCCTTCTCCCACCCTCTCCCATCAAGTAGACCCAGTGCCTATTGCTTCCTTCTTTGTGTTCATAAGTTCTTAACATTTAGCTCCCACTTATAAGTGAGAACATGTGGTATTTGGTCTTCTGCTCCTGCATTAGTCTGCTAAGGATAATACCCTCCCGCTCCATTCATGTTCCCAGACAAGACATGATCTCATTCTTTTTTATGACTGCACAGTATTCCATGGCATATATGTACCACATTTTCTTTATCCAATCTGTCATTGATAGACATTTAGGTTGATTCCATGGCTTTTCTATTGTGAATGGTGTTGCAATGAACATTTGTGTGCATGTGTCTTTATGGTAGAACGATTTACATTCCTCTGGGTATATACCCAGTAATGGGGATGCTGGGTGGAATGGTAGTTCTGCTTTTAGCTCTTTGAGGAATCACCATACTATTTTCCACAATGGTTGATGTAATTTACACTCCCACCAACAGTGTATAAGCATTCCCTTTCTTCTGCAACCTTGACAGCAGCTGTTATTTTTTGACTTTTTAATAATACCTATTCTGACTAGTGTGAGATGGTATCTCGTTGTGATGTTGATTTGCATTTCTCTAATTATCAGTAATACTGAGCTTTTCTTCATATGCTTGTTCACTGCATCTATGTCTTCTTTTGAGAAGTGTCTGTACATGTCCTTTGCCTACTTTTTAATGGGATTGTTTGTTTTTTTCTTGTAAATTTAAGTTCCTTATAGATGCTGGGTATTAGACCTTTGTCAGATGCATAGTTTGCAAATATTTTCTCCCTTTCTGTTTACCCTGTTGATAGTTTATTTTTCTGTGCAGCTCTTAAGTTTAATTAGATCCCACTTGCCAATGTTTGCTTTTGTTGTGATTATTTTTGGTGTCTTTGTTGTGAAATCTTTGCCCATTTTTATGTCCAGGATGGTATTGCCTAGGTTGTCTTCCAGAGTTTTTACGGTTTGGGGTTTTACATGTAAGTCTTTAATCCATCTTGAGTTGATTTTTGTGTATGGTGTAAGGAAGGGGTCCAGCTTCAGTCTTCTGCATATGGCTAGCCAGTTATCTCAGCACCATTTATTGAATAGGGAATCTTTTCCCCCTTGGTGGTTTTTGCCAGCTTTGTTGAAGATCAGATAGTTATAGATGTGTGGCCTTATTCCTGGACTCTCTATTCTGTTCCATTGGTTTATGTGCCTGTTTTTGTACCAGTACCATGTTGTTTTGGTTTCTGTAGCCTTGTAGTATAGTTAGAATTCAGGTAACATGATGCCTCCAGCTTAGTTATTTTTGCTTAGGATTGCCTTGGCTATTTGGGCTCTTTTTTGGTTCCATATGAATTTTAAAATAGCTTTTTTTCTGGTTCTGTGAAGAATGTCGTTGGTAGCTTGATAGGAATAGCATTGAATCTGTAAATTGCTTTGGGCAGTATAGCCATTTTAATGATACTGATTCTTCCTATCCATGAGCATGGAATGTTTTTCCACTTGTTTGTGTCATCTCTGATTTCTCTGAGCAGTGTTTTATAATCTTCTTGTAGAGATATTTCACCTCTCTGGTTATCCATATCCCTAGCTATTTTATTCTTTATGTGGCAATTGTGAATGGGATTGCCTTTCTGATTTGGCTCTCGGCTTGCCTATTGCTGGTGTATAGGACTCAGGAGACTGAGGCAGGATACTTGCTTGAATCCAGGAGGCCGTGGTTGCAGTGAGCTGAGATCATGCCACAGCACTCCAGCCTGGGTGACACAGCGAGATTCGGTCAAAAAATAAATAAATAAAAGGAGTACTGGTGATTTTTATACATTGATTTTGTATCCTGCAACTTTGCTGAAGTTGTTTATCAACTGGAGGAGCTTTTTGGCTGAGACTATGGGGTTTTCTAGATATAGAGTCATATCTGCAAACAGAGATAGCTGACTTCCTCTCTTCCTATTTGGATGCTCTTATTTCTCTTGCCTGATTGCTCTGGCTAGGACATGGCAGAGATTTTTGTCTGTTTCATCCATTTATGGCTGGGGCCTAGCATGCAGGCAGCCACCAGTAATGTATATTGAATGAATTTCTGAGCAATATTTGCCATACACTTTCCTGCCTGATAATATTTAAGTAAAGCATCAGAATGATAAAATGGAACTCAAAGAGGCATGGTGCTACCTGCCATGAGACTCTTTGAAAAGCTAGGAAAGGGACTAAGAAAATTATTGGTGTTTTTATATTCAGTCCTAATGGTGGTCTGCTATTTCTTCCAGAAAAGTCTCTAGCTGGTAATAGACTCACACCAAACTCCTAACCACAATAATAATAAATGAGGCAATAATAACTGTAATAATGAAAGCAGTCCCTTACATTTGTATACAATTTCACAATACGTAGGTACTTACCTATTAATTATCTTATTGAATCCTCATGAAGATCCCATAAGTTTGGGAGACAGGTAGATAACACCTATTTGATGGATTCAAACACTACTTTTTGCTGTGGGAGGCTACTTCTTAAAAAAGGATTTTCGTTTAGATTTTCTGAACTTCCCTCAGCATGGAAAGTTAAAGTTAAAAGATCAATTTAGTTATTTTTCTAAGTCTAATGCGTTAGTAAAATAATCTCAAGAGCTGTTAGTTTATGATTATGGCCATGGGATAGCAAAAACAGGTGTCTCAAAATGGATCACGTTCTGTGTGCTCACAACTTTTAAACTTATTTTCACAACCTTCATAATATTACTTCCATATGTAATCATTATCACCATGATAAACAAGTTCTACATTTTATTTTAGTCCTTTCATTTTAGCCATCTAAACAGTGGAGCCTAATTGGTGCATTGGTGTTGCCGGGTCACCACATAGCCTGCTTTCACCCTAGACAGGAACAGTGTGCATCATGGCCGCATGTCATCTGTACATTGAGATCTAACATATTTTGATGGCAATGGGCAAGTGGTAAGTAGAAGCAACTTTGTTTGTTTGTTTGTTTGTTTGTGATGGAATCTTGCTCTGTCGCCCAGGCTCTAGGGTAGTGGCGTGATCTTGGCTCACTGCAAGCTCCGCCTCCCAGGTTCGTGCTATTCTCCTGCCTCAGCCTCCCAGTAGCTGGGACTACAGGCACCCGCCACCATGCCCGGCGAATTTTTTTTTTTTTTTTTTTTTAGTGAAGACGGGGTTTCACCGTGTTAGCCAGGATGGTCCCGATCTCTTGACCTGGTGATGCGCCCGCCTCGGCCTCCCAAAGTGCTGGGATTACAGGCGTGAGCTGACGCGCCGGAAATGAGCTATGATTTTAAGAAACATTTGAAGTGACAAACTTGGGAGGAAATTATCCTCTTTAGGGCCTAATATGTAAAAGCCAATGTTGCACGTGTGTGTGTGTGTGTGTGTGTACATGTCTGTGTATGTGTGTGCGTCTCTGTGATTGTGAGTTTTGAGGGTCTTATCTAGGCAAATGTGGCTACTAAGTCTTCTACTTGACTAACCTTCGGAATCAGCTGATTAATCACAAATGATCTGTTGGGAACCTCTGAGCAAAATATTTGTTATTAATTATGCATACTTAACATTTACTAAAACTCTCAAGCTAACTGCATTTAATTTTAGGGAAATAAATGTAGCTAAATTCCTACCTAATGAATTGAATAATGGTTGTGTGTGTCTCTGTGGCCTACAGGACAACGGGCGGGCTGTGGTTTATAACAGGGCCCACCCCAACGTGGAGCCAGCTAGGGACATGGCCACACCATGCCCTGACCATTTTCAGCTTAGAATGCAGTTCACTCACAGAGCGTTCACACGTTCACAAAACACAGTGCCAGAGGCCCTCCAAGCCTCCAGAATGTTGACCTAGCAGAAAAACGAGACTTCGCATAAAACAAGAACACAGAGGGTCCCTGCTGGAGAGGGACAGGCAGCGTTGAAGGACACAGATGAGGGTAGTAAGGAGAGCAAGCAGTCAACATTTTGCAGTGCATACTCAAGAAGCCAGATCTTCAGGAAGCCAGACATGGAGCCGAGGGAGATCGGAAAACGCTTAAGCTTACGCAAACCATGAGGGCACTAAGACAAGGAAGGGGCCACTTCCAAGGTAGTGTTTCGTGGAGCCCGAGGTGCCTTGGGCACACAGAAGCATGGGGGAACTTAGGTGGGACTACAGAAGTGACCCCAAAGTCCCAGAAACCCTACAACCCCTCCCTGAGATGTCTCCACAGAAGCAGGGCTCCAAGGAACTCAGTTTGAAATCCTCTCTGAAAGCTCCTTCTGGTTGTCTGCACACCGGTGAAAATTTAAATATTACTCTCTAACTGTTCGATATAGCTCTTAAGTATGTTAAAAGGAACAACATCTAAATGAATGAATAGCGTGGCCCTTTCTACCTCTCACGCCTTTCCATAAAATATAAAAACCTAGACTTGATTGACTCACCTGGTTGTCTGCCTAATGGCTATCAAAACGCAAGCCAGATGATAAAAACCAAATACTGTTTAGACTTTGCATCTTGGAGGCAGTAAACAAAAGTATTTTGTGTGCTCACAGCTTTTAAACTTATTTTCATAGCCTTCATAGTATTACTTCCATCTGTAATCATTATCGCCATGGTAAACAACTCCTACATTTGTCGTCTCCCTTAATCCTCCAGCGGCTATTTGAGGAAGGTCACGGCACGTCTCCCATGTCACAGATGCTGAGTGTGAGGCACCAGAGAGTGGAGTCTCTTGCTCCAGGGCTGCAGCTGGAAGGGGCTGGAGCTGAACACTGAGGTCCTCTGACCCTGCTGCCTGGGGCCATCTTGCTGCCCCATCCCACTGCTTGGGTCACAGTCTTATTTCTCAAGTTCAAAAGTATTTCCTGAGTCCAGAAATCTTTAATCTAGACAAGTAAACATTGTTTACAACAAATCTCTCGAGCTGACATCTGCCCAAAATCGTGAGAGCTTTAAGATAAGAAGAGGCCATTTCCAAGATAGTTCGTTATGGGGCCTGAGGTGTTTGGGGCACGCAGAAGGATGAGGAAACAGATGGAACCACAGCAGTGACACTGAAGTCCCAGAGACCCGACAGCCCTCCCTGAGACATCTCCACATAACCAGGACTCGAAGGAACCCAGTTTGAAATGCCCCTGCTTCGATTTTCTCTGATAGTTTTTTCTGGCTGCTACTATATTTTATAAGTAGTATTATCTGATTATTAAACATAGTTCTTAAATATGTTAAAATGTAGAAAGAAACAGCATTTAAGTGAATGACATGGCCCTTTCCACCTCTAATGTTTTCCTGTAAAGCGTGTAGGTTAGGCTTGATTGACTCACTTGGTGATTTGCCTAATGGTGATCAAAATTCAAGCCAGAAGATTAAAAATCAAATATTCATTAGTGTTTTGCTTCTTGGAAGCAGTAAAACCAAAAGATTCTGTGGAGTCGTATTTTTCAACAAATGAGAACCATAACCTTCCAATGTTTGGGGCCCTCTGGATAAATAAATGATGGATCTTCAAGAACATTTACAAGATGCCTACCACATACCACATGCTGTTTTAGAGTCTGGGTCTACAAGGATGATTTACTTCCGCCCTTGAAGAATTTCGCTGAGGAGACGGTGGCTGAACAGGCCAGGTGATGTCAGCACGACATAGCAGGTGCTATGGTAAGGTGCTCTGGGCTCATAAAAGGAAATGCCAAGCCCACATGATGAGAGGGCGAGAGGGGGAAACTCACGGAAAGTTTTCTGAGGAGGTGACACTTGTCTGGAGTATAGGCAGGAATAGGTCAGATACAGAAGGAAACAATAGAATGCGGCAGTGTGGGTGAGTCGAGGAGGTTCTAGACCAAGGGAACACAGTGAACAAAAGGACCCAGGCAGGAAACACCGTGCCCTTTTCCAGGAATTATGAACGCGTCGATGTTGCTGGAGGTTAAAGGTTTTTCAAATGTCATCTCAAATGTTACTTTCTCAGAGGAGCCTTTCCAGACCACCAGGCAGGTTAAATTAGGTTCTCCTCCTATTTGATCTCAGCACTCTGGTGTTTGGCTTCATAGCAGTTACCACTGTTGATGATGATGTGCATATTGCTGTGTGCTGTGTGTTGGTGTAGCTCCCTCCCACTGGACTGAAAAACCTGTGATGGCAGAGACAAGGTCCTTTTTGTGCACTGCTGGAGGCCCGTGCCTGCCTGCCCTGACACCTGCAAACAGCAGGTACTTGCTAAGGACCGAGCAGTACCATGGCTGGAAATGCATTTGAAGAGGTTGGCAGGCAGAAAATGCTTTCAGGCTGTGGGATTAGCATGAACAAAGGCACAGAGATTGATGCAATGGGAGTTTGAGGGAGAAAAGAAACCTAATCAGGGTGACTTGAACATGGGGTATGACCCAGTGGGGATATGGCTGGCAGCTCTATTGCTGTCTGATTATAGAGTCCTCAAACACTGAGCTGGGGAGGTTGGTCTTCCCTGAGATGACGGAACGTCTTTGTCTGCTCAGCCATTTTTAAAGTAGCACTAGGTGAGGTCAAAGTACAGGTGCAGTCTTGAGTTTGGCAGAGTGCCCCTGCAACCACTGCCCTTGAAGAGCTTATGACCCCCAAGAACAAATCAAAATAATGTGCCAACATAGCACCAATGCATTGAATGTCAAAGTCCCAAACTCAAGAATCTCTCTATCTTGAGTTGAATGTTAGCAAAATGAGTATCTTTGTGGAAAGCAAATCTGGAACACATATAACTGTTCAAAAATGAATAAAACATTTAATTTGGGCCATGCATGGTGGCTTACACCTGTAATCCCAGCACTTTGGGAGTTCCAGGTGAGAGGATCATGTGAGCCCAAGAGTTCAAGACCAGCCTGGGCAACATAGTGAAACCTTGTGTCTACAAAAAATAATTAGTCAGACATGGTGGTGCATGCCTGTAGTCCCAACCACTCGGGACACTGAGGTGGGAGGATGGCTGAAGCACAGAGGGTCGAGGCTGCAGTGAGCTATGATTGCACCACTGCATTACAGCCTGGGCAACAAAGTGAGACTGTGTCTCAAAAAAACTTAATTTGAAGGAAGAACTTATAAAATCTGCCAAGTGAGTGGTGGAGCACATAGAGGAATCCTCTTATCTGGAGTGAGAAACTCTGAAGTCCTGGTTCCTCATACCCTCTGTATGACACTGGGCAAATTCCATCATCTGCTAGCCTCATTTTCTCATCTGTGAATCAAGAAATAGGTTCACCTGAACTTTCAGGCCCTTTCTAGGTATAATAAAGACCCCGCACTGATGCCAGATTTTCTAGCATTGTGCTTTTGAGCTTACAGTCTTTTCATTAAACATCATAATCTGAGATCACATCATTTGGTAATATTATGTGAAATTTATAGTTGCAATTCTGCTGAAATACAGCATGTGCACAGAAGCAACACTCTTGTGTTAGAGCTGGTTTGTCTTTTATTAAACACTAAATTCTACATCTTTACACTCTCAGCCATCTCATAGAATCATTGGTAAAATGCAGTTAAAACTCAGAAATACAAGTCTGAGCTTATAAAATAACCCATAAAAAATGGTCCTGAAATAATTCCAAAAGGAAATACAAAATTGCCTCCTAATGACTCAGAAAAGTAAGGCCCCCAGGCCTAACCTATTGAAATATCTCTTTGTTCTTTTTTTTTTTTTTTGAGACGGAGTCTCGCTCTGTCGCCCAGGCTGGAGTGCAGTGGCGCAATCTCGGCTCACTGCAAGCTCCGCCTCCCGGGTTCACGCCATTCTCCTGCCTCAGCCTCTCCGAGTAGCTGGGACTACAGGTGCCCGCCACCACACCTGGCTAATTTTTTTGTATTTTTAGTAGAGAATGGGGTTTCACCGTGGTCTCGATCTCCTGACTTCGTGATCCACCTGCCTCGGCCTCCCAAAGTGCTGGGATTACAAGCGTGAGCCACTGTGCCCGGCCTGAAATATCTCTTTTTTCTATTACATATTTCTCTCCATCCACATCTGTAAGGCCCACCATACATGACAGGAATATGGAAACTTTCCTCTGTTCCCTTGATCCAGTTCCTTCCTGCTTCTGTTGCAAGCATCCCACCCTCTCTCCCTGATGTATCTTCTTCTCTGTCTGCCTAACCATTTCTTTAACTCAATCTGTAAGCATCTCCAACACTCATTTTCTGAATGTGCTGTATTTCGTCAATTCTAAGACATATATTTTTCATATTTAGCATCTCTGAGACCAGCATGTTTTTTTACAATGAAGGCCCCTTACCAGTCTATTGCAAGGGTTTTTTCTCTAGGTACATAACTGTAGTGTGCCTTACAGCTCATGGAATCTTAGTTTTGGCACAATGCAATGCAAAGCCCTCTTTGTCCCCTCATACCATCTGCCTTGAGTTAGGCTCTTTGAGAGGGTTGGAAAAGGAGGATACCTTTTATATATTTAGTTAATAATCTAATATATAATATGAGACTTCACAGACAGACAGGAAATGCTCTCAGCAGCTCTCAGACAGGCCAAGGAGAACTGGAAGGTGGCAGCTCTTTGGTGACTAGCTGGAGCTCTGATGGTCCAACCCTGCTCTGATGACCCGAGAGCAACTCTGGTGCCACCTCAGGCTCAGTTGCCCATCTCTCCTTCTGCAAAGTCAGCCTCACATTCAAGCTCCCCCAAAGGAAAGATCAAGTTTGTTTGGCTGGTCACCCTCGTGCCATCAGCAAGACCCTCCTGCCAGGCACTGACTGCTTCTGTAGACTACACTCCAGCCCATTCAAGATCAAATTAGCTGTGGCCAGAGCTGGGACAAACATGGCCACCTGCCAGTAAAGGCCCACTAGGAAGAGGCTGTGGTGTAGCAGGTATTCATAACAGAATAGATTTTTCTTTACATGTCCCTCTAGCAGACACCTTATTTTTTTTAGCTTCCCCTTTCCATCCAGGTTTGCTAGAAGAGTGGTCTAAACTTGCTGCCCGCACCTGTGTTATTCAACCTAACTCCATGAGCCTTCCATCCCTCCACCTCGGCAGACACTGCTCTGACTGTACTTGCGTCGGCATGACTGCAGGTGTGATGGCTCCAATGACCACTTTCCAGTCCCTATCTTAGCAGTCTTAGCAGCAAATGTCATTATCATACTGTGATGCCACAGGGAACCCCTTCATCAGATGGTACCCCATCCTCCAGGTGTTTCCCAAATGGACTGCCAAGGACCCTTCTCCAGAGAATTGCCTCAGCTGATGGGAACTCTCTCAGTGGAACACTGGAGGGTCGATCTGCTCACCCTGGAGCCGCTGCAGGCAAGGCTTAGCTGGTGAGGGTGCCATCAGACCTGACACCCCTTCTTGTGTGTGTGGAGACTCAATAAATGTTCACTGCATATGTTTTATTATTAGTCTCTCAGAACCACTCGTATTTCTTTTATAACTTTAATTTTGAATCATTTTAGATTTGAAGAAAAATTGCGAAAACAGTACAAAGAATTCCCTTATATTCTTCATACCATTTCTCCTAATGTTAGCATATTTCATAATCTCAGTATAATTATCAAGGTTAGCAAATTAATAGTGGTAAAATATTATTAACTCAACTATAGACTTTCTTCAATTGTTACACCAGCTTTTCTCCCAGTATCTTCTCTATCCCAGGACCTCACATTGCTTTCAGAAGTTATTTCTCCTTAGTCTCCACTAACCTGAAACATTTCAGTCTTGCCTTATCTTTCATGACAGCAAGTATTTCATAATGCTCCCTTTACTACACTGAAGTGAAATCCATAGTGCCTTCTACGAGGCTCATTTGCTGAAACTGTAGATATACATGTACGTATATGTAAATGTGAAATAAAATTTGAACGTAAACTATAATTTCATCAGTTCATTATTATGGTTCAGAATATACTTTTAAATTTGAAAAATGGAAAAGCGAATTAGGATGAAAGAATAATATAGTAGTGAAGAAGGTAGGAATCATACTGCTAGGGTTAGAATAGCTGTATGACCTTGTGTAGGTTACCTAAGCTCTCTGTGCTTCAGTTTCCTCGTTGGCCTAGTTGATAATGCTGTCATAAGGATTAAATTTTTTAAAAAATTCATGTATGAGCTCAGTGCCTGGCATGTAGTGAGTTTTAACTTACGTTTTTAAGACAATACATCATATTTTCTTTTGTTCTGACATGGGCTGACAAACTTTTCCTTCAGCGGGGCCAGATAGTAAATATTTTAGGCTTTTCAGCCATATACAGTCACTGTCATACATTCTTCTTCTTTCTACTTATCTATTTATTTAATCCTTTAAAAACATAAAAACTATTTTTGGCTTGTGAGCCTTAGTTTGCCAGCCCAGTTTTAGCTTGAGACCTCAGGCAGGTTAATATGTAGCGCTAAGAAAAGGTTCACATTTCCCCCTTTTTGGTCTTTTTAAAAACTAAAACATTTAAACACAAAAAAAAGTACAGAATGTGCCATAATACCCATGTACCATTCATCCAGCTTCAAAAAATATCACATTTTGCATATTTCCTTTAGCTTTCCTTTTTTTCCCCAGACTACACATGGCAACTCTCCAGAAGTTCATGTGCATCCTCTTTGTGCATCCTCTCAAAACCCTGTGAGTTCACCAAGATCAGTGACCTTTCTTCTTGAGCGGGAGGTTAAAAAACAGTTCCCAGTCTTCCATGCAGTCAGGTGCGGCTGCATCACTGCATGCTGGCCACAGGAGCCTGGATGGGGGTGATAATGTCCTTCTCCGGACAAGTAGTGATGAAGAAGACATGCTTGTCCCTTGTTCTTCTCCCCAGTTGACCCTGGGAAGCAAAAGACCCCATGATGGAATTAGCCAGAGTTCTTGGGTTTCCGCGTGGAGCCAGAAACATCCATTAGGCTGTGATACAAATGAGAATAAATGAGCATCTTTGTGTTAAAGCTATTAAAATTTCAGGGCTTATCTGTTACAGCAGCTGCTGTTATATAAATTTCAACATCCTCCATGGTTTTATAATTTTACTAAATGTGTATTTATCCATATATATTATATAGTACCACTTTATATTTCAGACATTTGAACAAATGGCAAAAAAATGGTACATGGCATCCCACGACTTGCCTTTTTTTTTTTTTTCCTCAACAGTATGTTTTTGAGATCCATCTACATTGGTAAATGTTCACACTTTTTTTTTTTTTTTTTTTTTTTTTTTTTTTTTGAGACAGAGTCCTGCTCTGTCACCCAGGCTGAAATGCAGTGGCGCAGTCTCGGCTCACTGCAAGCTCCGCCTCCCGGGTTCACGTCATTCTCCTGCCTCAGCCTCCCGAGTAGCTGGGACTACAGGCGCCTGCCACCATGCCCGGCTTATTTTTGTATTTTTAGTAGAGATGGGGTTTCACTGTTTTCTGGATCTCCTGACCTCGTGATCTGCCCACCTCGGCCTCCCAAAGTGCTGGGATTACAGGCGTGAGCCACCATGCCCGGCCAAATGTTCACACTTTAACAATGTTAGTTACTTGTTTGATTAGGCCCATAAAATATACTAAATATATATATTAAGTATACATATTAAATATACATATTAAATATACACATTAGAATACATATTTAATATGTAAATATGTATATTTAATATATACATATTAAATATGTGTATTTAATATATACATATTAAATATGTGTATTTAATATATACATATTTAATATGTGTATTTAATATATACATATTTAATATGTGTATTTAATATATACATATATTTTTTGAGAGGGAGTCTTGCTCTGTTGTCCAGGCTGGAGTGCAGTGGCACAATCTTGGCTCACTGCAACCTCTGCCTTCCAGGGTCAAGCAATTCTCCTGCCTCAGCCTCCTGAGTAGCTGGGATTACAGGTGCCCATCACCACGCCCAGCTAATTTTTGTATTTTCAGTAGAGATGGCATTTTACCATGTTGGCCAGGATAGTCTTGAACTCCTGACCTCAGGTGATCTGCTCACCTCAGCCTCCCAAAGTGCTGGGATTACAGGCATGAGCCACCGCACCCAGCAACTATTTTAATTAATATTTAAATATGATAATATTGTCCAATCTCCAAAAGGTTTAAAATTGTTTTTGGTTGGCCGGGCACGGTGGCTCACACCTGTAATCACAGCACTTTGGGAGGCCGAGGCGGGTGGATCACGAGGTCAGGAGATCGTGACCATCCTGGCTAACAGGGTGAAACCCCATCTCTACTAAAAATACAAAATATTAGCTAGGCGTGGTGGCGGGCGCCTATAGTCCCAGCTACTTGGAGAGTGAGGCAGGAGAATGATGTGAACCCGGGAGGCAGAGGTTGCAGTGAGCCGAGATCGCGCCACTGCACTCCAGCCTTGGTGACAGAGCAAGACTTTGTCTCAAAAAAAAAAAAATTGTTTTCTGTTAGCATATAATTAGCATTTAGTCAGCTCAATGATACACATTGGTAAGGTAGCTTATGTTTTACATTACATTTTCACTTATCTCCTTCTATTTGACCCTCCCCGAAAACCCTGTGAGTTAGAAAGTACTGGCATTATCATCTCTGGTTTGGCAATGAGCCCAAATCCCAAACACCTTCTAGTTGTGTGATTTCGGGTGAATTATTGGCCACTCTGTTACTCAACATATTTCCTTCTAAAATGGGAATAAAACTTGAACTCATATCTTGAGTTCTCATGAGGATTAAATGAGCTTTTGCTTTGCCCAGTGCAGATCACACGGTAAGCAATCAATAACTGTTAACTAACAGCAGAAAGACATGACTGTATGACATGTGGTTAATCTAAAACTGCAGCCCTTAGTGCAACAGACTCCTGGAAGGAAACCATGCTCCTTCGCCTGCGTGGCTGTTTCCTGAGTCCACCACGTGTGTCTCTCCCTTGTTCATTGTTCTGTGATCACTGGGACTGTTCGCAACCAGAAAGTATTGTTGGGTTTAGTTTTTCTATTGTGAAGCCAAATTTTAAAATTCCAAACTTTCAGCCAATTTGCTAATTTTTTTTCTAGTGAATAGGAAAAAAGTCTCTCATTAGTCAATTTCACCACTTGTGCCACTGGGCCCAGCTCCACAGGCCTCCCGCTTGTCTTGCTCAACCACACACCTTTTTGCCTTCTGACGAATCCTTGTCTACTTACCCCAATATTTTTATTACAAATGCCTCACAAACCGCCACTTTTCTTTATCAATGATGAGCATTTTTCTACCTCTTTTTTTCCTCCTCTCTTTAAATCTCTGATGTTCTTCCATGACATTTTCATCCCTCTTTACACTTTCAGATGGGAGCTTCTGATTCTAATTTGTTGTCAGTTGAGATGTCAAAGAATAATAAACAGCTGTGCTTGTTTGGTTCAGCATTAGTGGTTCTTTAAAACCCGTATATCAAAATTCTGGCTTTTTACCTAGAGGGTTTGGAACATTTTTTTTTTTGAGACAGAGTCTGGTTCTGTTGCCCAGGCTAGAATGCAGTGGCGTGATCTCTGCTCATTGTAACCTGTGCCTCCTGGGTTCAAGTGATTCTCATGCCTCAGCCTCCAAAGTAGCTGGGATTACAGGCGCCCACCACCACAACTGGCTAATTTTTGTATTTTTTTTTGTACAGATGGAGTTCGGCCATGTTGCCCAGGCTGGTCTTGAACTTCTGGCCTCAAGCGATCTGCCCACCTCAGCCTCCTAAAGTGCTGGGATTACACGTGTGAGCCACTGCACCCAGGCAGGAACACATAATTTTATTTATTTTAATTTTATTAATTTAGTTTTCTTGAGAGTAAAGTGTCACTCTGTCGCTCAGGCTGGAGTAGAGTTGTGCAATCATAGCTCACTGCAACCTCTAACTCCTGGGTTCAAGTGATCCTCCCACCTCAGCCTCCAAGTAGCTGGGACTTTAGGCATGAACCACCCCACACAGCTAATTTTCTTATTTTTTTGTAAAGATGGGGCCTTGAACTGGATTTAAGTGATCTTCCTGCCTTAGCAATTTTATTATTAAAATCAAAACAAAACAAAGCTAAGCCTTTTTTTTCTAGGTCACATTGCTAATATGGTGAGGTGTTTGTTTTGTTTCGTTTGCCATAGCCAGGCCTTTTGACTCCAAATCTGTGCTGTTTCCTCCAGGTGGGAATGCCTCCCTTAAATAATAATTTGCATGTCCCACAAGGGGCATTCACTCTTGTCCACAAAATGATATATTGATTCCCTCAATAAAAGGAGAAACTGTTTTTCAAACTAGCAGAATCATGGAATTTGAAAGTGGAAAGTGACTGCAGAAGTTGTGTTCTGAAATGTCAACCCAGTTAGTTTCCTGTTAATGATATTTTTACTTCATTGTGTATTGACTATGAGCTTTACATGCCTTATATTTTGCAAGGGAGGTATCATTCCTCCCTACAGATGAGGAGAAAGTTTTAGTAAAGCCACCGTGTATGCCCAAGGTCACTCAGTTCAATTCACATCCCTGCAAGTCTGACTTCAGTGTCCACATGCTTCTCTCAGCATCATTCTGCCTCTCTTAAACACTAGCATCAAAAAAGAAAGCTGGATGATGACGTTTGCCATGATTTGTACGTTTGCCCAGTTTCTGATCTCCATTCCACCCTCAGGCACATCCCTACTTATTTTCCTTCTTTATGCACGGAGGTGAAATATGTATCTTTAGGGAAAAAAACTGCAGAAAACATTGCCTTATTTTACAGAAATATACCAGATCAAAGAGAGAAAATTACACAAAGAATCAATGATAACCCTAGAGGAAGGGCTTCAGAAAGAGAAAAATCGAGCTTGTTTTCCTAATTTCTGGTCATTAAATTACTTACCGTCCTGAATTCTCCTGAGTTATACTGGTAAACAGGAGAGCTTCTAAGGGAGAAGAAAAGAGGCCAGCAAGGAGAGGAGGAAAGAAGGCTCAGACCAGCAGATAAGCTGAGGAAGCCAGGGCCCAGGGGACCGGAACTCAGGCAGCAGTGCCAGGGAGCGAGGCCGTCTTCCCTGCTCTTCTGGAGCTGTGACTTCGCACAGACAGTATCTTCTGCAGAGGGCATTCTGCTCCGTTATTTAAAGACCCAACAGCATTGGCAAAGTACGTAATAGATTTTACTTACTATTTGCTATGCAACATTCTCCCCATTTAACGTATTAAGCCTGTAATGCTTTCATTTTCTATCACAGGAGCAGAGAAACACCATACACTAAGAGAGAGGCCCTCTTTCCGTTGGATTACATGAGAAGTATTCAGGCCTTTTCCACTGCCTTTCACATGAAGCCTAACCCCAAGGTGCAAGAGATAGTATCAGGTTTAAGAGCATTAGGTTGCATGAAAATAGGCCACTGCATTTAGACATCCTCCCTGGAGACTCAGGGAGAGGCCTTTTGAAATGGTATGCTTAAAGATAGAAGCTAATTGGTGGACTTAAGGTAGTTGACCAGAGCTGTAGATTAATGATCTGCTGTCCTGGAGATAGGGAGGCTACTGCATGGCTCTATATTTTTAGATATCAGGTCAAGTGGAAAATAAGTAGAGGAAAGTAGTAAACTTTTAAAAAAAGTATTTCTTTGTCGCCTGTGGACTGAGGTAGGCACTCCGGTCAGCAAAGAGTTAAAAAGATAGGGCTTCCTGCTTCTCACATCCAGGAAGATCAGTTTGCAGTCCTTTCCTGAGTAGGAGAGGGAAGTCTTGAGTTAAATTCACCTTTTTCTTACACAGTCTTATATTTAAAAATGTACCTGACGGCTGGGCGCGGTGGCTCACGCCTGTAATCTCAGCACTTTGGGAGGCCAAGGCAGGCAGATCACGAGGTCAGGAGATCGAGACCATCCTGGCTAACACGGTGAAACCCCGCTCTCTGCTAAAAATACAAAAAATTAGCCGGGTGTGGTGGCGGGCACCTGTAGTCCCAGCTACTCGGGAGGCTGAGGCAGGAGAATGGCGTGAACCCAGGAGGGGGAGCTTGCAGTGAGCCGAGATCGCGCCACTGCACTCCAGCCTGGGGGACAGAGCAAGACTCCATCTCAAAAAATAAAAAAAAAAAACAAACCTGACACTCAGAAACTTTTCACTACCAATATCATATAGGTGGGTGATTTTGCTTTCTTAAAAGTACCATAGGATACTATTATTAAAACCATAAAGTATTAATAATACTGCCTATTTTATTCATAACAAGATAAATAATAATTGGGAAGCTTTTATCATTAGATTCCCATTGTGTCAATTTCCGATAGTTTTCTTTTTGACCTCCCAGACTCGATTGATCCTCCCACCTCAGCCTCCTGAGTAGCTGGGACCACAGGTGCCCACCACCATGCCTGGCTTATTTATTTATTTATTTTTTAGAGATGAGGGCCTCACCATTTTGCTCAGGCTGGTCTCGAACTCCTGGACTCAAGCAATCCTCCCGCCTCAGCCTCCCAAAGTGTTGAGATTACAGGCATGAGCCGCCACTCCCAGTCGAGTTTTCTTAAAACTCAACTTTACTGGGAAATTACGTACATTCAAAAACTGAATCCATTTAAAGTGTGCAATTCCATGAGTTCTGACGATTATAGATGCCTGAGAAAGCACCACCACCCAAAGATGCAGCACATTCCTGTCACCCCAGAAAGACCCCCGCCCTCTGCAGTTCAGTCCACCTTCCACCGCTGCCACAGGCAGCCCCTCGACTGTTGCCCCTTGAAGTTTGTTTTGTTGTTGTTGTTGTCTTTTTGTTTTTTGGTTTGGGGTATTTTTTTGTTTTGTTTTGTTTTGCCAGAAATGTGTTTGTTTCCACTTCTGGCGAGGAGTAAAAGATGGCTGCCACAGTGTAAAGAACTCTTAGGGTTACACTGAAACCCCTCCAGTCCCTATGTCATTCACGATTCTATAGTAATTTACCAAAGCTTTGGGGAGAGCTCCAGGTGCTTTGCCTCTTTCATACTCCTGCCGCCAGGTAGGGTCAGGCAGGGCTGAAGGCAGGTGGGTAGCTCTGACCATTTGAGAAAAAGCATGTGCAGGGGAGGCGAGGCACACTCTCCTTCTTTTCTGACAAATTGGACAAAACTCATTGCCCATGTTCAAGTTAATGCAAATGTGATACCTAAACATGTATGTGGTGGCATGTACAGCAGGGTGTGTGTTGGGGGTGAGGAGAACACTGGGCTAAGTTAGGAGGCTTCTACTTGTACAATTTCAAGTAAAGATTCTGCTTCCCCAGGCGCTCTCTCTTCACCTGTAAAGTGAGATAGAGATAGGACCGAATCTTCTCTAAAGCCCTTTGCAGTCTATAAATCCATGTTCAACTGTCAAGATCTTTAAAACACCAAAGACTGTGGTTATTATAAGTCAGAAAGCAAATTGGAATGAAAACAGAGAACTGAAAATTTGTCAGAGAAATGCTTCATGACTCTCAATCTCTCTTGCAAAAATGACCCACTAACCTGGGTTGACTGGTTCAAGCATCAGTTCAATTGTTTTTCTTGGCTCTTCTTAACCTTTATGTTAATGGCTCTGTCACTGTGATCTTACTTTGAGAATTAAGAGACAAATATGTAAAAAATAAACAACATTAATGTCTCCATATCTTGCTGAAAAATACTGTTTTCCTTGAGGGCATATTGTGTTTACTTTAAAAAAAAAAAGACTGCAATATTTTAACTTAGCTGCTGAGTCACTTTTACTCAAAGAAGCTTTTGAAACCAACTAATGCAAAAAAATTAAAATTTTATCAGACTTATTTTAGCAACTAGAAAAAAAACAAAATGATTTGAGCCCTTTCAGAATATCCTATTCCAAACAGATTACCCGTACAGGCAATTGTAACACCATCTCAGGTTGGGTTATAACTAAGGTATGCCTGAGGTTATAACATGTTCTTTCTTTTAACTAAAAAAATATTCAGGGGAGGGGAAAGTCAAACCTCAAAAGCACTTTTCTGCCTCTTCAGTGCTAGTTCTATGTGTTCTAATTTTTACACAGCTTCTAACTTAGGAGACATGGATCTTGCAAACAGTCAACTCTCAGCTATTTGGGGGCTTCTGATCTGGTCTGTGGATTATATCACTATTTTTTCTCTCTCTTTATGATTACCTTCAGGTACCTCAAGCGAAAACTCAAATGAGTCTACTTTATTACTTATTATTAGCCTGGTAAAATGTCTGATGGGAGAAAACTTAAATCCATTAATTACGATGAAACATGTGTCTTTTGGAAACCACTGTAATGGAAACAAAATAAGTCCCATTAGTCTTTCAGAGCTCCCGTCTAAACTAAATGATGTAATTTTAAACCTTAATCCATTCAACAGTCCAAGGACTTTTTGAATATATACACTTGTTAAGAGAATATATTTTAGCTGCAAACAAATGGAAATATTTTCTAACACCAATTTGGAAGATAAAAATAATTTCTGAACACGTACCAAACTGATAAATTATTTGATTTACATTTCAACTCTATAAATCTATAGATTTTATATTCATTATCTCATTTAAAAGTCATCACAATACATCATCCTCAAAAGCTAATCATGTACTTTTTTTTTTTTTAAGATAGAGATGAGGTCGCTATGTTGCCCAGGCTGGTCTTGAACTTGTGGCTTCAAGTGATCCTCCCATCTCAGCTTCCCAAAGTGCTAGGATTACAGGTGTGAGCCACCACACCCTGCCTAGATTTTATTTTTAAAGGTGGTTCATGTTAATATAGATTGTGCTTATGGAGCAAAGCTGTATATCATTTCAGTAACTCACACAGCTATGTATATATATTTATATGTATATATGGATATTATATATTATACCATATATAATATGCATATATATTATACCATGTACAATATCCATATATAACATATATGTATTTTATAATTATGCAATGTTGCCACCTTAAAGGTAGCTTAAAAACTATCTTCCATACAAAGGTATTTTAACCAGAACACAATTTTTTTTTAACAGTTCTTTTGGGTAAGCACAACTATTCCTCCAAAGGCTGTGGAATGTATTCTACATTTTTAGTTAAGTTCTTACTTGTCCTTTCATTCATTTTATCATTTCAGATCCAGTCAATTGCCTTCAAATCCTGAGCTTATAAGCCTCTGCTAATTGGCATAGCTGAGCATGCAACCTTAAGTGTGGAAAAGATTAAGAGGAGTGAATTGAAACATACTGGAAGAGGGATCAGCCACTTAGGTTGGTCCATTACCCATGGGACAAGGAAGGGCACTATCTCAGGTGTCAGGTCCCTTTAACTAACACCCCTAACCTCTGCGATTGTTGGAGACAGACACTGGGGTGAGCCAGCATCAGCCAGGCTGCAGCGAATGAGACAAACACAAGCACCAACAAAGCCTTCATTCACTGCTTCCGGACACTAAGTAGGGGCAAGGGCACATGAAAGGGCAAAAGGGACTGTGGCTATCAAGACAGCCGGGCTCAAGTGTCACACTGAAGCCAGAAAACTTGTACCTGGCACAACTGTAAGGATCAGGGTGGATTACCCACTGGGCAGATGCTGGCTGGGCATCTGTCCCCCACAGAGATGCCACTGTGCTGAGAGGCACCCCTGAAGGGCCTTGGGGGCTGTTAGGTTCCATGCATGATCTCTGCTTACTATGGCTGGTCAGTTCGGGTCTCCAGTTCCTTGGCCACTGGTGATGCCATATTTTAAGAAATATTTTAATTGTCAAGGAGGAAGAAAAGAGGCTCATTAGAAAGTCAGAGAAGTTGTCCTGAGGTGGTCACATTCTCTGAGCAATGTGCCTGGGTAGACAGGATCTAGTCTTCCTGAAATGCATGCTTCCTCCATGATGAAAAAAATCCATCGGATTTTTCTCAGCACTAATAATCGCTCACATTTCTCCATTAGTGTTTGTGACTTCTTTGTATATGACTTTTGTCTCTTTAAGGGTCCATCACTGTACCCTAAATACCACAAGCAGCACCTGGCCCATAGTTTGCACTCAATCAATACTTGTTGAATGAATGATTGTTTCAAGCGTTGTCATAGGCTCTAATACTTTACAGATGTTACTTCACTCAAATCTCAACAACTCGAATAACAAAAATGCTGTGCACACCCCAGTTTACAGATGAGAAAACTAACCAGAGAGAATTTAAATAATACACCCTGGATCACACATCCAGAGATGGAAGACGCAGAATTCCAAACTGAGTCATCTGTTTATGCCGTGTGGATTCTTGATCAATCGTACACTGACTCTCATTATCTTAGAGGGTCAATAGTTTACACTTACTGTACACCAAAACATAATCAACCTTATTTTGTTCCAAATATTTTGTGGCTAGACTGATTTCTCTGCTTCTAGACTGTTTACTGTAAATGTCCTCACACGTTGAAAAGATTACCTTTAAGATTTGCGGTTCTCTGGCCACCCTTTCAGCCATCTGTGTCTAACTCCACCAGCAAAGTTTGAGTTGACCCATCTGAAAAAGTTGGCTGGCAAAATGCAGCTAGTGACACATCTGAGGATATGGCTATGTTTTCCGTGCTGTGGGGAGTCCTTACTTTCATCTGGATGACCAGCTTGCACTCATAGAGGATGTGTTGTTTCTCTTTCAGTGTCTTTGAATGAGTTTGGCTCTGAAGACAGATGTTCTATCACTACCTCCAGAGAAATAAGTCTCTTCTGTTTGTGCTTACAAGTGGGCAGTGTAGCTAGGGCCTCATGGCTTACCCTCTACACTATGTTACAACTAATAAGCCAAAACTTGACCCTGAAGTACTCACTCAAAGAAAGAGAGAATAGGCCGGCTGCTGTGAGTGCTCCCTCCTGAGCCGATGATGGCTGACAATAGCTCTTGTAACACGGGCACTTGAATTAGGGCCTGGACTGAGACGGTACAGGCAGCGGAATGGCTGTAAAACAATGTGATTACTTTCGGCAATGATAGAATTGGACCACATGAGCTGTAGGTTATAAACTCTAACCCATTAGTGCTTCTCGGCTTTATCCATTTTCCTTATGAGGGTTGGGTTAGCTTTTTTATTTTTTTCCTAACTGATTACCTTCACCTTAAGGTTGTCTGTTTTAAGGCTTTATAACTATCTCATTTGCAGTAAACTTCATTTATGTTCCAGGAAGGAGGCTTGGACTTGGAGCAAAATAATCCAGAATAATATTAAAAATAAGGATTATAATCTACCTCCAGGTCTTTCTTGAGTAATTGTCAGACACAGACAAAGAGGAACAGGTTATTTTCACCCACAGAATTCATGCACCTCTGAAAACAATATGAACTGAGTATTAACACCAGCAATAACTATTTGTATTTTGGGCATGTTCAATGCATAGAAATTAGAGAAGAGAAATGTATTACAATGTAACAGTCTATAGCCATTAAAATAAAGCATTCTGTCTAAAAGTTGGCCTGAACTATTCTCCTCTAGCCTTTTTGCAGCAACTGCCAAAACATCTAGGAGGATAATTTAGAAAGTGAAGCCAGAGATGGGCTAGAGCTGATTCAAGACCTTATGAAATAAAATTTACAGAATAGAGAGAAAGAAACGCATGCTCTAATCAAGATGTAATTATTTGTATATCACAGAGAATGTGAACTCTTGCCATCTTAAAAAGAAAAATATTAGGTGTGTTTGGGGCACAGGAACAGTTTTCTGAGGAAGGGTTTATAACTTCATCAGATTTATGTAGATGGTTATAATGTGAAGAGTTTATATATAAATACTTGCTGTAGCAGAGGATTGAATCTTTCGCATGTTGACATCTGCCTGCTAGTCCTTTAGCCAGGATGCCTGAATGGAATGTTTAGATTCCAGCAGGGCTTCCATCTTCTGGTGAACCAGGAAGACCTGGATCTGGGGTGAATAAGCTACATACCCTGTAGGAGAAACATAACCTCAAATGAGACAACATAAATAAACTTCTCAGGGTATTGTCAAGTACACAGAAGAAATATATTTAATCATAGCCTACTGTTGCCCTAAAAAATTTATTTCCCTCACCTGGCGAGTAGGTCACTGTCAGCGATACTCCCAAGCCTCATTCTGAATTATTCTTTTTTTTTTTTTTATTGAGATGGAGTCTCGCTCTGTCACCCAGGCTGGAGTGCAGTGGCACAATCTCGGCTCACTGCAACTTCTGCCTCCCAGGTTCAAGCCATTCTCCTGCCTCAGCCTCCCGAGTAGCTGGGACTACAGGTGCACACCACTATGCCCAGCTAATTTTTCTTTTTTTCTTTTTTTTTTGAGACAGAGTTTTGTTCTGTTGCCCAGGCTGGAGTGCAGTGGTGTGATCTCGGCTCACTGCAACCTCTGCCTCCTGGGTTCAATCATTTCTCTGCCTCAGCCTCCCGAGTAGCTGGGATTACAGGTGCCCATCACCATGCCTGGCTAATTTTTTGTGTTTTTAGTAGAGATGGGGTTTCACCATCTTGACCAGGCTGATCTTGAACTTCTGACCTCGTAATCCACCCGCCTCGGCCTCCCAAAGTGCGGGGATTACAGGTGTGAGCCACTGAGCCCGGCCGATTCTGAATTATTCTGACTCTTTCTGGACAAGGTACACCAGAATTGGGAGTGGAAATCATTTTTCTCTCCCAGTGCTACCTTGGCTCTGCCTGGTGGCCCATCATCTGCTAGATTCTTCCAGTGCATCTTCCTTTATTATGCTCATTACTTCGTGAAGGGCAATACATCATATTTTATTTATATGATATGTCATTCCTCCTCCTCCAAAGGATTTGAAGATGCAAACCTTTGTGTAAGCAGTAGTTTCACTGGACTTAAAGACAGGGCTAGAGCAAGGATCATAGCTACTTTGAAACTACAAATGTCTATGAGAATCAATTGATGGTCATGAACCCTTGCCGCAGAACAATGCACACTTGCCTCAAGTAGACTGTGTAATTACTGAAGGTGGGTTTCTAGATTCTCACGGCCCATCGATGTGTTCAGGGACCTCATGTTCAGAATCCCTGCTCTAGACGAGAGATTCTCAACCTTGGAACTATGGGCATTTGGGGTCGGAAAACTTTGTTATGGGTCTATCCTATCCATTCTGGGACATTGAGCTGCATCCCTGGCCTCTACCTAGCAGATACCTGTTGCAGCCTCCCACCTCATTTGTGATAACCCAAAGCCTCTTCAGACATTGAGACATTTCCTTTCCCCAGTTGAGAACCACTGAGCTTCAGAGACCACAGTGGAACTTTATTAAATCACTTCCGAAGTCGAAGGAGGTTCTCATATGCCCCCAATGTCTAGATTGGAAAGCAGAACAGGGGTCCATATTTGGGTGACATTTTCATATTCATGTCCTCACTGTAGCTTCACAACAACCCAGTAAAATAAGTGACCACAAATGCAGTGAGTAGTGTCTTAGTCTGTTTGCGCTGCTATAATAAAATACCAGAGACTAGGTGGCTTACAAAGAACAGAAACTTATTGCTCACAGTTCTGGAGTCTGGGAAGTCCAAGATCAAGGGGCCAGCAGGCTCTGTATCTGGCTGAGGGCCTTCTTGCTGTATTCTCACACATTAGAGGGATGAATGCTGTGCCCTCACATGGTAGAAGGCAGAAGGGCAGAAAGGGCTTAAGCTAGCTCCCTCCAGCCCTTTTAAAAGGCACTAATCCATTCATGAAGGCAGAGCCTTCATGACTTAATCCCTTCTCCCAAAAGGGCCCCACTAGAGATACCACTGCAATGGGGTTTAAGTTTCAACATGAATTTTGGAGGGGACACGCATTCAAGACATAACAAGTAGCAAATCCAGGTTTAAAGGCAAATCTGATTCCAAATCCAATGTGCTTTCTAGGAAGTATGATAAGGTGATTGGACTATAACTGGAAGAGCTGAAGTTTTAGTTAGGGTCTGGCCCTTAAGCAGTCACACAAGCACTTAAACTGTCTGTGACTCAGCTCTGTGTTGCTCAGCAGGAGCAACGTCTCTGTATGGCAGGAAAAATGCCTCTGCCCGTTTCACAGGAACCTTACAGGAACAGATGAGAGACTGATGAGTGACAGCACTTTAAAGACTACCAAAGCCAGTTCAAATGTAAGGTGTTACTACATTGAAAAGTATCCATTAGCCTATAAAAATTACATGGACATCAGCACTCTAAAATTGTCTTTATGAATAGAATCTTGAGAAAGTATGACACTTGTAGAATATTAAAAACTGAAATGGCTCAGGGATTAGCTGTCACACTTAACATTAATTTCCTCTGAATAGTCCGGTAGAGCAAGCCTATCCAAGATCAGTGATAAGTGTTCCAAAAGGAAGTCACTCGAAGAAGAAATAAAGTAAGCTAACAATAGCTGACTATTTTTTTTTTGGCAACCCCCAAGCCCTTCGTTGGATGTTGTGTACCACAATGATGCTGTTCAAATAGAATAAAAATACCCTGACATGGATCTATAAAGAAATATGGATGAATTACATCTTGCTTGTGCTTAAAAATGAAAAGCCCACATGACTGTGTAAAATGGGTTTACACCCAGGTGAACCAGTAGTAGCAGTGAGTTTTGCCTCCTAAGATGGCTGGTTACTGAGCATGCCAATGACAGTCACATCATTGTAAAGGTAATTGGTTATTTCTACAAAACCCTTGGGTGGGAGTCAGATGCTATCACATCTATTGTGAGCTTCCAGGGGTGAAGTGGCATGAAGGCCATCATCAGCCATCCAGGCATCAGATGTCATCTTCTGCTCCCTCTCCCTAAGGCTGTGGTCTCTCCAGAATGATAATTGGTATCATTCTTCTTCAATTGCTATTTGGAGCCCACGAGGACAGGAAAATTATGCTATGCCCCAGAGGTCACTTGCTTGGCTAATTTTTCACTAATTATGTCTTAATTGTATTGTGTTAAGATAGAGGAAAAAAACATTCTCTTCCAGAGTTTTATGAAGAAGGTCATGGGACTTGACAAAAGTGCAGGGTTGCCAGGACTGAGGCTCTTGACAGTGGTCAGCATGGGTGCGTCCTGCTGGAATCAGTCAAGTAGCAGCACAGCTAAAATCTAATTTTGCAAAAGATGAAACCTTTTAGTGAGGAGGAAGAACAGCAGATAAGGAGATCCGAAATGAATGAGAATAGGTGTGTCACGGAGTGATGGACGTGCATCACGTTTTCTGACATGCATAGAAGACAGTACTATGGCACCAGCTTTGGGGAAAAGAAAAAGCTTTATTGCAAGTTACTGGCAAGGATGCAAAAGTGTAACTGTGAGGGAGACAGGAAGATGGAAGGAGGCATGATTTGATCAGATCATGCAAAGAGGCGGTGACGGGTACTTGGCTAAGTCCGCACTGCAACGAAACAGGGCTTCTCTGCTTCTGAATTCAGTCCCTGCTCCTTGATCCAAGTTCTTAGGCTTCAACTGTGGTTGACTTTTTGTTTCTGGCCAGCACTGAGGTCACAAATTGGGCATACTTGGTTCAACTGGGCAGGCGCAGGTTATCTGACTTGCAACCTGGGATCCCTTACACAGAAAAACAACTCATTATTTTATTACATTTTGTTACTAACAAAGTCGAACCAGATTGAACTGGTTCTACAGTAACAGTTGGACTTGACCCACAGATGGCTACAAAAGTTACAGAAATAATAACAAAACAACCCTGGGTGAGACTAGATTATGAGGCTTATCGAAATGCCACTGGATAGAGACTAAAAAGGAAGCAGTCTGAGCATTGTACATCCAAGGCGGGCTGGGCTGTTACTTAAGACTTAAAGACCCCGACTTTGACGCCTGTCCTTCTATCAGAGTAGTTTGAATGTATTGTCAGAGCCATGGAGTCAAAACAAAGGCTGGGGGAGTGAGGTAGCACAGGAGGGTGTAGAGTTTCCACTGAAAGGAACTGATGGTCTCGCCGTCATTCGTCCTGAAAAAGGGCTCTGTACTGGGGCAGAAAATGAGGATTGGGGAAGGACACATTAGGAGGGGAAATGGAGCCTGGAGTTAGTTTGATTTTCTGGTGAGGCATGAGGATGCTGGGGTGGTGGTACGGTACTAGAGTCAATGGCTCAGTATAACTTGCGGTTGGATGGAAGTTATTCTCTCCATGTTATTCTTCACTGCTATTTTTGAAGCTTCAGTAAAGTCTGATCAAACGTGTGGCAAGTTAAAATTCTGAGAAAATAAGAACCTTCCCCCCACCACATTATCTTTTGTTGTATTTACCCTCTACCCATTAAAGCAATGATCCCCACTGCTTCAGGGAAGGGCAGACACGCCAAGAATAAAGATGTCAATTGAATGTGTCAGTGTCATTTTTTAAACTGATAACCAAGATGCCGAAAGCTGAAGATGTGTCTTGTGAGACAGAGGTTTTTTGAGGCATAGGATGGTTTGTGAGCACCAAAGACTGGGACAATTCATGGCCTAGTTAGACCATTAGGTGTGAGGAATGCAGGATGACACCTCAGCTATGTTCCTGCCCAGAAGAAGAAAAAGTTCAAGCAGCTGATGCAAAGAAAAATTCTAGGGGAGGCAGGCGCGGTGGCTCACGCTTGTAATCCCAGCACTTTGGGAGGCCGAGGAGGGCAGATCACCTGAGGTCAGGAGTTCAAGACCAGCCTGGCCAACGTGGTGAAAACCCATCTCTACTAAAATACAAAAAGTAGCTGGGTGTGGTGGCAGATGCCTGTAATCCCAGCTGCTTAGGAGGCTGAGGCAGGAGAATCACTTGAACCCAGGAGGGGGAGGTTGCAGTGAGCCGAGATATGCCACTGCATTCCAGACAGAGCGAGACTCCATCTCAAAAAAGAAAAGAAAAATTCTAGGGGGAACATGAGCAGGGCACATACACTAGTGAGTGTCTAAGAAAGGACCCTGCCCTCTGACACCCCTGGATGATGCTCCAGGGAAGAGAGAATAGCTAACGCCCGGAACTGGGGGGATCACGGAGGTAAAGCCTGAGAAGGCAGCTCATCTTGAAGTCAAGCGCATCCCCCAGCCAACCTGCTAACCAAGTGTGGCTTGTAGAAACAACAGCATGGTGTTTTTAGAAGAAAGGAGCTGAACGTCTACCTCCTCTGAGTCTCTCCCTAGACTCCTCTAGAGTCTCTCCTCTAGACTCCTCTGAGTCTCTCCCAACTCCTGAATGGTAAGAGTATGGCAGAGTGTATTATTTGCTCAAAATATTTCCTTCCTGTGGAAGCTGTTCCTTTTCCCTGGATCCCAGTGATAAGAGCTTCGAGCACACCCACAGCTGATGTGTGGCTGAAGGATAAACCTTTATTATTGTAAGCCATTGAGGTTTTAGCAGGGAGGTTTACGTTGCCTTAGAATAACCTAGAAAAAAAGAAAGTAATATGCTAAGCCCTCCAAAAGCTTGCCAAGCCCCCATGAAGGACAGCAAGGGGCGGAGGGCTTGAGGACACATTCTGGTTATGGACAGGGAGGGCTAAATGGAAACAGAGTGACCTGGGTAGACCTGAAAACCAAAATGCAGTAGGAACGTGGAACTTTCGCTAAGTGAAGCACCGTAGCATTCAGTGAAAAAAAATGCACAAGTGGATGTTACGTCGGCAAAGGCTGCAATCCTGAACTGAGCTACATAATGGATAAATAGATGCTCCTTCCCCCAAATGCCTAGTTGATTCTTAGACTACCCATAGGGAGAGGTCATGAGCAGGGAAAGGAAAACATCCTGAACTTTTCACCCAGAGTAGAGTGAGAAATACTTAGTAACATCGTTTATATTCAATTGGCAGTAACAAGTTTTCTGCCATCAGCAGAAATGGGGGCTCAAGAACTAAGTGCAGTTATAAAGTTTCATTTTTACACACTTGATTTTGTGACTATAAAATTCACATCCTCTAAAATTCACATCCTCTGGCAGGTGCTGTGCTGTGGGAGATGAAAGGGCGGGGCCTGCCCATGGCTAACAGAAAGAAGCTGAGAGGAGGGGGCCTCCCTCCCTCTTTCCCCCCTCCCCTTAGGCCAGCCAGGGGTTGAAGCAGGGATTCTGTGGGAGGAGGGATGCTCGGCTCACCACAACATGGGGAGCACGAGCTGCAGAAGCAACAGCACCAGGTGGAGGCTACGGCAGGTCCCCAGGGGATCCCTCATCCCTGCAAAACACTTTGAGACCAATTCCTAGCAATCAAGCTGATAGAGCTGGGGCCACAGTCATTTGGTTTACATGGTAATGCTCACTGTAATTCATCCAGGGTCTAGGAAGTACTGTGCACTTTGAATATGTAGATTTGACTTTTCTTGCCATTTACTCAAATCTTTTAAGACATTATAGCACATTTTATTTTTCTAGAACTCAACGTGCATTTCAAGCCCCATACTACTTGATGGCAGAAAATATAGTCTTAGGCAATTACGGTTTTTCCATCATTCAAGGCCTGAAATAACATTTCCTCTGGGCCCACTTTCCCTTTGGGGTGTCACATGGACACAGACATCCCTCCAGGTTGAACCCTCTCTGATAATCCCACCAGGCCCTCCACCACAGGATTTCAGCAAGCCCAATGCCCTCTCTTGGCCTATCCCTCTCTGGGGGCAGGAGAAGTGTTCCAATGATCCACCTTTCTTTAAGGCACAGAAGACTCAGGGCTGTCCCTGTTCCCTGCAACCAGAGCTGCCCTGCCACAATCTGAACTCTACAGCGCCCCCGGTGGCCCCCATGCAGAAGTGCAGAGAGAGCTAGAACCCGGACCACTTCCTCCAGCCTCCACACAGGGAGCCCAAGGTCCCTCTGCCCAAGGATTCCCAAATGGTGCATTCTATTATTGCCACCCCCATCCGCGTTGGCTCAGTGGGCCACCAGGGCATCACCAAGTCCCTCGTTTCTTTCCCGATGCTTCCCCCACCACTTCAGAGGAGTTTTATTTGGTGGTGACAGGATGCACAGTAATGTTCTAGAAACTTTCTGTCTTCACCCCACAATACTTGTTTTTAACTTAAAGGCCAAGAATCAGATGTTGTTGTTCTCTAGTTCCACTCCTTCCAGCAAATGGCACTAGAGGCTTTATATCAGGGGCCTGAATGAATGAAATGGGTGAGGGTTATTGTTTAATAGGGACTATATGTTTGGGGCAAAACATCAATGAATACTTCAAACCATCACAGATGTTCGTCCTAGTGAATATTCCTCACCCTAAAGAGGAACAAAGGATCACGTTTCTCTCTTTCACTTCCCCAGCTCTGCAGGAGATCTGGAGACTGGGTGATGCTTCTCTTCCCTGCACTGAGAGTGGATACTATGCTGGTTCTCGTCTCCTTTCCCCACCCCAGGTGGTTAAACGGCACAGGAGCAGGCAGTATCCACCAGCTAACTCTAAGAGGCCTGGCAAAGTCTCCATCAGAGGCTGTCAACCCTGACTGCACAGCAGGATCAACTAGAGAGCTTTAAAAACGTATGCGTCCCACCTTAGAAAAATTCATCAGAATTGCAAAGGACAGAGCCCGTACATTTTAGTAAAGCTCCTCCACATACGTGATTCTGACATACAACTAAGGGTGAGAATCACTGACCAGGGGCAGGGTTCTTTATGTTGGCACTATTACAGTTTTGAATCTGGTGATTCCTTGTTGGAGGGGAGGGGCCTGTCCTGTGCATGGCAGGATCTTGGGCAGCGTCCCTGGCCTCTACCCAGCTGATGCTATAACATCCCCCTAGTCATGACAATCAAAAATGTCTCCCGATATTGCCAAATGCTCCTTCGAGCATTTCCTGCCCTCCAACTAGGCAGGAAGACCTAGTTGAGAAAGTGAAAAGCTGGCATTGGCTAAAGAAGTAAATGATATTCTCTCAGTTGTCATTTGGCCTGTGGGCTTCAAGAGGAGAGATATTTGTTCCCTGAGCCTAAGTTCCTACTGGACCAATGCACCCTCTTGGCTCCTATGTGCCCCTAAGCCTGCCCTACTTCTGTAGTGCAGTGTACAGGGCAGGTTCGGGCCAGAGCTGGGAGGTGTCCCATATTCTAGCTCTGACCTCTCCATTCAAAGCAGTCTTTTTACAAATCCTTGATAGTTCTGAAATCCACCCTGACTTCTGGCCAAATCCACTTTCTCTTTGCACACACAGTTTCTCTCAGAGGGTCTAGACCTTACCCCTCGATCACCAAACTCTAATTCCAATTCTAGGACTTTGAACTGGTCTACAGGGCAGACATGCACTGCAGAATGATTCTTTAAAACCCCAGTAGAGCTCCCAAGTGTTCTCAGCCTTGGCACTATTGATGTTTTGGACCAGATAATTCCTTCATGTGCAGTTTGCATAAAGATTTGTGGGCTGTTTAGCAGTTTCCCTGGCCTCTATCCACAAGAAGCCAGGAGCAATTCATACTCTTCTCCCTACAGGTTGTGAAAACCAAAACTATCTCCGGACATTGCCAAACGTCCCTTGGGGGGCAAAAGTCACTCCTAACAGAGGACAATTGATGTAGCATATACACATGTTCAAGGCAGAGGCTCAGATATTCAGAAAAATGTGGTCGTTTTACCTTCTCTGTAATTCAACCTAGGCTTCCTTTGAAGCCCCCATTCTACATGATAGCTGAAAACAGTCATTTTTAGGCCTTTTCAGTTACGTCAGGTAAAGTCAGGAAATTCAGTGCTTCCCCCTTCCCAGTTCACATCTTAATAGTTTCTTCTAGAGCCTGGGTCCTGGAGGGAGGGGCGAGGCTGAGGGGCAGTCTTCCCTCTGTGATGGCAAACCCTGGGCCGCATCTCTCCTGTTCACACCTCATCACAGGGCCCACGGGCTCTGCAGCACCTCCTCAATGTGGCCACAGCATGCCCCCACCCCGTCCCCCAAGCTCTCCGTTGGTCCTCCTCTGAAAGTTTCCCAACAGAGCCTGGGAACTTTGGGCTGTCCTTGCTGCCCAAGGCCACAGACACTCAGCTGACTGTAACTGGCCTTTCCAACCTGGATTCTCCCTGACGCCATCTGCTCACTGCTACCTCCACCTTGGCTGGTGCGGGCAAAGATGTCTGGGACCCTGGTTGCCTTCCCAGAAGCAAACACAGAGCCCCTCTGTCCTGAAATCATGGGGCCTCTCTGGCTATTCTTTCAGTGGTCTCCCTTCAAGACACCCCATGGGCTAATCTCAGGAGGGAGGGCAAGACACCATGGGGCTGCAGTGGACGTGTCAGGGGGCTTTTTGCTTTTGTGTGTCACCCAGAGTCCAAGCCGCCTTCCTATGTGACAATGCTGGCCATTTGTGGAGCTGGTGGAAAGCAGGCCCCCACCTACCTTGGAATCCTGAGAGGTTAGATGCCTGGGAGTCGCCAGCTGGTGGGCCATGGCCCTCAAGACTTTCCATCTGCAGCCAGAGTCACAAAATGTCAGTTCCTCCTGCAGCATCTTTCAGGGACATCCACCGTCCACCACTGGCAGCGGGGATACCAGGGGCAAGATCCTGCAGCCTTGGCGGCCTCATTTTAATCAGGTAACTCTGGGAGGGGACCTTGGCGGGGCGCTTACTACCAGAGTCTCTTGACTGCTCTTGATTTTCCAAATCTGTGTTTGCAGCCTTCCTAATATCCCTCTAATACATGCATTTTCTCCTTAGGTTAGCCAGACTTCATGTTTGTTATTTGCAGTCGGGGCCCTGATCATGGCAAGCCCCTGTGTCCCACCTTCTCCCTTCCTCTCAGGCCAGGGGCTCTTCAGCAACTCATGCCGGGGGGACTCTGCAGCCATCCGGGTGGGGCTGTGGGAGAGCCACGCAGCTCTCACAAAACAGATGTGCTTCCCAAGTGTTCCCGTCTTACCCCTCCATGAGGGTTGTTTGTTTTGCTTTTCATTTAAAGCCAAGAATTTGATGCATTTCTTTTTGTCTGATTCAACTTTCATTTACTAAGATGGACCTGCTAATAGACCTAAATATTAGTAAATCATATAAAGCATGGATGAGATAAAAGGGTGTGGGTGTGTGTATAGGGGTGTGCAAGTGTGTGCGTGTGTGTGTGAATTTAGGGGCACATCAATTAATACTTCTCAAAATAATCTTCCCATATATCATTTAATCCTCACCAAAAGCCCCAAAAGAAAACATTATTACCCTAATAATACAGAAGGTGAAACTGAGGCTCCAAGATACTAAATAACATGCCACAGATCACAAAGGTGGTAGACACTGTATCCAGGGCCCAAGCTCTGACAGTCAGATTCCAGAGCCTGTGGATTTTCTGCCACAGCACATTCCACTGGCTCGCTAGACCAGGGCCTTTTCCCTCCAGAAACACCGTCCAGGGAGTGTGTTGGCATCTCTACTGTCTCTTCCCATCACCATCTGCATCACCAGCCTATAGATCTCACATTCATCCAAGCACTCACTACTGACACCACAAGAATGGCCAACCCTTGACATCCAGGGAGCAGCTTTGACCACATGGGTGAAGCAGTGGGGTCTGGCTCCACAGGGGTCCGATGGTCTTCTGTGCTTAGTACCTATAGCCAATTCTATAGACGTATCTTGCAAGGCCCATGCATCAGTTACCAGGATCATGCACCCATTTTGTAGCCGGAACAATGTCCTATCTCCCATCAGCAATTGATGGCACACACAGAGAGGTATGACCAAACCCAGCAGCCATTCATTGTTTAGTCTACCCATTTGGCAACATTTTCTCCTGCAAGAGCAAAAAGACCATCTTAGGTGTGTGTTCAAGTCACTGACACTGAGAGAAATCGTCCCTGTGAAAGCTCTGGGGCGCCCTGAGATTCCACCCATCTGGAGCAAAAGTACCACATTTGCAGATGCCTGTGGTTTGCCTAATTACATTTTCACAAACCCTTGGAAAGCATTGAGTGCTTCAGCTGCACCACGCGTGTGGCTTAATGAGGTTTCGGAACCCTATATTATGAAATTGTCACAGGTTATTTGTCAGAGGGCAGCTGCCTTGGAATATAGCAGACTTAAAATTTGGGGTCCCCACATTTTCATAACAATTCTTTGTTAATTACAAAAATACTACATAATTCCAATTACATGCAACAAGTATTTTCAGAGCATTCATTTCAAACACCCCTGAGTTTTCAGATTTTTGTGGAAATCCGAGCATTTGTTGCTCCTCTGAGCATCCTTGAGGGACTGAAAAGTGACAAAAAGAAATAATGGTTTCCTAATAAACAAGAGACCTTGAAATGAATTAATCTACATTGATTTCTTTTCCCTGTAGCTGTATTAACTACTGTATACTCTAATGCTTACCCTTCTCACAAATTGTTTTTATTCTACTCTTTGCGTTGATTATTTTTAAAGTGTATTTAATGTAAGCACTATCATCACTTGGTTATTATGGGACTGATGATGTCATGAGTGGATTATTCTTGCCCTTTCCTGGTAGGTTATTTCCCCTCTCTTATTTCTCTTTCTGGCTCCTTGCTTTGTAATCCCGCTGTTGCTAATTATGAATTCTCTACACCAACTGGAGCATAACCACAGCCCCTACAGTCCCCGCTTAGGCCTAATAACACCCCTCTTGCCAAGTGGGCCTCCAGTCACCTGGAGCCATCAGGCCTCACTTAGAGCCTGGGCTCAGCCTCTCCAGGTGTCAGGAACTCTCACCTGTAGCAAGTGAGGCCCAGAAAGCAACTTCTATCCTGCTGTGTCCAAAGGCCACATGGCCTGGGGGTTAGCGAACGCTCATTATTTAGAGAGCTTCTGGATCTTTGGGGGAGGGGTATGTGATTGTCCAAATTCCTCCTTTGTCCTGCTGTAGGGAGAACACAGCCTGCACGCTAGAAAACAATGAAATTAATTTATTATTCATGTGCACTGTACAGAATTTGGAAAATGCGGAAAAATAAACACATACACAAAATATTTGTAACGACATGAACCAGAGATAACCCCAGGCTTTAACCTCTGTATATATGTCTATGTATATTTAATGAAAAGGGATTATATCATTATACTGTTTTGTTGGCTGATTTTTAAAGTTAACAACATATTATTAATATTTTCACATTCCATGGAACATTATGCCAGATGACTGCTAAATAGTGCATTGTATAAATATATCATTATATGTAATACTTAACCAATCTAACGTGGCCTTTTTAGGATGATTTTTTTTTTTTACTGCAAATTATGTGTAATATAAAAAGATTTCCAAGGATATTTGCACATATCTAGTTATTTCCTTATTTATCATATAAATATTTTTATAGATCATGTTTATATGATAATTTTCTAGAATTGGAATTGCTGCATCAGAAAGTAAGTTTTAAAGTGAGGTCTGTCTTCTTGACCTGGTTCTACCAGTTCTGCTCCTGGTGGCTAGGTTCTCCTAGTGCTATTTTCTGCTGCTCACACCACGTTGAGCAGAGTTGTATGGAGGTGCTCTTAGAAACGCAGGTTCCGGGCCGCTCACCCCCATTTCTGGAGCTGCAGCCGAAAGGTCTGCATAGCTGATCTTCTCCGTGGCAATGCTTAGGAGCAGGGAAGTTCATGAACCACCCAAGCTTCCATGGTCCATAACCCTGTTGAGTTAAATATGTACCTGGGGTTTGTTTTAATGTCAGGTATGGTAAGACGGCAGATGCAGAAATGACTGTTGTGAGGAAGTCTGCACTCACAGATCCCCACAGGCACGGGGATTTTAAGCCCCACCATGCCGGAAAGACCAGGGATGGTCAGGAAACAAGAGGATGTGGGCACCGTGTGGCTGGGAACTTTACTGGGATTTACAAGGGAAGGAATAAGCGAGGCAGGGTAAGTAAGCTGAGTAAACTTAGTATTGGGTACTTTAAATTATTCGAGCGGCCCAGTGCTATAAAGGTGGTCTCTAGTTGTCAGGTCCCTGGCCCTGGGGTGACATAGCGCAGGGGAAATATTGGTTTGATGAGTGAGAGTTTGATGAAAGGGTTGGTTGGGGGTGTGAGCTCTAGACTGGTTGGTTTATCAAAAGCATGCTTACAGGGGAATTGTTTGCTATTTCTAGGAATTAGGTAGCCCTGGAAGGGACAGTCTCTCCAGCATCAAAGCCCCAAATGCCAGAGTATCAAGAATACAGAAAACAAAATAGAGTTTAACCCTCTATCTACACTGAGCCTCTGCTCAGAACTCCCAAGGCCACTGCACCATTTCCTCTTTTGATGACAGCTTCCTTTGGAAATAGGTATTCACTAGAATTGAATTAGAATTTTGCCAGCCTCTCCTGCCTGATTACAGCTCCTCGCTCCCAGAACCCCTAGCAGCTGGCACTAGACTCAGCTGCCTGTAACTCGCCCCTGAAGCCTCCTGACACCCAGAATGAGTTCCTATCAGAGTCAGCCTCCAGCTTACAGAAGAATAGCTATGACTGCTGAATTTGCTTCTGTGTCGGTTCACCTAACACTAGGCACAAAAAAGCTAAAACACCCAAGATCAAAACAGGTTTCCTTACTTGCAGCACCCTCTATGTAGAGGTCTCCTGGGGGGAGAGGCTGAAATTCTTGGCAAGATCCTATTTATGAATTAGCTGTGGATCTCAAATGCCCCTGCATCCATATAACTTCATTAGTATGGAATCAAAAATTGCTTCTAATTATGGAATGAATGTTTTTTAAACGAGAGAAGAAAATGAGTTTTTATCACAATCCTTGTTATTTCCCTTTTGTAGGGAAAATCTAAAATTGGATCAAAAAGAAACAGAACTGTGAGCTTCCGACAGTTCTTCTTGTGATTGGATTACTAAATATTATTATTTCTATTCATAGTTTACATTGCTGCTGATAGAGCTGTTATTACCGAAAAACAAAAACACAACAAAAACCCTTTGAAATCTTCTTCGGCAAATTCTCTCAATAGGTAGGCGTCTTCCTATCTACTCTCAATTCTTTTCTGAGAGGTCGGCTAATTTTACCTTTTAAAATCATTGATATTTAAATCCACTGGTTTTTTTTTAATGTTTATTTACTTGCCAAGAATTGTCCAATCTTTTCTTGAGCACATCAGTAAAAATGTTCTTCTCTATTGTTGAGGCAGCGACTGTTCTCTGTAGTTGGAAATTACCCCACTGGGGAGAGAGGGGCACCCTCCCCTTCATGGGCAGCCCCTGCGTTTTATCTTTCTGTTTGTGAGCTGTGTTTGTTCCTGCATCACCCGACTCCCCTCCCATCTGTGTGCTGGAGCTCAAAGTTCCCTGTGTAATCAGCCTTCCCGAGTGACCCCGTGCCCTTCCCAAGCGCGGCAGCCCCGGACCTGGGGGAGACGCCAGTACCATGGCTCCAGGGAGCGTGCTGCTCATCAGCCCTCTCGGAGCTGGCAACTCAAACACTTGCCCCTTCGTGAACAGGCAACAGGTGACCAGGCCCCAGCAGCCCGTGAGGCCTTGATAGAGCTCTTTTCACTGTTCACTGATGTCTTACTGCGTGCCAGGCTGTCCTGGAGTTTCGTTGACGTACGCCACATAGGCACCGTTTGTCTTTCCAAGGCCCTGGAAATCTGCTTGTTCTGTTCCAGCCCTGCGGGCCAGGCGCTGGGCTGGAGCCATCTCTGTGGCTCCCTTCCCACCACTGCATGTAAATCAGGGCATCCAAGGAGTAGCAGAGACCGTTTTAAGCAGTCTCTGGAAGCTGGGTTTTGATGTAGTCATGTCCTCGTCAGAGATCAGCTTCTCTTGTCCTTTTGTACACAGGTGAAAAATTCTAAGAACAGTAGCCCCAAGAAAGCTTTTCTTTCTCCCTGCCCCTGCCAATATTCTCCCTGGATCGCTGGTGTTTCTTCTGAGCCCGACGCCGCACACTGGGGCCGCCCCTGCCGGCTCGCTTTGTTCTTTTGATGGCCACATGAATGTAGATTCCTGTCTATTTCAGCTGAGCTCTCTTTACAGACTTTTCTAAAATGTTAAATGCTGAACTCTAGCCAGCATGATGCCGTTTCATTTTGCTTCAGCCCAGACCCAAAATACTAAAGCTCCTACAAAGACATTCAGACTGTGTTTCAGAAAGGAGAGAAATAAATACAAGTTTTAGAACACTTTGCAGGAGTGAAAGTTAGATCTTTGCAAAGTCAGTATTGACCTGTGTTTAGAATGGGTTGAAAGATAATACAAACTGGATTCAACTACTGAAAATGTTACAAAAAGTCTCAGACATGCCATTATTCAGAGTTTCTAAAATGGCAGGGATAGGGCTTTTATCAGGATTTCTCCCCACTTATAAAACGTGTATGGTCATGCCAGAAGGAAAAACGTGAGAGCAGGATCACATCTTCTATCTGATGCGACCGTCTCTTTCTTTACAATCATCTTCATATTTGGCTCTGTGAACAGCGACAGCAATCATGTCAGCTGCTTGTTCTGCAGTAAAAAATGTTCTGCATAGGTTTCAGTTGTAAACAGGTCATCCATCTCCCACGTGGTCAGAAGGGGGTGTTCTCCCAAATTGGTACAAGGCTGATTTCTCTGTCTCCTCTAAAAGAATTTACATGCTCAGAGAAATCTCTCTGGCTCATCTGCTGCATGTATGGAAATGTGTGCACATGGAAACAGAACATATTTTATCCAAGCAGGTTGTGCTAAAACTAAGTGACATTCAGGGGCCTGTGCCCAGGCAGGAAGGGAGTAGAATGCCCTTCATGGGGTTGAGGGTTTGTTGTAACATTTTGTTTCCTATTCTATGGTTTGGGAAAAAGAATGGGCAAAAACGGGTTACAGGAGGAAGCCTGCTTTTCTGGAGCTCACTTGTTGGTTGCCTTGCAATGCAGAATAACTTTCGTTTGGGGAAATAGGAACCAAAGGCTGGAAACCTGGCTTTTGCAGGCCCCTTTTGAAACGTGGAAGGGCTCTTCAACTTCCGAAGGTTTAGGAGGGGGCATTCTTGTCTTTACCACCCAACCAGGCTGGCCTGTAGGTATTTTTTGATCTGACATCCTTATTTCTTTATATTTTGTTTGGACTCTGGGCTCAGTAGTGCTCTTCTGAGGACGTTCATATCCATGTATCCAGGAAGTAGAGCAGTTGCATTTTGAACAAAGGGCTTGAATACAAAACAAAACATCTATTTTTGGACAGGTAAGGTGGCTCACACCTGTAATCTCAGCATGTTGAGAGACAGAGGCAGGAGGATCCCTTCACCCCAAGAGTTTGAGACTAGCCCGGGCAAAAAATTTTTAAAACATTAGCCAGTTGTGATGGTGCATGCCTTGTAGTCCCAGCTCTTTGGGAGGCTGAGGTGGGAGGATTGGTTTAGGAGGATTGGGAGGCTGAGGCTGCAGTGAGCTGTGATTGCACCACTGCACTCCAGTCAGGGTGACAGAACGAGACTCTGTTTCAAACACCCCAAAACCATGTATTTTCTAACACTATGGCTGTGATAACCTACCTTATTATAGCATATTCCATTTTTTCTTTTTTCCTATATATTATACTAATAAGAAATGTGTTGAATAATGATGTTCTTTTTTATGATTTGTTTAAAAATTTTCAAATTCAACAAATCATTAATATTTATATAATACACTAAAATTGGTGAGATACACTTCATCAGATGCTTTGCATGTGACTACATAAATTTTGTTTTCTCTAGGCATTGAGTGAAGTGCATCATTGCTACTTAGGGAATCACAGTGATTCACATTCTGTGGGAATACCCTTGCGTAGAGGTCCCTCTCTGTCCAGGACTTACACAGTGTGCCCTGTTAGAGCCGTGGCTCACATGCTGAGCTTGAAAATGACCACTCACTGTGGAGAATGGCAGTTTTGCTGGCTGAGTACTGAGACCCCGTCAGGAAGTCGAAGGCAGCCGAAGGAAGGCAGGGGCGCACATGTGATTGATGCACAATTTTTAAAGAAGGGTTAAAGAGTTTCAAAATGTTCAGTAACAGATAGGATAGACTATTTCTTTTATGAACTTCCTCATATCCCCCCATCTCCTTTTCATGTTGCCTGATTCAGTCTAAATTTGGAATGGTAGAAAGACAAAAGAGGGAAAGCAAGTATGTCTAATACTTGGATTGTATTTTGACAGATAATTCTCCACAGATACCTGGACTGTCTGTCTGGCTGCTACTTGGCTTCACTTCACAATATCCTCTGAAGAGCGACTCATCAAGACCATCATTTTAAAAGATAAAATGGAACGTCTTCTTACATCGGAAGAAGGAAATGTTTGTCTCTCAAAGTTGCTTTCTATACGGGGCAAAGTAGCTACATCTAGTGTTTGAAGTGCCAAACAGGATTAGGAAATTAATAACTTTTTATCCATACAAGAGAAAATGTGATTGTGAACAGCTTCACAATGCTTGATTTTCAGCAGTTTAAATGGAATCTAAATTGCATGCAATAAATCAGTGACATCTTTGATTCATTATAGATAATTAAGAGGAACCTCTTCTGTTTATTGGTGCTGATTCAGAGCAAACACCATAATCTATCAAAAGAAGGGAATGGCCGCTAGTTGAGGAGGAGACAGCTTTAGGTAATGGGTCATTGCCACCACATGCTGGGTGCTACTGGGTGCCAGGAACTTCATTACTTGTTTCACAAGACCCCCATGTGATGGATAATACAGTCCTCCAAAACACAGACACGAGGCAGAACAACTAGGTTTGAGGCATGTGACATGGGAAGTAATTTACCTTCTCTGTGCTTCGGTTCCCCATCTGTAAAACGAAGATGATAGTAATACATCCATGCTAGGCTTTAATAGAACCTATCTCATTTAGAATAGGACCTGGCACACAGCTCTCACAATAAGTTACCTGTCACTACTGCAGAAAAACAAACTGAGGTTCAGAGAGATTAAGTAACTTGCCAAGAACTACTGAGGCAGCAGGTAGCAGAGTTCAGGTCCGAAGCCCAGCGTCATGAACTGTGTGACCCCATGCTTGCTCCCTAAGGGCTCTGGTACATTTCCCATTCTCCCTTGTGAAAGCATGCAATGGAAACCCATAGCCACAGAGTCCAGGGATTTTACTTAGGGGGTTTGGGGGAGTTTATTGGTTGGGGGTTGGCTTTTTTTTCCAAAAGATGTTCTAAATTATTGTGAGTGGCATTGGACTGTCTTTTCTGCGTAGAAATCTTGGTTTGGTTTGGTTTGGTTTGTTTTGACCAATGCTGGGTATTGACTAAAGAGTAAGCCATCACCTTGTCCAGGCCTTGGTGTTTGGTGAGAGCAGACGGTGCCCTGTATTGGAAAGGCTGTGGAGAAAGTCACCCAGGCTGACATTCTCTGGGGGTGGGATTGGAACCTGGGAACAGCTCCACCTTTCCCACCAGTCTACCAAAACCTGCCCTTTACTCTTCCTCCCCTTGACTATAAGCACCAGTGGTTCTGACCACAGAGAAGCAAGGTCTCCAAGGCAACCATTACAATGCCCATGACATTAACAGAGGTGTTTCCATTCCTTCCCTTTGCAGGTCAGTCCCATTGATTTATTTATTCAGCAAGTATTTACTGGGCACTTTCAGTGGCCAGCCAGATGCTACGTTCTGTGAAGAAAGATACAAGAAAGGTGCAAAGAAAATATCAATTCAGTTCAACACACTCATACTGAACACCTGCTCTGCTCAGAGCAATAAGCAGAAGACGGGGCATCAGAGTGAGTGAGCTCTGGAGGTACTCACATTAATATGTCAGAGGAGCTATATCTGGAAGCAGGGCTAAGTCTTGTAAGAAATATTTTTCCAAAATGTTGCATGACTTTATAAGAGGGAGAGATCATTTCTTATTGGAGAGATAATAGGGAGCAGGAACTGGAAATAGAGTAGGTTCCTGGAGGAAGTAAAATGTGAGCTGGACCCCATGGACCCAACCAGCTAACTGTGATATTGTGGGTTTTTAAGAGCCAACACAGGCCCCAGGCAACAGTGCAGAACAAACACTGGCCAAAAACCAGCAATGCATATATCTGTCCTGCACTTCATCAGTCAACCAATTTGTTGGCCACCTGCAATGTGCCAACATTCTTAGTTACTCAGGAGACAGCACTAAACAATATGCATTCCTTGACCTCATAAAGTTTCTTGAAACATAATCAGAGTTAACATTGACTGAGTGCTTAAGAGTCAAGCACTACCTAACCATTGTTGTCCAATAGAAATACAATGTAAGCCACATATATAATTTTCAGTTTTCTTTCTTTTTTTTTTTTTTTGTGCAGTCTTGCTCGGTCACCCAAGCTGGAGTGCAATGGCACGATCTCGGCTCACTGCAAGCTCTGCCTCCCAGGTTCACACCATTCTCCTGCCTCAGCCTCCCTAGTAGCTGGGACTACAGGTGCCCACCACCACGCCCAGCTAATTTTTTGTATTTTTAGTAGAGATGGGGTTTCACCGTGTTAGCCAGGATGGTCTCGATCTCCCAACCTCGTGATCTGCCCACCTCGGCCTCCCAAAGTGCTGGGATTACAGGCGTGAGCCACCACGCCTAGCCATATAATTTTCAGTTTTCTAATAGGCACATCAAGTAACAGGTGAAATTAATTTTAATCATATTTTTATTTAACTCTATTTATCTAAACTATTATCACTTCAGCATAAATCTGTGCAATCTGGTCCAAGCAACTGTGCACCCAAGTTGCACAGACACACATGGAGTTCTCTAGAGCAGTGATCCCAGCCTTTTTGGGACCAGGGATTGGTTTGGTGGAATATATATTTTCCACAGATGGGGGGAGGGTTGTGGGAGGGGATGGTTTTAGGGATGAAACTGTTCATCAGGCATTAGTTAGATTCTCATAAGGAGCGCGCAACCTAGATCCCTTGCATGCGCAGTTCACAATAGTGTTCGAGCTGCTATGAGAATCTGATGCCACGGCTGATCTGACAGGCGGCGGAGCTCAGTGGGTAACGCTCACTGGCTGACTGTTCACCTCCTGCTGTGCAGCCTGGTTCTTAACAGGCCCCAGACTAGTACTGGTCTACTTACTCTTCAGAGCCCTTCTCAGGTGTCATTTCTTCCAGAAACTTTCTTTGACCCCCACGGAGTCAGGGATGCCCGTGACCTTTCTACTGTTAAAATAGATGATCCTGGAATCATGTGTGTACTTGTTTGTCTCATCCATTAGAGACTAGAGTGTCTGATTTACTCTGAATTGTTGGCATCCAGCATGGGATTTTGTACAGAGTAGATTCTTAACCAAAATATATTGAATTGTTGTTTCCTAGTTGGGGAAATGTCTCCTTAAGAAACTTGCAGTGTGTTTGGAGTTTATTCCCTTTAGCAGCTACCACGTCAACCCTTGAGTGAGAGGAGACCAGGTAAGCAAATTTCAGATGAAAGCTTGGGCAACAGCTACAGGAGGAACCACGGGAGCTGAGCATCTGGGACCAGACAGGCAGGCAGACAGACTTGAGCAGAGAAGACCACCAAGCTACGAGTGGGTGAAGGGGCACTTGAGGGTGCCCTCCTGGGAAGAAAGCTCAAAGGAAGCACGTGTTCTAACCATTTACCTGTAACTCCACTCGCGACCTTGGAAAAAGTGACAAATCCTTCCGTCTCCCTTTGGCAGCAGGATGCTTGCTTGCACAAGTCCTTAGCGGGGGCAGAAATCACGGGACAGGCGCAGTGCTATCTAGAAATCAGGAAACTGAGCTCTCATCCTGCTCTGCTACTGTTTTAAGTTAATGTTTAAAATTAGCGCAGGATTACAGAAAAAAAACTAGGGCATCTAGAAATTCAAGGCCATGGTCTAGGATAAAAAAGAGACTTTTGGGAAACATAATTCCAGTATAACCAGGTCTATTCAATACAAACAGCACTCCTAATGCAGCCTTTGACCACCCTGGGCCATATCCTTTTCTGAAGCCTTGTCTTCTAGATTTGGATTTATAAACAACATGTAACTTGTTTTTTTTCTTCTTTTTGTCTAGCGGAAATTGAATACATTCACATTGATTATGACTATATATTTAGAGGCATTGCTACCATTTTATTTTGTGCATTCTGTTTGCCTCGATTTTCTAATTGCTAATTCAAAAAAACTGCCTTTTTTTTTCTTTCTGGCCTTTTGCATTGTTTGAGAGTATTCTCCCTCCCCCACATTTTATTTTTGTCTCTCTATTACTTTGGTAATTATACATCCTAATTTCTATTCAGCTTTATCAGTCCTGAGAAAGCCTTGGTCATTAATTTTTCATATGTTGCCTCTCCCTCATTTCTCCCTTATCTGCTTCTGGAACTCCATTGAGACAGTAGTTAGACTTGGTACTCACCCCTCGTGTCTCTTGACTGGGACCTAGAGCCCCCACGTGCTAAATACTAGTCATTACTATCCCCGGGTAACGGCTTTCTCTCCATGTCTTTAGACTCCTGCTCTCCCCACACAAGCATGAGTGCAAATGAATTTAACATTCCAGAAGGAAGCTCATCAGGATTCTAGATGCCATGGCAAGCCACTGAGGGAAGACAGGAGACCCCTGAGCTTAGTGACACTCCTGCCATGTGAGATGTCTTCCCCTCACCTGTAGCGCTGTGCCGATAGCTGGGGGACAGAAGCTGAGGGGTCTTTCCCACTGCTCCCTGCTACGCTTTGAATGTGTCTCTCAAAGCTCATGTGTTGGAAACTTAATCCCCAATGCAGCAGCATAGAGAGCTGGGACCTTTAAGAGGTGGTTAGGTCGTGAGGGTTCTATCCTCGTGAATAGATTAATGCCATTTTGGGAGTGGGCTCCTGACAAAAGGTTGAGTTTGGATGTTCCCTCCTTCTCCCTCCTCTGCTCCTCCCTCCGCATCCCCATTCTCTCTCCACCTTCTGTCATTAGATGATGCAGGTCTCACCAAATGTGGGCCTTGAACTTTTGGGACTCCCCTCCAGAACTGGAAGAAATAAATCTCTGTTCTTTATAAATTACCCAGTCTCAGGTATTCTGTTAGGGCAGCACAACACGAACTAAGACATTCCCCCTCAGTAACGCTGAGTCCTGGGAAGCCAGTGCTCCTGGCCTGACTCCATTACTATCGTCATCCACTCACTCAGGTTTATTCAAACACCGGAAAGTTCATCTCTACGGCTCCTCCTTTATCAGAGCGGGGCCAGTTTGTGGTCATCTTCCTCTCACGTGGGCATCAGTGAGGTTGGATGTACATGGAGGCTCAAATTACAAAGTCTGCATCTGCCTTCCAGCAAGAATCCCAGTCTCTCCTGGGGTAGGGAGTCACTTCACCTACACATTTCCAAGGTTCTCGAAGGTGCGGCCTCATACCTCTGTCCAGGAGGCACCCGCTCTAAGCTTAATATGAAGATTCCACCCCTCCTCTTCCTACTCCCAACCCCAGGGACCCTGACATGCCTACTGCCATCTCACTGACAGCAGCAGAGCTGGGAGCAGCAGCTGCAAAATGCCCACCTTCCTGGGCATGTGGCGAGCTCCTGCCCTGCCAGCCCTCACGCAGGATGGTGGAGAGAAACCCATGGCACTGCCATGCGTGCCTTCAGACCAGTGTGTCCCCAGCCCAGTGTTACAGCCCTTTGTTTCCACACACGCTTATCAGGGTACCCCAGACCCTGTACCAACCCTCCAGCCTTCTTGGGGTGTGTCCTCAGACTCTTGCGTCCCCCTGTGAGTTCTTTCTCAGGGCGCCTGTGAGCTTTTCCTGAAATGTGGCTTTTCCTGAAATGTGACTTTTCCTGCGATTTTTATTTTTGCCTTTAAAAGTTCAGTGCTGTGCTAAAGTTCCAGTCCATTTTCTCCCAGGAGGTTTCACAGAATAGTACGATTTTTCATCAATTCCAAAATATATTTTCACTTCCTATTTTCACTTGCTCGTGTCTCTGAAACCAGCATGCCTTAGTGTTGACAGTTTTTTACAATTGGAATTGACAGGAACTTTTAAAATTATCAGTATATACAATAATGGCACCTTCTACAATTGGTGGCATCTTGGAGTTAATAAAATACAGCAACTTGGTAGATGGACAGAAGTGCCTGGGCTAACCTCAGCACCCGGTATCACCAGTTCACAGAATCCAGACTCCAAATGCACCCCAGCAAACACCCCCCTGCTCTGTCTGCCAGTGCCTGCCCCACTCACCAAGGACACTTGGGACTCCTAACCACCACCAGTGTTTCCTCTTATTGCCGGAGGAAGTGTGAGTACACGAGAGAAAGGACGACCACAGTCATCACATCTAGGGGAAAGCTGCTGTCTAGACAATTACTGTAGACTGTATTACTTGTTTTTGGTTTTTTGTTTTTGAGACAGAGTCTGCTCTGTCGCCCAGGTTGGAGTGCAGTGGTATGATCTCAGCTGATTGCAACCTCTGCCTCCCAGGTTCAAGCGATTCTCCTGTCTCAGCCTCCCGAATAGCTGGGATTATAGGCGCCCACCACCATGCTTGGCTAATTTTTGTATTTTTAGTAGAGATGGGATTTCACCATGTTGGCCAGGCTGGTCTCAAACTCCTGACCTCAGATTTACTATAGACTGTGTAACTGTTATTATTAAAGGCATTGAAGTGCCTGGATTATAGAAAGGAGCAAAGGGACACATATATGCCCAAAGCCCTGTCCCCATAAAGTCCCCAGCCAACGCCTCCCTGCTCTGTATGGCATCTCCTCCAGCCTTTGAGGGGTGCTGGTAAAAGAAGCTGTTCATCTAACCTATAGTCAGTATTTCTGTAGTTAGTCCAATCCACAGACAGTATTTCTTTAGTAAGCCCTTTTTAGTAGGCTCTCAGTTTATTTTTCTCTAAGGTCAATTAAGATCTTGAACTGTCGGCAGGGTGTGGTGGCTCAGGCCTGTAATTCCAGCACTTTGGAAGACTGAGGTGAGAAGATTGCTTGAGGCCAGGGGTTCCAGACCAGCCTGGGCAACATGGTGAGATGCCGTCTATACAATAAAAACCTTAAAATTGGCCAGGTGTGGCGGTGAATGCCTGTAGCCCCTGCTACTCAGTAGGTGTAGGCAGGAGGATTGCTTAAGCCAAGAGGTCAAGCTGGGATCATGCCACTGCATTCCAGCCTGGACAACAGAATGAGACCCTGTAAAAAACAAAAACAAAAAAAACCCTGCAACTGTCTATGCAAGCCAGCATGGCAGGCTGACACCCACAAAGAACTTGCCAGGATTCTAGTACATTTGTGCAATGGTCAACAAATCTTACATAATTTCTCTTCTTTTCTATTTTAACAAGCATAACATATGGTTCACACTCAGATCTGCACTGATGAAAACAATAATTGGAAAACAACCATAAGATTGTGGCAGTGCATGTAAACACTGCACACTGTTTTAAAAATAATTTGGCATCGGCCGGGCGCGGTGGCTCACGCTTTTAATATCAGCACTTTGGGAGGCCGAGGCGGGCGGATCACGAGGTCAGGAGATCAAGACCACGGTGAAACCCCGTCTCTATTAAAAATACAAAAAATTAGCTGGGCGTGGTGGCGGGCGCCTGTAGTCACAGCTACTCGGAGAGGCTGAGGCAGGAGAATGGCGTGAACCCGGGAGGCGGAGCTTGCAGTGAGCCGAGACTGCGCCACTGCACTCCAGCCTGGGCGACAGAGTGAGACTCCGTCTCAAAAAAAAAAAAAAAAAAAAAAAAAAAAATTATTTGGCACCTAAAATGTTCTATTTAGCCACCTTTAATCATACTTACCAACAGATTTGCTCTTCTTACTCACATCCATTTCCTTTTACTGCTTCCCTGAACTGGAAAAAATACCTCCCTTCACGGGCAGGATTGAGGATTGGATTTGGTCCGGGAGACCTCAGAATGGAGTTGTTCTCCATAAAGCACTTCATCATTCCAGCCGTGGTGTCCCTACCCCAGCGGCAGCTGCGACCTGCTGTGCCCCACGTGCAGCTAAAGCCATCCTCATCTTCCCTGGACCACAGCCAATCTAAAAAGCTATGTAAGTCCATCTTAGGGGGCTGCACACTAATAATACTCCTGCCACGGTGCTCTGGTTCTAATAGTTGAAGCTCCATTTTACTCTCCTACCCCCATTTCCAGGGCTTGAGGCTCTGTTTCCTGAGCCCCAGCTCAGTGGCTAGGACTGCCCCCTCACCACAGACCTGCCTAGTGCCACTGGCTTTCCTGCCTTGCCTTCTTGAGTATTCCTCACTGTGTATTACACTGCTGCTATTCTTCTCCTGGCTCATGGGACTCCTTTCCTGGGTCACTTACATCATCTAAATCCGCACTACCCACACCTGGGCACCATGTGCTTTGATTGCCACTGAAGGTGCAGCTCCTCCTTGGATGCATGCTAGCCTGCTACACCAGTGCCTTTTTGGTAGCAGCTGGAACTGAGTTTGTCCTTTTGGTACCTGTTCCTGCCCTTCTCATTTGGCTTTACAAGTAACTTACCATGCCGTGTTCATTCCAGAGGTGTGTCCCTGTTCCTAATGGTATTTCTTTGGCCTGGAATGCCTTCTCATCGCTCCTACACTTCTCTATCCCTCAAGCTCAGCTCACAATTTATTTCTTCTGTGAGTATTTCTTGCTCATTTCAGTCTTCACAACTTTCAGTAGGAATTAAACAAATATTTGTTGAACAGATAGAAGTACAGTATGGGATAGACAAAGGGCAGCCAGGATACACTGAAGGCAAAAGGAGGGGCCAGGTGCAGTGGCTCATGCCTGTAATCCCAGCACTTTGGGAGGCTGAGGTGGGCAGATCATCTGAGGTCAGGAGTTCAAGACCAGCCTGGCTAACACCGTGAAACCCTGTCTCTACTAAAAATACAAAAAATTAGCCGGATGTGGTGGTGGGCACGTGTAATTCCAGCTACTCGGGAGGCTGAGGCAGGAGAATCACTTGAACCTGGGAGGCGGAAGTTGCAGTGAGCTGAGATTGTGCCACTGCACTCCAGTCTAGGCAACATAGCGAGACTCCATCTCAAAAAAAAAAAAAAAAAAAAGAGGAAGCCAAGCAGGTGGGTAAGTGCTATCTGGCGTAGGTGACAGGAGATCTGCGTGGATGGGCAGAGCAAAGTAGGACTGGAGTACTGAGGGCACCCAGTATCTCAAGTAGAGTGTTGGAGTGACCATAAAATCAGGAGAACTAATTACTGGAAAGAAGGGCACAAGGTTCTGACCATTTACTCAGAATCTTAGCAAGAAATCGGGCATACAAACCAAGATATCAGGTCAAAAAGGGACCAACAGCTCAACTAAGTTAACTCTGAACCTCATGAGTTCCTGGGCAAGGCCTTTTTTTTTTTTTTTTTTTTTTTTGAGACGGAGTCTTGCTCTGTCGCCCAGGCTGGAGTGCAGTGGCACAATCTTAGCTCACTGCAAGCTCCGCCTCCCGGGTTCAAGCCATTCTCCTACCTCAGCCTCCTGAGTAGCTGGGACTACAGGCTCCCGCCACCACGCCCGGCTAATTTTTTTTTTTGTATTTTTAGTAGAGACGGGGTTTCACCGTGGTCTTGATCTCCTGACCTGGTGATCCGCCTGTCTCGGCCTCCCAAAGTGCTGGGATTACAAGCGTGAGCCACCACGCCCGGCCGGGCAAGGCCTTCTTACACTATGTTATCAGAATGAGGCAGTATTTGTCCTAAGCACTTAGAAAGTGTATATTTGAAATATTGTGCATGGTTTTGCTCCTATAGTGCTATAAAGTAGCATTCCCACATTTTACTCTAAAGAATAGTAGCTTCCTAAGATGACCCATGTCATCTTAGGAAGCTACTGTTTAATGATTAATTAATCAACTAATTTATCCTACATTAATTGAATTCCATGATTGAAAGATGTTTGAGAAATCTCACATGCTTAACAAATGATTGGTGTTTGGGTGGACAACCTGACTGATTCTGATATTATCTAGTGGTTAAACAAAATGGCATTTAAGGTGCCTCTCAAAGATGAGGGTTCTTAAGAGTCTGTAATTTAATGGTTTCTAGAATCTGGAATTTGGTTCCCATTCATGTCTTATGAGTTTTCAATGTCAGATATCAATTTGTGACCTACAATGTTAGAAAAACTTAAAAGTTTTACTACTTTGCTTGATTTTCAACTTCACGTGGTTCTTACCCTGTTTATCAGAGTGTAAATTGATACAAACTCTCAGGAAAGCAATTTGGCAGTATCCAATAAAACTGAAAATTCCCATAGCCTATTGCTATGGACTGAATTGTGCCCCTGCCACACACTCACACACACACTCTCACACACACACACTCTCTCTCTCTCTCACACACACACACACACACACACACTCACACACAGTCATATGTTGAAGCCCTAAGCCCCTATGTGACTATATTTGGAGATAGGAACTTTAGGAGGTAATTAAGGTTAAATGAACTCATAGGGTGGGACTCTAATCTGATAGACTGTGACCTTATAAGAAAAAAAGAAGACCAAGTACTGGGCTCACAACTGTGATTCTAGCACTTTGGGAGGCCAAGGCAGGAGGATTTCTTGCGCCCAGGAATTCCAGAAGACCCTGGGCAACACATCTCTACACCCCATCTCTACAGAAAATTTAAAAATTAGCTGGGTGTGGTGGCGCATGCCTACGGTCCTAGCTACTCAGGAGGCTGAGGTGGGAGGATCATTTGAGCCTAGGAGGTGAAGGCTGCAGTGAGTAATGATCGCATCACCACACTCCAGCCTGGGTGACAGAGTGAGACCCTATCTCAAAATAAATAAATAAATGGAAAACAGATCTCTTTCTCTCTCTCTCTCTCTCTCTCTCTCTCTATTTCTCTCTTTCCCCCTGCTATGTGAGGACACAGCCAGAAGGCAGCAGTCTGCAAGCCAGGCGGAGGACCTCCATCAGACATGCTGACACTCTTATCTCAGAATTCCAGCCTCTAGAATTGTGAGAAAATAAATTTCTGTTGTTTAAGCTATTATAGCCATCTATGGTATTTTTAAATGGCAGCTCCAGACGTTTAAGACACCTATAATCTAAGATATCAGAAGTTCAACTTTGGCCGGGTGTGGTGGCTCATGCCTGTAATCCCAAGACTTTGGGAGGCAGGGGAGGGAGGATCACAAGATCAGGAGTTCAAGACCAGCCTGGCCAACATGGTGTAACCCTGTCTCTACTAAAAATACAAAAATTAGCTGGGCATGGTGGCACATGTCTGTCATCCCAGCTACTCGGGAGGCTGAGGCAGGAGAATTGCTTGAACCAGGGAGTCGGAGGTTGTGGTGAGCAGAGATCGTGTCACTGCACTCCAAACTGGAGACAGAGCGAGTCTCCGTCTCAAAACAAACAAACAAACAAAAAAAACCCTTCAACTTTTAGGTATTCGAACAAAAGAAACTCTAAACATAAGTCTAAGGAGCCAGGTACAACAAAAGTTGAAACTCACCTAAATATTTGTAAATAGGAGAATAAAGAAATAAATTGTCCTACATTGATACAGTGAATACTATAAAACAGTTAACAACAAATGACTCGTCTACTAATCTGCAGTTGCCAATATCTCAAAATTTCAATATGCAGTGGAAAAGGCCAAGTTGCATGTTGATGTGTCAAATATGATAGCATTTGTATAAACTTTCAAACACAAAGCATTTTAATTCTATAAATATGCATGTGAAGTATAAAAATGTGATGGAAAGAATATTTACCACCTCCAAAACAGTGATTGACTCTGGATGGGAGGGAAAGAAGAAGAGTGGGGGTATAAAAAGGACCCTCAATTGTATTTTGTTTGCTACCTGTAGGTGGGTTAGTCCATCTCCATTTTTCCTGTCATTCACTCTGAGCTCAGTGCAGTCTGTATTTTGCCCCAACCACAACACCAAAGCATATCTTGCCAAGACACCAGCAACCTCCATAGTGACACTACACTGTCCATATTTTACTTGACTTCAGCAGGATTAGCCCTTCCTTTCTTCTCGATATTATCCCCTTACTTGGCTTCTGAAGACACCTGGCTCCTTTTCAGGTTTCTGTGTTACCTCCTTCTAGGTCAATAACAGAATGAATGCCCAGTGAATATTCCTGGGCATCTTACACTCTGGCATCTCTCTCCTGGTATTATCATCCCATCTAGATGTTAATAACTCCCAAATTCAAATCTCTAGCACCGAATCCTTTCCTTGAGCTCTTGGCTCATATCTAAATGTCAACTTGACATTTGGACTTGGATGTTTACTAATTATCGCGAACATAATTTATTCTGAACTGAACTTCATGATCTCTTCCCATCCCTAAACATTCTTATGTGCCAGTCTTCATTATAAGTGGCTCTACATTCATTCCATTTCTCAAGTCCACATTCTAGGAGTCATACCTAATTCCTCTCTTTAACTCCCTCTGCATCAATTATCACCAAGTCCTGTTGGTGCTACCCTGACGTTCCCCCATCTCCACAGTTTCTTGCCTGGATTGATGTATTTGCCAATCCTCCACTGGCTATCTCTGCTTTCACTCTCTCTTGCCATTTTCCACAAGTAGCTTAAGGGATCTTTTTTCTTTATATCTGTTTTTTGTATCTAAAGGTTTCGTAATAGTATGTTGTATGTAAAAATAACAACCAAAAAAAATCCCAGTCTATACCCATATACCCACCATATGCGACTTAATTAAAACAACATTGCAGGCCTGGCGCGGTGGCTCACGCCTGTAATCCCAGCACTTTGGGAGGCCGAGGCAGGTGGATCATGAGATCAGGAGATCGAGACCATCCTGGCTAGCACGGTGAAACCCCGTCTCTACTAAAAATGCAAAACATCAGCCAGGCGCAGTGGCGGGCGCCTGTAGTCCCAGCTATTCGGGAGGCTGAGGCAGGAGAATGGCGTGAACCCAGGAGGAGGAGCTTGCAGTGAGCGGAGATCGCACCACTGCACTCCAGCCTGGGCGACAGATCGAGACTCCGCCTCAAAAAAAAACAAAAAACAAAACAAAACAAAAAACAAAAAACAACATTGCAAACATTGGTGAAAGCTCTGAATATGTCTCCCTAATTAGGTCCCCTTTCTTGCCCATGAAAGGTAAGCATTAATCTGTATTTTGGTTTGTCATTTTCATGCATTTCTATACATTTGTATCCTTGTTCTTGATTTCTAAGCAATACATACAGTGCTTGGGCATTTTAAATTATATTTATGGGTATCATACTAAGTGTTTTTTCTACAACTTTCTTTCATTCCACGGTATGCTTGTGAAATTGATCTACTTTAATACCTGTGACTCTTATTCATCAATTTCTCACTGCTGTATAGTATCCTAAATATAGAAAATAATTTATTTTCCCATTGATACTTTGTTTCTTTTTTGTTATTAGAAACAATGCTATTATGAACATATTTGAGGCGTTTCCTTGCATACATGTACAGTACTTTATGTAAGATATGTATTCAGTGGTAGGATTTCTGGGTTGAAAAGAATAAGCATCTTCAACTTTTCTTGGTAGTACCTACCACTCTCCACAATATCGTTTACCACTCTAACCCCCACCAGCAGTGTGTGAGTACCAATTCCTCTACATCTTTTCCAGCATGTTATATGGTAGGTCTATTGACTTTTACCAATCTGATGGGAATGAAAGAGTATCTTTTGGCTTTTAAAATCTGCATGTCCCTGAACACCAGTCCCCTTGAGCATCCTTTTCATGTGAATTGACTTCCATTTTCCTATTGATATATTCAACCCACTTTTCTATTGAAGGTTTTCCTTCTTCTTGATTTGTAGGAATTTTTAAATATATTCTGGACACTAACCATTGGTTGGTTTTATGATTGCTTGCCTCTTCCCTTTTTAAATCTTATTTTTTGGTAGAAGTTTTTATTTTAACAATAAAAAGTATGATTTATGAATCTTCTCCTTTGCAGTTTGCTTTCTATGTCTTGTTTAAGAAATCTTGCCCTACTCTGACCTTCCAGCAATGTAAACCAGACAACATCCGTGTTCTGCTTAAAATCCTCCAATGACTACCTTTGCCTGAAAATAAAATCCAATTTCCTTCCTTGCCTGCGTCTCTGACCTTACGGTGACACTGCCTCCCTTGCTTGCTATGTGCCCACCTTCTCTTCCTTCCTCAAACACACCAAGCTCATTCCCAGTGCTCGGGGTCTCCCTGTTTCCTGCTGCCTCGATTGATCTCTGCTGATTAGGCGCATGGCTGGTGTCGTCTTGTCACTTTGGTCTCAGCTCGAAGATCACCTCAGAGCGACCTCCTTTGACCTAAGTATCCCAAGCTCCTCCCTCCATCATTTTCTAGAACGTCACCCCCACTTTCTATTCCCTGCAGCCCCATGGCTGTATGGGATCCTCGTGTGTGTTCATCTGCTCTCACTCTATCATCGCTACTGATGTGTAAGCATCTTCGAAGCAAGCGCCCTCACCTTCCTGCTCCCTCTGTACCTTGAGCAGTGGAGCAGTCACTAACACACAAAAACGCACGCAATCGCTATCTGTTGAATGAATAAATAGAGAGCACATATGGGGACCTCGTCCCAAGATGATGAGAAGGCAGCTGTCTGCAAAAGCCTGTAAAGATCACAGAGGTGAGATACTGAGCAAGAGACCCAAGACATGTGTCCTTCTTGTTTCTAAAGAGAATACCAGAATAAAATGGAACCAAAACAATAAAAAATATAATAGATTTTTAAAGAAAAAGTGTTTCTGAAGAAAAGCTGAGTCTTCCCTCAACCTAATCTATTCTTAACACAGCTGTCAGAATGTTCCTTTCACAGCACAAATCAGATCAGGTTTCTCGTCTGCTCAAAACCTTGCAGTGGCTCCCAGGTCACTCAGAAAGAAAGCTGAAGCCTCCATCATGGTCACAGGGCTCTACTGGACCCAGCCCCCTGCACTCCCTGACCTCCCCCTGCTCTCCCCTCCCCTCTCACTCTGCAGTTCGCTTCTCGCTGCTTCCCTCAGCTGTGGCTCCCTCTACATGAACCTCCCGTCCTTCAGGATGTGCACTTGGCTTCAACCCTCACCTCCTTCAACTCGAGCTTAAATGTCCCCTTCCAAGAGAGATCTACCCAAAACCACCCTACTGAAAATTGCATCCCACCTCTATCCAGCAGGTCCCTATCCCTTTCCAAACAGTATGTAATTTACTCTTTTTTTTTTTTTTTTTAGACAGAGTCTGGCTCTGTTGCCCAGCCTGGAGTGCAGTGGCACAATCTCAGCTCACTGCAGCTTCCACCTCCCAGGTTCCAGCGATTCTCCTGCCCCACCCTCCCGAGTAGCTAGGACTACAGGCGCATGCCACCATGCCAGGCTAAATTTTTGTATTTTTAGTAGAGACAGGGTTTCAACATGTTGGCCAGGCTGGTCTCGAACTCCTAACCTCCAGTGATCCACCTGCCTCAGCTTCCCAAAGTGCTGGGATTACAGGCATGAGCTAGTGCACCTGGCCTGTAATTTACTCTTTATGTTGTGTTTCCTGACCATCTCTCTCCATGAAAATAAATCTGTGTCCTGGGAAAAAGTGATACAGAATCAACACCAAGACACATTTGGGTAAATTTACAGAACCTCCATTTCAAAGGAATCCAGGCAGAGGAAGAGAATACCTCATGGGGGCAGGGAGGAGGGTGGAACCAGGCTAGCAATGATTTTTCCTTGACTGTTTGTGCCAGAACATAGTAGGGCAACGCCCGTGGCATTCTGAAGGAGAAAGCACATAACACAGAACTGCATAAGAGGTCAAGTTGTCCTCCATGTGTACATGTCTTTCATGTATAAAGGCAATAGATATTCTCAGCCATGCAGGAACCCAAGGAAATTAGAACTGTCCAACTACCACTTTCTGAACTAGTTTGCTGGGAATTGCATGGAGTAAGGTGAGGCCACGGTGTTTGCTGTATGCTGTTTCTGTTCCCCGGGTCTGGTCATGACATAATTTCAGCTGTGGACCACAGGGCTGTCATTTGTTGAGTGACTAAGCACCACTGAACAGGTCTTTTCACCTCCCATGTATGAAAACCACACAACTTCATTTAAGAGACAAATACTTTTAGCCCATTTTATAGGAGAATGCAAAGCAGAGCAAAGATAAACAACTTCCTAGAGTATTCAGTAGCAGAACCAGGGTTCAAATCCAGGTTTGCCTAGCAACAAGGCTTGTACTACATGGATTATAAAGATTAACCTGGCACCTACAAACAATTATGTGAACAGTCCCTACGGGCCATGTCACAAAGCTGAGATCTTCATTGTATAAACATATTTTCCAAATCTGGATTTCTATGTTCCAATTGTCCAAGAATATGGCAGGGAGCAAAATCCCCACCCTGAAATGATACAGAAAGGACAGAGACTTTCCATCTAGAAAAGGAAATAGGAATAAAGAACTTCATGAATATAATCTTTAATACTGTGAGTTTCATGGATACAGTTGATGCACTTTGAAGCTTGAGAACAAATAAGAAATAAGACGAAGGCCCTTAAGAGTCTGTAAGCAACCTGTGTAACTCCTACCCCAAAATGTGAGAGTGACAGGAAATGTAACTAAATTCGAACCGCTTGGACACTTGGAAATCTGGTACCCTAAGAATCTATTTCCCATGTGAGAGTGTGGCCATCAGAAGGGAGACATGGCATCAGGAAGATCTGAGCCTGAATCTTATTCCTCCACTTATTGAACAAGCTATTTCAACACTGTGCAGCTCAGCTTCTTCAGCTATAAAAAGTATCTAACTCACTGAATTGGTTTAAACAATTAGTGATAGAACATAAGTAAAATATTTAGCGTATCATCTGGTTCATTATAAGGTCTCAGTATGTGTTTACGATTATCAACAATAATGAGAGTAGTTATAATACCCTCATGAAGCCTTTGGGAGCTTGATGCTAGCATGTTAACAACAGGACTCCATGCAATATAGCAAGATTTTTTGTTGTTGTTTTTTGTTTTGTTTTGTTTTGTGGATGGAATCTCACTCTGTTACCCAGACTGGAGTGCAGTGCATGATCTGAGCTCACTGCAAGCTCCGCCTCCCAGGTTCAAGTGATTCTCCTGCCTCAGCCTCCTGAGTAGCTGGGACTACAGGCACGCGCCATGACGCCTGGCTAATTTTTGTATTTTTAGTAGAGATGGGGTTTCGCCATGTTGGCCAGGCTGGTCTCGAACTCCTGACCTCAGGTAATCCACCGGCCTCAGCCTCCCAAACTGCTGGGATTACAATTGCAGTTTCTTTACTTTTGTTCCTATTGACTCTCCTCTGTCATCTATTTTGACCTTTCCTTTTTGACGTTGGCTTCTATTTGTCAGAGGGGAGGTAAAAATGGTCCTATCAGCATCCACATTAGCTTCCACCGGGGCCTGAGGAATCATCATGTAACTTTCCCTTACCTATCCTCTTCCTCATTCTCATGGGCTAAAATATGAGGCTTTTGCTTCTGACCTTTGAAGCCTGAATATGCCACATTAATGTGGTGTGCAAATGTGTGCCAAGCATCCACGAGTAAAGTACACTTAATATTCAAGGGATATTTAATACATCTTTTTACTTATCCCATAGGCTTGCTGTTAGAAGAAAGCAATAACTTGTTTCACCCGACTCTTATGACTGGCTTCATTTAATTTTTAAGGAATTGTTTATTTACATCATTTCTGTTGCTACTTGATAAAGAAATATTGCGTTTTTAGAGAAATGGCTGGAAGCTCAGAAAACAAAATAATAAAGCGAGGAGAAAAATAGCAGAAGTGAAACAGAAGTAATTAGACTTGAATCTGACATCACTTTCTATAGCTAATGCAATATATTAGTGCAAGAGAGAGTAATTATTTTCCATTTGCCCTAGTATTTATGATCATTATGAAAAATCACAATCATGTTTAGGGAAGTTCTTGGTGTAAGCCAGTGTATAGAAGCTTTTTACTTGAACTGCATTACACTGACCCATTTCCAAGCAAGTGATTTTTTCCTGCACACACACACAAACTTTTTCAAAAAAAAATAAAATGTTACCAGCATCATTCTTTTTATATCAAATTTACATATGTTCAAATAACGAATGCAATATCTGCTACTGTTCCAAAACATTCCCTTATTATTTCTGTATCACCAAAGTGTATCCTTTTGGGGGTTAAAATTTCAGCAATTACTGGAATATGTTGGAACATCTTGTCTTATTACCCTTTAAAAACATTTTGCTGTTGAGTAAGACACCGTGGAATCTGGTTTATATTTACTTTCCTTAACTGGACCTGTGTTGTGAAATGAGGTTTGTTTCTTATTATTGTATTCTTTTTTAAAAACTTTCTTCTACTTTAAACTTATGAATTGCAATCTAAGCAATGTGACTAAAATGAGTTCATGACATTGTTACTCATCGGTAATGTGGGTCCCCGGCTGGTGGCCCTCTACACCTCATGCCTGAGAACAGCGAAAGGAGATAAACGCACCACTGAGTCCGAACTTGTCACAAGAGCCGCCACTGTAAACCCCGGCCTGAGCTGCACATCACCTGTCCCCAGGTATGGCCATCAAGATGAGTACAGAGGCCTCTGAGTGCTGTCAATGACCCCGTGACTGCTGTAGGCTTTGGGCCCAGTTTGGGCATCTCACTCACTTGCCCAGCCTTTGTCCTGCTCCATCATCCCTGACTGAGGCCATTACCAATTCATGCTCTCAGAACTACCATCCAGACAGATGCAATGTCTGGCTCTTCCCCTCTACACCAGGCCTGGCCAAGAGAAGCCCCCAGCAGCACAGGAGGCCCAGAGTGAGAGCAGGGGTACATTGAATTGCCTACTTCATGGTGCTCAGGAGCCTCCTGTTTGATAAGGTAGCCACTAGCCACATGTGGATTTTCAAATTTCTTTTTTTGTTTGTTTTTGTTTTTTGAGACAGAGTCTTGCTCTGTTGCCCAGGCTGGAGTGAAGTGGCACGACCTCGGCTCACTGCAATCTCCGCCTCCTGGGATCCAGTGATTCTCCTGCTTCAGCCTCCCAAGTAGCTGGGATTACAGGTGCCAGCTACTGTGCCTGGCTAATTTTTGTATTTTTAGTAGAGATAGGGTTTCGCCATGTTGGCCAGGCTAGTCTCAAACTCCTGACCTTAGGTGATCCACCCTCCTCTGCCTCCCAAAGTGCTAGGATTACAGGCATGAGCCACCATGCCCGGCCTCAAATTTCAATTCATTAAGTGCAAAGAAAATTTGAGCTCGGTTTCTCAGCCTCAATATTTCACATGCTGAACAGTCACATGTGTCTAGTAGCTATGGAAGTGGACAGCACAGAGTATGGAAGGTTCCTGTCACTGCAGAACGTTCCCATGGACAGCACTGCCCTGGAAGGTATCACACGTCCTGCAGCTGACGATTGTTAGGCCAGGAGTTCTGCTAGCTCGGTCTGCATGGAAAGGATACCTGTCTTTTTCTGACCCTGTCACCTGTTGCAGATTGGGGTGAGTCAGCTCTTCTCTTTAGGGTTTTATGTCTCTTCCTGAGAGGGCTTCCTGGAATTAGATTTCAGTCCATGGTGGAAGGAGGGCGGGACTCACATCGTTATGGGTCCTAGGTTACTTGCCTGTGCTTTGACCTTTCATAGAATGGCTTTTAGTGAATTGTGGTTTTGCACTGTCTCCTACTTATGGGAGGACAGTCATAGAAAATTCAGTATTACAAGTTTAGTGTAGGGATCTTTTGAACTTTAGAAAAATTATATTACATAGTTTTCTTTTTATAAGACCCAAGGGAAGAAAGTTTTCTCAGATCCTGGGGCCAGGACAAAATGTCCTCCTCATAAGCAATTCATGGGTATTTAGGTTTTAAAACAATGTCAATATTGTAACTAATTTCATTTTCCTCTTTGTTTGCACTATGAGGAGGCTCAGAGCAATAACATTAGAAGCGATTGGGCTGAATCTTGTGGTTTTCATTTTTCTTTCTTGGTTGTATCTCTAATAAAAGCTTTTTGAAAGCCATCAAAATATTTTTGGGAGAAAATTGGAATTGGAATAAATTACTTTATCAATAGAAGGAAATATATTTGCAGAACCTTCAAATGCATATATCATGAAAATACATAATCTAAAATCCAGGCTAAGAAAATCCATCTGTTGAGAAGATATTCTTACAAAGGTGCGTTCTCAAGAGACTTGACCTTCCATTGAGAAATCTGGTAAACAGGTATTTCTGGAGTACAACAAAAGACTAAAAGAACTTAATGTGCCTGAAGTTATAAACACAAATGCGAATGTTCTAAGGACTAAAATTTTTTTAAAATTTATCACTTTGTTTTTAAGCAGAGGGTTTTTGTTGCTGTTGTTAAAAAAAAGTTGAAAGTTTCTAAAACTGTCACATTAACAGAGTTCTCACCATTCCCACACTAAGCATGATCTCTGTCATTGAAAACTATCTCTTGACAGAGAAATAAATTAGTAAAGGTAAAAGCATCTCACTCCTCAAAACACTTCCATCCTTCTTAAAATGTGCTTTAGCATTGTCAAAATGTAGTTTGTCTTGTTAAAGGGTACTTTAAATTTAAAAAAAATTCCTAGAAAGCTATAAATGAGGCAACTTCCCACCCAGAATTGTATTGTCATGGTATCATACTTAACAAAGAAAGAAAACTAAGTGTTTTGGAATTAAAATTTGAAGATTCTGACTGGAGTAGACCCAGATATAGCACACGAGAGCTGTCTGGAAAGTACTGAATTGTTGCTTAGTTGAAGTAACAGAACCCAAAAAAGTCTCCTACACAAAGGCAGCCATAGAGTTCCAACCCAAACATGTGCTCGATAGTGATCATCTGACGTGCTGCTTTCAGGAAGAAGGTACTACTCATCCCTGTGTTGAGGCATATAAAACAGTGCAGAGCATTCTTTTCATTAAATACGTTAGTCTCTTTCATATTTGTAACACAAACACATGATCATCAATATAATTATGTCTTCTCAATCATTTAGTCAAATAAAGGGCAAGATAAGAGAAAATTATTTAAATAATAATAAATTATGGTGTTTGAGAATTTAGTGAGTGCTCTGCATGCTGGCCAGTGTTCTAGGTGGATTCTCTTATTAATGATTTAACAAACTATGGGGTAGGTACTGCTCCTAATTTCATTATATAAAGGAGGGAACTTGGGGACTAATTTTTCCAAGGTCCACAGCCCCTCCTCAGTGATAGATGGGACTGTAATCCAAGACTGAGTGCTTGATCACAGCTCTGTAAACCCTGTAAAGAGGATAAATGTCCCGACTGCAAGTCAGTGGTAGAGCTGAGGAAAAAAAAAAAGGAAGAGGGACCCAGATCTCACCAATACCACACTGGAAGAGCCCTCCTGAGCTCCGTCTCCACTGCTTAGAATGAATGGGAGCCAGCCATGCCATTAGAACGAATAGGTACACACAAAGACCGGATGGATGGCTCTCCAAATAACTGAGAGGAAACAATTCTGCCTTGGCTCTTATTATCTGATGTCAAACTATTTCATTCTGCATCTCTGTGAAGAGAGAACAAATGCGTTTTCACTTTTACAAAATTAATTTGCCTATAGTGTATTTAAAGTAATAATCATTCTAATTATCCATCTATTCTGACACCAGATAGTTGTGACCCTGAGAAGCTTGGCTCTCCTATCTCCCTGCTCCCAATTCCATTAAACAAGGATGGATAAAGGGCTTTCTTATCAAAATACCTTAGTATTTGATGATGAGTGCAACAAACAAATGCTGAGCTGCCTTTGTATTTAGGCCGAAAGACCAGGCATTTTCCAGTGCAGCTTCTATCCACATTTAAAGGCCTAATCCAAATATAGTTTCTATTTGAAATAATTAAGAAATCATTTGGGCCAACATTTTAACATTCAAAAATAATTTAATACTAACAGCTGGCTGGGCATCTGTCTACACATTGTGGCCCACTTCATCTTTCAAATACCTAGGCTATCCCTAGAATGAACCTGCAATGACCCTATACCCCTTTCCCAATTGAGTAGAAGTGTTCAGGGAAGAGGGAGAGAGGGTCAACCCTTCCCATTACTTCAGTCTTTGGGAACTGGTATGTCCCAGCTTGAAGGCTTGTGGCCGGTGGCCCTGCATATCCACCTCAAGCGTGTGGCTGAGAGGGCCTTGTGGCCTCCTTGAGAAGGGAATGGCAGCTGAGCTCTCCTAGCCCCTGGGTGCTGCAAGTTGCCTCCTAAAATAGGAAGCCTCTTACCATCCTGCAGGATGGCTGGGTAAGCAGCCCTGAAGGAGCAATAATTCAAGCATTTTTATGATATATATCAGCTGTCTTGGGATTCTCCCCCACTGCATCTAAACTTTGGCATTTATAACTCATTCCATGTGAAAGTAAGGGACTTCCTAGATTTGGGTCTAAGATTGCAGTTGCTGTTTTTAAGTTTTATTAATCCAGCATTGTCTGTTTTTGTAAAATAGCTTATTGAGATATATTTGATTAGCATTTGTTGGGCTCCTTTACACCTGTTTGAGTGTTCTCTCCTGAAGGTGAAGGAAAATACCATTCCTTACCAATCTTTCTTCTTTCCCTTGCTCTGGTCCAAAGGGGAAATTAACTTGGCTCTAGCTGATGAGCTACTGGCCACCTCCCACCTTCACCCTTATGTGAGGCCTGGGAACTTGGCAGGGGGTGCAGGGATGTAAGTCCTGATGTCCATACGCAGGAGAAGACAGATGCCCCAGCTCAAACAGAGAAGATAAATTCACCTTTCCTCCAACTTTTTTGTTCTATTCGGGCCCTCAAGGGATTGGATAGTGCCTATCTGCAATGGTGAGGGCAATCTTCTTTATTCAGCCCCCAGCTCAAATGCTAATCTCTTCTGGAAACACTCTCACAGACACACCCAGAAGTAATGTTTACCACTATCTGGGCATCCTTTAGCCCAGTCAAGTTGACACATAAAATTAACATCACAGCTGATGTGGGTCCTGAGTGGGCCTCCTCGGACAGTTTGCTGTAGAAGGGCCCTCTGCAGATTTGAATAGCTCTTTCCAAGCAAACAGGCAGATCAAAAGTGAAATGATCAAAGAGAGTCTAACAAAGACATCGCGCCTGAGCGAGGTGAAGTGTGAATTGTGGAAGCTCTGTTTATGTTCCAATACCTTGGGGAGTCGGGTACAAAGGCAAATTTTATTGCAGTAATGAAAAAAATTCATTGATTTACATGGTTCTGGAAATGCATCTAGCCAGATGAAAGAACACAAACAAAACAAGAATTAACCTGATTCTCCTCCTGTCTCCTCCCTCCTCCTCCCTTCATGAATGTGGGTTTTGGGAGGAAACATGACTTGTGGATGATGCAGAAAGCAGGGACAAACTTCAGATGCTGCCCGGTTTCACTGCGTGGACTTGTCTCGCCATCCATCCAGATGGGCAGAGTGACAGGAGGAAGGCTTCCTGCCAGCTCCTAGCTGTCCTCATCCTGAGTTCCTATTCGACATGTTAAACAATTACTCAGATAAAGACATAAAAGGCATGGAGAGTATCAATTCTCCCCCCGACCTCTCTCATCTGAACCTTCTTCTTGTGTTTGGAGAATTGCTTACATAATAAGCCCTGATGGGAAGCAGAGCTTACCTCCAAAAATAGATTCTGAAAGTGTCAGACACTGGCCGGGCACGGTGGCTCACGCCTGTAATCCCAACACTTTGGGAGGCCAAGGGGGGCAGATCACAAGGTCAGGAGACTGAGACGTTGGTGAAACCCCGTCTCTACTAAAAATACAAAAATTAGCTGGGCATGGTGGTGCATGCCTGTAATCCCAGCTACCCGGGAGGCTGAGGCAGGAGAATCACTTGAACCAGGGAGTCGGAGGTTGCAGTGAGCTCAGATCGTGCCACTGCACTCCAGCCTGGTGACAGAGTGACACTCCATCTCAAAAAAAAAAGAAAAAAAGTGCCAGATATTTGGGTCCCAGGCCTCCATGCAGCTGGAGTGTGGGTAAGTGACCCTAGCACAGCCACTCAGACTCACCGCCCTCCACCCACTTTGAACAGAGGATAGGAACTCAGAATAGTGACTGAGACAAATTCCTTCTGGTGGCAGAAGCTCTGGGTTTCCAGGTCAGCACTGGCACCACTGTAGCATCTATGTCCATGGTCCAGGGCCAGACACTGCGCAGGCAGTGCCGTCCAGGTGCCAGGAGCAGCAATGTCCTCTGCAGCTGGGCTCTGTCGAGTGGTTTGTGATGCCGTCCCTTCTACTGCTCAGGCTACCTTCTCCCTGTTCCACCCAAAGTTCTGTGGCCTTCCCAGTGCACCAATGAACCACTCAAAATATTTGCAATCAGTTTCTTCTCTGCTTATAGCAGCCAGAGTTGGCTTTGTTGCTTCCAACTAAGAACGATTGACTGGCAGCATGCTTTTCAAACTTTACCAAAGCCATGAGGCTGGAAGGAAAGCAATCTACTGGATGGCATAACAGGATACAAAAGACTATTAGGAGTTGGAATCTAAGAAGAGGATATCAAACAGATAAATAGGTGTGCCCAAAGTGAGCCCAAAATCCAGCACCATGAGACCAGGCTTTGAGCAATACTTCTCCAACCTGAGTTGGAAACTTCAGACACTTTTACAAAACAAAGGGACACTCTCAGCATTGATTTTAAATATATTTTTTATCACATTGCTACTCAAAAAAAAGAAATTAAAATTAAGTATAAGCACCTTATGATCATAGCTCGTTTACAGTTATAAAACCAAAACAAATTTACAAATTAATTACCAGCAGAACTACAAAAGCAATAACATTCAAATTAACATCATTAATTTAATGTGAGAGATGATGATGTTTTGCTGAAAGGGGATCATTCCTCGCCACATGACTCTGGCAGCGACTGCTAAGGCACATGGGGTTTCTGAGAGGGGCTGGCCTGTCTATACCCCCCAAGCTAGGAATCCACTGAGCCCTGTAAACCCTCCCATCCATCACATTTCAGCTTTGCCCTAATTTTTTGTTGTTGTTGTTGTTCCTTTCATCCTTTCCTCCCTGCTCCTCTTAATTTTTATCAGAGTCTTGTCTCCAGCTAGCTGGGCTTTTGTCTTGGTGCCCTGACTTGCATCAAATTTTCTTCTTTCTGTGAATCAGTCCTTCCTGAGTCCTAACACCCTGGGATTGAAGTCATTGGCCCAGTTGAAGCCCTGGGTGACCTCTGGCCAAACTAACTGAGACCAGAAGGCAAGATCAAGTGGTGCTCATATGATGGCTCCCACAGCACCTTGGCATTAACGAAGATGCGGAGGGACAGTTCACAGCACAGTGATGTGCGACAGCCACCTCAGAGTAGTACAACATGGCTAAGTCATGTGTGACGCAACTCCTCCACCCTGGAGCAAAAGTCATGAAAGGTCTTAGGCATGTCCATCAGGGGACATATGTGAAGATGTCCATGGAAGCATTGTTTGTGGTGGCAAGGGGTGACCTGGTTTCCATCACTGGGAAAGTAATCCATGGCAGATAGATGCCATGGCATACCATACAGCAATTAGAACCCATGGCAGTTCACATACCAACATGTGGTAGGAACTAGAATGAGACTTAAAATCCTATTTCAAAAGTAAAGATACCTACAAAAAAACCACGCATTTTGCAAGAAGCCATGCAAATATAAAGTGCATATCAAATTTAAATGTTTGCCTGTAATAGTGAGCAGGAAGGGTAATGAAATATGTTGATAAAAGACTAATATAAAAACACACTCACTAACAAACAAGAGAAGAGCTTTATGTGAATGAATGAAAATAGTTTCTATGAATGTTAATTTTTAATGAATGCTTAAGTTGACCCTCTAAGCCCAAAGCAAAAGAGAGAAAGAGAAGAGGAGAAAGAAGGGGAGGGAGAGAGGAAGAAATGAAGTGTTGAATACTACAGGTATCTGTCACACATGCAAATTACAAAGACTTTTTTTAGTCTTACATGATAAGAAAAAGTATTTTGAAAGTTGCAATTAGAAAATCACACTTCGAAAGTCAATAGGAAAATTAGCCGGGCCTGGTGGCATGCGCCTGTAGTCCCAGCTACTCAGGAGGCTGAGGTGGGGGAATTGCTTGAACCCAGAAAGTGGAGGTTGCAGTGAGCCGAGATTGTGCCACTGCCCTCCAGCCTGGGCAACAGAGCCATTACCCTGACTTTGACATATCCAAATGCAAGTCTACCAAGCATGGTTGGAACATAATGAACATGAAGCTATTCTCTATTGCATAATAAGTTTGCACACAGCTTTATCTTTACAAGCCAGAATAATCTGTGCTATTTCAGTTACATTTGAGTGAAATACCCTAGTCATGATTCACGAAAACATTTTATTAACTGATTATAGATCTTGTAGCTTCGTCAGGGAGACTAAGAAGTGCACTTCTGACCTAAAAATCCTTCAGCAGAGATTGAATGACATACCAAGTGTTACAATCCCCCATTCAATTGCCAGTAAGAGATGCTAGGAAAATGACATTTCTTTCTAACAGGCATCAGCCATATATTAAATAAGATGATGATTTTCATAGTTATCTTGGAATATGTGAAAATCTTTTAAGACTTTGCAAATAAGTTTTAAAAATAGTTGCTTTGTGTACACAAGAATCAACACCAGTTGATTCTTAACTCCAAGGCATAAAATTAAGCTTGTTATGGTTTGGCATTGAATTGAGCTTTCACCTTAAATTAAATCACAGTAAGAAGACATACAAACAAATTATATGACATTTCTCAGCTGCAGGAAACATCATACAGCTTAAAATCTATTTACTTTCCAGTCCATTCTAGGTAACTACCAATTTGTGTAAATATCTGAGTTATTCATGATGTAAATATTTTGCTTGATAGCCATGTGCCCTCCCATTCCTCAGCTCCATTACAGATAGGTGAAACCATGTGAATGGGAATGGGAATCATGAGTGTCACATGATGTGAATCATGAGTGTCATATCTGATTTGAGGTTTTAAAACCCGAAGTCAGCGCTCCACCCTCCCACCTTCCCACCTGCCGTGACCACAGAGTGCCCATATGAGGTGCTATAGCACCTCTCAGCCTGGGTCTTCGAGAGACTATGAGATACAAGCTCCCTGCCTATTTGCACTGGGTAAGTAGCACAAATGAGAAAGAAACCTTTGTTCTATTTAAGCCACTGGGATCTGGGGGTTGTTTTGTTACTGCAGCATAACCTAGCCTATTCTGACTAACATTCATATTGAATGACTTGGTTAACAAATAACCCAATTGACTACCACAGGGAAGGAACAAAACAAAACCAGATTAAAAGATAATTGGCACCAGAAACAAAGGGCATCCAAATTGGAAAGGACGAAGTCAAATTTTCCCTGTTTGCTAGTGACATGATCGTATATATAGAAAACCCCATACGGATTCCACCAGAAAACAGTTAGAATTAATAAACAAATTCAGTAAACTGGCAGGATACAAAATCAACACTAAAAAAATCAGTAGTGCTGCTATATGCCGGCAGTCTACCAGAAAAAGTGATGTATAGATTCAATGCAATTCTATTAGAATACCATTACATTTTTTCACAGAAATAGAAAAAGCAGTCCCAAAATTTGTGAAGAATCCCAAAAGATCAAAATTTCTTTGGCTACTTGTGATCTTTTGTGACCTCAAATAGCCAAAGCAATCTTGAGCAAAAAGAATAAAGCTGGAGGCATCACACTACCTGACTTCAAAATATACTAGAAAGGAATAGTAACCAAAACATCCTGGTACAGACACACAGACCAATGGAACAAAATAGAGAATCCAGAAATAAATTCATGTACTTACAGCCAACTGATTTTCAACAAAGGCACCAAGAACACACATTAAGAAAAAGATATAATTAGCTGGGTGTGGTGGTGGGTGCCTGTAATCCCAGCTACTTGGGAGGCTGAGACAGAAGAATTGCTTGAACCTGGGAGGCTTAGGTTGCAGTGAGCCAAGATTGCGCCACTGCACTCCAGCCTGGGCAACAGAGTGACACGCCATCTCAAAAAAAAGAAAAGAAAAGAAAAGAAAAGAGAAAAGAAAAGAAAAAGACAGTCTTTTCAATAAGTGGTGCTGGGGAAACTGGATATCCACATGCAGAACAATGAAACTAGACCTCATCTCCTACCATTTCAAAAATTAAAATGAATTAAAGACTTAAATGCAAGACCCAAAACTCAAAAACTGCAAGAAGAAAACACAGAAGAGACACTTCATGAAATTGGTCCGAGCAAGGATTTTTTGGATAAGACCTCAAAAGCAAAGCCAATAAAAACAAAATAGACAAATGGGATTATATCAAACTAAAAAACCTTCTGCACAGCAAAGGAAAAAAGGAGCAAAGAGACAACTAACAGAATGGGAGAAAATATTTGCAAACTAGGCATCTGACCAAAGGTTAATATCCAGAGTATATAAAAAACTCAAACAACTCAATAGCATAAAAGGAAAATAATATATAACTCGATTTTAAAATAAACAAAAGATCTGAATAAACATTTCTCAAAAGAAGACATGCAAATGGCCAACAGATATATTTAAAAAATGCCCAACATCACTAATCATCAGAGAATGCAAATCAAAATAACCATGAGACACCATCTCACCCCATGCTAGTGAGGATATGGAGAAAGGGGAATTCGTACTCTGTTGTGGGAATGTAAATTAATACAGTCATTATGGACAACAAGTTATGGAGGTTCCTCAAAAAATTAAAGATAGAACTACCATATGATCCAACAATCCCACCACTGCATAGGATTGAAATCAGTATGTTGAAAAGATATTTGCACTCCCTTATTTATTGCAGCACTATTGATAATAGCCAAGATATGGAGTCAACCTAAGTCAATGGATAAATGGATTTTTAAAATGTGGTATATATACACAATGAAATACTATAAACAACATGTATGAACCTAGAGGACATTATGTTAAGTGAAATAAGCCAAGAACAGAAGGACAAATACTGCATGAGCTCACTCATATGTGGAATCTTAAAAGCTGATCTTGTAGAAGTAAAGAGTAGAATAGTGGTTTGCAGAGGCTGGGGAGGAGGGGAGGATGGGGAGAGGTTGGTGAATGGGTACGAAGTTACAGTCAGATGGGAGGAATAAGTTATTGTGTTCTATTTCACAGTAGGGTGACTGTAGTTAACAATAATGTATTATATATTTCAAAATAGCTGAAAGAGAAGATTTTAAATGCTCTTACTACAAAGAAATGAGAATTATTTGAGGTGATGGATATGCTAATTACCCTCATTTGATCATTGTGCAATGTATACATTGGAAAAGTCAAGCAACGATATTTGGAAACATAGAACAGTTCCTTCTGGCTGTGTCATCGGATTAGGTAAAAAGTGAGTGATACAGATAGGAAGGGCTTCCATTTCAGAGGGCTATCAATGAGCTGTAGGGCTGTAGTAAGGACTAACAAAAGAAGGTGGACTTTGAGCTAAGCTTTATAATTTAGGCCCAATTTGGAGAGGCTATGGCAAGAATATGAGTAAGGATCTGTAATGAAGAATGGGCCTAGAATAGTCCAAAGACAGTGGAAAGAGAGGTTCATTTAAGAGAAAAATGGGAAACAAAGCTTGAAATATTTTAACACCATAACATGAAGTTTATTGAATATCAAATAAAGGAGTTTGTACTTATATTAAAGTCAATAGGGGATGGGTATGGTGTCTCACACCTGTAAGCCCAGCACTTTGGGAAGCCAAGGTGGGTGGATCACTTGAGCTTAGGAGTTCAAGACCAGCCTGAGGATCATGGCAAAACCCTGTATCTACAACAAAAACAACAAAAAATAGCTAGGTGTTGTGCCATGTACCTGCAGTCCCAGCTATCTGGGAAGCTGAGGCGAGAGGATCACCTGAGCCTGGAGGTCAAGGGTGCGGTGAGCTGTGATCACACCACTGCACTCCAGCCTGGGCCACAGAATGAGACCCTGTCTAAAAAAAAAAAAAGAGTCAATAGGGAGTAACTGGGCTTTTCAAATATTAGATTTCACTATAGAGAGTGCAATCAGCTTTAGGTGAAAGTGGTTTCAGGACTATTAACAACATCGGTGTTCAGGGTCCATTTGAGAGGTGGACTGAGTAGAAACCAAAGACTGGAGATCCCTCTCCAGGTGGGAGGTTCACTACTCCAGGTGGGAGGTCCACTAAGGTTGTGGTCATGAAAATGAAAGGAAGAGAGAGATATGAATGGCCTTTTGAAGAATCTACAGATACTTGTCACTGAATAGATGCACAAAGCAAAGGGGGATAACTACGAAGTCCCTCACTCATTCCTTCATTCTTCATTCAGCAAATACATCTTAAGCACCCACCACCTAGCAGACACTATTCTACATTCCTGGAATACAGCTGTCCCTGCTCTACTGGAACTTAAATGCTAGTGGAGGGGAGAGAAACAATAAGCAAATACGACACCATAAATTACATCAGGTGAAGAAAAGAGAACTAGATAAGGGGATAAAGAGGAACAGAGACTGGGGGAATAGACATTACTATTTCAGTTACAGTGAGCAGAAGGCCACATTGGTAAGGTAACAGTCAAGCAAAATCGGAATAAAATGAAGAAGCAAGCCATGTGAACATCTAGGGAAGAGCATTTAGGAAGCAGAACAGTAACTGCAAACACAAGAGGTGGGAGTGTGCCAGAAGTGTCCTTTCCAGCAAGGGATTCATTGGGGCTGGAGGTGAATGAACAAGGGTCGGCATACAGAAGATGAAGTGGTAGAGGTACCAAGGGGACAAGCCATATTGGTCCTCCTGCACCATGTAAATATGGGAACTTAATTCTGGGTGAGGTGAGGAAGTTGTGGGTGCATTCTATGTCTAGAAGTGTCATTTAAAAGTATTTATTCTAGCTCTTATGTGAGGCATAGACTAGGGAAGGAAGAATGAAAGCTGAGAGAGCAGAGAAGTTTGTTTCAGGAAGCCAAGGAAGAATGGCATGGTTTGGACTAGGATGATAGCAGCAGAGATATGGCCATATTTGCAGTGTGTTTTGGAAGTCAAGCTGGCAAAATTTACTAATAAATTTTATTTTAGTTGTGAGGGGGAAGATGGGTATCCAAAAATGATCACAAGTTTTCTGAGCAACTTGAAAAAATGAGTTGTGGATCACTCTGGAAGAAGCAGGTTTTGGGGGAAGTACACTAAGGGTTCTTTCTGGGACATGTAAAGTTGAAGATACCTGTTAAACATCCAAGTGGAGATGTCAGGTAGGAAGTTGGATATAGCATCTAGAGTTCAGGGAGATGGTAAAGATTGAAGATATAAATGGGGGAGTTGTCAGCTGCTATGATCTCCCCAAAATTTATATGTTGGAACTTACTCTCCAATATGATAGTATTGACAGGTGGGGCCTTTAGGAGATGATTAAGTCATGAGGGCTCCACCTTCATGAATGGGATTAGTGCCTTTATAAAAGGGCCCAAGGGGGCTTGTTTGTATTTTCCACTATATGAGGATTCAGTGAGAGGACACCATCTATGAGCCAGAATGAACCTTCCCCAGGAGCAGCATCTGCTGGTGGCAAGATCTTGGACTTCCAGTCTCCAGAACTGTGAGTAATAAATTTCTATTATTTATAAGTTACCCAGCCTAAAGTATTTTGTTATAGCAACCTGGATGTATTCCGACACCCACCTATAGTATTTAAAGCCACGGAAGTGAACAAGACCACTCAGGGAATGAAATCTATGAAGAACGGGGTCTGACGTCAAATGGAGCCCCATGGCGGTCTACCATTTAGAGGTCAAGAAGATAAGGAGGAATGCCAAGTAAAGAAACTTGAGAAGAAGTGGTGGGAGAAGACCCAAGAATGTGGTTTCCTGGAGGCCAAGTGAAGAATATGATTCAAGCAGGATGGAGTGATCACTGTGTCATGTTTCCAAAAGGTCAAACAAATGAGGACTGAGAACAGATCATTGGGCTTGGCACTGGGAGGACATTGGTGACCCTTATCAGAATGGTCTCCAAGGAGTAGGGAGACCTGTTGGGACCAGGTTGAAGAGAGAACTCTGTCAAGGTGTTTTGCTGTAAAGGAAAGAAGAGAAAAGGGTCATTTCCTGGAAAAGAAGGGGGCGGGGTTCAAGGTGTTTTTTGTAGTGGGAGAAATTGTAGCATTCTTTTATGCTGATGAGAATGATCTAAAACAGGAGGAGAACCAACAATGGAAGAGAGAGAATAATTATCATTACAGGAAAAGACTCCCTGAATAGGCAGGAGGAAGTAGAATCCAGAGAATCACTGGAGGGTGTGTTAAATAAATCAATTATGTCTTATAATTTGACAGATTATTTAGGTTTTGCTTCTTTTCATGTTTCAAGATAACAATGGGGTCTCTGGATGTTATCTATATCTTCTCCCTATTTTTAACTAAATTGGATTTATATCTAATGCTTCTTGTTGCAAATTATGGTGAAAAAAATTCATACTTTAAATACTTTAAAATGCCTGTTTGAGGGTAAGGGGTAGGGGGTTATGTGGGAGAGTGGAGAAGACACATACATTGCAGGGGTGTAAATATGGTTTCATTGGTTTTATAAGGGAAATGGATGGTTTATCTAGAGGTCTAAAGGGATGGTTTTGAGGGCCCTAAATCATTGCTTTACACATACCACACCACCTTCAAAAGCCTTCCATAACTCTTACTGTGTACTGAGGTTGTTTTAATCATGGACTTGATATTGTAGTCCTCAGTCTATCTCTAGAATCCTCCTGTACAACCTTGGACATATTCCAGTTTCCTCATTTGTAAAATGGGGATGGTAATGCCTACTTGTCATGTTTGTTGTAATGATTAAATAATACAATGTGTGTAAACTGTTAAGCTAATATTGGGCCAACAGGATGTGCTCAGTAAACTTTAGCGAGTACTATAACAGCTATTACTGACTTAGAGGACACTGTGGCAGCCTCTCCAGCATTTACCAAAACCCCCGTGGTTTTGGTGGTACTGATTCTACCTCTAATTCCTGGGATAAACCCTGAAAGAAAATCTTCACTATTTGGTTCAAGTAAGAAAAGTCTCTTTTTTCATGATTAATAGAAGGGCCCCCCACTCCTTGGGGAGATATATTATATTAATAGAATTAATAGAAAGGCCTCCCACTCCAGCAGAGATATATATTGTCCTGCAAGCATCTGGAAGCTATATTGCAGCATGATTGGTGTCCACTCTAAGATGAAGCTGACATTTTGAAAGGCAGAGAAGAAATGGAAAGAAGCCAGCTCCATGATGAGTTTGAGTTACTAGTTTAAGCCAACATTTAAGTCAGTTATGTGAGTTAACTAATGGTCCTAATATTTAAGCCAGCGTGTGCTGAGTTTTCTATCACCTATTGTTGTAGTCCATTTTGTGCTGCTATACCACAATACCTGAGGCTGGGTAATTTATAATCAACATACATTTATTGGCTCATAGTTCTGGAGGCTGGGAAGTAAAACATCAAGGTGCTGGCATCTTGTGTGGGGCAACTTGCTGTATAACAGAAGGTGGAAGGGCAAGAGCACAGGAGAGCAAACCCACTCCGGCCATTCTTTTTAATAATGCCATTAATCTATTCATAAGGGCTGAGCCCTCAAAACCAAACATTACATCTCACCTCACAACATTGTCCCACTGGGAATTAAGTTTCCAACACATGAACTCCAGGAAGCACATTTAAAGCATAACACCTGTGTGTTGGAAAAAAAAAAAAAAAGAACACAGACTTAAAGTTTAAGGTAAGATCCAGCTATTTACTAATAGCTAAATACTGGAGGGAAGGGGGAGCATTCACCATTCAGAAGCAAGGAGACTATTTAACTCCATTTCTTTGACTGGCTGCTGGGTTCAAAGTTTAGATCCACAAAATGGGAATGTGGGGAAGGGAGTAGTGATAAAGGCAATGGATTTTAAAAAATATTTTTAACTTTTATTTTAGATTCATGGGGTACATATGTAGGTTTGCTACATGGGTATATTGCAGGATACTGAGGTTTGGGGTACAACTGATCCCGTCACTCAGGTACTAAACATAGTACCCAACAGTTAGTTTTTCAACACTTGCCTCCCTTCTTCTCTCCCCCTACTAGTAGTTCCCAGTGTCTATTGTTGCCATCTTTACATCCATGAGTAACCAATGTTTAGTTCCCACTTAAGAGTAAGAACATGTGGTATTTGGTTTTCCATTCCCACATTAATTCACTTAGAATAGTGGCCTCCAGCTACATTCATGTTGCTGCAAAGGGCATGATTTTGTTATTTTTTATGGCTGCATTGTGTTCCATGGAGCATATGTACCACATTTTCTTTATCCAATCCACTGTTGATGGGCACCTAGGTTGATTCCATATCTTGCTATTGTGCATAGTGCTGCCATAAGCATACAAATGCATGTGTCTTTTTTGTAGAATGATTTATTTTCTTTTGAATATATACCCAGTAATAGGATTGCTGGGTCAAATGGTGATTCTGTTTTAAGTTCTTCAAGAAATCTCCAAATGGCTTTCCACAGTGGCTGAACTAACTCGCATTTCCACCAATGGTATATAAGTGTTTGCATTTCAATGCAGCCTTGCCAGCATCAGTTGTTTTTCTGATTATTATTATTATTATTGTTTTTGAGATGCAGTCTCACTCTGTTGCCCAGGCTGGAGTGCAGTGGCATGATCTCCGCTCGCTACAGCCTCTGCCTCCAGAGTTCAAGCGATTCTCCTGCCTCGGTCTCCCTAGTAGCTGGGACTACAGGCGTGCACCACTATACCTGGCTAATTTTTGTACTTTTAGTAGAGATGGGGTCTCACCATGTTGGTCAGGCTGGTCTCGAACTCCTGAACTCAAATGATCCTCCCACCTCAGCCTCCCAACGTGCTGGGATTACAGACATGAGCCACTATGCCTGGCCTGTTTTTCTGATTTTCAAGTAGTAGCCATTCTGACTGATGTGAGACAGTTTCTCACTGTGGTTCTGATTTGCATTTCTGTGATGATTAGTGATGTGGAAAGTTTTATTCACGTTTGTCAGCCACTTGTATGTCTTCTTTTGAGAGATGTCTATTCATATTCCTTGCCCACTTTTTAATGGGGTTAGTTGTTTTCTGCTAGTTGAATTAAGTTCCTTATAGATTCTATCCAGAATCTATAAGAATCTATAAGGATATTAGACCTTTGTCAGATGCATAGTTTGCACACATTTTCTTCCATTCTGTAGGTTGTCTGTTTACTCTGTTTGTAGTTGCTTTTGCTGTGCAGAAGCTCTTTAGTTTAATTAGGTCTCGCTTGCCAATTTTTTATTTTGTTGCAATTGCTTTTGGGGACTTAGTCATAAATTATTTGCCAAGGCTGATGTCCAAAATGGTGGCCTCCAGGTTTTCTTCTAGGATTCTTATAGCATGAAGTCTTATATTAAAATTTTTAATTCACCTCGGGTTGACTTTTGTATATTGTGAAAGGTAGGGATCCAATTCCAGTCTTCTGCATATGGCTATCCAGTTATCCCTGCACCATTTATTGAATAGGGAGATCTTCCCCATTGCTTATTTTTGTTAACTTTGTTGAAGACTAGGTGTGCACTGGTATAGGTGTGCAGCTTTATTTCTGGGTTCTCTATTCTGTTGGCAATGGATTTTTTTTTTTTTTGAGACAGGGTTTCACCCTGTCACCCAGGCTGGAGTTCAGAGTGTGTTCATGGCTCACTACAGCCTTGACTCCGCTGGCTGAGGTGACCCTACCACCTCAGCCTCCTGAGTAGCTGGGAACACAGGTGCATGCCACCACACCCGGCTAATTTTTTTTTTTAATAAATGATATTTCACCATATTGTTCAGGCTGGTCTTGAACTCCTGGGCTCAAGTAATCCACCAGCCTCGGCCTCCCAAAGTGCTGGGATTACAGGTGGTGAGCCACTGCACCCAGCCTGCAATGGATTTTTTAATCATAGTAACTCCTAAGAATATCTCTTCATAGCAAGGGGTTACAATACTGCAAAGTATTCTATGGTGTTGAATATAGTTGTCAACTTAGAGAGCTAGTTTCAAGAGTGCTGACAAACCCACTTGTCAACAAAGCCATAGTATTTGTCCAAGGAGAGTCAAACTCAAGGGTTCTAATGTGCTCAGATTCTAGCCTTTTCTCGAACTATGTGACACGTAACTGTCTATTATGGGGATGACTTCTTCTGCACCTGCAACCAAAAGAGCCTTCAGGGACACACAGGATAAAGTTGAAACTCTCATCCATCTGTCTAGACCTGTGATAGTCCCTGGGACAGGTGCAGGAATAAGATGACCAACAAAATCACAATGCTCTGCCCTCATGGAGCTCATGATCTACTGGAAAAGATGGATATTTCAATTCTAGGTCTCACAAATCAAGGGATCATACACACAAGCGAAAATGTTAAACCAGTGATAAGTGCCGTGGGAGAAAGTCATGTGTTGCAATAGGAGCACATAAAGGAGTCCTGGTCTCTTGTGTATGAGTGTGTTAGTTGAGTGTCATCAACCTTTTGGCCCTCATCCTTCTCCATCTAGCTGGGTAACTTGCTACTGAAGATTTCATTAGCTATTAACATCATTACTGAGTTGTCAGTAGAAACCTTGAGGTAAATCATTAGTAAGTCAGTTTCACTACTTGTGAGCAACTCTGTTGGTCGGTTTGTTTAAATCTAGTTGGGAAGGCTAACGTCTAATAGAACTTGATGTATATTGGTTTATTCAGTGGTTAAAATATAAAAGTATTGCCAAAAGTATGGGGAAACTGGCATACTTATGCAAATTTGGGGAAGAGATAATCTTACACAATTAATTTTGAAGATTATCTGGCAATAACAAAACCGTGTGTGAGTATGTGTGTGTGTGTGTGTGAGTGTGTGTGTGTGTGTGTATAGGCAGATACTTAGTTTCTCCCATTTCATATTTGTAAAGTGGAGATGCTGCTCAGAGTACCCACCTGGTAGGGGTAAATAAGTCTACATGTGTAAAGGAAGTGCTCACAACAGTGCTCTTATAACTTTCTCTTAGCTGGTTTTCTTACATCATTATTCTGAAAAAAATTTTTGTCTCATGTTGTAATTTTCCTTAGGAAATTATTTTTTTGAATAGGTATTACATGAACATGGCAGAAAAGTCAAAAGTTAAAAGAGAGTATACAGTGGAGAGTAAATCTTCCTCCCTCCCCAGCAACCATCCAGTTCCCCCTCCTCGAGGCAACCGATATACATGGATAAATGGACAAATGGATAGATGAACAGATGGATGGATGGATAAATACACATAAATAATTTTTTGCTTATATTATTTTTCCAATAGAATTTAAAAAAGTTCTCATCTCCTCATGAAGAACAAGAAGGGAGGAAGAGGAGGAGGAGAATAGGAGGAGGAGGAAGAGGAGAAAGGAGGAAGAGGAGGAGGAGGAGAAAGAAGAGGAGGAGGAAGAGGAGGAAGAACAGGAAGAGGAAGAGGAGAAGGAAGAGAGGGAGGAGGAAGAGGAAGAAGAACAGGAGGAAGAGGAGAAGAAGGAAGGGGGGAGGAGGAAGAGGAGGAGGAAGAGGAGGAGGAGGAGGAAGAGGAGGAGAAGGAAGAGGGGGAGGAAGAGGAGGAGAAGGGAATGATGGAGGTAATACCTGGCCAGATCTTTCCTTTTCCTGGCTCATGGAGTCTCTGAGAAATGGAGGAGTGATTTCTGGTTTTCCAAGGTATACCTATAAAGGTTGGGGACTCACTCTTGTGTAGAGCCTTCCCATCCTGTCTAGTTACCTCATGACTTGGGGAAGATGGTTATACAGAATCCTCGAAATCTCTCTCAAGACAGGATTTCAGTGTGGCACAGCTAGTGAGTTCCCCTGTCCTGGAAAGATTCAAGGTTCTGAATCAATATTTTTAAATCCATAACATGGAGTTTCTTTCTTATTACAAAAATAATAGGTGCACATTACCTTTTTTAAAAGTCAGAAAACATATAAAAGTATAAAAGAAAAAAATTAAATATTCATAATCCTATGATTTATATAGTTTAATCCTTAAATATTACTATGGCTACTAAGCTAATAATTTAAAATAAACTAAAGCAAATTAAACAGGAAAGTTAATATCACATCTAAAAATCACAATACAAAAAAAGGATTGGAAAATGTCTCAAATGAATACAGGCATTATTCTCAATAATTTCTAGGCCAGGCGCAGTGGCTCACACCTGTAATCCCAGCACTTTGGGAGGCCAAAGCAGGTGGGTCACGAGGTCAGGAGATCAAGACCATCCTGGCTAACACGGTGAAACCTCGTGTCTACTAAAAATACAAAAAAATTAGCTGGGCGTGGTGGCAGGTGCCTGTAGTCCCAGCTACTCGGGAAGCTGAGGGAGGAGAATGGTGTGAACCCAGGAGGTGGAGCTTGCAGTGAGCCGAGATGGCACCACTGCACTCCAGCCTGGGTGACAGAGCGAGACTCTGTCTCAAAAAATAAATAATAAATAAATAAATAAATAAATAAATAAATAAATAATTTCTAACATTTTTAAAGGTGGGATTTCAATATGCTATTTGGATTAACTTAAGTTTCCTTTATCCTGTAGCTTTTCTTGACCTGGATATAAACATTTGGAAAGTGATAAATATATTCCTTGAGGGATGAATTTTAAAGCAAATCACCTATGCCAAATAATTTATCGTGTGTGAAAACTTGTCTCAATATTTAATTGCTGGCATTTTGGTTTGTTGCTCTCGTTGCATAAGTTATGCACAGTGTTTGCTCCGGTTCCTTGCTTTGTCTCTGCGTCTTTTAATTCGACAGTCAGAAACTAAGATTGTCACTTCACAGGGAAAAAGAAGACAAGGAAGTAAAACCACAGTAGTACGGATTCCATTATTTGAAAAATGTGATTAAGTGTAGACAGTGGTTGATTTTCTTCAACAAGTCAGTCTTCTTTTACTGTTACTATGAATTAAAAGCTTAATCAAGATAAAATGCTTAAAATATTTATAAAAGCGAGCTTGCCTTACATATTTTTGGAGTCATATAACTTGTTTGTTCATTAAAAAACAACCATTTTTTTATCCTAGTTATGTTATGCATAATATTTACCTTCAAGTATTAAAATCATTTAAAATAAAATCCTTTGTTTTTTTCTCTGAACTAGTCCAAAATAGTAAGATTTTACTGTATTAAGCTTTCCAGGATATTATTGACTGGAAATACTTCTTTTTTTTTCTTTATAGCTTTTGTATCTACCTTTTTTTTTAATCACACAAAAATATGTGTCTTTGGGTGTGGTGGCACAGATGTGTAGTCCCAACTACTCAGGAGGCTGAGGCAGGAGGATCACTTGAGCCCAGGGGTTCAAGTCCAGCCTGAGCAACATAGTGAGACCCCACCATCTCAAAAAAAAGTGTCCATTATTTTTAAAGTTAAAATTATAACTAAGTTTTAAAACATTTAAAAGATGTGAAGATCTGAACTTGAACCATAGGTGTGTGACAAAGTAGAGATATTTATAAGGAATATCCCTTTAAATTTCAATTTATTTTCCAGGATTTAGGCAGTTAAAACACACATATTTATCTCCAAATTTATTTTATTTTAAAATGATTGCACGTTGACTGTGACTACCAAAGTCGCTATTAGTTGTCTTCTCTGTAACCAAATAGAAATAACTAATTCAACCCGCAAGCTGAACTATTCCTAATTAGTCAGAAACAAGTGCTTTTTAATTCCATTTGTAAAATGTCCAAGGGAAAAGAGTCCCAGTTTGCCTGAATAATCTGTTACTAAATTTCCTCCCTGCTTTTAATAGCTCCACCATAAAGAAGCCCTTTATTACAGTTCATTCAAATCTCTTAAGCCATAACTTAGCCCCGTTTCTTCTCCCGGGATTGGTTGTGTTGAATTTATTGCCTTTGATTTTCACTTCTATTAAGACATGTGGATTGATTTATAGGTTGCTTTAGCTTCTTCCTGTATGATAGCAATCATCAACCCATGCTTATTTGTTCAGTAGGGACAATTATTTGAGCTCCATACGTGCCATACACATTCACAAATTCCACTTTTAAACTCAGTTTCTAAAATGGTTACGACCAGTAGGCCTACTTTTCTGGTAAAAATTCATAAACCCTTATAAAAATTACACAAGAAATGCTCAAATACATTCTTACTGTAAAAGATTCAAAAATATAAAGTGTGTAGAATAAAACACTAGAGCATCCTTTCCTCTTCCCCGCTCCATTTCATTTCCAATCCTTTCACTATGTACATTTTCCATCCAATTCCTAGACATTCTGTCAGCGTGTTTTGAATTTTTTCCTCCCCAGACTTGATTAGGCCTTATTTTCTCTGTGTAGCACTGGAAGAAATGCAGATTCATAGACTCAAAGACTCAAACAGACAGTTAAGCATCCATCAAAAAAGACTCTTACATCTTCCTATGGAAGCTGGGCACTCGGGTCTAGCAGCTGCTTTTTTTTTTTTTGGATGCAGAGTCTGGCTCTGTAACCCAGGCTGTAGTGCAGTGGCACGATCTCGGCTCACTGTGCAGTCTCTGCCTCACTGGTTCAAGTGATTCTCCTGCCTCAGCCTCCCCAGTAGGTGGGATTACAGAGGCCCGTCACCACGACTGGCTGATTTCTGTATTTTTGGTAGAGAAGGAGTTTTGCCATGTTTGCCAGGCTGGTCTCCAACTCCTGACCTCAGGTGATCCACCCGCCTCGGCCTCCCAAATTACTGGGATTACAGGTGTGAGCCACTGTGCCCAGCCAAGTAGCTGCTATTTGATCCAGACTTTGTGTCATACCTAAAAGTAACATAAAAACATAAGAAACAACATCTCGAGTCATATCGCTGGTTCATTGCATTCGGTGTCCAGCCTGTGGTAGCTGGACTAGGACTCACTCATACAGAAAGGCGTGATAGCCATCCTCAGGGAAGCTCCACCCATCTCCCCAAAAGATCCTTGCTCAGCTTCCATTATCCTTAACATACTTGTTCCACTTAAATGCTCTTTCTTAGCGTTGAGTGACCTTGGGAACTTCACATAACCTCAGGGGCCTCATTTTTATCAGGTATAAATCAGATTTCCTAAATTTCCTCCATGATTCTACATGTTCTTATAATCCTTATCTTCCTCAAATGAAAGGTTAAAATATGACAATGATATTATTAATAGTAAGAATATTCAAAAACACATAACAAGTGTTTTCCCCTGGGAAATTTTTTGCCTTGTTTTCTTATTTAAAATATTAATCAAGAGACCTTGACACCAATGGCTATCTGACATTTGAAATCCACAACCTAGAATTGAATTCCTATTCTGGGGCTGGAGAGAACCGAGGAGTCTGCACTAGGCTATAAAGCCTCAGCCAGGAACCGCAACAACCAAGGGGAGAGGCTGGATCCTAGCGGAGGAGAAAAGCAAAAGGTCAAAGTTAAGAAAAAATAATCAACCGACTAGGCGTGGTGGCTCACGCCTGTAATCCCAGCACTTTGGAAGGCGGAGGTGGGCGGATTGCCTGAGCTCAGGAGTTGGCGACCAGCCTGAGCAACACAGTGAACCCCCATCTCTACGAAAATACAAAAAATTAGCTGGGCGTGGTGGTGTGGGCCTGTAGTCCCAGCTACTCAGGAGGCTGAGGCAGGAGAATGGCTTGAACCTGGGAGGCGGAGGCTGCAGTGAGGGGAGATCATGCCACTGCACTCCAGCCTAGGCGACAGAGCCAGACTCAATAGATTCAATGGCATCCTCATCAAGCTACCAATGACTTTCTTCACAGAATTCACAGAATTGGAAAAAGCTACTTTAAAGTTCATATGGAACCAAAAAAGAGCGCGCATCGCCAAGTCAATCCTAAGCCAAAAGAACAAAGCCGGAGGCATCACGCTACCTGACTTCAAACTATACTACAAGGCTACAGTAACCAAAACAGCATGGTACTGGTACCAAAACAGACATATAGGTCAATGGAACAGGACAGAGCCTTCAGAAATAATGCCGCATATCTACAATCATCTGATCTTTGACAAACCTGACAAAAACAAGCAATGGGGAAAGGATTCCCTATTCAATAAATGGTGCTGGGAAAACTGGCTAGCCATATGTAGAAAGCTGAAACTGGATCCTTTCCTTACGCCTTATACAAAAATTAATTCAAGATGGATTAAGGACTTACAGCTTAGACCTAAAACCATAAAAACCCTAGAAGAAAACCTAGGCAATACCATTCAGGACATATGCATGGGCAAGGACTTCGTGTCTAAAACACCAAAAGCAATGGCAACAAAAGCCAAAATTGACAAACGGGATCTAATTAAACTAAAGAGCTTCTGCACAGCAAAAGAAACTACCATCAGAGTGAACAGGCAACCTACACAATGGGAGAAAATTTTTGCAACCTACTCATCTGACAAAGGGCTAATATCCAGAATCTACAATGAACTCAAACAAATTTACAAGAAAAAAAACAACCCCATCAAAAAGTGGGTGAAGGATATGAACAGACACTTCTCAAAAGAAGACATTTATGCAGCCAAAAAACACATGAAAAAATGCTCATCATCACTGGCCATCAGAGAAATGCAAATCAAAACCACAATGAGATACCATCTCACACCAATTAGAATGGCGATCATTAAAAAGTCAGGAAACAACAGGTGCTGGAGAGGATGTGGAGAAATAGGAACACTTTTACACTGTTGGTGGGACTGTAAACTAGTTCAACCATTGTGGAAGTCAGTGTGGCGATTCCTCAGGGATCTAGAACTAGAAATACCATTTGACCCAGCCATCCCATTACTGAGTACATACCCAAAGGATTATAAATCATGCTGCTATAAAGACACATGCACATGTATGTTTATTGCGGCACTATTCACAATAGCAAAGACTTGGTGAATGCCCAACAACGATAGACTGGATTAAGAAAATGTGGCACATATACACCATGGAATACTATGCAGCTGTAAAAAATGATGAGTTCATGTCCTTTGTAGGGACATGGATGAAACTGGAAACCATCATTCTCAGCAAACTATCGCAAGGACAAAAAACCAAACACTGCATGTTCTCACTCATAGGTGGGAAGTGAACAATGAGAACACATGGACACAGGAAGGGGAACATCACACTCTGGGGACTGTTGTGGGGTGGGGGGAGTGGGGAGGGATAGCATTAGGAGATATACCTAATGTAAATGATGAGTTAATGGGTGCAGCACACCAACATGGCACATGTATACATATGTAACAAACCTGCACATTGTGCACATGTACCCTAAAACTTAAAGTATAATAATAATAAAATAAAATTAAAAAAAAAAATCAGCCAAGTCCCACAGCTGTGGCAGGGTCTTAAAAGAGAAAGAAACTCACACCTCAAAAAAGACCAGAAACAAACTGGGCATGGTGGCTCGTGCCTGTAATCCCAGAGCTTTGGGAGGCCAAGGCAGGAGGATGGCTTGAGACCAGGAGTTTGAGACCAGCCTGCTCAAGATGTTGAGACCCCCATGTCAGTAGCAAAATTCTTAAAATTTGCCAGCTGTTGTGGCATGCATCTGTTGTTCAAGCTATGTGGGAGGCTAAGGCAGGAGGATTGGTTGAGGCTGCCCAGGAGTTCAAGGCTGCAGTGAGCCTCAAAAAAACAAACAAACAAACAAACAAAATTAGAAGCAGACTGGGGATATCTGACCGAGGAAGAAAGATAGTGCCCCAGTAGACAATACCAGACTGGCTGAGGTCTGTGTTGGTTATCTATTGCTGTATAACAAATTACTGCAAAATTAGCTGCTTAAAGGAGCAAATATTTATTTTCTTACATGCTGTCTCAGGGTTGGGAATCTGTGATGACCCGGCTGGATGGTCTGGGCCAGGGTTTCTCAGGCTGTTGGCTGGGGCCATATTCTCTGAATTCTTGACATCAGGCTGGGGGATCCACTTGCAAGTTCACTTGCAAGAGGTTGGCAGGAGGCTTCCTCTCCACATGGCCCCCTCTGTCAGTTTGCTCACAACATGGTTTCCCCAAGCAGAGACATCTGAGCATGAGACTGCTAGAGAGAGACCAAAATGAAAGCAACAGTGTCTTTATAATGGAATCTCAGGAATGACAATCACTTTTTCTAAATTCTTCTGGTCACAAACACCAACCTTAGCACACTGGGGCCATCTTAAGGGCTGGCTACCACGAGTCCCGGGTTGCAGCCTATCTGTTTGGGAACAGCTTTATTGACATTAAGAAAAGGAAAACTCAGTGTGGACTTACAATATGAACAAAAGCTCCACAGAGTGTGAGGAGCTGAGCTCAGGCTTAAAGGTAACTAGTGCTGGGGGCGGCAAACAAGGGGAGGCAGATGGGATTATCTGCCTGAAAAAAATCAACAGAACAGAGCAGGAGTTGTCAAACTTCTTCTGTAAAGGACTAGATCATATACTTAAGGCTTTTTGAGCCGTATGGTCCCTGTTGCAATTACCCAACTCGGCACTGTAGTATGTAAGCAGCCATAGACAAAATATAAATGGATACGCTGGCTACGTTCCATTACAACTTTCATTTGGCTGGGCACGGTGGCTCACGCCTGTCATCCCAGCACTTTGGGAGGCAGGAGAATCACTTGAACCCGGGAGGCGGAGGTTGCAGTGAGCCAAGATTGTGCCACTGCACTCCAGCCTGGGCAACAGAGCGAGATTCCATCTCAAAAAAAAACAAAAAACAAAAAACAAACAAACAAAAAAAAACTTTTATCTATGGACACTGGAATTTGAATTTTATATAATTGCCATATATCACAAAATAATATTTACTGGATTCTTTTAAACCATTTAAAAATGTGAAAGTTATTCTTAGCTTACATGCCATACAAAAATAGATTGTGGCCAGATATGGCCTGTGGGCTGTAGTCTATCGATTCTGGAGGCAGAATGAATGTGGATGGCCAAAGCTAAAAAAGACCTGATTGAAACAGGAGCCATATAGCAAAGTGCTGTTTTTCAAGATTAGTTTTAATCATAACAATATGGTGAATATTTGATGCTCTTCATCAAGTAATCAATCAAAATATGTAAAGTCCCCTAAAATCGTTTATAAGCAACTTTAGGGATGTTTTAGGAAATGGAACCAGACCAGATATGAGGTTTAATCAAAAATTGTATCATCTTCTAAAAACAAAAATCCAGAGTTTTTTTAATAAAAAATGCTATTGAATATTTCATTTGATCATATTTACTTGTTGAAGAGTTTTTCATTTTTTAAAAAAATAATTAAAAACTAAATTGACATATAGAGTAGTGCCCTCTTATCTGTGATTTTGCTTTCTGTAGCTTCAGTTACCTGAGGTCAACCACAGTTGGAAAATCTTAAGACACTTTGAGAGAGAGAAAGGGAGAGAGAAAGAGAGAAAAACCACATTCACATAACTTTTATTACAGTATATTGTTATAATTGTTATATTTTATTATTATCATTGTCAATCTCTCATTATGCCTAATTTATAAGTTAAATTTTATCATAGGTATGCATGTATAGGAAAAAAACTGTATATATACTATCCAAGGTTTCAGGCATCCATGGGGAAGGGTCTTGGAACATATGTATCCCTGAGGATAATGGGGAATGGGCTTACTGTCATTAGGAGAATGTATGTAATTTGGCTAAAACAAAGAAAGCCACAGGGATTTGAGATTAAGAATAAATATTAAAAAGACTGAAGTTTTGAGACCAGTGTGATTCCCCAACAATAGAGACTTTGAATTCCTGCATCAACCTTAGTAGAATTCTAAGTAACAAAATGGCAAAAGGATTCACTGATACAAGTTGTTGTGATGGCTTGGGCAGAAAGTTAGTGATGTCTGAACTCCTGCTCTTTTGAATTTTATTTTATCCTTTAAAAAGATGAGAAATACAATAGAGAAAACATTATGCATATTATTTGTATTTCCCAAATTGGAAAAAAAGTAAATCAGTTTCTTTTAATGATGTCTTATAATTCATTTCAAGAGCATATTGAATGTAAGTCTTTGTAATATCGTCTCAGGGCAGTAATCAAACTCCTGTGTAGTATTGAAATGGGAGAGTTCCCTGACCTCCCTCACAGGACATGGGATGGGTGTGGCTTGTCTGTTTGGCCGCTGTGCACTCAACCCCTTATGGGAGGAGGAGCACACAGACGGGCAGGTGCAAGAGCCGAGGGGAGCACTTTTGGGCTCTGGCCCCACTGTAGCATCTAGGGGTGGATGCCTGCAACTCCCAAAGCCCCAGTGGAGGTATTACAGTGCTCTTTTAGCTCTGCCATCCACAGATGGCTTAAGTATTAACCAACTCAGTGCCCTCTTGGTATCCAGGTCCTTGTCTGGCATCCAAGAAGAATTAGGTCACACAGACAAATTGAAGGAGGGCAAATGTGGGGGATTTTATTGCCAGATGGAGGTGGCTCTAAGCAGTATGGATGGGGAGCTGGAAAGGGGATGGAGTGGGAAGATGATCTGCCCCTGGAGTTTGGTTGCCCCATGGCCAATCTCCTCTCCAACTGTCCCCAGCTGTATTACTCTTAGCTTTCAGATGCTCCTTCTCTTCTCTCCTTCTCTGCTGTGCTGCTCTTCTGCTCATGGAGCCTGGGGTTTGGGGTTTATATGGGTGCAGGATAGGGCAGGTCAAAAGGCAACATATGGATGCACAAACAAGAATGCCTGCTCCCATTTAGGGCTGAGGGCTTCCAGTGTTGGGGGTGGGGCCTCTCCCAGGGAACCACCCTCTTCTACCGAGTATTTGCTTGCTTCCTGTCCATAGCAGTATCTTCCTTAACTGCTGATGGTCTCAAAGTACAAAGTTCTCCAAGTCATTCTCAGAGTAGACTGAGAAGTATTCCGAACTGGCGAAGTCACCACACACTGATGCCACCCCATTTCTCAGTCTGAATCCATCCTGATTCATCTATCCATTCAAACATCTACTATTGAGTTTTTGTTACTTTCCCAGCCCTGGGATCAGCAGATATGATTTTGTAAGAGCTTAGACATTTGAACAAGGAGAAAAAAGAAAATTTGAACAAGGAAATGAGACATAAATGCATAAACTGTTAGGTAACACAAAATAGCAAATGATTAAGTGCTAGAACAGATACTAAGGACAGCAATTGTTTAAATGTTCAGAGAAAGAGAATACTGAATGAAGATATCTGAATATGGTATAGGGGAAGATGAGACTTGCACCAGGCTCTAAAATATGAGCAAGGCAAATTCTGTGATTTAATTTGCTCTGACAGAGAGGTGAGAGCCTTCTATGCTGGAGGAAGATGCTTCTCTCATCACTTCCGGGGTGAGAGCATCTATCCAGGGCAAATAGGATCTCATCTCAGCAAGGCTAATCTCAGCAAGAGCCCCTCATCCCATGTAAGGTTTTCCTCAGTTGTACAGCCTGGGAAACTCAATTCATCAGTGTGCTTTGACATTAACACAAATAAAATACAGTGTATTTTTTCATTGCCTTAATCTTTGTGGTTTTTAAATGTAACTAACAGCCAAAGCCAAGAAAAGCCCAATAGCACATCCTTCTACTGATTAATAAATGAACCCCATGTTTGTTTTAGAGATATATCTGATGAGTAATAAATCTGTGTCATTAAATTAGGGGGAAAACAGAATTTGGAAAGGTACTTTTAATGGTTGTTGTTTAATTACTCCAATCAGGGTGTTGCATTATAAGGAAACTACATTTCTCATAGCTGTGTAACATTCTTAATTCAGATAATCTGTGCTCACAGGTGGACAAAAGGACTGTTTGGATGTGAAGCCTGGTATTGTTCTCCCTTTTGACATCCAGCAACCTGGCATGATAGCTCAAAGACGTGAGATGAAGAGCTGAGCCAGAGCAGAGGACTCTGATCATAAAACTGCGTGATCCTTGTCAGTTATCAGAAGCTGTTTTAGTTGGAGAGGCTATTGGAATACCCTGGGGAAAATCCTCTGATTCTTTATTAATTTCATTTTGATCAGAGGACACCCTACTCTATAAACCAGTTTCCTTCTTATGATGGAGCAGAATTAGGAAGAAAAGAAATGTACTCTTTGAAAGGAAGATCATGGGAAGGGACACTCCCTTGCGTGAACTGCTAACAAATCCATTAGAGAGCTGATAAAAGCTGGCATTTTTTTATGATATCTGAGCTGGCATGAAGTATGGCAAGATGGGCACTTCCATGTCATCATGGTATATGATGCTCTCAATTTTCCCACTCCAGCCTGTGAAGCCATTAGCCAAATGTCCTCCATCTCATTCCTCTTTCTGCCATATTTTGACCTCTGGGAAATTAGGTCTGTTAAGACTTTCAGACATTTGTCAAAATGATATTTCTGAACTGATTTAGATCAGGAAAGATGCATGTAATTTTAAAGGATTTCTTTTTCATGTGTGATGAATTTATCCATAGTCTAACTCAATGGACAGAAGGAGCACTCATCATCAAGTAAAGAAAGAAACAATTTCACCTGTGGCATAAAATCTCTCTCTCTGTCTCTCTCTCTCTCTATATATATATATATAATATGTGTATGTATGTATTATGCATCTAACTGCATAGCAAAGAGGCTTATACAAACTTAGTTCCTCTCTTTTAGGAGATGCCCATTCTGAGTGGAAACCATATAAATGAAACAGGAACTTTAGCATAAAAGTAATAAAACAATACATGAATATGCGCTGCCTGATTTGCATCAAATTCAAGTTAAAAATGATTTAAAGATAGCGATATCTTTATCTTTAAATCACTTTTGACTTGACCATATGGGGTAGGACTAGGAAAGTTGGGGGGTGCAATTTCAATTCTAGTCGGGGAGAAGTCTTAAACTTTTTCTAATCGATGCAGATTTTCACTGAACTGCATACCTAAAACAACAAGTTATCATTTGAAATGACCCTTTGTGGATAGGGCATTTCTTAGAAATAAAGAAGCGATTGGGATTTGGAAAGTCAGAGCCCTGGGCTCTGTTGTCCATGGAAGCCCTAGGCTTGCCCCAGGGACTCCTGGGAGTTGTGCTGCAGACTTGGTAGACTTCAGGGCTTCCTCTGTCAGTGAAGGTCCACACAGTAGAGGCCAGGGGGGACTAGCGCCTAAGCTGGATTTGGGTGGTGATCCTGAGAGGCAGAAGTTAAGGAGGGAAAGTGTGAGGAACGGAAGGAATAAAAGCCAAAGCCAATACAATGTATGTTATTGAGTTGTTTGCTGCTCTGGGCACCTGAGGCTCATGTCCCACTAGAAAACCCTTGAGGACCCATGCAGAAAAGTATCCCACCAAAACATAGAAGCCTGGACATTCTCTATCATTCCCATCACCTCTTGCTCTGGGGTTGCTTCTGAAGACATTAAATCCCTTCACCTTCCCAACCACATGTCCTCAGCTGAGTGAGTTAGTGCAACCTCAGAGAAAGTTCTGAAGCAGAAGGCACTGGAGGTCACGTACTGCCACATACACAAGAACTGTCTGCCATACCTGCTGCTGAAATCAGGGTGGAGGGCATGGGGGCATGATGTGGGGCACCGCCCATGTCTGCTGGCCAATCTCTTGCAGATCTCAGCTCTACTTATGTCCACATTGGGTCGACTTTTTCACAGATTCACCCATCCTGGGGCACTTATGAGATGCCCCCATGAATTCCCTGGGTTCCAGATATGGTCCTCCAGGTTGCATAGTAGCAGGAACAATAAGTAGCTGTTCATGATAATCAGAATTGATTTCCCATGTTCATATAGAAACTTCCTTTGCCTGCTGTTGTCTCCTCTTGAAGAGACCAAATTGTCCAGGCTTCAGACTTGCTTTAGTTTCCATGGACATCTTACTGTGCCCAGGTTGAAGCAATGTTCTTCTGAGAACAAGAATCTTCAATCCATTGGAGCTTAGACTTGCAGGATTGGTGAGTCACTGGGAGTGATGTTGAAAGGGCCAATCCTTCTTTTACCCCTTAATTCTTGGACCCATGAAGTCTGACTGTCAGAGACACAACACTCTGTATCAGCCAGTAGCTCAGTGCAGAGACACCATCCTGAAAGACAGCATCCCCAAGCTCACACCCTTTTGGAACCTTTACTACGTCATTCCAACATTCTTACTGCTTCCAGGTAATGGGATGTATAAGGAGAACCACTGTATCTCATACTTTTTTTGCCATAAATGGGTCCTCTGAGGCAATACTGTGGAATCTGGGATCTGATGCCCATAAATGAAGCACTCAGCACTCAAGCAGTAATGCTTGCAGATGTGCTGCAGGTGTGGAATGCAAACCCAAATCTGGCATAGATGGCAGTTCCAATAAAGACGAATCACTCTTCCTTCCAGGGTTGAGTGTACGTAGCATAACTTATCTGCCATGAAATGGCTGGAAGCTCAAATGTATCCAAAAAAGGGCCCCTGATATTCTCCCTCAATCTTCCCCACCTCAGATAATGGCAACTCCATCCTTCCAGTTGTTCAGCACAAAAATCTGAGATAAACCTTGACTCCTCATTTTTCCTCGTGTTCTACATCCGACCTGTAACAAATCATGTTGGCCTGGCTTTCAAAATATATTCAGAACATGGCTTCTCCTTCTCCATGGCCACCACCCCAAACTTACCCTTATCCACTTTCACCTGGATAGCATCTTAGTTGATCCTGTGCTTTTGTCCTCAGCCTGTGGGAGTCTATTTCCAACCATCATTCAGAGTGATTCTGTTAAAACAAATCACAGCATGTAATTCCTTGGTTCAAAGCCTTCCAATGGCTCCCTGTCTCAGAGAAAAAGCCAAAGACCTTACAAGGGCATATATCCCTAGGTGATGAGTCCTTGTGGAAGACAGACTCTAAGGTGGCCTCATGATCCTCTCTCCTGGTGTTCATGCTGCTGTGTGATCCCCTTCCTTGAGTGTGGGTGGAATCCATGGCTACCTTCTAACCAATAGCATACAGCAAAGTGATGGCTGTTACTCTTTTGATTACATTATCTACCATTACCTCTTGCTAGCAGACTTTCTCCCTCTCTTGCTGGCCTTAAGAAAGCAAGGTGCCATGTTTTGATCTGCCTATGGAGTGGGCCATGTGGCAGGAAATTCTGTGCAGCCTCTAGAAGCTGAAGGTGGCCTCTGGCTGACACCCAGTAAAACAATCTTAAAGCTCTCAATTCTATAGCTGCAAGCAAGTGAATTCTGCCAACAACATGAATGAACTTAGAAGACAACCTTCCCTGGTTGAATCTCTAGTGAGACTGCAGCCCACTCTATAATCTTGATTGCAGCCTTGTGAGACCTGAGCCAAGGACCCAGTGATGAATTGCTGAACCATGGAAACTAAGACCATAATCAATGGGTATTCTTTTGAGCCTCCCAGTTTGTGGTAACTGATTATGCAGTGATAAATAACTACTGCAGTCCTACTACTTCTCTGATCACATCTCCTTCCACTCTTCCCTTTCATCCACTCTGCTTGAGCCCCACAGGCCTCTTTGCTGTGTCTCAAAAGGGCCAGGCACATGCCCATCACAACGCCTTTATATTGTTGTGTTCTCTCAGCTTGGAATGCCCTTCCCTCAGATGTACACATGGTTTTGTACTCACTGATTTCTTGTTTTTGCCCAAAAGCTATCTTATCAGCAAGACTTCCCTGGCCACCTTATCTAAAATTTCCCATCTCCCTCTCCTTTCATTACTTTCTTCCCTCCTTTATTTTTTTGCCTTTAGCATTTATCATCCTCTAGCTTACTATATATTTTAATGACTTCTCTTGCTTATTGTCTATTTTTCTCTCACTAAAATGATAGCTCCACCAGAACAGGGATTTCAGTCTGTTATGCTCCCTGTTGTATTTTGTGCCCAGTGAGTCCAGTCAGTGTGGCTGTGTGAGTCTTTGCTGCCACACTGAATTGCTCTGCAGCAGGTACACATTTAGAGGATATCTAGGCTTAGCCAGGGTCGGAATATGATAAGGAGATTGAAAAGGCAAGAGGGCTCTGCATGTTTTCCAGGGAGTGGTTATGGTGCTGGATCATCAAGCCCAGGAGAGAAATGAGGATGTGAACGAAGCAGGGCATGACAGAGAGATAGGGGCCAGTGGCTTGGAGGTCTCATTAAATTCAGGGAACTCGTAAGGTAGGCTGATTGGATGTGCTGAAGGATCGGAGGTAACTGCTGGAAATAAGATATTTGCCCTCATAATATTGGGAATGTGCTTGGTGATAACAAGGTCTAGGGCATGCTTTGTGAGTGGGTGGTTGAGGTGAGACAGAATAAGAGATTATTGGCTCTAAAAGATTAAGGAACTGAATGACCAGGGTGTTAGATGGAACATTTATTAAATTCTGAAATCTCCAAGAATGATGGTAGGGTTGAAAACGAAGTGATTCAAATGTTCAATTCATCAAAAAATGAGAGGAGATAACAAAGAGATTGGTAATGGATAGCTCAGATCTAGGAAGTTTCTAAGGGGGAAAAACAACCTTCACCTGAACATTGTGGGAAGCACAGTCCTTGGGGTGTAGACTGGTTTCCCTTAGGACAGGCATCAAGAAACCACCACCCCTGGGCCAAGTATGGCCCACCCCCAGGTTTTGTAAATAACATTTTATTGTAACACAGGCACACTCATTTGTTCACATATTTTCTATGGCTGCTTCTGTGCCAGAATAACAAAGTTAAGTAATTGTGTCGGGGCATTAGAACCAGAATAACTCAATCTTGAATAAGACCTCGGTAAAATAAGGCTGAGACCTACTGGGCTGCATTCTCAGGAGGTTAGGCATTCTTGGTCACAGGATGAGATAGGAGGTTGGCATAAGATACAGGTCACACAAGATACGGTCACAAAGACCCGCCAATAAAACAGGAGGCAGTAAAGAAGCTGGCCAAAACCCACCAAATCCAAGATGGTGACAAAAGTGCTCATTATACACTAATTATAATACATTAACATGCTAAAAGACACTCCCACCAGCACCATGACAGTTTACAGATGCCATGGCAACACCCGGAAATTATTCTATATGGTCTAAAAAAGGGGAGGAACCCACAGTTCCTGGGAAAATCCCACCTCTTTCCCAGAAAACTCATGAATAATCCACCCCTTGTTTAGCATATGATCAAGAAATAACCATAAAAATAACCAACCAGCAGCCCTCGGGGCTGCTCTGCCTATACAGTAGCCATTCTTTTGTGTTCTTTACTTTTCCAATAAACTTGCTTTCACTTTACAGACTCACCCTGAATTCCTTCCTGCACAAGATACAAGAACCCTCTCTTGGTGTCTGGATTGGGACCCCTTTCAAGTAACAATGACAATGGAGATGATGTGGCCTGCAAAGCCTAAAATATTTACTATCTGGCCCATTACAAAAAAATGTTTTCCAACTCCTGAGTTAAAGCAAGAAGTGGAATGGAATATTTAGATGAGAGGTTGAAGATACACTCGGACTTTATTGATGATGAACTATGAATTGCAGAGGGACATTTTGGAATAATTTGGGAGGATGGAGATGGGTGGGAATGAGGTTAGATTAGAGAATATTCAGAACAATCCAGCCAGTGGTGGTGATATTGAGACATGGACTCTGATGGTGACTGAGGCAGCTGGGTAGGTGGAAGGCTTGATGGGCTGAACTCCAAGGTGGGAGGGCTTTGCTTTGAGGGAGGTGCTGAGGCAGCCAAGGAGCCTGCACAACTCAAAGCCTTAGAGAGGTTGACTTGCCCTCAGCTGATGCCCGGGATCATGCAGCTGGGAACATCTCTGGGGTCCTGTGGCTCCTGGGAACGCTGGCAGCGTTCCTAGATGATAGAGGAAGAGAAGGAAAGAAAGAGAGAGAGAAAGGCAGGCAAGCAAACAGGCAAGCAATATAAATAAAAGCAAAAATGACAACACTGTGTTCATATACATTAGTTCAAGAAATTCATAAACCATATAAAATATTAGCATGCCTTTCATATTTAAAAGCCTTCTTATGACCTTTGATGATCAAAGAAATAAATATTATCAGTGCTAAGGCCTATTCTGGGTCCTAAAAATCTGTGGTTTGGTGACAGCCAGATACATGGCTGTCTTATTCCCTTTCAATGTATTGTCACTGTAATTAACTACCCACATCCTAAACAGGGCTTAGAGTGCTTCTTTCAAACTTGCCGGAGCTGGCATCAAAACTCTTGCAGAGTAAATGAGTAACACATGGCCGCTGGCTAACCCTGGCAGGCGGAACTGCTCTCCCTGTTTCTGCCACAGGCAGCTTTTCCCCATCTTCCATCAGAATGATGCCGGGAAGGCATTTCTTTTCCTTTCTTTCCACTCTGCTAAGATCCATGCTCCACTGCTCCAAGTCCTCCTCTCTTCTTGCTTCCCATGAGGATGTACAATTTTGTTATACCCCTAGAGAAACTTAACCCAAAATCTCAGTAGGTAACTGCCAATTCTAGAATACTCCACCAGTTAATGACTGCATTTTAATGCATTTCCTTTTTTTAAGGGTAGAACAACCCCCTCCCTTCTCTTTCAGTGGGAGAGCTGCCTGCTGAATTTGCATACTGTTAAATATTTCTCATAGCTGCTGCCTTTAGCAAAGGTTTTTCCCTTATTCATTTCTTTACACCAAATGGCCACCCCAACCAGGAAAAATAAAAACAACATTGTGAAAAGGAAATTTAATAATAATTTTGAGCGCAGTTGATATGGTTTCATCATAGAACCCCTGACATTCCACAGGGAAGAAACCTAATTTAAGGGTGGAGAGTAAAGTAACTCTGATAGCCAAAAGTTCTGAGAGCCAAAAATGACATCTAAAAATAATATTTGTAAATGTACCCAGAGGCTATTGCATGATGGGCACCCACACAGGAGCAGGGCTCTAGGCATCTGCCTGTGCCTCAGGCTGCTTATGTTGATTGGGCAAAAATAGCAACTGCATTCTTTCACCTAAGGCTTATACCATCATTCCCCCTAGCTACAAATGTAACTCCCAACCTAAGGATCAGACTGACTCTCTCACAAAGGATGCCTTCCATCCCCTTTGTAGGTAAGCCCGCCCTTTGCTGCAGTGCACTGTCCCTTCTTTTTGGGACCATTGAATTTTTGCCATCATTCTTCTAGCTGCTGTCTCTTGTGTTATTAAATGTATTTTTCTTTGTTTCCTCATTTCTGTGTGTTTTCTCTACCTTTCCTGCCTCCATTACTTTTACTTTGGGCTTTGGAACCCCAGAGGAAGAGCAGTTAATTCTAGTGTGGGAGCTCTTGGGAAGACTTACATCCAGGGAAAGTCAACAGGGAAGTCAAAGTCACAGAGAGAGTGCACTTGGCATGTTCTGAGACCTATAAGCAGTTTATTGGGACTAAAGCAGAGGATATATTTCACGGATAGGTCAGCCTTTACCCTAGAGGCGATGGTCAACTGTGAAAGAGTTTATGTCAGTGATACAGCTAAATCTATGCTGTGGAAAAAATTATATTTCTATTATGGAGATCTGTAATTGTTATTTATGGCTGCATAACAAATTACCCCAATATTTAGAGACTTGAAATAACAAAAATTTACTATCTTAAGTTTCTGTGGGTTAGGAATCCAGCACAGGTAAGCTGGATGTCTCTCTTCGAAGTCTCTCCCAAAGCTGCAATTACAAGTTTCAGCCAGGGTCAGAGTTCTCTCAAGGCTTGATGAAGGGAAGATCCAGTTCAACATAACTCAAATGGTGGTTGGTAGGATTCAGTTCTTACAAGGCTTGGACTGATGGCCTTAGTTCCTCACTGGCTGTAGCCGGGAGGCTACCTGGGTTCCTTGACACTATGGGCTTCTCTGTATAGAAGCTCACAATATGGCACCTGGCTCCACCAAGAGTGTGCAGGTAAGAAAGCAAGAGATGGCAAGTAAGACAGAAGCCAGTCTTTTTGCTACCGACTCTCACAAGGGACAGTCTATTGCTTTTGGTGTATTCTGTCCATTTGAAGCAAGTCACTACCAGCCCACACTCAAGGGGAAGGGATTACACAAGGACATGAATACCAGGAAGTAGAAATCATTGGAAGTTGTTAAAAAATAATAGGAGGAGAATCAGGAGAGAATGATGTCTATAGGCCAAGGAAGAAGAGGATTTCAAGGAGTGGAAAGTTGTATGTGGCACAGAGGTGGCAGTGCCCTCCAGCCAAAGGCTACCAGGAAGACACTTAGAGTTGAACAAGTTGGGCTTATCTCTTGTTGCAGGCAGGGAAATCACACACCAGTGTAATTATGGCATGTCTCAGTAAGATGTGTGACAACCAATTATAAGAGCTGGGCTTTGGTTGAGTGATTTAGGAGGTATTGAAGGAGGCAGGGGCATACTCAGAATTGGGTATTTTCAGGAGTACAACAATTCTGTGATTGGGTATCTCAATAAATCTTATGTGTAGAGAGGGAGAATTAGAAAGAGGATAAAATTGTAATTGGTAAAGTAGCAGTCACTCATTTTGGCTGGGAGAGGGGGTTTGGTGTTTCGTGGGTGACACAGTGACCTTGCTTTTATCTGTTCTTAGACAAAATGACAAACTTGCCTTGCTTTGACTCATTTTACCACAGTCTCAGGGTAGGCTTGTTTGAGGGTGGTATTCTGTGAAGTTGTTTATGTCTAATAGGAAATTAACACATCCTAGCTGTGGGATATGATGAGGTTTCTCTTCAAATAGCCTGACCAATCCATTACTCTTTAATTCATAGTAATCCACACCCCCCACCCACCCCTTTTCCTTTTTTTCTCTTTTCTGCCTTTGTTACATGCCGGGACACGCCACAGTACCAGGCTTATCAGTACCAGCTCACATTCCTTTCCTTATTTGGAAAGAAGACTAGCTCTCTAGCTCATTGCAGACACCCCTTCCCCTTCTTTCCCCTCTCTCCCTTACGTGCCCACCTTATCTAAAAAAAGTTCAAATGTCTAGCCAACTGGGATTAGTTCAGATTGTGCGACCTGACCCCGGCCAAAGGGGAAAGGGTACAGGGGCAGGACTTGTGTCAGGAATAAAGGCTCTCATGCCCCTTTGTTCAGGTGTGCTCTCATGGTGACTGGCTAAGGGGAAGCACCCCTCTGTGTAGAAGTAAAATTGCTTTGCTAAGAATCCTCTGTTTGAGTGTTCAGTCTCCCTAGGATTTTGAGTGTTATTCCCAACACTAGCTATGAGCGCCAGGCCAGCTTCGGAATGTCAGGGGTTGCTCTTTTTTCTCCATTCTCAGTGGTCAAATAAAAAGAGGCCATTGAAATGGCAATTAAGACAAGTAGTGGTTAAGAACATGACTCTGGAGCCAGCGTTGAGATTACAATAGTATCTATCTTACTGTCTGTTAGGAGGATTCATGAGTTAAAATATATGTAAAGTATTTATAACAAAGTTGGCACATAAGTACTGTACAAATGCTGATGATCAGTATCACATATGATCCTTGAAGGAGCAATTTCATTAGAGTGGGAGAAGGGAGAAGGCAGACCTCACTGATAAGAGATAAATAGCGGTTGATGAAGTAAGGTCGGCATGTGCCCAAGACCCCTTCAAGAGGAATCTTGACAGGGAAATCTGGAAACCAAGCAGAAGAGGAAGGGAAATGGTTTATCAAGGTCAGCATAGAGCAATGCTTCCCAACGTGTGTTAGAAATGCAAAATCTCAAGCCTCACCCCAAATTTGCATAATCAGAAACAATAAGTTATAAAGAGCCTTAGAGGTGATTCTTTTTATTTTCCCTGAACAGCTTTGTTGTAGTGTACTTGACATAAATTGCACCTATTTAAAACACACAATATAGAAGTTTTACCACATGCACACACCATAAACCATCACCACAGTCAAGATAATGAACATATTCTTCACCCCTTGGTAGCCCCTCAGTCCTGTCTCCCTAGCCCCACCCTCCCCACATGATTCTGATACTAATATGTGAGGATCAAAATTGTCACTAAGAAGTCCTAGAGTCACAGCTCAAAAACCAGTAATAAAGATGAAATCCTAACAGCGAGGAAAGGAAGGAAATAGGAGATAAGCAGCAAGATCAGCGTCTGCAAAAGGCAGCCTGGTCTTACAGAGCAGGTGCTCCTATTCTTTCTCCAGGTGGCCGGTTCAGGAAGCAGTGGGGGCCACCACTCACACACTTCTGCCAGGAAAGTGTTTCAGCTTCATGTCTCTGATCATGATATTTTGTCTCAAAAAACCTTTCATGGTTTCCCTTTGCTATAACATGTAGTAAAAAACAAAAAAGGAGACAAACAGCAACAAAACTTTCTTAGCCTGGCTTTTTGACGTCATGCAATCTGGCTTCATTTGCCCTTCCAGTGTAACCTCTCATCCTTTCCACTCCAGATTGTTTGCTCTGATCCTGTACTATGGGTTTGCCCCTGGTTCTGCATAATGAATTGCCTCTCCGGTTTCTCTTTCCTAGCTGTGCCTTACCTTAACCCTCCTCTCAGCGCTCCCCACTCCGCGATGTGATTAATACCTGTCTATTTAAATGCTGCCATTTATTGGCGCTCCCTGATCGCACATCTGGGAATCATCGGCTTTGCTCTGAATGTTTGTATCAGATATGGTGTCATTCTTGTTGAAAATGGCAAATTCTTAAAGGCAGGGATTGTGTGTATCTCTTCTGTGCATCTTAGTACCTAACACACTGGAAAATAGGGGAAATTCACTAAATGCGAATGAGTGAATGGATGATCACGCGAATTTGACTGGAACTATTTGTCTTTCATTTACACGACTGTATTAGAAGACCAGGGTTTCTCAACCTTGGCACTTTTGACATTTTAGGCTGGATCATCCTTTCTTTTGAGGTCTGTCCCCTGCATTATTGAATATTGAGCAGCTTCTCTGCCGTCTGCACACCAGATGCCAGTAGCACTGTCTTCCCAGTATGACAAGCAAAAATGTTTCAGGCATTGTCAAATTTACCCTGTTGTGTGTCTGTGTCTGTGTGATCGGTTGGCGACAGGGGAGGAGTGCGCAGGGAATGGCCCTGGCCCTGGTTGAGAATTATTTTTGTTTGTTTTTTTGAGACAGAGTTTCACTCTGTCTCCCAGGCTGGAGTGCAGTGGTGCGATCTTGGCTCACGGCAACCTCTGCCTCTCGGGTTCAAGCAATTCTCTGCCTTAGTCTCCCGAGTAGCTGGGATTACAGGTGCCCACTACCATGCTCAGCTAATTTTTTTTAAAGATTTTTAGTAGAGATGGAGTTTTGCCATCTTGGCCAGACTGGTCTCAAACTCCTGACCTCATGATCCACCTGCCTCGGCCTCCCAAAGTGCTGGGATTACAGGTGTGAACCACCACGCCCGGCCAAGAATCTTGAACATAATGGTTTTCCTATAAAATATTCATTAAGAGAAGGAAAGTGACAACGATCTATTCAGGTTAAGGAAAGAAGGAAAATATTTAACACCTGGAACCCTTCCTCAGCCCTAGGAAACTCTATACTTCTCTAAGTGGATTGCTCCCATTTTCCCTTCTCCCTCCCCTTCCCTGCTGCACAGTACTTTATTCTAATAGACTGTCAATCAATCCCTGCTAACACCAAAGGAAAACACATCACAAACTAGAATAGCAAAGCTTTAAGAATGGAATGACTTTAGGTAAGTGGGTATTTTGAAATAAGGTGTCCTGTAATATTCCTCAAACTGAGCTATGTAAGGTACCGCTTACTTTATCTCCTGATAATGCCTGCTGTGTATGATATATGACCATCTGTCCTCAGCAACTGAAGATGGTAAATCACTTCCCCGCATTTGTTATGAGATAAGACGTTTACCATCTTGACTTCATGTGGACAAGTTCTGAAAGTGACAAAGTCAGAAAACACTGATTCATGCTCCATTCTTCTGAACGATCTAGATCTTCACAATCTTAAGTATTTCCTCTTTCATCTTGTGGATCCAGTCTTAGTTTGAATACATTCATTTTCTTCCTCATTACAATATGATATATGGTGCTCATTTGGCAAGTCTAATTCAATGAACGATTTGTTCGATGGACTATTAAAATAAACTAATGGCCTGTTACCTTTAGCCTCTCTTAGATCACTCTATGTCCTCAGCGTCCTCTGATCCCACGTTCCACCCTCCTCTGCTATAGATAGGGTGCTCCTCTCTCCTTTATAGCCTCTTCTGCCCACTTCTCTCTTTTCATTTTCAATCTATTTTTCACTGACATTTTCCTTTGATCCCTTTATGCTTTACAGACCCTTTGTCTCCGCTGTCATACCTAGCTTCTCTCTGTTATGTGCTTCAATTTCAAATCACTGGGAACACAAGCTGTATATCACTGTTTCCCTCCTTAAGTCACAAAAGCAAAGGGAAAATAAAAAGGAAATCGTCATTCTGCCTGAGTGAAACGTTATTCATGCAGTTAGTCAGTGGGTTCGTTGTTTAAAACCAGCTGGAGTGAACACTGGACATGATCATGTCAATGAGAGAAGTTCTGATGCAAGTGAAAAGCATATGCTTGGGGGAAATAGCCTGGAAAAATATGGTAAGATGCCCATCAGTAGGAAAACCAAACTGGTACTCTCATTGTTTTGAAATCATAACAATACTTAGCTTTCCACAGAATAGTAGAGTGTTTCCTTCACATAATGACTTTGGATTTATGTATTAATTCTGAATGTGTCTCAAACATCTGGGAAGTATCTTTGATTCTGGTCATTAATGAGTGGTAAGGGATTCAGCTAGCTGAAGTCAGAGTGCCTCTAGAAAGTCGGCCCCCATGTGAAGGATTCTGCCATTTCATGCGGTCAGGTGTGTCTTTATCCATCTGTTTCTTTCTCTCATCGTTAGGAGGAGTATCTATCGCTGGAAATGGCACAAACTCTATGATATGCAGAAATGGACATATAACCAGAAATGTGGATTTGAATGTATACATGATAGCAGTCTAGCAAATGTTACAAACCAGTTCTGGGAGCAGTGACCCACTATTCATCCCTAGAAAAGCATGAAGCTCTCTCCCAGTGGCACTCTATTCTTTGAATTCTCTTATTGCCTTGTCACCTTCCCTGATTACATATGCAGCCTGCAGAACCTAGAAGGAAAGAGATTCCAGGTTCTTACTCCTGACCAGAAAGTCTTTTCAAGACAAAACAAAAAAACACTTATTTATCTCTTCTAACCCCAGGGAGGCTGAGAGCTTAACAGACGAGCAAGTTTAGAAAGGCAAATGTGCTTTGCCTAAGACTGAAAGGTGATGGCAACTTTTGCAAATATGGAATGAATTGCATACTAGAGCTGATCAGAGAACCAGATGGAAAATAGGGAGACTTTATGAATTTCTCCTGAGTAGATCTTCACAAGGGCCTCAGCATCTCACTCACTATGAATTCCCTGAATAGCAAATGCACACAAATTCATCCTGCAGTCCAAAATTCATTTTCCAAAACCAAATAGAAATAATTTTGAATATCTATAACTCTATCATCTACTAATAAAAGCGAAGATATTTTTGGATATTTTTTAAACTAGGCTGAATTCTTAAAATTTATAATTTCATAATATAATATAGAAAGGGGTGTATATCTATAAAAAATAACCTCATCTTTATTATGACATTGACATTTCTCTTCATGAAGAGAAGGAAGATAATGCCAATAGTATTTTAGCCTTTCTCCCTTATGAACTCTGAATTCATAAAGATAAATGTCATAAACAGAGATCAGCAATCATGGGGCATATATTACAAGGGATTTCATTTTGATTTGGCAGGAAGTATTGCTTTGTGATATTTTAGAAATTATTATAAAATTTTGGAGATTTTTGCTTTTAATGTTAGCTTTTCAGCAGATGTAGTATTTTCTTTCTCTATTCTCATATGATCCTTGTTCCTCTCCTTTTTCTTTCTTTGAATCAGATTTGTTTTGTGAGGCCATATTTCTATCAGGTGCTTATAAATATTCTATTTTCTACATCTTTCCTCATTTTCAGTCATAACGGATCCTTGAATTGCGACCCTGTGGGAAGCAAGATTCCTGGTCCATAATCTCTGGTAGTCTTTCTGATATTCTGAGGTAAAAATCTGGTGAATTACTAGATCTGGAAGTAAGACAGGGAATACAGCTACCCGGTTTGAACTCTTGTAGACTTTGAAGTCCTTTGTAGGAACCCAGAGAAGCCCTGAACACAGCACGGGTAATTTGGCCCATGCTGCTCTATTGTTCAGAGTCATGGCTGATCAATCCAGTGGTTATGCAGAGAGCAGCGATGAGGACAAGAGTGTGACCAGGACTTAAAACCACTAAACTAGAGTGCAGGGAAATTGTATCAGCAACTCGAATGCACAAAAGTATAACTTAGAGACGTTGGTATAATGTCAACAAACCGCTGGACGGCGAGGAAGGAGTTGTGCTAGTTGTACTGTTGTAAAGGAAACTGACAGTAGTGGAGTAGGCAAAAGATGCTTATGGAAAGCTATTATGGTTCACGAAGATTCTTCAGAATTTGCCATTCTGAATAAAATAACCAACCAGCATGGCTCCTGAGAAAGCCTAGGAGCACTGAGTCATTATTTATTTGGAAATACACTGAAGAGCGGGGTGAAACAGAAAGCCTTAGAGGGCTGTGAAGGTTCTGAATTGTGGGAAAGAGAAGGTATTAAACCTACTTCCTCACCATCTGTTATAGTGTTCTGTGACTCTACCTGCTATACAGAAAAAAAGCGGATCCCTAAGTCCATCAAAACAAAAAATAGGGTATGATCAAAGAAGTCTTTCTAGGGCAGTGAATGATTATGAAACACTAAAATAACAATTGTTAGATAGAAACGACTTCGGAGATCCTTTCAGCCTTTTGTGAGAAAACAAAAGTGCAGGGAAGTTAACTTAACATTTATCAAATGCATACCATTAAAAGACAACCATTTAAAGCCTCCGAAAAAGTTCTGAAGAAAAAGAGCAAGTAGAGAAACATCAATTTAAGAGAAATCTATGAAAATTTGGTAAGAAAGGTGAGTCTGTGGTATGTACGCCAAGGCCGTTCTCTCTTCCCTCCTCCCTGCTCAGTAATGTGGAAACTCCACTCCACATTGCTGCAGCCAAGAACACAGGGTTCTCTTTCCCTCCAGCTCCCCGTAGGTGGATTTTCTTCCCAGAAAGAGGACATCAGCTTGTCTCATCTGGCCCCTAGCTACCTGTTGATGAGGCTTGGTCCTGGGCAAGTGTCCTCAAGAGGTGGGGGCTCCCTTCTTCTACCCAGCCCTGACTCCCAGATGAGGCTTCACCTCAGACACAGCTGGCTGAAAAAACTAGGGCCCTGAAAACCTTTGTTCCACGTCTTGAGGCAGTGGTCCTGTGCTAAGGGAGTAAGCTGAGAATATCTCAGCTGCTTCCCCCGTTCCTCCCCTACCCCCAGTCCAGCAAGCACTCAGCTCCTACAGCAGGGGGCTAGAGGTTGCATTATTCCCATCCCAGTTCCAGAGCCCTGACTTAGAGATTTTCCTTGGAAGAAGAAGCATGTTATAAAAAGGATAGCTCTTAATCTCTTCCCAATTTGCAGCAGAGCGTGAAGAAGTTTAAACCTAAGTGTGCTTTCAAGAACAGTAGAGGCTGTGTTGAGGCAACTGAGAGGAGATTCAAGATACAGACTAACTTCTTATGCCCCCAGGGGATTGTTGAAAACAATAGAGCAGGCCGGCATGGTGGCTCACGGCTGTAATCCCAGCACTTTGGGAGGCTGAGGTGGGCGGATCACGAGGTCAGGAGATCCAGATCATCCTGGTTAACACGGTGAAACCCCATCTCCACTAAAAATATAAAAAAATTAGCCGGCCGTGGTGGCGGGCGCCTGTAGTCCCAGCTACTCGGGAGGCTGAGGCAGAAGAATGGCGTGAACCCGGGAGGCGGACCTTGCAGTGAGCCAAGGTCGCGCCACTGCACTCCAGCCTGGGCGACAGAGAGACTCCGTCTCAAAAAAAAAAAAAAAGAAAAAGGAAAAAAGGAAAAAAAAAAAAGAAAAACGAAAACAATAGAGCAATAAACCAGCAGTTACTAGTGTTTAAGAGCTGGGCACGGTTAGGGGAAAAAGAGAAATAGCGCCCTACCCAAACCACCGTCATTCCAGTGTGATTTTTGTAAGTTAAGAACCACTGGGAAAAAAGAAACTTTAAAGTATAATACGGCAAAATTTGCCAGGCGCGGTGGCTCACTCCTGTAATCCCAGCACTTTGGGAGGCTGAGGGGGGTGGATCACAAGGTCAGGAGATCGAGACCATCCTGGCTAACACATGAAACCCCGTCTCTACTAAAAATACAAAAAATTAGCCAGGCGTGGTGGCAGGCACCTGTAGTTCCAGCTACTTGGGAGGCTGAGGCAGGAGAATGGTGTGAACCCGGGAGGTGGAGCTTGCAGTGAGCGCCACTGCACTCCAGCCTGGATGACAGAGCAAGTCTCCGTCTCGAAAAAAAAAAAAAAAGGAAAAAAAAAAGAAAAAAAAGAAAAAAAAAAAGAAATAAGGAAACTGGGCTAGGGGCGGTGGCTTACGGCTATATCCCAGCACTTTGCGGGGTCGAGGTGGGAAGGTCACTTGAGGTCAGGAGTTCGACACAAGCCTGCCCAACATGGTGAAAACCCCATTTCTACTAAAAATACAAAAAAATTTGCCAGGCTTGGTGGTGCATGCCTGTAGTCACACCTACAAGTCCTACAAGGGGGCTGAGGCATGAGAATTGCTTGAACCTGGGAGGTGGAGGTTGCAGTGGGCTGAGATAGCGCCACTGTATCCAGCCTGGGTGACAGAGCAAGATCCTATCTCAAAAAAGAACAAAAAAGAAATAAGGAAACTGATATTCACAGAAACTATGTAAACTAGCAAAGTTTTGCTGTTCTTTTTACTGAGAGTGTGGTACTATTCCAGCTTCCCATAGCTAAAGGTCACATACCTCAACAATGGTTAACAGAAAGTAGCCCACACCAAAGTACATAGATTCCTTTAGTGTAATATTCATAGTAAATGGAAACTTTTAACGATATGCAAAAGAAGGAATACCTTCAAGTCTAGGGAAAAAATACATCTTCAATTGAAACGATGTTCTCAATGTATTACTTCAATTTATTTATGATACTTGGTCCTAGCTTAGTAGACTACAGAAAGGCAAAGAACACCCTCCTAAAAGCTGAAATTTTCAAAGTACTAATTTAATTCCTGTGAAGAGTAATGTGTTTTGAGCCTGCGCTTCTTCACTACTTATTTATTTAGCTGAATTGCAGATCAGCTTAAAAAGTCCATTAATGGTGAAATAACCTCTTTCAGAAGGGCAATTGTACAAAATTTGTCAGTACTTTTATAAAGAATAAAATGCCTAACAAGAAGATTTGCCTTGGAGATTTCTGAAATTCAGGCTGATAGCAGCAACACGCATCTGCTGGTGGGATCCAACAGGTCAGCTCCCTCGCAGCTTTCTATGGTTTTCTTAAGAATGACTCAAAGGGCAATAGGCAGGCCCTAAGGCAAGGGGAATAAGGGAGCCGAGGGAAGTGGAACACTGCTTTTCTGGATGGAATGAGGGTCACCCAGAGGGGCCTTCCCTATCTGATTGTGCTGTCTCCTCCCTCCCCATCCTGGGAAATGAATAGTCACACAGAGCATCATTGTCAAGGAGGAGAACAGAGCCTGCACCTAAGAGCAGAGAAGCTGTGAATTCGACTTGGTTCTTCCTAAAGTAGGTCTTGGGCAGGAACTCTTATTGTCCCAGGCTAGTGTTCAAGGTGTAAAGCACTGGTTTCTGTTTAAAGACAAAATATCATGTTTTAAGACAAAATATCATGTATTATAAGTATAAGAACTATATTTAAGGGCCACCTGTCAGAAGTATCTTTTTGTGAAACCATGGGTGGCCTGCAAGAGTGGATTTCATGGAGCAGCTCTCCCTGTAGGCAAAATACTTTTTTTACATCACAGCTTGAACAACATGGCTATTCTTTTTAAGATTCTTGGAATGCTGAATGTCACGCAGTCCTGCAAAGAGGGAAGCGGGAAGCAAAATCTGGGGAGACCTGATGAAATACCTATGGGAGTATTTGTCTGAGAGATTCAGGCATTTGGCATTTTCCCAGGAAAGTCAGTCCTCCAACTGCTGCTTGGTCAGGTTTCCAACCTAATACCATCCCTGAATTCTAACTTATGCAAGTATAAAAAATCTTTAAGAAGGTGTTCAGAAAAAAATTCACAGCCATTTAAAGTTAACCAAAACCCAAATGCCTGCATTATCTGCCGTTCTCAGTGCGTTGGTAATAGAAGCAGGATGTTTAATAAAACAGAGACAATGCTTCTTGTGGTGAAAATGCCTCATTGATGTTCTCTGCTTCACAGGACCACACCAAGTGCCCTTTACTAGTACATCTTTTGTTGGCTTCAGCTTCAGCCAAAATTTTGAACAAGTTTGAGAGAAAATAAGTGCTAGGAAGCATTTTGGGTGTCTATTACTCTGAGACAAAACAGGAACCATTCTTGTTAGGAAAGAAATGCCTGCAAGTTCTAATAGTGAAAGAGAAAGCTACTTGGCTCATCCCCTCTCCCTCCCCCAGCTCTGTCTCAGATTTTTGGAAATGTCTGAACATCGTTTATCTAGATAGCAGCTGACACAGGCCAATGATTCACTTTGGGCTGGCAAAGTGATTTCTTGGGGATAATAGTCTCTTTAGCCTGTGATTGTAGAATTTTTACCCACTCTTTCTGTAATACCAAAAAAAAATCAACTTAGAAACAAACATATATGAAAGTTGTCTGTAATAAACTTGTAAGGCAGTTTCTTTTATTTTTCATTTTAGTTGGATAAACTTGACGCTACAGTGGTATAACTTCCAGCTAATTGCCATCATCCTCCCGAATTGTCATAGCTTTGGATTTCCTGTTTTGGGGTTGGACAGTGATTAGTGTGAGAGGAAGATTAAATTTCTGGGCCGTTTTTCCACATTTTCTGAAATTCTTTGGCCTTATGATCCCATGAAGGGCTTTACAAAAGACTCCTGGACTCTCCCATCTCCACCTCATTTCCTCCTTCCTATAAAGAGTTGTCACACCCTCCTGGAGATGGGGCAGGTCTTTCTGGGCACCTCCTCAAGGTCTGCCTGCTCAGAGAGGGGTCTAACTCCACCCAAGCTTCCAGCAGCCTGGGTGGGAGAGGCAGATGGGATGGGAGGAATCTGTGGTTGGCAAGTAGTAGAGTGAACTTAATTCTGAAGAGTTATTTAGAGCTAGGAAGCCTATTGTGTCCACACATCTAAGCTTTGTCTTCCAATCCAGCATTTATTTGTGATAATGCTGATTTTTAAAAATCTCCTTCTCTCATAGTTAAATTCTTAAAGACAGAAAGTAGGATGGTGGTTGCCAGGGAGTGGGGGCAGGGAGAAATAGGAAGTTATTATCAAATGAGTATATAGTTTCAGATGTGCAGTATGAAAAGAGCTCTGGAGATGAATGGTGGTGATGGTTGCACAACAAAATAAATGTACTTAACAGCACTGAACTATATACTTTTTTTTTTTGAGACGGGGTCTCGCTCTGTGGCCCAGGCTAGAGTGCAGTGGTGGGATCTCGGCTCACTGCAAGCTCTACCTCCCGGGTTCACGCCATTCTCCTGCCTCAGCCTCCCGAGTAGCTGGGACTACAGGCGCCCACCACCACACCTGGCTAATTTTTTGTATTTTTAGTAGAGACGGGTTTTCATCGTGTTAACCAGGATGGTCTCGATCTCCTAACCTCGTGGTCCGTCCACCTCGGACTCCCAAAATGCTGGGATTACGGGCGTGAGCCACCGCACCTGGCCTGAACTATATAGTTAAGAATGGTGGCCGGGTGCAGTGCCTCACTCTTGTAATCCCAGCACTTTAGGAGTACAAGGCAGGTGGATCACTTGAGGCCAGGAGTTCGAGACCAGCCTGGCCAACATGGTGAAACCCTGTCCCTAATAAAAATACAAAAAGTTAGCCGGGTGTGGTGGTGCATGCCAATAATTCCAGCTACTTGGGAGGCTGAGGCAGGAGAATCATTTGAACCCTGGAGGCAAAGGTTGCAGTGAGTGGAGATCACGCCACCACACTCCAGCCTGAATGACAGGATCTGTCTCAAAAAAAGAAAGAATGGTTAAGATGGTGGTGAATTTTATGGTACATGTATTTTACCACAATTAAAAAAATGGAGAGAAAACTTCTCTGTTTAATTCTTTTCCTGTATTCCCCAATGTTGGGCAGTTTCTGTTTGATTATACATTCAACTACTCGTTTCCATGATTTAAAAGAGCCAAAATCTGGGAATGTTATAAAGGAGGATTCATCCCATGCTCTCTTGTTCCATGAGGGGGCTTCCCCTCAGAATAATTTTCCCAGCCACTCTCCACCTTCTCACTAACTCCTCCCCTTTAGAGGAAGAAACGTGGCTGCCTGCTAGGGGAGCTCTTGCTTGCTCTCTCAACACCACAGATGAGGTCTGGGACTGTCCACGTCTGCCCAGGAGGGGATGGGTGAGTTTAATTCTGGAGTAAATTATTAGGAAGTCAATTAGATTTTACAGTAAGCTGTGTTCTTCAATCCAGTTTTTTTTTTTTTCTTTTTTTTAGATGGAATTTCACTCTGTCGCCTGGGCTGGAGTGCAATGGCGCGATCTTGGCTCACTGCAACCTCTGTGTCCCAGATTCAAGCAATTCTCCTGCCTCAGCCTCCTGAGTAGCTGGGATTACAGGTGCCTGCCACCACACCTGGCTAAGTTTTTGTATTTTTAGTAGAGATGGGGTTTCACCACATTGGCCAGGCTGGTCTTGAACTGCTGACCTTAAATGATCCACCCGCCTCGGCCTACCAAAGTGCTGGGATTACAGGCGTGAGCCACCGTGCGCCTGGCCCAATCCAACTTTTACTCATTCGTTCATCCACCAAATATTTATTAAGTACCTATTATGTTCCAGGCACTGTTCTAAGCACTTGGGACAGAGTAATAAAGCTTTTTCTTTTCATCTCCATCTGCCCAATGTCTGGGTCTTAATTCTTCATTGAGGAAGACAAAAATTAGGAAAGGAAAAAAAAAGTATTATGTATTGACCCCCTCAAGTCTCTACAGTTCATATATTTTTATTCTAATTAGCTCAATGTGGAATACATATCAAATTCTCAATATATCCCAAATGGAATTCAGTGCTACCCCATCACCTTCCTTTTAAATTCTAGAAGACGCCAGAAAGATGAAAATTTAGAAAGGAAGGCTAAGGAATAGCAACAACAAAAATGTATAAGCTAAAATCAGGACAATCCTATATTGCCATGCTTAGGGGTTAGTGCTAACAGAAATCAACATAAAATGGGTAAGATTAGCCATCTGCAGAAATCATCCCAGGAAATAAGCCACCCAAGAGATGATTCACAAGCATATTGCTAGCAATTTGAGGGTGCTTTCTAAGTCTCACCAAGGGGTCTAGTATGCTTCCTTAAAAGGGAAGTCGTCAATTTAAAATGTAACTAGTGGAAGATTAGCAGTAATTTAAGAAATTGCAAACTGTCATAAGGAAATGACAGAGGTTTGGGATGACAGATAAAGAACATAGAAAATGAATGGTACAGTAGAATTTGTCAGTGTGTACTCACACTCTCTAGCAGAGGAAATGCTCTGATTCTAAAGACTTTTACGTCTCTTAGAAATATTCTTAGGACCAAGAACAGCAAATTCATCTTATTCTATAGTTGGACAGCCCCTAATTACAGCTGAATCATCTGTCTGCTCTTATTCTATATTCACTGATGAACCACCTCATTTAACCGTTGGCCAAGCACCAGCTCCCATCTGAGTGGCCCAGTGGTCACCACTAATAGTCATCCTGTTAGTTACAATCCCCAGGGTACATTAATGAATGGATATGCTCATTTCCAAACTATTCTTAGTGAGCTGGATCAGGGGAATTGCTCCTCCAGAGCCTGCTTTTCTTAAATCCCTAATAAAATTAATGTGCATTCCATAGTGTTGTATTGCTCAGTGTGCTGCTGTCACCCAGCTTCAGTAGTGCACCTAGTTTGTTGCTCTCTCATTCTCATTTTGTCCCCTCAGTATCATTCATTTCCCATTTGCTCAGGCTCAAAATCTTGAAAACGTTCTTCAAATTCTCTGTCACTATCTTACTTTTAATATTCCAGTCAAGTCCAATGGATTTTTCCTTCTTATTCTTTTGTCTCCCTAGTCTAGGCCCTGAGGACATCATTATTATGTGGCAAAGAAGTATTTCAAAATACCCACGCCTGCTCCTATGCTCACCTAAATGGTTCATTTTTTTCCTAAGACCCTTCCCCCAATTAGAGAGGGAGACCAGAGACACCTATGGTCCCCGCAGAAGCCACGAAAGGCAGCAAAGGCAACCGATGCCTGATCCTTAAATTCAAAACTCTCTGGTCTTGGGGCAATACTGAAAGATTTGGATCCACAGGAAAGACTCTCTTAGCTAGACTAGAAAAAGAAGAATGTCTAAGCTGGAAAAGAGGGAAATGAGGGGAGGGTTTGGCAAGGAAAAAGAGAGAGAGTTAAATGTGTGTATGGGGAGCATGTGCCCTGCCTTCTGCTTCCTCAGGATGAGCCCTGAGAGGGGACAGACTAGATCCCCTTAGTTAAGTTTAGAGACTCATGGAAAGAAAGTTCTTCTGATGCAGTGGGACTGGAAGACAGCAGACAGTGAAACGTACAGAGAAACCTGCACCGGCCGCCCTGCAGTCATGGAGAAGCAGCTGTGGGAAAAAATGGCAGTGTGGCTCCCACTTGCGTGTCAGCTGGAGACAATTTGCCTAGTGCCCATGGGCTGGAGTGGTGTTGACGGAGTGTAAAAGTTCCCGTGGCCCTCCGAGAGGGAACCCAGGTTATTTAAGAGAGGGACCTACGAAGTGTCTCCCAGCCATCGTGAGGGAACCTCTCCTAAGGATGATTCTGTGTGGGCCGCCTTTGCTCCCATGACCTCCAGCCTGGGTCTGAGGGGCCTCTCATGTGTCCTACACAAAGGACAAACAAGATGGGGACTCTGGAAACAGGCTTCAGCATAGTGTTAGGGCTGAAACAAATGTCTCTCACTCCTACCTTCCTACCCTCTCCACACTCTCCTGAACTGATGGAGTTCAAAACCCTGAGAAAATGCAGAATTGGACTCATTTTACCTAGAAGTGACTAGACTAAATTTTCTGCAGCAATTCGAACGGAAACAGCACTGGAGAAATGAATTATAGGACAGTTATGGGTTTTATTTATGTTGTTGTTGCATACTTGAGTAGGGCCTTTAAAATTTGTACCTGCTATCCGCATATTACCAAAATATCTTTTTAATAAGCTCCCTGCATCCATCTTACATATTGCTGCCAAATTAATTTCCCTAAATGCCCACTTTAACAATGCATTCCGATGGCCCCCTGTTGTTTTCAGGATGAAGTCCAAACTCTTCATCCCTGAGGCATTGGGAAAGGTCCTACACCATCTGCTCCTGAACTCCTTTTTAACATTTTACCTTCTGCCATTTTCAATAGGAACCCTCTTTTTCCATAAAGCCAGCCTCTGACTTCCAGCCTCTCTGTCTTTGTTCATCATTTCTAATCGTCTTCACCATGTTTAAAATGTTCTCTCTGCTTCCTTCTTTTATATAAATCTAAACTTACCTCAGTCATTCAACAACTGGTTTTCTCAAAGTCCATCCTTGCAGTTTCCTAAACACACCTATCCAGTTTCATGTTTCTGTGTCATAAGAAAAGTAGCAATGAATGGCTATGGGAAATGAGAGAAAGAATAGATTACCTAAGGATGGGCAGCCAGGGAAGCCTTCCTAGAAAGTGTGTGCATGTGCTGGGCCATAGAAGTGGAAAAGATTTAAACATACAGAGACAGAAAAGATGAGAGAAGAGGCGTTTACAGGAAAGAAATACAGTTATAAGCAAGAAAACCACCCATGTGTTTGGGGATTATTGAATGGTTGAATTAAGGACAAACTGAGTTCCCCATTTTATTAACTCCTGAAATATTTATTACCTATACCACTAACTCTTATGTGTAATTGATATTTATATCTATACCATATCATCTCACCGTATATACAATTTTACATAAATTATCTAACAACCTGAGTAGTAAAACAGTTCACATATATAACTTGTCTCCAAGTAGAAAAATGTTACATGGATGTGGGTGGTGTGTCTTAAAGATCACAGATAATTTCTAACTGAGTAGCATTACCTTTATTAATAACAGCACATGAAAAGTTAAGGAAACTTCAGTTCTGGATCTGAGCACTGACTTCTCTGTGAAGCTAAGTGCCATTTATCTCTCAATTAGAGTTTTTAGGAGAAGAAATATCTAAGATGACAGATGGTAAGATTTAACAATAATAATTAGAAAATCTGGATATAGTAAAAGCAACTGGAGAGAAGGCGGTAGACATGGAAGAGAGAACAAGATGACCCAACATAAGGATAACAGGCATTCCTGATATAGACAACTAAAACCAAGACAAAAAGGTGGTCAAATATATGATTTTTAAAAGTACAGGACTGTCTCCTCCATGTTTCAGTTGTCTCTGATCCTTAATGTCACCGCTAAAGACTAGTTCTTCTTGGCAGGATGTTGTGGCTCTAACACTACAAGTTGGAAAACTGAATTTATTTTGCCATAGGAAATACATGTTTAAATATAGTTAAATTCCTTTATTATCAGTTCAAGTAAATTTTGAGTTAAATGGGCTTTTGTGGGCTGGTTTATTTACAGAGTCAATGTTTTTAGTATGGCCTGTATGTGAAAATATGTTCTAAGTGAGAAACTTCTAACTTGGAAATAAACCTTCTGGAACATAAACCAGTTTTTAATTTGGGACATATCTGCATTTCTTTTGTAATAGCTTCAGAACCTAGCAGAAAACTACACTCAGAGCAGGAGTTTGGTAAATATCTGTTGGGAAAAAATTTAATGTATGCAGGTGATTATTTCTGAATTCACTGGTTAAGAACAGTAATAGTTTGTGGGCCGGATGTGAAGTGTTCACATTCTTCAAATGATAATCATGGGAAATCAAAGCACAAAACAGTCACTGAACACTATAATAAATATTCTCACAGCAGGAGAGATGGTGGCTACCTCATGTTATCGTCGCCTTCAGAAACTGTAGATGGAACAAAACTGACACGAATCAGCAAAGTGAAACAATATATTCTAAGAATCTTCAGGATTAACTGTACTTATGATTCCACTGGGTCTTTTGGGAAGGAATATAATAATTTCCACTCTGAAATCATCTTTAATTCATTTGTTCATGCATTTACTTAATTTATAATTTATCCTTTATTCAGTAAATGTAAGAATTTCCTACCACTGTGGTAACCGGTACTACAAATTTAGAAGCCTAAAAACACAAATGTATTGCCTCAGTTATATAGGTCAGAAGTACAGGTGGAAATCAAGGTATCAGCTGGCTGATCTCTTATTTGGAGGCTCTGGAAAGAATCCACTTGGAAGCCATTCAAGCTGCTGGCAAAATCCAGTTCCTTACGGTTGTAGGACTGAAGTCCTCATATCCTTTCTGCCAGCTGGGGGCTTCACTGAGTTCCTAGGTGTCTCTCTGGTCCTTGCATGTGGGCGTCTACATACAAGAGCCAACAACAGGGCATTAACCATTCTCACTCTCAGACCTCTCTGATCTCCCCCCATCTGGATAATTCAGAATAGGGCCCACCCTCTTTTAAGGTCTCTAGCCTTAATTTTATCCACAAAATGTCTTTTGCCATTTAATATAGCATGCTCACAGGATCCAGAAATCTGAGTGTGAACTTCTTTGGGGGGCCATTCTGTACACCATAGTCAACAATTATTGTTATTACAGACTTAAAAAAATTCTGTGCTCAATGAATAGTAGAAAAAAAGAGTGGATCATTAACCTGTTGAAGCCCTGCCAAAAAGTGATCTCTTAGTCTCATGTTTCATGAATAATCTCATTTTTTAGCTTTAAAAGAATCATTTCAACCCTTAGCTATATGAGTGGTTCTCCCGTGATTACAAATTATCAAAACATATTTTTTATTATGGAGTCATGAACAGCATACAGACATTGTGTGCAAATATATAGCAACACTATGCCCTGTGTAACTAATTTATTGCCAAATCTATGGTGTGGGGATGTAAGAATTCTTATCCACTGTTGCTGAGAGGTAATTTGTTGCATTTCTGGAGGGTGATTTGGCAAAATATAGAAAAGACTAAAAATATGCATAGTCTTTGACACATAAATTGCCCTTCTAGGAATTTCTGTTAATAATGGATATGGATAAAGCTTTCATTGCAAAGATATTCAAGACCACATAATATATGATCATAAAGGATTAATGTAATCTAAATATACAAGAAGATGGTTAAATAAATTATACTTCTTTCATACAATAAAATAATTATGATAATACTCCTAGACTGGTTTAGAGATCTGACATCATAAGGGACCTATGTCCCCAAGTCAGAACCAAAGCTGGAAGAACTGAAAGGTCTCAGATTTTCTCCATGCCCAATAAATGCAGAAGCAGAAGAGACATCTGGATGGGGAATCCAGGCCACATTCCTGATGGTCCAGCAGCAGTAGAGAGCATGATTTCCCCATCCCCGAGAATAGCACAGTTGTGGTGAAAGAATGTAGACTCTAAGAGTTTTCCATAACTCCAGAGCAACACGGTCAACCTGTCCAAGGTTCCTGAGAGATAATCAGACCTGGAGAGACCATGTGGTCAGGATTCCTGCACAGATCAGAAGCTGAGAAGTGGGTGGGTAGGAATGTAAAGCCATGCAAGCTCCTTGGAAGTTTTAGATGAAAGCCTAGGCCCCGGGGGAAACCATGAATTGGCTGAGATTTGTTTTTGCTACCCGTAGACTAAGAGTTAGAATAAAAATTAAGCTGAATGCTGGAAAATAAAATTATATCTGATATTTCTACATACAACATATAAGTAGGGAGAGAAGTAGATACTTTATAATAGTAATAATGGCTATCTCTCTAGATGTTATTATGAGTGATCTTAATTTTATTATCTGAGATTTCCTATATTTTCACATGTTAAAATAATGAAGTAGGTATGAGTCTCAAATGTAGGAGGAATATTGTAATTCTTTATTTTCTGTTACTCAGCCTAATATAGCCTCTAAGCACCAGCCCTGTCCAGCAGGTAATTCTACCTAAATTACTGTGTCAAGGTGTGTAAGTGTGTGTGGATAAGAGGAGGATCCCTCTTGTCAGTAATTATCTTTTCTTACTGGTTCCCACTGAGTCGTTTATTGTCAGCCACCCCATGGTTCCTTTGGCATACAGTTCTTCATTAGTATTTCCTTAAAATCCTTTTTTATTTCTGTAAGAAGAGTAGTGATGCCCCCTATTTCACTATTGGTTTTAGTACTTTGAGTCTTCTCTCTCTGTCTCTCTCTGTTTCTCTCTGTCTCTGTCTCTCTCTCTGTCTCTCTCTTTCTCTCTCTCAGTCTCCCTTTTAAAAATCCTGGTCAGTCTAGCTAAAGATTTGCCAATTTTGTTGATCTTTTCAAAGAGCCAGCTTTTGGTTTTGTTGGTGTCTCTATTGTTTTTCTATTCCCTATTTCATTCATTTGTGCTTTAATCTTTATTATTTTCTTTCTTCTACTTGCATTGGGTTTAATTTTCTCTTTTCCTGTTTTCTTAAGGTGAATGTTAAAGTTATTGACTAGAGATCTTTCTTCTGTTTTAAATATACGTGTTTATAGCTATAAATTTCCCTTTATGCACTGCACTGTCTTAACTGCATGCCTTAAGTTTTGGATGTTGTGGTTTAATTTTCATTCAAATAATTTTTGAATTGAATGAAAAATTTAATTTCTTCCATGTGAAAATTAATTTCCCAGTGATTTCTTCTTTGACCCATTGATTATTTAGAAATGTATTATTAGGCCAGTGGTGGTGGCTCACACCTGTAATCCCAGCACTTGGGAGGCCAAGACAAGAGGATCACTTGAATCCAATAGTTCAAGACCAGCCTGGGCAACATGGCAAGACCCCATCTCTACAAAAAATAAAAAAATTAGCCGGGTGTGATGGCACACATCTGTAGTCTCAGCTATTTAGGAGGCTGAGGTAGGAAGATCACTTGAGTCTGGGAGTTGGAGGTTGCAGTGAGCCATGATCATGCCACAGCATTTAGCCTGGGTAACAGAGCAAGACCCTGTCTCAAAGAAAAGGAGGGTATTTAATTTTCACACATTTGTGAATTTCTCAGATTTCCTTCTGTTACTGATTTTGGATATAACTCCATTATCATTGGAAAATATTTTATGTATGATTTCAATCCTTTACATTTATTAGGGCTTGTTTTATGGCCTAACACATAGTCTATCTTGGAGAATCCTAAAATTGCACTTGAAAAGAATGTGTACCCCTCTGTAGTTGGGTGGAATATCCTATCAACAGCTTTTTTTCTTTTCTTTTTTTTTTTTGAGACAGAATCTCGCTCTGTCATCCAGTCTGGAGGGCAGTGGTGTGATCTCGGCTCACTGTAACCTCCGCCCCTTGGTTCAAGCGATTCCCCTGCCTCAGCGTCTCAAGTAGCTGGGACTACAGGCACGTGCCACCACGCCTGGCTAATTTTTTGTATTTTAGTAGAGATGGGGCTTCACCACGTTGGTCAGAATGGCCTCGATCTCCTGACCTCGTGATCTGCCTGCCTGGGCCTCCCAAAGTGCTGAGATTATAGGTGTGAGCCACCGCGCCTGGCCCCTATCAATGTCTTTTAAGTCTAGTTGGCTTATAATACTGCTCGAGTCTTTGATTTCCTTTTAATATTCTGCCAAATTGTTCTATCCATTATCAAAAATGGGATACTGAAGTCTCCAATTATGCCAGATTTTGCTTCTCCTAGAGGCAGAAGGCATGACACCCCACATAGGGCCATGGTGGGAAGCAGAAGGGTTGGTCAGGAGACAGAGGAAGTGAGGACAGAACATGGGCAAGAGCATTTATTATTTATTGTTATTTCTGTGGGAAGGAACAAGGCAGGGTAAGCAGCTCAAGAATTTTCTAGTTTGAACAATTTCAGGGCTCTGGGGCACAAAGTTTGCCACTAGTTGTCTTGTACCTGGCCTTGGGGTGATTAGGAAAGGGGAATAGTGAGCCAGAGTATAAGATTCCATAAAGGAGGTGGCTAGGGGGTATAGACTCCAGATTGGATGGTTGGTTTATTAGTCAGGGTTCTTTAAAGGGACAGAACTAACAGGACAGATGTATATATGAAGGGGAGTTTATTAGGAGAATTGACTCACACGATCATGAGATGAACTCCCACAGTAGGCTCTCTGCAAGACGAGGAGCCAGGAAGCCAGTTCAAGTCCCAAAACCTCAAAAGTAGGGAAGCTGATAGTGCAGCCTTCAGTCTGTGGCCAAAGGCCTGAGAGGCCCTGGTAAATCACTGGTGTAAGTCTGAGAGTCCAAAAGCTGAAGAACTTGGAGTCTTCAGCTTTTGTTCGAGGGTACGATGTTCGAGGGTATGCATCCAACACAGCAGAAAGATGGAGGCCAGAAGACTTAGCTAGTCTAGTCCTTCCACATTCCTCTGCCTGCTTTTATCCTGGCCATGCTGGCAGCTGATTAGATGGTGCCTGCCTAGATTGAGGGTGGATCTGCCTCTCCTAGTCCACTAGCTCAAATGTTAATCTCCTTTGGCAACACCCTGGCAGACACACCCAGGAACAATACTTTGCATTCTTCAATTCAGTCAAGTTGACACTTAGTATTAACCATCACAAGTCCACCCCTTGTCAACTTGAACCCATACATATTTTCTGAAATCATACATAATCTTCAAAAAAGACAATAATAAGGTCATAATTATGTCTAATGTAATACAGCTATCTTTTGTACAACTGGAAATGCACCAATCCCCAACCCAAATGCTATTACATAAAGTTAACAATACTTAAATGCTGATATGAAGTCAATAAATATCTATGTCACATGATAAAGGAAAAAGAAAGGAAATAAAATGAAGATGTTTTCTTAGTACAAGTGTATACATGCACAAACATGTTCTTAAAATAAGGAGGAAATAGTCATGACAATTACAATCCTTGTTTCTGCAACTGGTCATATGGTCATAGCTGGTATCGATGACCACCTTCTTCTACTACCCATTCTGTATTCCCTTTGCCTTCAGCAAGCACCTCGGCAGGTCATGGTTTTTTACCTGGTGAAGTGACCCAAACCTTCATTCCTGAAGGGTCTGGGCCAATTGTAGTCTGCCTGGATTGAGCTGTTGTAGCTTCCCATTGACCTTAATCACAGGGCATGAATATTAAGAAATTCTCTTAGGGTGTCCTATATTCCACGCCTATTCTTCCTTACTTCCAGTGTGGAGTAGTAGACTGATTTCATCTTGATAGTCTGGGTTAATCACCCCAGCCAACACTGTAACTCCCTTTTTAGCCCACTGACTTAGAGATAGGAGGAGCTCAAAGTGGCTAGGTGGCAATCTTAACTCCCAGTTTAATGGAATCATTGTTATGTCTCCTGGTGGCAGCATTCCTCCCTCTGAAACTAAGACCTCTAGGCCAGCAGAATGTAATGTCGCAGGAACGGAAAGCAACAATTTTGCTAGTGGGTCACTAGGGGTGATAGTAAGTGGTGCCACTTCCACTTCCACCCCTTGATTCCTGGACCCATGAATCCTGGCAATGGGAGAAACAGTACCATATATGGGACACTGATAGACAGCACACACAGCCTTCCGAAGAACTTTGCTCCCGGCCCTGTAAAGTATTGTCAACTAGTTGGTGGTATAACTGTGACCCATTCCACCATTTTGTCAATCCAGCTGCTTCAGGATGATGGAGAACAGTTGGCATATGAAAGATATGCTTGCAGGTGAGTCATTTACTATCTCTAGGAATTGGCTAGCCCTGGGAGAGTCAGTCCCTGCAAGGTCAGTGTATTAGTCTGTTTTCACACTGCTATAAAGAACTTCCCTGAGACTGGGTAATTTATAAAGGAAGAGGTTTAGTTGACTTACAGTTCTGCATGGCTGGAGAGGCCTCAGGAAACTTACAAACATCGTGGAAGGGGAAGCAGGCACCTTCTTCACAAGGCAGCAGGAGAGAGAAGAATGAAGGAGGAACTTCTAAACACTTATAAAACCATTATATCAGCCAGGTGTGGTGGCTCACACCTATAATGCCAGCACTTTGGGAGGCCAAGGCGGTTGGATCACCTGAGGTCAGGAGTTTGAGACCAGCCTGGTCAACATGGTGAAACCCCATCTCTACTAAAAATACAAAAAATTGGCCAGGCATGGTGGTGGACATCTGTAATCCCAGCTACTCAGGAGGCTGAGGCAGGAGAATTGCTTGAACCTGGGAGGCGGAGGTTGCAGTCAGCAGAGATTATGCCATTGTACTCCAGCCTGGGCAACAAAAGTGAAACTCTGTCTCAAAAAAACAAAAAAACAAAAACAAAAAACAACCCATCAGATCTCTTGAGAACTCACTCACTATTATGAGAACAGCATAAAGGAAGCTGCCCCCGTGATCCAATCACCTCCCTCCCTCGACATGTGGGAATTACACGTGAGATGAGATTTGGGTGAGGACACAGAGCCAAACCATATCATTCTGTCCCTGGCCCCTACCAAATCTCATGTCTTTTCACATTTCAAAACTAATCATGCCTTCCCAACAGTCCCCCGAAGTCTTAACTCATTTAGCATTAACCCAAAGTCCACAGTCCAAAGTCTCATTTGAGACAAGGCAGTTTCCTTTTGCCTATGAGCCTGTAAAATCAAAAGAAAGTTAGTTACTTCCAAGATGCAATGGAGTACAGGCATTGGATAAATGCTCTCATTCCAAATGGGAGAAATTGGCCAAAACAAAGGGAATGCAGGCCCTATGCAAGTCTGAAACCCAGCTGTCATTAAATCTTAAAGCTGCAAAATGATCTCCTTTGACTCCATGTCTCACATCTGGGGCATGCTGAAGCAAGGGGTGGCTCCCACAGCCTTGGGCAGCTCCTTCATGGGCTGGCATTGAGTGCCTGCAGCTTTTCAGGCACATGGTGCAAGCTGTTGAGGGATCTACAATTCTGGGGTCTGGAGGATGGTAGCCCTCTTCTCACAGCTCCACTAGGCAGTGGCCCAGTAGGGACTCTGTGTGGGGGCTCTAACCCTACATTTCCCTTCCGCACTGACCTGGCACAGGTTCTCCATAAGGACTCCACCTGTGCAGCAGACTTCTGCCTGGAAATCCAGATGTTTCCAGTCAGCAAGGCCTCAAGATGTCAAATAATTAAAAATATAGATTTAAAAGACATGGTTAATACACACTCTATAATCTACCATATAGAAGATACACCATATAGCTTCTCTGGAATTCTGTCACCTCCCCAGGGAGTCCCAGGGCATAGGAAGAAGGTCCTCTTTGCCATGGAAACCCTGAGCATGTGTGCCCTCCTAGTTAGGGAGTGCCCAGCCCCTCTTTAGAGCACAGGCATTTTGCTCTAATCCAATCCTGCCTGGTGAGCTTTCACAGCATATCTGGTGGCTCACTGTCTGAAGAGCCTGAATCATTGGCAATCCCTGAAACTAGTGACCCTTTCCTCGAGATCAGGGAGGGTTTAATCTGCCATGAGATGAGGAAAATTTTTTTCGTTTCATTCCTCTAGTGCAGCAAAATAGGGAAGATAAAAACAGAACAGTTCAGATTTTACATTTGAACAGTTCAGATTTTACATTTAAAATCTGACTATTTATATTCTGTCACACATATACACATATATGTTGTATATATGTAATGTTGACATCAGAGAAATACAAAGATAAATAGTAATGTAAATATCCCTAACCATTATTTAAGGCCTACCTCAATTGCCACCCTTTGGCTTTCTCATTTATTCTGTCCTCCTTCCAGTGATGATAACTTCTCCCTCTTTTTGTTCAATAGTGCTTGGTCATGCCTCTTTTAGATCACTTTTCATTCTGAATTACTGTTATTTGTATGTATATATGTGTCTTCCGCTACAATGGTCATCTTTATGTGAAAACCCAATATTTAGACAGAGAGTAGGAACTAAAAAGAAAGGATGAAATGGATGTGATTTCCTCCAAAAAGTAATAACATTAAATAATAAGAGAGAAATCCTCTGATTTCGCCTTTCATTTGTTTGATGATTTCAAAGTTTTAATGAAAATAAAGTTCTGTCTCCCTGAAGAAATTAAATGATTAAAAAAGAGTGGCCTGGTCTGGAGGCTCACACCTGTAATCCCAGCACTTCGGAAGGCTGAGGTGGGTGGATCACCCGAGGTCAGGAGTTCGAGACCAGCCTGGCCAACATGGCGAAACCCCATCTCTACTAAAAATACAGAAATTACCTGGGCATGAGGGTGTGCCCCTGTAATCCCAGCTACTTGGGAGGCTGCGGCAGGAGAATCGCTTGAACCCTGGAGGCAGAGGTTGCAATGAGCCAAGATCGTGCCACTGTACTCCAGCCTGGGTGACAGAGTGAGGCTCTGTCTTTAAAAAAAAAGAAAAAAAATTTAAAATTAAATAAAATAAAGTAAAAATAAAAAATAGTAATCACTTACTTAGGGGAGAGTCAGTCACAAACACTCCCAGCAACAAGGCCTAATTCTAGCTATGCCTGTGAGGTAAAAACTGATTCAGAGCCACGTGGATGAGGAGAGAAAAGAGAAGGTAAGGGACTGTGGACAACAGACTAGAGAAAAACTGAAGCGTGAGGAAGCAGATGTACTCAGTGGTAGATTTGTGAGCTTCTCTGTTACTCATCCCTGAAACAGGCCTTGAAGATGTTTCTGTCCATCTGTAGCTGGAAGCCCCTATATGACTTCTAGACTCTGTTCCTAGGAAGAAATAAAGATCCTTCCTAGGACCAGTTCTGTAATTCTGGACCTATTTCAGTAATAAAGAATATGACCTAAAGTCATAAAAGATAAGTTAATATGGAAGTGTGTCTTCTTTTTTTTGTGGGGGGAAGAGTCTCACTCTGTCACCCAGGTTGGAGTGCAATGGTGCTATATGGGCTCACTGCAAACTCTGCCTCTGGGGTTCAAGCGATTCTCCCACCTCAGTCTCCTGAGAACCTGGGATTACAGGCGCTTATCACCGCACCTGGCTAATTTTTGTATTTTTAGTAGAGACAGGGTTTTGCCAGGTTGGTCTTGAACTCTTGACCTCAAATGATCTGCCTTGGCCTCCCAAAGTGCTGGCATTACAGCCATGAACCACTGTGCCGGGCCTGGAAATGTGTATCTTATCGAAGTGGTAGATGGGGAAGCCAAGTTGAATATCCTTTAATATTTAAACTAAATAGAAGCTTCTCTTTGGAACTATGGCCAAATGGAGATTCTTCTTCATGTTACTACGAACTTTTATGTCACATCCAATGTCTTCTGGCTTGCAGCTTTGATGAAGTAGCATAGATTCTGAGTTGGTAGAAAGGTTGTAAGAACAATGTAAAGAATAGCCAGAGTGGGTTAAAAATTCTGTGCCATTCTCTCTAAGCCTGAGTCTTTTAGTTTTGATTAAAAAGATCACAGTGAATGAACTACTTAGATCCCTTCCTAAGGGGCTTGATGGCTTAGAGACCACACTGATAAAACAAGAAAGATTAACTACACTCCATTTCTGATATGTGGCCCAGACTCTCTTTGGGTGAATGACGAGGCCTAGTTTTGGTTACACAGATGACTGATTAGATTTTTCAGGTGAGAACAAGTAGAAAAGGCAAGAATACAGTGTGTGATGTATCTAATTGTAATTTTTAGGTATATCATCTAAAAATAATGGCATAAATGGGCATGCCTATCTTTAGTTTCTTGGTGTAAAAATGGGATAAAATAAGGGCCGAGCGCGGTGGCTCATGCCTATAATCCCAGCACTTTGGGAGGCTGAGGCTAGTGGATCATGAGGTCAGGAGATCGAGACCATCCTGGCTAACACAGTGAAACCCTGTCTCTACTGAAAATACAAAAAATTAGCCAGGCTTGGTGGCGGGCGCCTGTAGTCCCAGCTACTTGGGAGGCTGAGGCAGGAGAATGGCGTGAACCCAGGAGGTGGAGCTTGCAGTGAGCCGAGATCGCACCACTGCACTCCAGCCTGGGCGACAGAGCAAGACTCTGTCTCAAAAAAAAAAAAGAAAAAAAAAAAAAACAAAGGGATAATATATCAGAAACATTAAAAAATATCTATACTAAAGCAAAGTAAAATTTATAAACGTTAAACTTTGACTGTCATCAGTACATTTAATATAACTTTAATTTTTACATTGGGGCTAAGTAGAAAATAAATATTCCATGAAGTATTGGTTCCATTTATGCTCTGTAACTTTTCAGTTCTGCTTACTCATTATTTTCAGTGTTTGAAGACTTAAGGAGATAGGGTATAAACATTTGTCACTTTGGTCTATTCTGCCCTCAAGTAACAAAGCCTAGATTATCTGCAAACTTCAATCACCGTGGCTAGGTCTTTATCTGTGCCTTGCAACTGGCTGATTCTGTCCCTCTAGTCATGGTCCTGGATTCCTACCACACTGGATAACTTCTTTCCTAGAGCACGGCATTCCTCTATCCAGCCATGAAGACAACAACCTGAGAAGAACCCTCGGTGGAGGCAGAGCTCTCCTTTTCATCAGGTTGATCACTTGGCAATCACGAGTGCGTCACTCATTCACGAGAAGTGGACTTAACCTTCGGAACTGCTTTGGTAAATCTTTTTTTTTTTTTTTTTTTTTTTTGAGACAGAGTCTTGCTCTGTCGCCCAGGCTGGAATGCAGTGGCACGATCTCCACTCACTGCAAGCTCCGCCTCCTGGGTTCACACCACTCTCCTGCCTCAGCCTCCCAAGTAGCTGGGACTACAGGTGCCTGCCACCACGCCTGGCTAATTTTTTTATTTTTTTGTATTTTTAGCAGAGATGAGGTTTCACCGTGTTAGCCAGGATGGTCTCGATCTCCTGACCTTGTGATCTGCCTGCCTCAGCCTCCCAAAGTGCTGGGATTACAGGCGTGAGCCACCGTGCCCGGTCATCTTGAGTTCCCATATTTTACAATCATTCACAGTGCTTGACACAATCACTTTTTGTCCTGAAGGAGTTTTGCCTGCTTTTTTATTAGAACCATATTTTTATTATCCAACCTCAGAGATAAAATACTTGCAAAAATTCTACCCTATCATGGTCACATCAATTTGCGAATTCCAAATACTTCTGGATATATACAATATTAATTCCACACCATTTAAAGGGCCCTTTCATCTAAGTCTCAAGTTGGCTGTTTGTAGTAATGTCAGACTTTCAGAAGAGGCCCCTGATAATGTAAACTGGTGTTCTTTTAATTAACATCATTCTTGCTTCTCATAATGTGAGCCTTCCATCTGGGTTCTAGATGGAAGGTACTAGTTTTTGGTGAAGATTGGAACGGAATCAAATGGATGGTTTATTGGCCAAACGATGAAAAAACAAGATAATCAGAAAAATTTGTGTAAATTTTTAAAGTGTGTTTTCTCCCTCCCCCCAAAGTGAATGCAAATACTTATTAAGTAAGGGATCATTGCATTCTACTGTATGGGTATGAGACTCTAATTAAACAATTTTCTGCTATTAGATATGTTTCCAGCTTTAACCTATAAAGACTAACATTATGCTGCATATTCATGATTGCTGTTTCTGTTTAAAGTTCTTAATTTTTTTAAAGCATTAATCAAAATATTTCATGTTATAACATTTGTTAAATATAGAATTTTAAGGAAATGTGCCTAGGAAAAAATAAGAAATGAAAAGTTGTTCATAATCCCACTATTTCTAATGCTTTGGGGTTTTGGTATACCTATTTCCAGAATGCAAAGTATTCCTGTAGGACGAGTGAGATCTTGTGATACGCAACAAGCTATAAATTATATATACAAAGTGGATAAAATTCCTCATTAAATAGTAAGCTTCCATTATTTAAATTTTAGCAAACGTTTAATTTATATCTATAAAAGTCATCTCTCTGTATTTCATCTCTATTTCTCCCCAAGCCCCTGAAGCCCAGTAAAATTTATTTTAGATGTGGTTTATAATGTTTGGAATGACAGCTACCCTGAATATAAGCAGATATTCATTAAAGAACAAAGGCTAGCAATCAAACGATTTTGAGAGCCCTGCAACTGAATTCTAAAATTTCCTGAGCAAAGATGAAGTAATACAAATCCCCCAAACCTGTCCAACCTGGCCAGAGATTTCCCAAATGTCCCTCGGAACTCAGAGCTGCTGCTGCGTTGCTGACTAGTCCAGAGGCAGATCACTGGCTCACAGGAAAAAGAGACAAGGCTGATATGTCCCTAACTGGGGATTGCTCTTCTGTATGCATCAAGCAAGGCTCGCTTTCCTCTTCCCTCCAGCAAAATGTCCAAAAAGGAGATTATGCCTGACTTATCTACTACAGCTTTTTAGAGTAAATAATGAAAAAGCTGAGAAATAACTAATAGATCCTATTAATTTGAATCTTCAAAATAAAGTCTGACAGTTTCACAACAAAGGCAAATGAGCTATCTCAGGTTGGGGAGGTGGGCTGTGATACCTGGTCATATTAAAGAAATCTTATTAGCATCTAAAACAGTTTTGGAATAAATAAGCAGGTTTAGCCTGCATGACTCAGAACTGACACTGATCTTATTTTACATTTTACAAAGGTTTGAAGAGGGAGAGAACATGCTAAGACATCCAGCGCACACCTGACATCAGGCTCCTCTGCGCACCAACATGCTGAGCCAAGTGGAAGCTACAAGTAGATCTTTTAAAGCAGAAATGAGCCATTGGAAGAGCTTCAGTGTGGGTAAGCATAAGCAGACAAATGTAGGGAATAATGAGGTAAACTGTGCTTATTGGATTATGGATTCACCATAGAGTATTTCTAGCATCTTACTTTGTGCTGGGCACCCTGTTAGATGCTGTCACACATTTTTTTTAAAAAATGTAATCCTCAAAACAAATGCTGCAGAGTCATTTATCCTCATTTTACATATAAAGAATCTGACATTGGAAAGTGTAAGTTACCCAAGGCCAAAGTCTGCACAAGAGGCAAAGCCATCCTGGAGCACAGCCTTCATGGGCCACCGAGTTAGAATCCAAGGAGAGGTGTGGAAAGTGCTATAGACTTCACTCCATAAACTCTGGCATAGCTTTTACTGTAGCAAACATTGTTAATACATTATTTTAGACATAATTGTGAAAAATGTTAGAAAACAAATACAAATTATTACCCTAGCCTAATAACACAGTACATTTATTTATATTTAGAATAATATGTGTGATCTTAACATACAACTTTTCCAAAAAGAGACGTGTCAGACTTGGAGAGGTTCCAGTGATCAGCAATAAAAACAAATCTGCTCTTAGCAAGTGGTCCCTGATTAACTCAGTGCATCCTGATAATATGCTGCTCGACAATATCATCACAGCTACACAAAAGCTCAAGTGCCATAACACTGTAATATTCTTGCATATAAATGTTAACTTTGAACGTTTCTGTTTTCTCTGAAACAGGAAATGAATATCTGCTGGGTTTTTTGGTTTTTTTTTTTGCCCCCTTGTCCTGCCCGCGTCTATTTCCAGTTATGCCTTCCTTTTGGGGAACCTCTCCGCCTGCTATAACCCAGTCCCACCTTATCAGTATGCAGCGATTGGCTCAGAACTAGCCTTGTGACTCAGGTTTGTCAAATCAGCACCATTCACATTACCTGGTGTATTAATTTCCTGTGGCTGCTGCAACAAATTACCACAAACTTGGTGGCATAAAGTAACTGAAATTATTCCCTTGCATTTCTGGAGGCCAGGAGTCTGGAATCTGTTTTAAGGAGCCAAAATCAAGTTGTCAGAGGGCCACGCTTCCTCCAGAGGCTCTAGGGGAGATTCTGTTCCTTGCTACTTCTGTGGGCTGCAGGCATTCCTTTACTTGTGGCCCCATCACTCCTATCTCTGCCTCAATAGTCACACTGCCTCCTCCTGTTCTGTGTGTGGGGTCTCCCTCTGCCTCTCTCTTATAAAGACATTTGTGATTGCATGTGGGGGACATCTGCAATATTCAGATTAAATCTCCCATGTCAAGAATCTTAAAGTAATCACATCTTTGAAGACTGCTTTTTCCTCATACGGTAGCATTTGCTTGTTCCAGGATTAGAACTTGGTATCTTTGGGCGACTGTTATTCAACTAATTATATTTAGGCAGAATTAATGAGAGGAAATATTGTTTCTTTTATTCTGGATGTGGGCTCTGACTGTGTGAGTCTGCAGATATATTGCTATTAACAGGAGAGTACCTACCAGCAAATAGGATCAGCAGAGGGAGAAAGTAGATCAGCAAGACAGAGAGAAACAGGGGCCTGATGACATCATTGTAGGACTCAAGCAGACCAAAGTGAGGCCAATGTCTGGACTACAAATTACGTAAGCCAGTAAATTCCCTTTCTTGCCTAAGACGTTTTTTGTTTTTCTTTTTCCAACAGAAAGCCTAATATAAGTTACATCTTCACTATTAGACTAAAACTTCTGGAAAAGTACTCACATTAGGTCCATTCATAATCTTAGGGATTTTGGAAATTTTGTATTTAAACCCAATGCTCTGGAATACCCACATGTGCATTTTATGAACAGTTACTTTGAGTCGAAGATAGAGTCAAGGTCTTCCTGAGAATTCTTGTGAGGTTTATTTTCCCTTTTCCATTGTCCAAAGATGTTCCTTATCCTGGCCTTTTATGTTGTTTTTCTTTTAGAATCACCTGACTCCCACTCCATTTCTCTTTCTTTCTCACCTCAAAGGTCTCCTAATTGAAATGTGCTGAAGCAATTGAAATGTGGTACCTTGGCAAATTACTGTCAGACACTGTGGCCTTTGGACCAGCTAGAAGCTTGTCAGGAAAGGAGACAGTGTATGTTGGTGGAAATTTAGAAAAAAGAATCTCATAAGAAATTTTACTTTGGTAAAGCTGTTTCTATGAAAAGAAAATTTTAAAAAGAGATAGGTTGTGAAATGGGGAAATGCATCTATTGATAGCTAAATTTTTCACATAAAATATTCTGAGCATATAAAATAAAATATACCTTGCAGATACAGAGATTTGGGGTAATGTTAAATAACGCAGGTTTCAAGATTTAATTTCAAGGAAGGCAGCTTTACAAGCCTTTCTTATGGAGTTTCTATTAACAATATGGGGAAGCCTGGGCTGAATGGTTAGACATGTGGCAGGTGTGTGGCCAGGTGAAAACTCGATCGAAGAGGGCAACAACTATTGTTCACGCAGAAAGAGGTCTTTAGGGATGTGCCTACACCTCTCTTTCCTTTAATGTGTTTCTTAATAACTTCAGTAAGGCCAGAGGTGGCTTGTTTACAAATCCAAGTATGACACTAGCTGGGGGAGACACAGATTAATATATTAAAAGATTAAATCCAAAATGAACCTGAAAACCTGGATCTTGAACTAAATCTAATAAGACCAACCTTAAGTGGCCTCTGCACTAGGTTAACATTCAAATTCACAAACAAAAGATGGGGAAACTGTGGCTTAACAATACTTTCAAAACAAACAAACAAAACCCAACATTTTTGGTTAACTGCTTGCTAGATCAATATCAGCCAAAAATGTAAAAACATTGCCAAATAGTTAAGTGGACCTTGGTGCTCTGGTAGACCACAGTCCAGAATCTGGGGAAAGATGCCACCTCTCAACTCCACACCTGCCCCTGTGCTTTCAGTGAGAAACAAGCAGACAGATTTATTCAAAGGACAGTGACCAGATGATCAATGGCAGGAAGCCACACCATCCAAGGAAGCACTGAAAGAACAAGGACTCTTGGGAGGAAAAATTAGTACTCCTGCATGAGTCATGGGATGTGTTTTCAAAATTTTAAACCATACAGAGTCCTAGGGCCCCTCTCTGAAATTTAGATTCAGCAGTTAGGGAGGAGATTTTCGTAAATGATCCTTCCACAAATCTCCCCAGATGATCATGATGATCAAACAGATTATTTTTTAAAAAACCTAGATTATATGACTTCTAGAGTGGCTTCCAACTCTTCCATGCTCCTACAAATTTTCATTTTCCAAATAACTGTGTGTGTGTGCACACACATGCGCGTTGTGTGTGTGTGTTTTATATGTATCTCACATTGGGTCTATTAACAATCTTAGAAACTTTTAATAGTTTTTATTTAAACTCAATGCTCTGGAATACCCATGTGTGCATTTTATTACTATGAATATTTACTTTTAGTCAAAGGTAGAGTCAAGTTGTTCCTGAGAATTTTCAGGAATATATATGTCTATATTATATATAATATACATATTTATGTATATATAATGTATAATGTATATATAAAAATATATTTTATAATCCTCCTTAAAATTGTTTTATCCTCAAATACGTGTTATATGCTTACTTTTTGCTGAATACTGAGTTAAATATTACAGGGTAGTGCCACTGCTTCTCAAACCCTGCTCACACCCCAGCCCCCAATCTCATGAAGGTCTTTAGGAAATGCACTGCCAACTCCCAGCCTCAGATACTCTGTAAACATAGGGCAGGGCCTGGGAATCCATCATTTCTAAAAAGCTTCAGTGATAAAAGGCTTTCCAAGTTTGAAATCACTCTGATGCAGGGAACAAACTAGGGAAAGAAAATGGGATCAGTTCCTATCCTAGCACTGGAAAAGCTTTTCTCGTGTCTAAGTGTGAGGCTTTTCATTTACCAAAGAATTTTGTCTTTTATAAATTGACAAGTTTGATTGCAGGGGCTTCAAGGGAGGAAATGATGCTGGTAGAAGCAATGGTTAGAAAGACTGACTGACATCAGTGGGATACTCAGTTACGGTTCTACCTCACCAGGTGTGGTGGGTGTCAACACGTGACACAGGAGGCTCGGGGACCAGATCTGTCTTTGTGCTCCTTAATTGCTTCTCGGGATTTCATGTGCGTCACGGCCATTACCGCTAATGGAAGTTGTGGGCACTCAGCGAGGGACGAGATCCCTGATAATTGTAGGATACTGTGTTTGAAAAGTAAAGGCACATTTAATGTTTTACACTTTTGAGAAGTCTTCCTGTCAGCCTTATTAATTTGCTCTTATTTTGGTAGTCACTGTTCTTTCATCTGAGTGGTTATTTTAAAATGAGAAAGGAACCTAAATTAGCATTATACATTTTAAGATGTACATTTGCATCCATCATAAACTTTAATTTATACTTTGTACAAATAATTGTAACAATTGCTATAAAATCAGTTATTTAATAATAGTTTTTACCACTATATTGAATGCAGCAGGAGACAGGCTTAATGGCCTCGTGTCCACAACAAATTTCCAGCTATTATTGGAACATCCATGCCTTTGAAAACTCCACAGGCCAGCCAAATTTCTACTGATTGCATTATTCGGATCTTGCTAAAGACTAGTTCATCACGTGCACACAGTAGTTTTTTTATTGAATACATCTGTTTCTCCAACCTCAATTTATTTCACTTTCTCAGATTTATATCACTATAAAAACTACTGTTATTTTCAATAGAATAATTTTCCATAATCATATATGTGCCCCTTCATGGGACATCTGCAATTCAGTTTTAAATTCAGTTCAATTCAGTGGGTAAATGAAATACACTTAATATTTGTATTTTTAGTAGTTAACATAAGATTTCAAGGGGAGAAAAAAAGCAAATTTTAGACATATGCCAAGATAGTTAAGTAAGAAAATTTCAACTGGACTATGTGAGAGAAAATGTAAAATAAAAAATACCAAAGTACGGCTGGGAGCCATGGCTCACGCCTGTAATCCCAGCACTTTGGGAGGCTGAGGTGGGTGGATCACAAGGTCAGGAGTTTGAGACTAGCCTGGCCAGCATGGTGAAACCCCGTCTCTACTAAAAATACAAAAATTGGCCGGGCTTGGTGGTGGGCGCCTGTAGTCCCAGCTACTCAGGAGGCTGAGGCAGGAGAATCGCTTGAATCCAGGAGGCAGAGGTTGCAGTGAGCCAAGAGAGCACCACTGCAATCTAGAGTGAGACTCTGTCTCAAAAACAAAACAAAACAAAGTACAACTTGATCTCTCGTTTTGGCAACTTGCTTTTTAAAATGAGGTTCCATTTTCTTAAAAGTATGAATATAGCTTCGAGTTCCTAAACGTAAGATAACTTTGAGTATCTTAATTTAAGAAACTCTGAAATTATTAAATCCAATTAAGTGAAATACTCAAATCATCTAATTTATTTTTGTATTTTCTGTAATACCCAGTGTAGCACTTTGCACATGGAAATAGAATGCAACATGTGAGTGGATAAATGTAAGGATTTTTTTCAGGAAATTATTAAATCTTCTTGAACTTGAATCATTGGTTTAGTGGCATCAATTTTTGACAAATCAAATGGTTCTCAATCTTTAAAAATTTGCAATACCTAAAAATAGTATGTAAAAGTAAGTGAAGACCAACCAAATGAGAACAAGCAAAAGATATTTATACAGAGCCTGTTATAGGAAGGGAGTCGGCTACCATCACTTGTATTTTGCCAAGACTCAAAGGCAGGGAGAGGAGTGGGAAGACTTTATAGTGGAGAAAAGGCAGGCTCCAGGTGTGCCCTGATTGGAGGCCACTGGCCAGGGAAATTGGAGGCTGCTCACTGACAGCAGAGCATCCTATGTGATTGGTTTGGGTCGTATATTTGGCTTTCTCTGATTGATCCTAAGTTGGAGGGAGGGACAAAAATTAGGAAAGCTGTCAGTTATTAATCAAGTTCTGGACTTTTGGGGCTGAATGCTACAGAGGTTATTTTTTAATTTCCTGTACCGGTTGCTAGAGAGAGTAGTCTGATTTCCTATAGGTCAGAGTTACAGCAGGCTGCTTTCACGGACTGGTTAATATAGAAAACTATTTGGCTTCCCCAGCTGGTTGCAGGAGATTGTGCATCAAAGTTATATTTTTATATATATTCTGGCCACTGTTTGTTTGTAGATTCAGTACCTTGAGTGATTAGAAATGGGGCAAGTTGTATAATCCAATGAACAAAGAAAAATTCAAGGTGAGAACCTATAATTTTGTCCCTTGTGCCAAAACTGTAGTTTGGCAATTTAGTTGACTTTTTAGGAAATTTAGTTTATAGTTGTATTAAAGTTACATATGCACAAAATCTCTAGTAATGAATGCAGTATCCACAACCCAAACACACACATACGCATTTCCCCTTCTGAGAGATAGTCACTTTCAACTTTGTTGGCCATTTATGTTGGTATTGACCTTCATATCTCTAACTATCATGTTTATACTGTTAATTTAGGACTTTGCCATTGACTCCCACCTTGGGAGATGAGAATTCAGCTCTTTATTTTTCTACCATCCCTTACCACAACCACTCCCATACTGCAGAAACACCACACTTCTGTCCTCTCAATAGAATTTTATGATACTTTTGGTCAGAGAAATATTCATTGTTAACATTATTACGACAACCAATGCTGTTCACAGCTGAGATAGTATTGTATAAGGCAATAACATTTCCTTTCCTTCCTAACATTTTAGAGTTAATAATAGACTTGTTTTTTGCTGGCTTATGTTGCTAATCATCTAATTTCCACCACCAATTCATTCTGAATTCTACCCACAAATATTTATATCTCCTCATAGTATGTCTAGCATATTAAGTATTCTGTCAATTTCATCTTCGTGATGATGTCTCTCGTGGATCCTCTGATCCTATCCAGTTTTCACTAACTTTTCTGCACAGCTCTCACCCCTATAATACCTGAGAACTATTTTTGCCACTACTATGCTGAATCTCTTGTATCCCAAATTCTATACTTTTTTTGAGACAGGGTCTCTCTCTGTCACCAAGGCTGGAGTGCTGTGATACGATCATGATTCACTGCAACCTAGACCTCCTTGGCTCAGATCGTCCCACCTCAGCCTCCTGAGTAGCTAAGACCACATGCATATGCCATCACCCCTGGCCAATTAAAAAAAAAATCTTTTTTAGAGATGGGGGTCTCACTATGTAGGTCAGCCTGGCCTCAAACTCGTGGGATCAAGCGATCCTTCTGCCTCGGCCTCCCAAAGTGCTGGGATTACAGACGTGAGCCACTGCACCTGGCCATATTTATTTTTTATTAGGGATTTTCCCCAGTTTTCTTGTTTGAGGGGGGGGTCTCTGGTTTTCTACTCATATTTAAAAGTGGGCATTATTTTATTTTATTTTCTTCATCAAATTTTATTTTAAGTTCTGGGGTACATGTGCAGGATGTGCAGGTTTGTTACATAAGTAAACATGTGCCATGGTGATTTGCTGCACAGATCAACCCGTCACCTAGGTATTAAGCCCAGGATCCGTTAGCTATTCTTTCTGATCTTCACCCTCCCCCCAACCCCCTGACAGGCTCCAGTGTGTGTCGTGCCTTACCATGTGTCCACGTGTTCTCATCGTTCAGCTCTCACTGATAAGTGAGACCATGTGGTATTTGGTTTTCAGTTCCTGCATTAGTTTGCTGAGGGTAACGGCTTCCAGCTCCATCCATGTCCCTGCAAAGGATATGATGTTGTTTCTTTTTTTTTTTTTTTTTGAGATGGAGTCTCGCTCTGTCACCCAAGCTGGAGTGTAGTGGCGTGATCTTGGCTCGCTGCAACTTCTGCCTCCCAGGTTCAAGAGATTCTCCTGCCTCAGCCTCCCGAGTAGCTGGGACTACATGTGCGGTACCACCATGCCTGGCTGATTTTTTGTATTTTTAGTAGAGATGGGATTTCACCATGTTAGTCAGGATGGTCTCAATCTCCTGACCTCGTGATCTGCCCGCCTCGGCCTCCCAAATTGCTGGGATTACAGGCGTAAGCCACTGCGCCCGGCCTATGTTGTTTCTTTTTATTGCTGCATAGTATTCCGTGGGGTATACGTACCACATTTTCTTTATGCAGTCTATCATTGATAGGCATTTGGGTTGATTCTATGTCTTTGCTATTGTGAATAGTGCTGCAATGAACACACATCTGTTCACTCTTTATAATAGAATGATTTATATTCCTTTGGTTATATACCCAGTAATGGGATTGCTGGGTCAAATGGTATTTCTGCTTCTCGATTTTTGATGTATGTGGAGGGGAAAAGGCTGACTGTCAGCATTGTTTTCTTTTTATTTTTTTATTATTATACTTTAAGTTCTAGGGTATATGTGCACAATGTGCAGGTTTGTTGCATATGTATACATGTGCCATGATGGTGTGCTGCACCCATTAACTCATCATTTACATTAGGTAAATCTCCTAATGCTATCCCTCCCCCGTCCCCACACCCCACGACAGGCCCTGGTGTGTGATGTTCCCCTTCCTGTGTCCAAGTGTTCTCATTGTTCAATTCCCACCTGTGAGTGAGAACATGTGGTGTTTGGTTTTCTGTCCTTGTGATAGTTTGCTGAGAATGATGGTTTCCAGCTTCATCCATGTCCCTACAAAGGACATGAACTCATCCTTTTTTATGGCTGCATAGTATTCCATGGTGTATATGTGCCACATTTTCTTAATCCAGTCTATCATTGATGGACATTTGGGTTGGTTCCAAGTCTTTACTATTGTGAATAGTGCTGCAATAAACATACATGTGCATGTGTCTTTATAGCAGCATGATTTATAATCCTTTGGGTATGTACTCAGTAATGGGATGGCTGGGTCAAATGGTATTTCTAGTTCTGGATCCTTGAGGAATCACCACACTGTCTTCCACAATGGTTGAACTAGTTTACAGTCCCACCAACAGAGTAAAAGTGTTCCTATTTCTCCACATCCTCTCTAGCACCTGTTGTTTCTTGTCTTTATAATGATCGCCATTCTAACTGGTGTGAGATGATATCTCATTGTGGTTTTGATTTGCATTTCTCTGATGGCCAGTGATGACGAGCATTTTTCCATGTGTCTCTTGGCTGCATAAATGTCTTCTTTTGAAAAGTGTCTGTTCATATCCTTTGCCCACTTTTTGATGGGGTTGTTTGTTTTTTTCTTGTAAATTTGTTTAAGTTCTTTGTAGATTCTGGGTATTAGCCCTTTGTCAGATGGGTAGATTGCAAAAATTTTCTCCCATTCTGTAGGTTGTCTGTTCACTCTGATGGTAGTTTCTTTTGCTGTGCAGAAGCTCTTTAGTTTAATTAGATCCCATTTGTCAATTTTGGCTTTTGTTGCCATTGCTTTTGGTGTTTTAGACATGAAGTCCTTGCCCATGCCTATGTCCTGAATGGTATTGCCTAGGTTTTCTTCTAGGGTTTTTATGGTTTTAGGTCTAGCATGTAAGTCTTTAATCCATCTTGAATTAATTTTTGTATAAGGTGTAAGGAAGGGATCCAGTTTCAGCTTTCTACACATGGCTAGCCAGTTTTCCCAGCACTATTTATTAAATAGGGAATCCTTTCCCCATTTCTTGTTTTTGTCAGGTTTGTCAAAGATCAGATGTGTGCTATTATTTCTGAGGGCTCTGTTCTGTTCCACTGGTCTATATCTCTGTTTTGGTACCAGTACCATGCTGTTTTGGTTACTGTAGCCTTGTAGTATAGTTTGATGTCAGGTAGCATGATGCCTCCAGCTTTGTTCTTTTGGCTTAGGATTGTCTTGGCTATGCGGGCTCTTTTTTGGTTCCATATGAACTTTAAAGTAGTTTTTTTCCAATTCTGTGAAGAAAGTTATTGGTAGCTTGATGGAGATGGCATTGAATCTATAAATTACCTTCACCAAAGTTGAATTGAAGGAAAAAATGTTAAGGCAGCCAGAGAGACAGGTCGGGTTATCCACAAAGGGGAAGCCCATCAGACTAACAGCTGATCTCTCAGCAGAAATTCTACAAGCCAGAAGAGAGTGGGGGCCAACATTCAACATTCTTAAAGAAAAGAATTTTCAACCCAGAATTTCATATCCAGCCAAACTAAGCTTCGTAAGTGAAGGAGAAATAAAATCCTTTATAGACAAACAAATGCTGAGAGATTTTTTGTCACCACCAGGCCTGCCTTACAAGAGCTCCTGAAGGAAGCACTAAACATGGAAAGCAACAACCAGTACCAGCCACTGCAAAAACATGCCAAATTGTAAAGACCACTGAAGCTAGGAAGAAACTGCATCAACTAACGAGCAAAATAACCAGCTAACATCATAATGACAGGATCAAATTCACACACAACAATATTAACCTCAAATGTAAATGGGCTAAATGCTCCAATTAAAAGACACAGACTGGCAAATTAGATAAAGAGTCAAGACCCATCAGTGTGCTGTATTCAGGAGACCCATGTCATGTTCAGAGACACACATAGGCTCAAAATAAAGGGATGGAGGAAGATCTACCAACCAAATGGAAAACAAAAAAAGGCAGGGGTTGCAATCCTAGTCTCTGATAAAACAGACTTTAAACCAACAAAGATCAAAGGAGACAAAGAAGGCCATTACATAATGGTAAAGGGATCAATTCAACAAGAAGAGCTAACTATCCTAAATATATATGCACCCAATACAGGAGCACCCATTTTCATAAAGCAAGTCCTTAGAGACCTACAAAGAGACTTAGACTCCCACACAATAATAATGGGAGACTTTAACACCCCACTGTCAATATTAGACAGATCAATGAGACAGAAAGTTAAAAAGGATATCCACGAATTGAACTTAGCTCTGCACCAAGCAGACCTAATAGACAGCTACAGAACTCTCCACCCCAAATCAACAGAATATACATTCTTCTCAGCACCACATCACACTTATTCCAAAATTGACCACATAGTTGGAAGTAAGGCTGACTGTCAGCATTCTGAGAGGTGAGTGGAAAGAAGGGTTGAGATGTTTCAACATCCATCATTTGCACTGTCACATAAACTGATTTTCAACAGGGCATGCCCAACCTCAGTTGTGCCAGAGTCTCCACAAGTGGGAACACCTTCTGTTAAAACTTTGTCACAGAATTAACCTCTCATCTTCAGCCAGAGTGGATAAGAGGCCTCAACTCGCCTCAGCTAAGTGGACAAAGGATGATTTGGGGGAAGGGCAGTTCACTACATTAAAAAAAAATTTAACCAATCCTCCTGGTTGCAGCCTACTTTAAGCTCCAAATCCTGAGGCCGCTGGCACTTCTTTTGTGCAGATCAGAGCACTTCTTGGGTCTCCCAAATGCTGTCTGGCTATGGATTTGTTTTTCCTTGCTCTGTTGAGTCAGTTGCCACTCTTTTTTTTCCGGCTTTTCGACTCTCAAAAGTTTGTTGCTGTTGCCTTCTCTTGCATTCTTTGCCTTTGTGGCTTAATTACATTTCCCCTTATCCTTCTATTGTTGTTATTTTAAGCTTTCAGGATGAGGCAAAGGTAAAAGTGTGAGTTCAATCTGCCATCTTTAACCCAAAGCCCTGATAAATTATTTGACTTTTCTGCTCTCAGTATCTTTTCCTATAAAAAAGGCCTAAAATAGAGGCTAATGGTAATATTCATAAGACATAATTTTCATCCACATAGCACCTAACAGCATACTAAATGTTTCACATACATCTCATTTCATCCTTCTGATTCTTTCACAAGTCAGCAAGCACAGGTATTGTTAGTCCCTTTAACGTGAGTGGAAACTGGATCAGAGAGGTTCCTGTGTGTCCCAAGGTCACACTGAGAGCAAGGGGTGGAATCAGGACTGTGAATTCCCAAAAGAAGCATCTGTGAGTCACGTGGTCTAATGGAGCTATCTGAACATACAGAGGACAATTAGAACAAGAGGGCACTAGGGCTGATTCTGGTTGCCGATTGAATATCTGTGAAATTTGACAAAAATGACAGTATGATGCAGGAATACGACATCTACATTTCTACCAATCAAATATTTTTGTTTAAAAAATCCAAGTAAATCTTTTGGTAGGGAAACAAAATGAAACCTAAAAGTTCAATTGAGATTTCAAGACACCAGCTTAGTTCCCTGCTAAGGACGTGTATGATACAAGTCATGATCTAAGCATGAAGCCCTATTGCTTAGGGTTAAATACTGATTTTTTAAATCTCAGAAGTTCCCTGGGAATCTTATTACCTTCAAGGCTATTCTTCTATCCTAAAGTAGTACTGAAACACAGAAGTAAGCAGGCAGTATCTGCCTGTAACATCTGCTGGTATCTCTCTTTTTCTGCTGAGCTATAAGTCTCACTCTGAAGAAAAATGCAGGCAACCTTGGGACTTATACTCCTTCGCTTCTTCCTGATTCTGTTATTTTAATGTTCATCCTCATTTTCAATCAATTAACACACACCCATGAAGTGCCTCAGTGAGAGGCCCCAAAGGGGATGCAAAGAAGAAAAAGACAGTCTCTGCCTTAAAGAGGTCATCATCTTTCCAGGGAAGCAAAACACCACATTGTAGCTACATTGTAGTGAGGCCAAGATCCCAGTTCCCATCAAAATAGTCACATCCCATCAAAATGATCTTTCAGAATAATTCATTCAGTCATTCATTCAACATCTAGCTACTGCCCGGTACAGCTATGGAATTACTATGCCTGACCTAGTTAAATTAGTGCCATATTGAACTTGGGATTTCTTTCAGCACTCTGCCATCTTCTCAGACTATTCTCTAGAGGTGGGCCATGAATCCTGATATTCTTGGACAGATCTGCATTGATGCCTGACCCCTTAGCTCTAATTTCATTTCTTTTTTTTTTTTTTGAGATGGCGTCTCGTTCTGTTGCCAGGCTGGAGTACAGTGGCAAGATCTCGGCTCACTGCAACCTCCGACTCCCTGGTTCAAGTGATTCTCCTGCCTCAGCCTCCTGAGTAGGTGGGACTACGGGTGTGTGCCACCACGCCCAGCTAATTTTTGTACTTTTAGTAGAAACAGGGTTTCACCATGTTGGCCAGGATGGTCTCAATCTCTTGACCTCGTGATCTGCCCTCCTTGGCCCGCCTTAGCCTCCCAAAGTGCTGGGATTACAGGCGTGAGCCACCGTGCCCAGCTCATTTCCTTTATTCTTTCAGTTATCTACTGCAGTAGGAAGGGGATGGTTTTCCACATCCTCTCTGATGTGGGCTTCCACAGTATATCCTCCTTCCTGAGGTGATAGTACCCTGCCCTCTTACGAGGGCCATAGTTGTATACCATGGGCAGGGAGAAAGCCCTGCTTATCAGGAATGCAACAGATATTCTCTCTCTCACCCTGAAAATTGAATTAAGCATTATAAAGGAAATAAACAGAGTGCTAATTAAGAGAGTAAGAGGAGGGACTTATATTCAATGGGTGGCTAGAGAATCCCTTTCTGAGGAGAAGACATTAACTGGAACCTGAAGGTTGAGAAGAAACCAACTATGCAAAAGTATTGTTCCTAGGCAGAGAGAACCAAAAATTAGTGCCAAAGAAATGGCATAGGTAATGTTGATAATTGGGAAAGACAAGTAGGCAGGGTTTGAGCCGGGCCTGCTGGGCGGTACTGAAGGTCAGTTCACTCAACACCCATTCCCAGTCCCATTCTCCCCTGCCTTCCTCCACTGGAGAGGAAAATGAAGGACTAAACCTCCCCCCTCCACTGAAGCAAGCATGACCATAGGACATCATTGTGGCTAATGAGCTGTAGGAGAAAACCTTTGGGAGGCCTTCCCTTCTGGAATAAAAGCCAAAGGCCACTGGAATAAGTCATTTTTGTTCCTTGCCTTTCCTCTTTCTTCTGTCTGGAATGCTGAAGGAGGTACTTACATTTTACATCCCAGAGAATGAAACTGACATGCAGGAAATGTCCAAGCAGGGAGACAGAAGGAGCCTGGTTCCTTCCTGGCTTTGTGATGTGGCTGCACCACCTGGACTGCCTACCTCAGATTTTTTTTTTAATGTGAGAAACTAAACCCGTTTATTGGTTTAAATAATGACTACAGCAAATGTTTCTAGCACTTTCTAGGTAGTTTACATGAATTCATATTTAATCCTCATATGAACCTTAAACAGTGACTACCATTGTTATCCCAATCCTTAGATAAGGAAGCTGAGGCATGGAAAGGTTGAATAATTTACCCAAGTAACTCAGCAAGTCGAAAGGCTGGACTTTGAAAACAGGCAGTGTGCCCTTAACCAATGTTCTACCCCAGTGTTGGCTGGGTTTTCTGTTATGCATAGATTATCTCAGTCCTAACTTATACATCTTTGATGGATGAATACAATTTAGATGGGAGGTTTTAGATCATTATCTAACTAGATCAGTGTAGCATGTGGCCAGTGGATGGCAAGTTAGACAACAATTTGATGGTGAGTTTATGGTAGGAAAAGTGACAAAGATGGAGATGGAAAATACAGCAGAATGGGTAAGAAAGGGAGCTCTGGAAATTAGAATATTTGCCTACAAATCACAGCTCTACCAGTTACTACTAGCTTAGTGACTGTGGCCTAATTATGCTGCCTTATCTTTATAACATTTAAGTCATTCTAGCTTTAAGCCTCAGTCTCCTCATCTCTAAAATGGGCATCAAAACTGTACATGACTTTCAGAGGTTTAATGCCCTAGCAAAATGCTTCGTTCATAGTAAGAACTCAGTAAATGTTAGCTTAAAAAACATACTGAGATAAGTTTGAATGTTTTCCTCTACAGCTTGTCTCATCTTGACAGTAATGACTGTCTAGAAATTGTCAATTCCAACCACAACATTTGGAAACTTTAAAATATCAAAGATGAAGAGAGACTAAAGATGATCTTTTCTTTGATGTTAGTATTGAAATGTTTTTTTTTTTTTCATATTCTGTTGGAAACCTAGCCTTATTACAGATCACAGGACCTAGGACACCATTGTTGCAATAATTTAATCTGAGGTAGGAAAGACATTGTTAGCATAACGTTTCTTAATAGTATTAGTCAAGCTGAGTTTTAACAAACATACCTATCAACTTCCAAGGATTTGTTTTAAAGCAAGTAAAATAAAAAGGAACTACAAATCCATGGGAACATGATAAAGTACAATAATTTCCACCCTGAGTTTTGGAAAATCTGACGAACCTCCAAAATGTGTTCTGAGGAAAACAGTTGTTTCAAAGGCACAAGAACTAATATGAAATGTTAGTTCAAAGGCTCTGGGCAAAAAGAGGGACACACAGACAGACGCTCTCTCCTTTAATGAACCCTCACGTGGAAAGTAGCTGCTACTTGGTGAGCTGCCGCCTGTGCCTTTGAACTGACTGTGATTCAAACAGTGAAGTGTCATTTCACACTCTCTGAGTGAGCCAGCAGATCTCTAAAACTTCCCAGCTCCAAAAAGTTTGCAGAAACCATTTTCTTCTAGTACTTCTTGGAGACTTAAACAAAAGTAGAGAGATTGTACAGTGACCTCCAGAGGGCTCTGATAAAATCTTCATAAATTGGCTTTTTGCTTTTTCGATAGATGATTAACCAGCCTGAAAACCACTGCCAATATGTGTGTGGGCAGGTGGTTACTATGTCTATACAGTGGCTGCAGCCGCTGGTCTTGTAGATGGCACCCTGCTTCCGGACAGGAAAAAGCCTGATCCGGGCTCTCCTTTCCCCAAGGGACAGGGCAGTTAGACTATTCTGGTCAGAAGACTGCTTTTGTGTAGGGAGTTGTTTCCCCTAGTTCAGGATGCAAGAGTGGAAGGAGAGGGTACAGCGTGACCTGTTGCCCCAGGGGGCCTCGGTGTCAGGCAGCCTTGGTGTTCTGCCCGCATTTGGATCAAGGAAGTCACCAGGAGACCTGGGCTGTCCCCAGCAGGGTATACAAAGCAACTCTCAGAGGGGATCTGACTGGTGCCAGGGACCTTCCAGCAGGTCATTTCCTGGGTCTCCTGGTTCCTAGGAACACAGGCTCAGACATGTCTGTAATACTCATATTTTCTGGTACCGTATATTGAGATTGCCTTGTAAGATCTGCCCTGCTACTGATCCCGTGACTAAAAGGAGAATTTTTAGAGATTATCAACCTTCCTAGTCATTTTACCTAAAATAGCGAATAGGTAAAAGTTCCAGTCAGAAAAAGATTTTTATAAAAATATGACCTATGTGTAAATTGTGAACTTTCAGTCCTATTTGATACAATTAATTAAAAGAGCTTCATGAGAAACTCTGTCATAGATCTTAGATCATCCATATTCATCAATCAAAGTCTAGTAATTGAGGCCCCAGTATACTACCTTCCATGTGCATAGGGTTTCCCTGTTTATAAAGAACTTTCACACACACTGTCATTGGCTCTTCTACAACACAGTGAAGGTAGACAGCACAGGAGTTATTCTCATTTTGTAGACGGAGAAACACTAAGGGCCTGCCATGATAAATCATGCAGTTTTACTGGTCTGGTGCTGGAGTCTGGCAGCTGATATAAACTCATTATGCCCAGAAAGAAGAGTATGATGAGAAAGGACAGGAACATCTATTGGAAAGTCTTCCCATCTAAATGGTAACTGGGCCCAGTTAGATATTTCCAACCCATCCGCACACATATAGAACCCCAGCATGGAGTTTGTGCATGGTCGGCTCTCTCTAGTATTTAATTTAAAAATCAATGGTTAATATAATCAACAACAACAACTTTTACATCACTAATGATGTGCCAGGTACTTATGTTTTTTTGAGACAAGGTATTGCTCTGTCACCCAGGCTGAAGTGCAATGGTGCAATCATGGCTCACTGTAGCCGTGACTCCAGGGCTCAAGTGATCCTCCCACCTCAGCCTTCAAAGTAGCTGGAACCACACGTGTGTGCCACCATGCCCAGCTAATTATTTATTTATTTTGTATAGAGACAGGGTCTCACTATGTTGCCCAGGCTGGTCACAAACTCCTGGGCTCAAGTGACCCTCTTGCCTTGGCCTCTCAAAGTGCTGCGATTATAGACATGAGCCACTGCACCCAGCCAGGAACTACTGTTTTATTACAATACTTATCACATTATTATTTAATCCTCACAACAACTTTGTGAAGTGTGGACACCGATTATCTTTGTTTTACAGATAAGGAAACTGAAACACAGAGAGGTTAAGTGAATTTCCCAGTGTCACACAGTGTGAGAGGCTGATAACATCTTCATAACATAAAAAAGAATATGCAATACACTGCCTCAGTACCAACAATGCAGAGATTAATTTATATTCTATGGGTAATGTGAGCAAAGCAAAGAACTAAAACCTATTACCTCTCTGCTTTTAATCAGGCCACGAGAAGGACTTCCTGGGGCATCTAAAAAATTCATCCTAGTAGTTTAAGCCTTTATACAAAAGTGGCTTTGAACTATGCTTGGATGAGCTTTGCCTTTTGTCAGTGACAGGTTCTGACCTTAGGTAGGATATGAACAGCCACAAAAAAGGGCACCTGCTCCCTTTTTGTCATTTGTTCAGGTGAAACAGGGCTTCGCTGGTGACAGTTTAAATGACCTGGTTTCTTCTGACCCCTGTGAAAAACTAATGATGTGTTTTTCATTTTCATTCCATTTTCCCTGGTTTCATGTATACACTTTCAAAAGGTGAGGGAAGCTGTGAAGTGAAGTCAGTCCTGGGTGAAAAGTTCTATTTGCTCCTCTCATGCCTAAAGCTAAGTAAAGTCGACACAAATCGTGCATGTGCACAAGGACAGGGATCTGCATATCACGTGGCCGAGGCCCCACTGCTGCACATGCCTGCACTGTCCTCTGAGGGAAAGAATAACGGGGGCGAGATGGGTGGGGAGTGGGATGAGGCACTACTCACTCCCAGCTTTGCTTAATCAGAGATCAACATAATAAATAATCAAGTTTGCTCAGCGCCTCAGAGTTTACACAGAGCTTTCACATATAATTCCATTTCTATAAGTCAGGAAGTGGAAATGAACTCGTTTAACTCACACAGTTGGGATTCAAATGAAGTTGGACTCTAGATAGTGCTAGCTCTCTCTTTTATCCCTTCCTTCCTTCTTCCCTTCCCTCCTTCCCTCCCTTCTTCCCTTCCTTTCATCCTCCTACCTTCTATTCCTACAACTTGCCATCCTTGAATATATCATTTTGGAAATCTATACAAGAATGCTTATTTACATTTTCCATTTCTCTCAAACCACACTTTCATAATCCCAACATGCATCTAAAAGTGGGAAGTAATCATTTCAGCAAGGCTTAGATAAGAAAACATGAGCAATGGAAACAATGACAGTCTTTTCCTTTTCCATCAGGTTACAATTGAGTGACCTTGGGAGGTATCTAAATGATCATTTTGTCCATGCTTCTTGGCAAATACTTCAGCTAGCTTAGAAACTTGCCACATGGGTTTAACCTACTAATTCAACATAACGTTTTGGATAGGTAGGGATGGGTTATGGTTAGATCAGTTTTCATTTCTGTATTTACATTTTGACTTTAATGGGGTTTGGACAAATCTCAAGAGCAGAGTTACTATTGCCAGGCCCCAGCACTGCACAAGTACAGCCAGCAATTTGGCCCACCGACTGGCAGGACGGGCTCCTGCCCTGGGCATCACAAACCTATAAAAATAAATTTATTAAGGAACATACAGCCACTTCTGTCAGTAGGGGCCTGGTGCTCAGCGTTAAAGACTGCATAAAACATTACCCTGAACTTTTGCTTTCAAAACCAACACTGTTCAGGCCCCAGAGAAACACTTCTCTCCTATAGTCCCTTGTCCTTGAAACAAAGGTGACTGCATCCCACAACCTGAAGATTTGCAGGGTGTGCTGCTGCTGACATGGAAGATGGACGCTCCTAAACATGTGGATGATGTATAGTGGAGGCGCTTGATTAAAAGAAAAGTCAAATGAATTAAACTGTCAAAACCTTCCTTTTAGATAGCAAGCATATCATACAGTCTTAAATAATGAGGGTTTCCTAGCAATGCCAAACATCCATTTTCTTGCTTCTCTTTTTGTTCCAATTCATGGTTCTGGAAGAAGTCATATGGCAGTATAGTATTTGCATGCAGTTGAACATGGTGATTGGCCAATATTTTGCAAAATTAACTAATTAATGTTTCTGTTAAAATGGTAGATATGAAGTTATAACACATGAAACATAATACTGATTATTTATGTTAGCAACCAGGTGGACAATGAATGCTAGAATTACTAAGAAGTTTATGTTTTATTTATACATTAATAAGGTGTAATTAAATTTCCAAATATTAAATGTTTACACTTTAAAAAAATAACTTTTATTTCAGTGTTTATATTCATTGTCATAATTTGTATTTTGCATTTTAATTCTAATAGATAACTTTAAATCATTTGAAAGAAAACTTAACAACTATAGAAAAGTAATTCTAATTTTCTGAAATAAAAAAAGGAATTTACATTTGTGGTGTAAGTACAAATATTTTGTATGATTTGACTACATTAATCCTTTATTTATTTATTTTTTAGAATTGGGATTTCATTCTTTACCCAGACGGAGTGTAGAGTGCACAGCTCATTGCAACCTCAAACTCCTAGACTCAAATGTTCTCCAGCCTCAGCCTCCTGAGTAGGTGGGACTACAGGGATAAGCCACCATGTTTGACTATTTAAAAAATTGTTTTGTAGTGACAGGATCTTGCCATGTTGTCCAAGCTGGTCTAGAAATCCTGGCCTCAAGTGATCCTCTGGCCTCTGCCTCTTCAGTTGCTGGGATTACAGGTGTGAGCCACCACATGGGGCCTGAATAGATGAATTTTTTAGATCAATGTTGTTCAATAGCACTTTCTATGATGATGGACTTGTTTTCTCTCCATGTAGCTCTAGCCACATGAAGCTACTGAGCATTTGAAATGTAGCTAGTGCCACTGAGGAACAGAACACCTGAAATGCTGTTAGGTGCTACCATACAGAACAGCAAAGCTTTCAATCACTGCTGTCAATGTAACACAAATTAAGTGAAAATCTCGATTAGAACAACACAGCGATTTTACTAAAGAGAAATATCAATTTTATAGAATAAATATATATGAATCATGTATCTTTATTTTATTACTTATCCATATAGCCTATCAAAGAAAATCTAGATATGTATAATGTCTAGCAGATATGCGTAATTCAGTTGCTGATATTTTGCTTTTTGTCATATAAAATCTGTAGATCTTTCAATTTGATTGTTATATGTGTCAAGGTAGGAATATATTTAGTAGTTTGCCAGCTTGATTAATAACTTTGAAATATTAGGCATGTGGTAAGTGGCTATGCATTTGTACTCTTGCCCAAGCCTACCAATGTCAAGGGCTGGCCTGACAGCACCCCTAACTCTGAGCAGCCATTCTGCAAATGTCACTATTGTCCCCAGTAAGTCAGGAGTGAAATGTGGTTAAAACTAAATCTCTACTGCTGAAAAAACAAGTCAAAGCAAATGTCCCACTGGGAGGATTCCTACAGCATCCCTTCCTTGGAAGAAGTCCAATCCATTCATTTCAGCAGAGGACTTCCATTTAGGCTCAAAGGCTGCTCTGACCAGTTACCTGTAAGAGGGAGTAAACTAACAATAGTTGTCATGAATTGAGAGGGCAGAAGCTGCTGGCAAAAATTCTACCACCCTTTGAAATGTGGATGGAAGGCTGCAAAGGGTAGAGTCAACTTAACATTGTAAAGATAGAGAACAGAGGTAATTGAAATTTACAGACCCTCCCACTAAGCTTTAAGTAACAGGCGGAAGGGGGAAGGGACAGGGTTTGTAGAGGTTAACAAGGGGAGTCCTGTGGCAGCAGCAGTTGGAGTACTGGCAGGGATTTCTGTCTACTGCCTGAATGGCAGGTCGGTAGTGTGGCCCCTTCCTCTTCCATCCCGCTCTTCATCATCCCCCCACCGGGGTATTGAGTTTCCCTTGCCCACAGTGGTAACCTGCTTATTGACACATCCCATATCGATGTCTGCTTTTTTTTTTTTTTTCTCTGTCTTGCTGTCTCACCTTCCTTATAGTGCTTTCTGGGATCACTTCCCCAATTCAAAACCACTTATAGTTAAATCCTAGCCTCCAGGTCTGTTTCTGAGGGAGCCCAGCCTAAGACAACCTCCAGTACTTAGCACAGTGCCTGACATATGGTATTAACTCAGTAGATATTTGCTGAAAGAATAAAATACTTTGCAAATGAAATCCTACCCTAATATTAACTTCACCTAATTTAAAGAAGTTACTCTGAAGCAAAGTGATTAGATCAACTTTTATCCCCCTAGCTTCCACCTCTGTCCTCCCACTAGCAGAAAAACTCCATTGGAAAGTCTATTACTATTTTTTTTTTTTTTAAAAAAAGCAAATTTGAACTGCAGCATAGAACACAAGTACATCAAAATGGAAAGCCCGGGTTGCAGATTTGACCATCCTCACTTGCTGATCTTGAAGATATTGCTTCCTTTCTGATATTTCAATGTTCATTTCACAATTAAAGATAAGGTTCCATAAGCATATAGTCGGGAGAAGTGGCAGGACAATGTAAGCTCATATTAACAAGTAAATGATTAATATAGAGGCTTCTGAAGAGCAGGTCTGGTAAATATCTAGTAAATGGGCTTCCTGAAGTAAAAGGAGTGTTGGTTGCTACACTAAAGGCCAAAGTCTTCTAGTCCCCAAATTTGCCTTGGGAGGATGACAGCTCTATCTTTCTTGGTTCTGGTGTACATTGGAGAACAGGGTCAAGATGAGTGTGGAATCCATTTATTTTTTACGTGTTTATAAGCACTAGAAACCAGTGAGCACTGAGCAGAGGACCCCTCTTGTGGAAAAAGTGCAGGAGAACTCCTGGGTGCCTCAGTATCACCGGTTTGCCTTCTAGCCAGAATCATTGCTAGAACCCTGTCACTCAGTTACTTTGGTTCCTAATTTAACCTCTTCCCAAGCCTTCTATTGAGTTCAGTTAGCTAGGCTAGGAGCTTACAGCTGTCTGGTTGGTGCTGGCTCAATGTGCTTATTCTCTGGAAGAGAGAAGGATCACTTACAAAAAAATTTACAATTAAAATAAAAAATTTATTTTTTGCTGAAGCATTGTAAGGTTTTTTTATTCACTCAGACCCAAAATCGTAAAACTAAAATATTTCAAGACATTACTTGATTCACTCCCCACTTCTCTTTCTCCCCTGTTTCTCAGCACTTTGCACCGGATACAGAAATCACGGTTTATGTCCAAACCCTGGTTCTGGTGTGACCACCGCCTTCCGTGTACTGCCTGCGGCTCGCTTCGGGCCCACACGGGACACCGAGGCATGATGAGGAGGCAGAACAGCAGAAGAGCGCCCTGCTTCCCGGGCGCCAGTGTTCCGGGCCAGCGGCGTGTACCCCGCGGGCCCGGCCGGGAGCGGGCTGGCGATCGCGGGGCTCGGCGCTCCCGGCTCCCGCGCCATCTCCCGGCGCCCGCCAACTTCGCTCCGCCCGCGGCGCAGAGAAGCTCGCAGCCCTCCGGAGCCTTTGCGATCGCCTGGCTCGCTTTTCCCGCAGCCGCCGAGCAGCGCAGGCCCGGCGACTCCGGGTGCAGCTGGCCCTGTGCGGTGACATCGCCGTCCGGCGCCAGGCTCGAAGCCGCCTGGCCGCGCCCGCGGGGTCGCAGGCCGCTGGTCCCGCCCGGCCGCGCTCACAAACTACTCGCGGCTCGTGACCCGGGACAAACTTCTGGCGGCGGCGCAGCCTCTTCCACAGTCACCCTCCCCAGAGCCAGCTACCAAAATAGAAGACGCGGCCGGGGCGAGGAGGTGGGCGGGGGGAGCCCGGTGTCCGCTCCTCCCCGCGCGGCTGACGCCCGCTTCGGCTGCGGTAGTGGCGGTGGCCGCGGGGACGCCCCCAGCCGAGCTCCGGGAGGCGCTCGGGCGCGGGCCGGCGGGGCGCGGGCGCTCACGCCCTCTAGCGGGCCGCGGCGGCGCCGGGCGGCCGTGACGTGAGCGCTCCCTTCAGCCGGCCTGCGGGGCACCACCAGTCAGTCGGGGAGCAAGAGCCCCGCGCGCAGCCGGCGCGGGCTCGGTCACCGGCGCGCCGCCGCCCGGGGCTGGGCTTGGGGCTGCCTGTGGAGAGGCGGCGGGCGGGACGCGCGCGGCCACGGCCACGGCCACCGCCACGGCCACGGCCGGCAGCTCGGGTCCCGGGTCCCGGGCAGGGGAAGGCGAGAGGCGGCGAGCTCAGCCACCGGAACCGAGGGAAGATTTTGGCTCCGCGGGCTCGCCCTCTGCTCCCTCTGACAGCGGCGCCAGACGCCGAGTGGGGCCAGGGACAGGGGAGGAGGACCCAGGACCCTGTGCCCGCGCCCCTGGAGCCGCTGGAGTTCGGACTTCTGCAAGTGTTGGCACTTTGGGGGCTTGGCTTAGCGCTCTGCTGTTTACCCGTCTCTCCTCGCTGCCTCGGAACCAAAGCTCCCGGCCCCCTCCGCCCTCGCGCGCCCACCCACCGCCGCCGGGGAGCGGCCCGGCGCGCACTGAGCACCATGAGGAGACTTGGGACTTGCCTGGCGACTTTGGCCGGACTTTTGCTAACTGCGGCGGGTGAGACGTTCTCAGGTAAGCTGGACCGCCTCTGCCGCCCCCGAGGCGCGGGGGCCGGCGCGGGACGCCCGGGACGCCGGCAGCTCCCTGGTGGTAGAGCCCTAAGGCTGGCGTCGGGGCCGGGCGGGGGGCGCGGCGGGCCGGACACTGCTTCTGCCTGTGAGCCGGGCGCTGGGCGAGGGGCCGTGGGGCTGGCAGACGCCCAGTCCTGGGGCGGGCGGAGCGGACGGACCCCAAGGGCGAGCTCCCCGACCGGGACTCCCAGCTCGGCCCCAGTCCTTCCGCGGCCTGGGCTAGTGCTGAAGGTTGGGCGGCTTGCACTCTGAGTCCCTGGCCGGCTGCTAAAGGAACAGCAGAAAACTTTGCTTGAAGTTCCCAGTTGCAGCCGCCGGGCCGCCTGGCGTAGGCGCTGCGCGGTCCCCGCCGACCCCGAGCAGCGGCCGGGCCCAGGCCACCGGTGTTCGGCTGCGCCCGCAGGGATCGCCGGGACCTGGCGGCCGCTCCGGCGGCAGCGATCTCCCGGTGCCCTGCCCTCCCTGTCGCCCCCTGCCCGGCGCGGCTGGCGACCCCGGTGGGTCCCCGCGGTCGTGCAGCGTCTGCGGAGAGGCCGGGGGGAGTTCCTCGCCGGTCCCAGCCGTAGGGCTTGGCGGCCGCGGAGGGAAGCGGGCAGGTCCCCAGGCCGTGGCAGCCACTGCCCTGCGCCCCGCTGGGCTCCCCCTCCCCACCCTCGGCCCCCTAGCGGAGCGCCGCGGCCAGCGGCAACTTGTTCCTCCAGCCCGGCTGCCCGGGGGTCCCAGGTGGGAAGGAGAGACACTGGCGGTGTGCGAGCAAGCCTGTGAGTGTGTTCGCGTGTGTGCCTGCACGCGCGCGCGGGGGCGTTCTAAGCCCAGAGGAACCCCTCACGGAGAGGATCTGTGGATCGGAGTCGGGGGTCCGGCGTGGGGCAGAACCTGGCACCCTGTCTCAGGGGTTTACAACCAGGATCACCTTTATTACCTGGATGACACAGGTGGATAGACGCAAATGCTGGCCCATTTGCACACCTTCTTTCTAGTGTTTATTAATTAGTTTCATTAAGGTCCACATGCATGGGGGCGGTGGGCTTTCTTTTTCTTTTAATTAAAAAAGCCTGCTCTTTGGTCTTAAACTTGGTTTTTGCAAAATAGGTCTCTGCGTTTGGGAACAAGTGAGTTGAATGAGTAAGTTGGGCTTTTTAAGAATTTAATGAAGGGGACTTTCATAAACAGTAAAGAGCATATTTTAAGCAGTAAAAACCTTTGGTACTCCGGTGCGTGGAAATCTTTTTATTTTCTTGGGGTCCAGGACCATTGGCTGCTGGAGCTCTGGACTCACAGGCACATTAGTTGTGTCTTGTGTGTTGCTGATCTGCAGGACCCTTGATCACAGTTGGCCTCAGAGAAGGAGTGGAACTTGTAGGTTTTGAAACCCAAAGCATCAACTTCAATACAGAAATATCCTTTCTCCAAGTTTTGTGTTTCCCTAACTGCCTGGTGCTCCAGAGGATTTAACACAATGATGCACTGTCGTCTGATTATAAAACTGATGCAGAATTTGGTCTGTGTTCTTATTAGTGAATAATAGAGTACAATTTGAGAGGCTTGTAACTCATTAGTATTAGAAGCCAAGTATGAGAGCCCTAGTGATGGTTTTCTCTTTATTAAGATCCATAACTCCCTGCTTGGGATTTGTTTAAAGTTAAGCTGTGTCAAATATCATTTGGATGGATTTTTAAATTGTGTACAAGGGAGTGGAAACAAATATTTATATTGCTTATTTAAACCATGGGTTCCTCATCACCGAAAAGGATTTCAGCCTCAGTCGTACTGACCCATGTCCTTGTTAAGGCTGATGTAAATGATCAGTCAAGCCAAAATAGACTTCTACTAAAATTTAGCCTGATTTTTCATTTGGAAGAAATATGTCTATTTGTTTGAGTTATCATACCATTAAGTGAAATGTGTTTTCTTTTCTATCTAGAAAGCCAGAGTTATCCTGGCATGCTAGTTAGTAAAGGGCAGCATCCAAGCCATGCCTCAGAAACATTGAACTTTAAAAAATGTGAAATTGGATTATCTGGGTGTGGTGTCGTGTGCCTGTAGTCCCAGCTGCTCTAGAGGCAGAGGCAGGAGGATCGCTTGAGCCCAGGAGTTCGAGGTTGCAGTGAGCTATGATTGCACCACTGCACCCCAGCCTGGGTGACAGAGTGAGAATCCGTCTCAAAAAAAAAGTGAAAAGTGAAGTTGGCAAATTTCATATATGCAAGGATCAGATATGTTTCACTTCATTACTTTTCTCTCCATATTGCGTTTAGGTAGTACAGGTGTGAATCAGGGTTTTGTTTTTTGTTTTTCTATGTTGAGGAAGTTAATTCTGAATGCTAGGAGTGGCATTGACACATTTCTTTTTTATGTTTCTTCCAGAAATTGTAGTAATTGGCTGCTTTTGACTTGACATGGGAATAAATTTTAGAGCTAGAAGAGCTAGATTGTAAGCTCCCTGAGGGCAAAACCAATTTTCGTTTTCTTCTGACTTTCTCACAAAACATTTCTCATAGATCCTTAGATGTCACAGGCATTACTATTTGTTGAATAAATCACTAATGAGAATCCTGATCATTTGCACATATTCAAATTGTGTGTGAATGGACCAATATATAATAAAATGGAGAGAGAGAAGTAACTGTTAAAAGTTAGACTTGGCTTGCCTTTTCCACACTGGGTTCTCTTTAGGCCAATGGACTAATCATGAGGGTTTATAAATATAATCAGTCAAGGGTTTTTGTATAACTCAGATATCATCTACACAAGGCACTCTGCCCTTTGCCTTCTGCAGTGCTCTCCTGTCCTCTTTTGGAATCGGTTTGGAATTGTTAAGATTGTTAATTAACCATTTCTGGAGCTGGACTACATGTGATTTGTATACCAGACATCAGAAATAGAATGCTAAACTTACTGGAAAAGTATTAGGATTTGGGCCTGTGATGACATTACTTACTATAATGATGCATTTCATTACAAAATTGTGGGTTTTTTTTTTTTGGTTTTTTTTTTTTTTCGAGATGGAATCTTGCTCTGTCGCCAGGCTGGAGTACAGTGGCACGATCTCGGCTCACTGCAACCTCTGCCACCCGGGTTCAAGCGATTCTCCTGCCTCAGCCTCCCGAGTAGCTGGGACTACAGATGCGCACCACCACCACCGCCAGCTAATTTTTGTATTTTTAGTAGAGACGGGTTTTCACCATGTTGGCCAGGATGGTCTCAATCTCTTGACCTTGTGATCTGCCTGCCTTGGCCTCCCAAAGTGCTGGTATTACAGACATGAGCCACCGTGCTCGGGCTGAAAAATTGTTTTTTATCGTTACCGTTTCTAATTTGTTAGGCAAAATAATGGAGGTTCACTTTATATCTTCTAGGCCTTTAGTGTTCACTAAAAATAACTGGTAAGATGGTATATAAGTAAGACATGAGAAAGAAAGTTAAATCATTTTACTTTTGTTGGAAATTCTCTTTTGCATAGTGAGAAGCCAACGAGTTGGCAAGTTATTCCTCTTTGACCCAATTTCTTAAAAGCCAAGTTGCAACATATATAATACAATGAAGTGTTTAGTTCTACCTTATAATGGTTTTGATGTGTCAAGTTCTGCTAAGCAAGCTTTGGTTTGCAGTAATAGAAATACAGACTTAGCTCTTTGTTTCAGCTACAGTAATATTTGAAATATATTAAATATTAACATAACTTTGTGAATTTGGGACTCTTGTGGAGAAATTAATTTCTTAAAATATTTTAAGGATGTTTGTGGGAAAACTGCAGAAATCTGAATAAACTCTGTAATTTAGTTAGTAGTGTGGTACCAATGTTAATTTCTTAGCTTTGGTAATTCTGCTCTGTGTATGTAAGATGTTAACATTAGGGGGAAGCTGGGTGAAGGGTGTACTTGCACAATTTGTATTGTTTTTGCAAGTCTTCTATAAATCTGAAATTTTTTCAAAATACAGAATTTTAAAGCACCCTTTGCAAAGAGTGGTAATATATTTGTTTAGCAGTTAAGTTTATTTTTTCTTTTTCAGATAACTATAGTCATAGCATTTTACATTTTCAAGGTGCTTTCACTAGATTGAAAATTGATAATGAAAATACTTCAAATTTAAATCAGTAAGCATGAAAGAAATATGCTAAGAAATTACTATAACGTTCTTAGTGTTCTGTATATGTAAAGAAGAATTGCTTGAGCATAATAAATTGTTCCGATCTACAAAATTATAGGTTTTAGTCTCTCATGTTTTCAAAGAGTTATTTTTACAGATTTTAAGAAAAGAATCTATTGACATACAGTGATATATGGATAAGTGTGTATATAATTTTGGTAATTCAAAACGAATTTTCTTTAATGAACAAGTAATTTGAATTATGTCTTCAGATTATATAAATTCTTTATAAATGAAGCATAGCCTAGCCTTTAGATTTGGTAAAAGTTGGTTTCAGAATTTAAGCAATTCTGTGACAGTTCAGGAAAAGTCAATACCTTTATTTAAATTTTTCATAATTCTCTAAGGATTGTAATATATTCTAGGAATTGTGAGGCTGTATACAGTAGAGGAACTATGTATTAGATTAAGTATTGTTTTCTTTCAATTTTTGTTTTAGATTTCATTAAGTTTTCTAGAATGAGCATGTATTATCTAAATATCCCAAGGCTTAGTTTTCATTTAGGGAATCAGGCATTTTAATGAGTTTTATGCTTTTCAACAGTGAAATTTTTCTTAGGGGTTGTGTCCACCATGCATTTTACTTTAATTCTGAGATTCTTCTCTTTGAAAACCAACTTTCCTACAGTTTCACTTTTTAGTGTGCTTACTATCTTTATGAATATAATATGCATGTTAATAGGCTTATTTTATAAGTGAGGGAAGGTTTAATTATTAATGTCTTTCCAACTCACAAATTAAACATTCTAAAGAGGTACAAAATAATGTAAATCTTGCATTATAAGAGGATGTTGCTTTTTTGCTTCCTAAAATACCGCGGTGGTTTTCAGTTTAGTCATCAGAAAGCCTGAGTTGACACTGTAGCTCTGAAAAACCCAGCAGAGAAAAATAAGTTGGGCTGCCTTGGGTGGGGAGGAGGAAAGGTTTAGTCACCAAGCTTCCTAGTCTGTAGTGCCCCCATCATTGGTGAGGCGGCTGGCAAGGCCAGGGCATAATTAAGGGGCTGGGAGTATGTGAGAGAAAAAGACAAAAACAGGATGAGAAGAGAAGTGTTGTGTACTCAGGTGTGGGATGTGACAAGCTCTAGAGATCTTAGCAAGGGAGGGTCACTCCCCTTGTGCCCTCTTAGCTATGAAGGAGAAACACATGGAAAGTTGAAGGAGGGCCATGAAGAGTGGCAGTTGTGCAGGTAGATCACAGTGACATCCTGCCTCAGTGACGTTAGGTGGCTCTGGGGAGGGCCTGGGAAACTGCACCAGTGTTGATGGTGAGCTAGGTTTAAATCTGTGCTTCTCAAAACCTGCTGTCCACGGGGAGCATCTGGAGGCCTCCTTTCAAAGGCTGCTTCCTGGGGCCCAGCTGTGGTGATTCTGATGTCCACGACGGAGGTCCCCCAGCATCCCTGGGTGGTCAGGGTTTGTAGCCACAGTTGAAGAAACGTCCTGAAAGAGGAGGTTTTTTTTTTTGAGACGAAGTCTCGCTCTTGTCCCCCAGGCTAGAGTGCAACTGAGCGATGTTGGCTCACTACAGCCTCCGCCTCCTGAGTTCAAGCGATTCTCCTGCCTCAGTCTCCCGAGTAGCTGGAATTATAGGCGCCTGCCACCATGCCTTGCTAATTTTTGTATTTTTAGTAGAGACGGGGTTTCACCATGTTGGCCATGGCTGGTCTTGAACTCCTGACCTCAGGTGATCCTCCCGCTTCCGCCTCCCAAAGTGCTGGGATTACAGGCATGAGCCACCATGCCTGGCCCTGAAAGAGGAGTTTTTAAAGTGTTGTCCTTGAGCGAGCAGCATCAGCATTACATTGAAAGTTGTTAGACTTGCAACCCTCTGATCCTGAATCCTCAACCCTGGGGATGAGGCCCAGCAATCTGTGTTAGAACAAGCCCCCCATGGGATTCTGATGTGACCTGAAATTGGAGAACCCTTGTTCTAAAAGAACTGAGATCTTCTGCCTGCCCTATCAGCGTCCCTTGACAAGAGCTGAAAGAGAACTGGGGGTAAAAATATCATTCATCCACTGCTTAGTCCGTTCATTCACTGCTTAGCCTCTTGGTTAATACGGCCAGTATTACCAACATGATGATGTAATTGTGTTGTCTCTGGCCAGACACTGGGGAAGAGACTAAATCCAGCCAGTTGTAAAACTCAAATGAATAAAAAAGTTTCCAATGTTTTTACTTACCATAATGTAACAATTAAATTTTGTTGTAATGGTTAGCCATTGGAAATTTCCCTGGGTTGATATTTCGTATAGGAGGTATTTGTTGGCTTGTTATAATAAGCATGTAGCACAGTGTGCTTATTAGAATATTTAATAGTGCTTATTAATAATTCTTTTTGAAATATTTAATTCAAGTAAATATTTATTGAGCACTTACATTTGTACGGCCCTTTTGTGAATGGTAATGGGCAAAGATAAAGAAGATATAGTTACCACACTTTGATAAGTTATTCATTTATTAAAAGTTTCAAAATCTACTAAAATGGAAAGTAACAGGGACTTTCTCAGGAGAGAACTGGAAGTTAGTAGATGTAAGATTTGGAATTGTAATGTGGAAATGTGAAACTTTGCCTTTGGCAATAAACTCACCTTCTAAATAGAAAATAAAGGTTTTTCGGCCAGGCGCGGTGGCTCACGCCTGTAATCCCAGCACTTTGGGAGGCGGAGGCAGGTGGATCACGAGGTCAGGAGACCAAGACCATCCTGGCTAACATGGTGAAACCCTGTTTCTACTAAAAATACAAAAAAATTAGCCGGGCATGGTGGCGGGCGCCTGTAGTCCCAGCTACTCGGGAGGCTGAGGCAGGAGAATGGCGTGAACCGGGAGGCAGAGCTTGCAGTGAGCTGAGATTGCGCCACTGCACTCCAGCCTGGGCAACAGAGCGAGACTCCGTCTCAAAAAATAGAAAAAAAAATAAAGATTTTTCTTGGACATTTATTTAAAGTACTGACAATGTGTATCCTAAAATTGAGCCTAATTTTTCAATGAACCCTCAAAGACAACCATTGCATCTCTGTCATTTAACACTCCAGGTAAATAAAAACAATCATGATGTCTTTTAACAGATTGATCCTGAACGCTTTGTAGCCGGCCTTTCTGAGAAACAGCTGAAGAGTGCTTCCCTGCTGCCGGTTGCTCCTGCTGTGATCCGCAGCTGATCATTAGGTGTAGCTGCGTCCCTTAACCCACCTGCCTGAGCCAAGCAAGGTCCAGCCCCATCCATAGATGGCTTCCTGGACAGTTAAAGAAAGGCACGAGAGCGGACTTTTATCTGCTTACGTGTGCATCTCTAACTCTTTATTGTAAAATTGAATTCTTTAGTGGGAGTTGTAGTTCCACTGCTACTTGTAGTGTAGTTTGTTGAAATTCAGCACTGATCCAGAGACAACTTTAGATTCACCTGCTACAGTCTTACTCATTTTTTTCTTTTCTTTTTCTGTTGTGTCATATGTTGCTGCTAATCTACATGTAGTGGTGAAACTGGAAGAAGTAGTATATATTTGCCAACTAAGTAAAGGATTCATGTTAACCTTTGGGGCCTTCTTGTAGTAGACCAGAAAAAGCAGTGGTGTGGATGGCTCTGTAGGTGTGTAACATCTTTAGGACATGGCTTGTCTGTACTTTTCTTACATCTGCAAGGAGTGACTTCTACAGCACTGAGGGTTTAGGTATGTAATTCAAGAAGTCATGAAAATCTGCCTGGAAATCTGATTCAGCCATTTTTCCTGTTTAAAACTCAGAAGACTAATGAGTCATCAAAAACTTTATGTGAAATGCAAGTGTTGGGCTTTGGGTTAGAAGTCAGGGCAGGGTGGAGGATCTGATTAAAGACGGCTGTGTGGCTTCCTTTCGAAACTGGGGCTAGCAGGGATTGGAAATGACCTTGCAAGCTAAAAGAGCAAGGATTGCAGGACATACAGGAGAGATGAATGAAAGGAGAGGAGTCAGAGACTTGTCAAAACTGATAAGGTTTTAGCATCTCCCTCTGAAGAAAAGGCCACTGTTTAACAGAATGATTTATTTCAACATGCACTAGCCAAAGCAGAAGCAAAGCATTTACTTTTTATGGGCTGCAAAGCATAAAAGCTTATAGAGCATCAGTTTTTCAGATGGGTGAATATTCATTTTAATCTCTCTTTCTATTCAATATGCAGAAAGCAGATTTATTGCATACAATGAGAACAGTGCATATTAGTGTGGGTTACTCTGGGAGTCTGAGGCCCCATTACTTCTCCCTGGCTTCCAGCTATGGAATCAAAATGGGCTCACAGGTAACAGGTAGGCTTTGACAGAGGGTGAGAAGGAATTGGACCACACCCTTTGTATAGTCTGTGTTTTTTTGATTTTTTTTTCTCAAGGAGTCTTGCTCTGTCATCCAGGCTGGAGTACAGTGGCAGGATCACTGATCATGGCTCAATGCAGCTTCGACTTCCTGGGCTCAAGCAGTCCTCCCACCTCAGTCTCCTGAGCAGCTGGGTCCATAGGCACAAGCCACCATGCATGGCTAATTAAAGAAAAAAATTGATAGAGATGGGGTTTTGGTACATCCCTGGGCTGGTCTTAAACTTCTGGGCTCAAGCAGTCTTCAGCCTCCCAAAGTGCTGGGTTTACAGATGTGAGCCACTGTGCCTGGCCCAGCTTGTTTTTGATGGATACTATTTGTTCTCTCTTCTCTGTTTGAGTAGCTTGAGATACTTTACTTCATGTAATAAGCACATGCTTAAAATGAACTCAGTATGATGTTCCATCTAGATATATAGTTATAAGGTGGTTTAAGCATTCCTTTTAAAATACTCATAATGTGTAAAACCAAATTACTTAACAATTTTAGCATGTAGCAGTCACTCAATAAGTATTTGTCAAATGAATGAAGAAATAATTTAAAGAAGCTCCCTTGGAGAAGAAAAAAATCAAATAACTTATGCTTAAGGCTGTTTTTTTTTTTTTTTTTTTTCCTACTTCCTATCAAGTTTGACTTAGGTATCTCCAATAACCTTAACAATAGAACCAGGCTGTGTGTTTAGTGCCTGGTGCCATTAGCAATTTATAGGTGTATAGAGACCTAGTTGCTAAATTTAAAGGAAAAAGTGTTACCTTTTGTTAATTAAATATATGAAAGCGAGACTGTAGTTTTATTGTGTATAATAAAAATGTATAAATCAGTTATTGCTATAAAGTAGCATTTTGATACAATACTGATCACTAAAAAATGAAATTTACTATGCAGTAGATTTATCATGACTGTACTCTAGGGGAATTTGATTTAGTCACTGGTATATTAAAGGAACCATCGTATCACTAGAAAGAAGATTCCATGACGGGGATAATATATATTATCTCTGCTGCCTTTTATTTCTGGTATGGAATGAAATGAGTTATACCTACACAGAGCTCAGACTGCATCATGATAACATCAGGCTCATCTTCATTACAGCAGGCATGTTCTTGTTCCTTTTTCATTCAGTGTAGCATACTCTCAAGTGATAAAACTTAATAAAAAGAGGCTACTTTGACAACAACCTCATAAACTGTGTTTTCTACTTCCTCAACTTCTGAAGTCTTGAACACCGAATGTGGTGTAAAATTTCCACAATGAGTTCAGGTCATTGGCTCTCATTGGCATTGTGTTCTGTGTGTGTGTGTGAGGGAGGTTCTCCCTCGTCTCTCAGTCATCATTTTCATCCCATATGTGTGGCTTTTTAAAGAGCCTCTGCTTTTCTTTCTAACCTTGCTCACTAGGCAGGGGGCCTCTGTGAGACAGCTGGTTGAGAACCCTTGGTATGTTTGGAGTGCAGCATGTTTTGTCAGAGAGGGACAGGACACAGTGGGGGCCTGAGGCTGTGACATCAGCCATGGGGGTCCCTGAGCTGTGGAAAGAAGGGCAGTAGCAGCCTCTGGTTGGATCAGGTCTTCCTGGCATTGAGTTCTCCTTCTACCTCTAAGTAGCCATGAGGCCTTGGGTGTGTTATTTCATTTTAAAATACCTTGCAGGATGATGATGCTGATGATACTGATGCCGCTGCTGCTGATGATTTTTAGACAGGGTCTCACTCTTGTCACCCAGGCTGTAGTGCAAGTGGCATGATCATAGCTCACTGCAGCCGTGAACTCCTGGGCTCAAGCGATCCTCCCACCTCAGCCTCCTGAGTAGTTGGTAGCATAGGTGCATCACCATGCCTGGCTATTTATTTATTTATTTATTTATTTTTTGAGATGAGTCTCGCTCTGTTGCCCAGGCTGGAGTACAATGGCGTGATCTTGGCTCACTGCAAGCTCCGCCTCTCAGGTTCACGCCATTCTCCTGCCTCAGCCTCCCGAGTAGCTGGGGCTACAGGCGTCTGCCACCATGCCCGGCTAAATTTTTGTATTTTTAGTAGAGACGGGGTTTCACCGTGTTAGCCAGGATGGTCTCGATCTGACCTCGTGATCCGCCCGCCTCTGCCTCCCAAAGTGCTGGGATTACAGGCGTGAGCCACAATGCCCAGCTAATTTTTTTTTTTTCTTCAAGAGACAGAGGTCTTGTTTTGTTGCCTTGGCTGGTCTCAAAACACCTGGGTTCAAGTGATCCTCCCACCTCAGCCTCCCAAAGTGCTGGGATTACAAGCGTGAGCTGCTATTCCCTGCCTCCTTGCAGAATTATTGCAAAGACTAAATCAGAGAACCAATGCTGTGATGTCAGGGGCCTCTGGGGTGATAAGGCTTCATGTGTAATTAGTGGTCAGGATAAGACGGGTCCATCAGTCTGTTCCCCCATCCTCATGCAGATTACAGATTTAAGCATAGGAACCCTGTGCTTTCATAAATGAAAAAGTGTTGAATATTGGCAATTTCACATGATTCAGACTAACACATCCCCTTTCTGGGTCCAAGGCTTTGATAGTTGTGGTGCTGGGAGGTTGTATAAGTGACATAGGAGTATGTAAATGTGGTTATATATGTCTAGATTTTATAAACAGGGCCAACATTATGTTTGAAAAGAAAAAAGCTCCCTGAAATTAGCAAAATAATCACCTTAAAATTGGCATCATGAAAAGCCAGCACTGCTCAGTGCCATGGAAGGCCCTGCATCCTGGAGACCTGCATTACAGTCACCTGAAGCACTTGTTAAAAATGCAGATTCCTGGCCCCACCAGACCTACAGAGTCAGAAACTGGAAAGAAATACCTCATATGTTTTGATCTTCATTAAAGTTGAAGAGGTACTGGAAGGAGACTAACAGTGACTCAGAGACCCTGCCTTTGTATTGAATTTATCACGTCTACTATGAGGAGTGTTAAGAAAGCATCTGAGGATTACTATTAACACATGAATTTTTACATAGCAAACTATAATTGGCCAGAGAGCATTTCTTATATAAAGCAGAGGGTTTTCAGCATTAGAAGAGAAAATGAGTTATGAAACAATTACATTATAGAAACTTATCTGCTTCGTATCTATCTTGCAACTTGGTGACCTCTAGTAAATGTGGCATCAGTCTGGAATGTTTAAAATATAGTGAAAGAATAAAGACATTTTGGAATAATCAGAACACAGATGATTTTAGATCTCTAAATTTGCCGATTTGAGCTGCATTTTGAGATGACTCATTCAGGGAAGATCATGAGACAAGATGATCTGCAAAGTATTTTGGGAAGATTATTTTCCAGCACTTAGTCCTTTACTTCATGTTCATTGAAACATATGAACACTGTGGAATAATTTGTCTTAGGTGCCCCATAAGTATGGACCAAAAGCTTGGTGCTTTGATTGCAGTAGTTTTAAAAAGTCTCACAAACCTCAAAATGGGCATACTGGGCTGTTAAAGCACTTGAAATTTCCACTAGCTCATCATTTTGGCCAATGAAGAAAGGTCTTTGTCAAAATGTAGTCTCTAGGAGAGGTGGTTCATTAAGTTATCTTAAATATGACATCTCTAACTAGCTGTCACCTCGATAAGTTGACATCTTTAGATTCTCCCTTGTAAAATGACATTTGATTCAAGGATCTCTCCAATATCTTAAAGAGTATGAGGATTGTCGTCAGCTTATATCTTAGTTCAAATTAGTTTGTCAGATGGCACAGCATAAGAGAATGAGACTTGGATCACTGGGTCATTTTTGATAGGTGAGCATGGGAGACATGTCTAGAGCATTGGGTCCCATCTGAGAGAGTGCCTGATACAGCATGAGGTTGCTTGCTAACAAGAAGTGGGTGTTGAAGGGCTGTCTGCAAGATTTTAGATGCTTTGAACATTTGCCATAGGCTTCATCTGCTAAGTTATGCACTTAGCATAAGCGAAGTTCACTCTTTCTCTCTGTACTTGAGAATGTAGCTACCATTCACAGGTGACACCAAAGGCTCTTCAGCAACTAGACTGTTACGGCCTGTGGCTTTCTTCTTAAATATTGACAACATAGGTAAGCCTTCTTTCAGGGGCTTAGCATTGATAGTCGTAAGTGATAACCATATATTGAGCACTAAGTATGTGCTAAATAGTGTGCTGAGAGAGTATGATATTCTCAAACTTATTGCCCCCCATTTACGAATAGAAGCTTGGCTGAGAGAATCGATGGAGACTTTGGGAGGTAAAGTCATCTCCACTCCCAACCCAACCAGGTCATCTGAACATGGGGTACATGCACCATATTATGTCTCCCTCCCCATACATACACAGAGTAGTGTTTTCCTGATTTATGCTTTACTTTGATGCCATCCTCCTGTATTAAAGTGTGCTCTAAGAAAAAGGATTTCAAATGTAGTGTTGTGGCTGCTAGGAAGATATTAAGTGATGTTGTATTATGTTATATAAAATCCGTATGATGACCTTCTGGAGAGATTTCTTTCCGGTTCAGGGAAAGGTGTGATTCTCCTGTGCAGTTAGATTCTTCTCGTGGACACAGTGAGTAATATAACCCATCAAGTTTCTTTTTTCTGTTGGCTGTTAGAAAGCCAGATTCAAACGCATGTTTTGTAGTAGTTAGAACTTTTACATTGAACTGAAAACCTTAGTCAAAGCTGGCCTACATCAAACAGGGAATTTGTTGGCTCTTGTAACATGTAACAGAGAAGGCCAAAGGTGGGCACGGGATTCCAAGTCTTCCTTGCTAAGCATCTTTTCTCTCTATGTGATGTTTCTAAGGAGTTACAGGCTAAATCCCTCTGGCTCCAAGCCTAGTGGAAAGAGAGATTCTCTACCCTCATGGTACAAATCACTTCTGTGATTGGGCTCCAAGAAAAAAATAAAAATAAAATAGGTTCTGTTACCAGTTGAAGAGTAGATAGTACCTGGACAAAAAGCAGCAAACTGCCAGAGCATTCATCTGTGCAGTTGATCCTTGTTTCTGGGTCTTTTTGTTGGCCTGATTCTTAGTCACTTCTCACGTCATTTTAATTTATTTTGCTGTATTTTATGTATCATTATAAATGCATTAAACGTTTTTGGGTGGTGGCAGAAAATAAATTAGTTTCAAATCTCATCATTTGTGTCAGTGCTCCAAATGTACCTTTTGTGTGTGTATGTTTCATTTACTTTTTTTTTTTTTTTTTGAGACAAGGTCTTGCTCTGTCACCCCGGCTGGAGTGCAGTGGTACGATTATAGTTCACTGCAGCCTTGACATCTCAGGCTCAAGTGATCCACCTCAGCCTCCAGAGTAGCTGGGACTCCCAAGCAGCATGTGGCACTATTCCTGGCTACTTCACGAAATTTTTTTTGAAGAGATGACTTCTCATTATGTTGCCCAGACTAGTCTCAAACTCCTGGCCTCAAGCCATCCCCCTGCCTCAGCCTCCCAAAGTGTTGGGATTACAGGCATGGGACACACCACCTGGCATCAAATTTATTTTTTTAAGGCATCAAAATCTTTTGGCTAAGCAAAATTTTACATAGGTAGAAATGTATACAAATCTTTTGGTTAAACAAAGTTTTATGTGAACATATTTTTAAAAAGGCTATCCAAATTGGCAAACAAGGTATATTGGTTAGCTATTGCTGTGTAACAAAGCACCTCAGAACTTAGTGACCTAAAACAACCACCATTTACTAAAACTTAGTGACCTAAAACAACCACCATTTACTATTCTTCATGTTCTATGGGTGCCTCTGCTGACCTAAGTTGGGTTCGGTATACTTCGTGTAAATGTGTCTCTCCTCGGTGATCTTGGCTGAGCTTTCTTGAAATTTTGCTGCTGTCTTTCTGTAGGCTGGTCTAGGATGTCCTCAGCTGGGACAGTTGGACTCTCGTACATGTGATCTCTCGTTCCAAAGAGAGAGCAGAAGTGAACCAAGACTTCTGGGCTAATGCTTGGGAAGAGTACGTTGTCACTTCCACCTCTTCTCCTGGCCAAAGCCAGTTACAAGGCCAGCCTAAATCAAGGGTGGGGAAATAGTCCTCACTCCTTGGTATGTGAGGCTGCAGGGCCACATGGTAAAGAGTACGGATACAAAAAGAGGTGGGAAATTGGGACCCACAGAGGGGTCTGCTAGGACCCAGCACATATGACTTAAATACCTCAGCTTCTCAGGACAGTTGGGAAATCATGGGCAGCATGGAAAAAAAAAAGTTTAGGGTTGAAAGAACTGCATTCAAGGGCCAACACTGCTGCTTACTGTCATCTGAAGGGTAAAGTTGTTAACTTCGGTGAACTCACTTCCTTATCTGCAAATAGGGTCAATCGGTGGCATTCTCATTCATGGGTTTACTTCAGAGATCAAATAATATGAATTTTTTTCAATCCCTGTGTCCCTGGGTAAGTTCTGAAGGTTATAATAGCCTCATTAAACTTGAGTTCCCAACCTGGCTGTGCTATTTCCTCACTGTGAGAATCACATAGCTTCTCTAGTCCTTTATCTGTGAAAAGGGTATGAATTCCACTTCCTTGGTCATCCTGTGTAAAAAAACACAGTGCCCAGTCCAGAATAGCTGCTGTTATTGTTGGAGCCCTATGACTACAGAATAGCCTTGAGCAATAACCTTGCCCTGTATTTTTCCTTTATATCTACAAACCCCAAAGGGTATGGTTTTCCCCAGCCCCAGTTTTTCTTCCATTTGTGGTCTTGATTCATAAATTTGCTACCATTTCTCCTGGTTTTCTAGAAATAAGGAAAAAGGAAATGTGACAATTGTATGCCACCTAGATGCTAGGTCCTTTACATATCATTTATATACTTCTCCAGTGTGATCCTATGAGGTGAAGATGACAGCACTGGTATTTTAGGGTTTATGGAACTGAGGCCTCAACACATTTCAGGATGTCTCATGGACAGTGGCTACAGCTGATCTTAAATCCAAAAGTGCTCATTTCCCTCTGGCTCTTGGGCCCAAAGCCTGTTTTCTTGTCCCTGCCTGTTGGGTCCAAAGCACATGTTATAATTTTCAAGTATGGCTTAAGAATTTGGTACAGTTTCTCATTTTGATGTTAAAACAGTTGTAAGATTGGCACAGCCCAGAAGTGCAGTGTACTTACTGCTATTTTACAGCCATCTGAAATAGTAAATTAAAAGGAAAAATACTTAGCTTCTTAGTAACTTGACTGAAATTAATTGGTTAGATAATTACTTATATTTTTCATGGGCAGAGGAGGGCAGAGTGTTGTCTTTTCTGTGGTTACAAATCCCGTAGATAGAAATGTGTTTTTGTAATTTCTTGTGTTTTCCATCTGAATATCTGTTTAACGTGAAAGGTGCAAAATCCTTTGTAAATCTCTTGTCTGTATGCCTGAGTGGTCTTAGGGGGAAAATGCCACTAAGGTAAGCAATAATTTATTTTAAGACCTTTGACTTCAAGTGGAGGTGGCAGGCCCTAGGAGACTGATGTTAATCACCTTCTTTAGAACAAATTGGATTGCCTTTTGAGGCCTGACAAAGTAAAGAAAACATGTAGATCTGTATTTGAAGGATTTAAAATAATCTAGTGAGCAAAGTCTTACTTCATCCGCCATGGGAAAGAACTGTTTGGTATATAGTACTCTACAGTGGTTATGTACTTTGCTTATTTAAATAGCATTCTTGCAGTGTCATTAGGGAGAATTACATCAAAATAAACTGCATTAACAAAAGTAGAGTGAGTATCAAGAATATTAGCATTTTTCGGAGTGACTTTAAAAAATTATGCAATTATGAATTTAGACATTTTATCAAAATGATTTATGAAGTAATGGTCATTGTCGACAGATGCAAGTTTATAAGTAAGTACTGATTTTGGAAAGATTCCTGGCCAGATAGAGATAAAAAGAGGTGTTTGTTGTTGATTGTTAGGGATGAGAAAGACCTCAGGACTGGGCTTTAGGAGATCTGAGCTCTGATGTCTGGTTCTGCTGCCATGTAGCATGTGATTTGGGCCAAGTCTCTTCATGGTAACTCAAGGCCCAGAAGAGTAAAACTGATACTCTAATAATACTTTTTGGCTACCTAAAATAAAGACGAAGATCAGTGAGAAATTGTGATTGTGTTGGCATTTTTTTTCTCTTGGGATATTTTCTGAATACATATTGTTTATTAGATTCTGGATACCTCCCCACCCCAAGATTATTCTCTCATGCCTCAGTTTTATAAACGGAAACTAAACGCAGTGGTGAGAAGTTCTCCATGGCTGGAAGAATATTCAAGAGTTGTTTGCAAGGCATATTCTTTTCCAAATACAATGCTTACCTAGCACTGAGAGTGAAATGAGGTAGGATAATATCCCCATGCTGGAAGAGGTATCTGTGCCTTCTGTGGGTGAGTACCCATTTATAAGTCCTGTGCTGAGGCCCTGGGAGCCAGGCCTGTGCTGAGCATTGAGGATATAAAGGTGTCCAAGATGAGGGTTTGCCGTTAAGGAGCTCATAGAAAAACTGAAGGGATATCCAAGCAAGTTGAGCCCTCTATTTCTCAATTGACGTAGAGAGCGTGGAAATTAGGGAGGGAGAGAGGAGGTTGCTCCTTCCCCAGGCTGGCCTTGGCAAGGGAGCTTGAGGCCAAGTGTGCAGGAGGAAAGATCCATGGGAAAACTGCAGGGAAAGCTCTCCTGTGGGCAGCTAGGTAACTAGGAGGTTTGCATTTAGACAATAGACATGGGAGCTGCCCATGAGGCCTTTAGGCACTATTCAAGTCTAATGCAGAGGGAAGGGAGAGAATAAACTTTTACATAGTCTTTTGAAATGGTTTTTAAATTTTTTTCTCTTAAAACAGGATGTCTTCTAAGCAAGTGAGTTTTCGAAGGCTGTGGTTATCTTAGAGTAGATGCAGAAAGGAGAACGTCTGGGAAATTGCAGAGAGGATTGGAAATTGCAGAGAGGAACAAAGTTTGAATAGTTTTTGTTTTTGAACTTGGTGGCTTGGCAGTCTTCCCTTCTGTCCCATGCAGATCATATTTGGTGCTGTATTTAAGGGATGGATTTGTGCGGGATTGGAATTTGGCCAGAGGTTGGAAAAGTGTTGAGTATTGGGGAAGATTCATGACTCAAAATATTGGCTACTGTTCTGTTCCCCATGCCTGATATCAAGGTCCAAGGCTTTCTTTCTTTTTTTTTTTCCTCTTCTTCTTTTCCCTCATCTGTCTCCCTCTCATGTGATAGATGGGTTTTAAAAGGAAGTGGTAAACCAAACAGGTATCTGTATCCCACTTGACCATGGCCACTCCTCTTGTAGTGGCATTATCAGTGGCCAGGCCACTTGTCATCGTATTTCTCCTCTGCAGATGTGGACAGGACAGAGTGTTCATTCACATAGAGTGAATTGGTATGTGAAAGCATAACCAGTACCATGTCTGGTGAGGCACTGGGTGGTGCTTTATCTACTTTATATCTAATCAGCACTGAAGTACTTGTGTGTAAATGTGTAATAAGACCACAAAAGAACAGCTGATACTCATAGAATACTTAAAATTTCTAGGCATTGTATTAAGTGCTTTTTAATTATGTATTATCTGACTTAATACTAATAACAACCTAAATTACCCTCAGTTTACAGGCCTGGAAATCAACTGAAGCAAAGTGGCCAAGATCAGGCAAATTCTAAGGGTAGAGCTGAGATTTGAACATTATCAGCCTGATCCTTTCAGCCACTAACCTACAGTTTGTAGTTCTTTGTCTACATCAGACAGGCTTACAGTCACTCTGCATACATCGTGGGCTTAACCTGCTTCTGTTTCAATATCCAGGATCTTTTTGTATGCTTCCCTGTTGGTTGGTTAGTCAGGAGTCCACTAAGGGTGGATGAATGGTTCAGGTGTTGTAAGTGCACTGGCAATGAGGTGGCAGAACTAAGGACCTGGGGGAAAGAACATCAGTCCTTAGGCACTTAATCAGATTGATATCTTTAGTTTGGAGGGTGACTTTTAGAACAAAGTCAACAGATAGGTTTGCTTATTTTTGAGATTATATTATAATATAACCAGCCAAACTGTTAGGGTTAGGAGCAAAACAAGGGCTAGATACTGCGTGATGAAACCTTGCCAGTGAAATGGCTTTCTGAACAGGGAGCTGATACTGCTCAGTTCCAAGGTCTGTGGGGCATTGGCATCTGACTTAAAAGCCTGTATATTCAATAAAAGAATGTTTAATAAAACAGCAACTCAAAGCACTATAAAAATTTAAAAACAGAATTTTTAAATACTGGGCATTCCTTGCACATTGATAAGTTCACATCTGAAATTTGCATGACATAAACATACAATTGAGAAGGAGAGAATGTATGCTCTATGTAAATATTGACATTTTAAAATACAACTTGTACAAACATCTTTTAAAGGTATCCATTGTAAAGACTCAAGTACCAAAGGGATTTGATACCCTCCACTGTCTATTTAAAAATATATGAACAAACTTTTATTTACTTGAGAGAAACTTTACCTCTTTAATTTTTCTCCTTAAACTGGTATTCCCATTTTCTTTCCCTATAGAATCATATCCTATTATAACACATTTGTGCTTGAAAGTCTGTGATTACTTACCAGGCTTCTCTGTAACAAAAATATGTAAAAAGTTGAAATTTTAATTCTATATTTAATTTTATAGGAGCATAAAGCTTTAAGTGTTATATTTTTGTCTAGTTGAATTATCACTAGTATACAGTCGAATCATTATTAAAATTTATTGGAAAAGTTGTTTCAGAAATCCACTGGGCTTTTGATGAAATAGTTCATTTATCTGTGGGTAGATATTACTTACTGGTAGAGTTAAACTGGGTTAAACACCAATTCTATTTCCATTTTTCATTTTTATAAATAGGTACTGAGAATCTTTGTTCATATAAATAGATGGATAGGATTAGCCACTTCTTTGAATTTCTTTTTCAAGTTTCATGCCAAGATTCACATCATTATCTAGTATCAGTAATTATTTTTAATGACCTGTTAGCTGACAGTTTGATTAAACTCATTCTCAAAATTGTTGAAAGCAAAAATTGGGAAACCAAGTAGTCTCAAAAGGATTTGTTACCCAGTTATGCACCCTCTCATTTGCTGGGAAGTAGACCAAGAGACTTTGCAAAGATTCATCAATGACTGTTAATTTCACCTGTTGTTTTTTAACTTAAAGTCACCTTGTTTAACCCAGAAATATGAAGAAGTCATTGGGAAAACAAAAATAATATTAGTTTCAATATACTTTAGCCAATACATGCTTTAAATATATTTGTATAAAAAAATAGACACCCAAACCCACATATGTATAGTTAAACCTTAGAGGTGAAGATTTAGGCTAATCAATAAGTGAACAATATATGATTCGGTTGCAAAGCAGTTCTCATCAAGCTGTCGGTAAAATCAGATGTGCTTTCTATCAGATAAAGTCTAACATAGTTTTTAATTTCAAATAAGTTTTAATTTGCATTTTGAGGAAAAAATTTTTAAATGGTAAAAAGAAATGATATGACAGATTACTAAAAGCAGTTTAGTCAATTTTGAAACACTGTATATTTAATAGAATTAGTCATATTTTGTAATAAGTTATAAAACCATAATGAATCTACTCTGTTTCTTATTAGTTTTTAGGAATGCCATATAATGGACACCTAAAATTATGAGCTATTATAAAGTGAGGATTCTGATTAAAAACATGCTGTTTTTCTGGTAAATGTGTATGACTGTTTATATTGAACTCTGGCATTTGACTTCTGAGAATAATTAAACAATAATTATATATATACTTTCAGAAATAACTACATTAATTTCCAAAGACTTCAGGGTCTATCTTTATATTTAATTCTTACATATTTAATCAAATGGAGGTATATGCTACTAAAAATAAATTGTTATAGCAGCTAGCATATTTTTGTTAAGAGGTAGAAAATATTAACTTATGAGGATTGACTATCATTGGAAAAATCACTACATAAATATTTGATAAAATAGATTTTAATGATCTTACTTTATAATGCACACCAAATCTAACTAAATCTCATTTTTGTGAGTTTTTATTGTATAATTAGAAAAATTTGGAAAGCATTGCAATTATACTTAAAAGAATCAGTGTCAGGAATCTTCACACTTTCGGTTGTTTGAAGATTCTTTTCTTGACAGCTAATGTCATGTTTGAGTGTGATCATAAATGCTCACAAAAACAAATTGTTAATGATTATATTTGGAAACACCAGAAGTAATTTTTTGTGTTTAATATTTACCAGTGTCATCTTTGCCTTAATGTCACCAGTTCTTCTGCTCTGAAATGTATCCTTTAACCGTGGTCACTTGAAGGAAGATGTGTGGTTGTTAAATTGTATATCTAATTTTATAACACCTCACAGGGAGGAAAACCCTCAATCTCTAGTACATTGTTTTACTTTTGCTCTGTTGCCTAGGCTGGAGTGCAGTGGTGGGATCAGGACTCACTGCAGCCTCAACCTACTGGGCTCCAGTGATCCTCCTGCCTCAGCCTCTTGAGTAGGTGGGACCACAGGTGCACACCACCATGCTTGGCTGATTTTTAAATTTTGGAGAGATGGTATTTCACTGTATTGTCTAGGCTGGTCTTGAGCTCCTGGGCTCCAGTGATCTTCCAGCTTCAGCCTCCCAAAGTATGGAGATGACAGGTGTGAGCTGCTCCATCCATCCCATTGTTTTACTCTTAAATGAAATATGGATTTGACAGTGAAAGACAAGAAGCCCTCCAGTGAATGTCTGTTGTTTGAAAGCTTCCTTGAAAGCAGCAGGTCACGTGTTTCCTTTCGTGGATGCATGGGAGTGTTTACAGGTGAGGGGTATGGCTTTCTTTTGGCAGCTATGAGTTCTGTTGAAAAACAGCAAATGGGAAAGGAGAATCTACCTGATCCTAGCACAGAAACGGGTGCCCTTTGGCCTGTCAGTGTTCTGTACCCCTGAGTTTCCATAGCCACGGAGTGTGGCTCTGTTGGGACTCTCATACTCATGCTAGGAATGCTGGAGCGGGGCCCTATGGCCCAACTTTAATCTTTCTAGATAGAGACCTGAACACTTGAAAGTGTGACATCCTCCCCTGCAACCCACCCCAAGAGGCAGAAATCAAGCTGGTGAATTCCGGTTTACAATATAGTAACTCATTTCTGGTCTTAGTCTGTGACTTTGGCAAATACTGTATGTCTCTCTGCTGCTGAAATCAAAACAAGTAATTCTGACTTAAAAGATAATTTAGAAATTAAGACTTTATTAGTCATTAATAATTAAATGAACACTAAACAAAGGCATATGCTCTTCATTTGACCTGAAAGAATCTTGCAAAACAGTTAGTTTCTAATGCTGTAACTGTTTTCTACAGTGGGTAGTTTCCAGCTGAATTCGCACCTTATTCCAGGAAGCAGAACTTTGAGAGAACAAGAAGCAGATAGAGCTGTAGAGATGCTTAACACGCGCTGCATGTCATCAAGCCAGTTATTATGTGACATTCACCTTTTCACTTGGGTGGTCTTTCCAACTTGTCTCTAATGGGAAGCAGGTGGGTGTTGTTATCTTATTACATGGTTCTGGAAACAATGGTTAAATTGTTGGTTCAGGCCCTAGCGGAAGCGAGAGCATGGGTTTCCCCTGAGTGAGTTCTACAGAGTGGTGGCAAAGCTTTTGTAACGCACTACCGAGGAAAATGACGAAGCACGCGGAATGGATGCTTATCCCTTTTACTAATATTAAGTCAAGTTTCTCCTTAATTTTTCTTCAGGAAATATAACACTGGCATCTTAATCTTTGTATATAAGGATATTTATAATGTGCTTTGAACGGGACTGAAGAAGATAGTAAGGTGTGGGGATTATCTGAGGTCAATTCATTGATCAGTGGCTGTTCCCAGGGTGATGGGTCATCCAAAACAGAGGTCTCCAGAGTGTGCACACCAGGAGGGTGGAAAGATGGTCCCTTGGATACCTAAAGAAAATAGTGGAACTTTTTCCAAATATGATAAATGTCTCCTGATGAAATAAGAGTGGATATATACAAAGAATCCCTGAAGGTGTATTCATTAAGGCATTATTTGGAGAAGTAAAAAAATTGTGAACAACCTAAATATTCAACAATAGAGAGTGGATTAAATCCTGGTATATTCATGTAATAGAATGCCATATAGCCACTAAGAATGATGACAAGAATATTTAAGGGTGTGAGGTAATCACAAGATAATGATGTGGGACAAAAACTAGTGACAAAATCATTTGTATAGGATTATGCTGGTACTACTTAATTATTTAACATGTTTATTGAAAAATCTATGGAAATGTATGGAATACAAGCCAAAATATTAATTGCAGTTATTTATAGATAGTGGATTTATTGGTATTTTACTTTCAATTTTTCTGTATCTACTAGGCTTTCTTGAACATGTTTATAAATCCATCTTATGATGAGAGAAAGTTACTTAAAATAGCTATTATGTGAGTTTTGAATCCATGAGTGTTTAACTCAGTAAAGAAGGAACTGTGATGATTTTGTGAGTATGTATGAACTGGCTGGCAAAGAGTGACGCTCATTTCCTACTTCTAGAAACCAGAAAGTGAAAGAGGAAGATTTCCAGATGACAAAACTTACCTCCATTTTTCTTTGCTTTGCAATGTGTAAAACACAAAACATACAAAATGTAGGTGTGAAAATGCATCCCGTGTGTTTTTTAAAACAGATCGTATCCTTAGCCAGTTGTCTTCTAATCCTCATTTGGCTGGCTTTTCCTCTGGAATTGTTTCTTTGCTGAAGTGTTAATGGATTGGTTAATTTGTGAGCAACACTCCTAATTGTATTAAATCTCTACAACCTTATTAAGCATTTGTGCAGAATTAGATCAGAGAGCTTGGAGAAGCAGCTTGCCAGCGGTCGGAGGGAGGGAGTGGGGGAGAGCCAGGCTAACAAGTGAGTCTGGGCCACTAATTGATATGCCTAAGTCCCCCACTCCCCAGAATAAAACAACAGACTGGAAACCCCACCACTACAAGTTCAGAAGTATTCTAAAGCACATACAACAGCTTCTGTGCTGTATGTTTAAATGCCATTAAAGAGAGAGAATATGCAAGCCAACTTATTCTTTTTACTTTTGAGGGAAAATAAATGATAAATAACATAAAGAATTAACGAACATCTCGAGTGCTAGGTTTTTAATTCTAGTTGCTTGTGTTTATATTTAGACACCAGGCTACAGGTATTCTGTGCTTAAAGAGGGGGAAACAATTTCAGGAAATATAATTGAACCGTGTTTATTTTGAAAATGAAAGATAATACATAGTCTGAAATATACTGACTTTTATGAACCATGATTGACAGCTGCCTTCTGCATGTAAGGGAGGTGAATTCAGCACCTGAAGATGCTGGCTGTGCAATTGAGAAGTGGGGATGGGGAGAATGCATGATGAGAGATTAATACCAACCTCGGGGGGCTCTCCCTATGTGTCCTGTTGCTTATACCTGCCTGCTGATAATTCTGTTCCCAAAAAAATTTGAAGTTTATTACCCAGCATTATCACAACAGTAATGGAACTCCCAGTAAAAATTTTAGTGACCCATTGTTTGATTTACATTATTTATTGCGTTACGTATTTAGCATTTTTGAAGTAAGAGATACTGTAGCTCTGTTAAGGATGAAAACCAATTCAAACCCATAAGCAGTCAGACTTGTTTTAAATTGGATGGTACCAGAGGTTTTTAAGAGCCACCTGAAAAAATAGAAAACTAAAGACGTGAAATGGTTTCTGAGGTTTTACATAATCCATGTTTCTACAGGTGACATGGGAGCTAGGAGAGTAAAAATAGGGCAAATAGAACAAAATGTAAAGAGAAGAGTAGGCAATTTTGCCTTTTCAGTGCTTTGGGAGCTCTAACTCATCATATGTTCCACTCACCAGGTCAGGAGAGCCATGGGGATGCCCTAAGGGTGTCATCAAATGCTTTCTTGCCCTCTGCCACTCTCTCAGGACTTGCCTGGTCCTAAGCAAAGCTGTCAGGCCTCTGCCCACCTGCAGGGGTAAAATCACTCGTGTCTCCTGACGCTACCCCCAGTTATGTGATACAGAGGTCCCTGGTGCTATCTCAGAAACATAAGAGGAAGAGGCTCCTCAGTTAACTCTTCCCTTGCCCAGAGGCTATTATGAGGTCCATGTGATCTTTATAGTCAGCAGGGTCCTAGAATTGGGAGGGTAAAAATTGGAGTGTGTGCTATAAAAAAGGGTTGATGTTGATAGAGAAAGTTGTCAAGAAAGAGCAACATTTCCAGGGTTTGATTGATAAATACAAAGGCAGGTGTGTGTGTGTGCACATTCAAGTGTGTGAGCTGGGGAAATGTTGCTGAACCGAGACAGAACATAGCCCTTTGCCTTGGAGGCCTTCCACAGCGGGCTGAAGGGAGACTCGGAGGTTCTGTCCATATTTATGAGAGGTGAAAAGAAAAATGGCTTCCATTACAACCTGGATTAGAAAAATTCCTAGACATGGCGGCAGGTTTCTTCTGTTCCTTTCAGATTTTCTAGGTCCTTGTAACAATTGAAACACATTTCAGTCAGTTAAATATATAGGATATTTTCTGCAATAAAATCGGTGGCAAGGAAAGTGTGCAAACTGACTGCTTAGTTAATAATTGCTGGTGTGGAGCATCTCTTACTTTGCTTTTTCCCCCTTAATTGATTGAGTATTAATAAACTCATGGTTTGTTTCAAGGGCACAGCTAGTTTTTAATGGTCTTACCGAAATTTCAGGAAGAAAGCTAAAGAATTAACATAATAAATAATTATTGCTTCCAGGGTTTTTTGTCGTTAAGATAATAAAATGTTAAAAAGCAAGCCACTTGAGTGGAAAGTAATTGCCCTGATAAGCACTACACGGGCAGCATTCACAATAAAGCAGCCCTTCCCTCAATGTCAGCCAGATTTGCGTCCCACATAAATGCTTCCTCACATTATGGAAATGTACTTTTTCTATCAACAGAGTAGAATGAAACTCCAGGCTTCTAATTAATCTTGGCTGACGTTTGATTTCATACCCAAGTTAAAGGCAAGAGGCGGTGGAGCTTTCCCCCATGTACATGACCACAGGCAAATCTCTCCATTAATGTCAAATTGCATCTGTGCATCTTATTGTCACTGCCACATGTCAGTCATTAATGCATTAGCAATCACTTACGTCCACTTTCTACCTGCTGGTTCCCTGCTTGAGGAAGTGGGCATTGCAGGAATTTTACTTTGCAAGCCTTTAACCTTGAACCTCTGGATTAATGACATAAAGAGCTTACTCAGATATAATGCTTTACAGATTTCAGCTTGCCTTTGCCTACCCTGCACATTGTAAATCTCAACAGCTTGGTGAAGAAGACCAGACATCCACAGTTTACAAATGTGGAGACCAAGACTTAGAAAATCTACATGGCTTATCTGAGGTTTCATGGAAGATAAATGGTAGAGCTGGGATTTGAACCCAGAACTTCTTAGGTCCGATGTAATATTATTTTCTCTAAATGGATTAGAGAGCTCCTTGAGGGTAGAATTCAGTAGCTTTGTCACTCTATACAACCCTCTCCCTTCTTCCCCTGTCAAGTTTCTGTTGATGTTAAGGAAGCAGTACACATTTTTGATTGGAAAAAGCAACAAATTCAAATTTATAGACAAAATAGTAAAGTCAGTTCCATTTAAATTATTTGAAGTGGGTCATAAAAAGATAAGAAAATTGTCCAGGCGTGGTGGCTCATGCCTGTACTCCCAGCACTTTGGGAGACCAAGGTGGGTGGATCACCTGAAGTCAGGAGTTTGAGACCAGCCTGGCCAACATGGTGAAACCCTGTTTCTACAAAAATATAAAAATTAGCTGGGCATGATGGCAGGTGCCTGTAATCCTAGCTACTGGGGAGACTGAGGTGGGAGAATCGCTTGAGCTCTGGGGGCAGAGTTTGCATTGAGCCGAGATTGCGCCATTGCACTTCAGCCCAGGCGACAGAGTGAGACTCTGTCTCAAAAACGAAAAAAAAAAAAAAGAAGGATAAGAAAATTACTCACATCAGGGTGAAAAAGTAAGATGTGTATATCGCTCATTAGATGTTGGTTTTAAGCTCCCCTGCTGTCCTGCAAAAGGAAATGCAGAAAGCCTTTGTCTCAGAGAGAAACCATTTTCCTTGTTGCTACTCTGAGGTTTCCACCCAGGGTTTTATGTCAGAAAGCTGGACAATGGAATGGGTGATGCTCTTCTCGTTAACAATTTTCTTGTCAATATGGCAGAATAATGTGTGCTTTTTAAAAATCTGGTCTTCAAATTAAAGGAATAACTTGAAAACAATTGAGTGAAGGTAGTTCTATGGGAGGCAAAGATGATGTATAACTGATTTGATTTAGAAACAAATCAGCCTACCTCGCAGGGTAAAAAAATAGCTTCTTTTAAATGATCATCCTCAAAGCTCACTTCTCAGGACTGAGTTTTGACAATGGGGACAACAGTAGTACTCTTGAAGTGTCTTGGAGTCCTGGGGTCTTTCTGGCTAAGGGTGTTGTAGAATCACCTTGGCAGCCAATGTGCCACTCGTTGAATGGCTCCTTCAGTGACGTGTCAGGCCTGATATTGACAGAAGACAAGCCATTCTCTTAAGCCCCAGAAAGGGCTTGATTGTGATCCTAGAGCTGCCGCTGTTGATGAAGGCAGGGATGGCTTTTGCTGGAGTATTTTAATTTCCATTTACCTTGAAGCCAGCATGAGAAGAATGCCTGGAGTATTTTGGAGCAGGTATTGTGCAGGGAGCCATTATGACTATAGGAGAACTTTAGGAAGGTGCCCATGAAGTATCAGAATCTAAGCAACATCGATGCTTTCCTGATGTGCCTCTGAGGAGGAATTGGCTGCAAAATGCACCTCTAGGTAATGAGACAGATTGACCTGAGGATGGAATGGCTTTTTTATTAGCTATGTAAGTGTTGGGGAATGTCTATCAAACAGTGATTTTGTTCTGGCATAGTTAATGTTGAGCCTTTTAGGGGGACAATAATGAGATGAAGGTTGTTTGGTAACATTGCCTTATGATAATGTCATCATAGGAGGCTTAGCATTGTAAGGGAGGCCCAGCATGTCAAATGCATTTTAGTCTACAGTGAAGCCTCAGGTGGCTACATTAAAAGCAGAAAGTCGTGGCACAGACTTCAATAGTAATGTTACTCTATCTACTTTTTAATATGTTTACTATCAGCAATAGATGATCTTCATATTGATATTATTAAGACTATTTCTTGTGTAAATTTTGCATCTTTGCCCCACTCTGCTGTTCATCTGAGAATATTTGAATTTGTACACAGCTGAAGCCATTTGAGGCTTGCCTGTCTGAGTGTTTACATAGAACAAATCACCCTAAATATATTAGTGGATCTCTGCCAAACTGCCTTCCAGAAAAATTGTACCCATTTATATTCACACCCCTGAAAGATGCACCTGAATCATTCGAATCTTTTCCCACTTGTTTGACAAAAGATGGTTTTCTTGGAAAAAGATTGAAAAAGTATTGGTAAGGTGTTTTAGGCATTTGTGTATAGTAGTACCCCCATATCTGCAGTTGTGCTTTCTGAGGTTTCAGTTACCCACGATCAACCCCAGTCTAAAGCTACTACATCTGTACCCTTGTGCTTTGGGGGCCTTATGAAGTGAAATATATGAGTGACTTGAGGACAGGCACTGTCATACAGTGACAGTTGACCAGAGAACGGAGTCAGCTACTAAGTGACCACTGGGCAGGGAGTGTAGACAGTGTGGATCCTCTGGACACAGGGAGGAGTCATGTCCTGGGTGGGACTGAGTGAGATTTCATCATGCTACTCAGAACAGTGAGCACTTTACAACTTATGAATCGTTTACTCCTGGAATTTTCTATTTAAGTCACAATGCCTTGTCTTTCACCTCACTTCATCTTATCCCATGGGCATTTCATCATCTCCCATCATCACAAGATGCAGGGTGAGTACAGTACAGTAAGGTATTCAGAGAGAGAGAGACCACATCCACATACTTTTACTACAGTATATTGTTGTAATTGTTCTATTTTATTATTAGTTGTTAATCTTTTACTGCGCCTAATTTATAAATTTCATCATAGGTATGTGCATATAGGAAAAAACATGGTATATATAGGGTTTGGTACTGTCTGCAGTGTCAGGGATCCACCAAATAGGTCTTGGAACCTATTTTCGGGGTACAAGGCGGGACTGCTGTATGTTTATTGCCTTTTCCTTTGCTTTTTTCCTACTGGAGTCATTATCTGATTTGTTTGTTAAAACTCTTTGTAGAAATGCCACTCACTCCTTTCCTTCTCTTCAAAGTATTTTCCCTTACTTTCTTCATTAATCTTTTTTTTTCCTTTTTTTTTAGACAGTTTCTCTGTCACCCAGGCTGGAGTGCAGTGGCACAATTTCGGCTCACTGCAACCTCAGCCTCCGGGGCTCAAGCGATTCTCGTGCTTCAGCCTCCCCAGTAGCTAGAATTACAAGCACATGCTACCGTACCCAGATAATGTTTGTATTTTTTAGTAGAGACCAGGTTTTGCCATGTTGGCGAGGCTGGAATCGAACTCCTGGCCTCAAGTGATCCACTCTCCTCGTCCTTCTAAAGTGCTGGGATTGTTGAGCCACTGTGCCAGCCTTCATTTATCTTTTAATTCATAGCGTTTTTGTACCATAGAGAAACTTAACTGTGTGCACATGTGTGGTAAAGGGGGAATGATTGACTACTTTTATGGGCAGCAGTAGAGGCCTTGGTTCATGGAAGACTGCCAGAGGCCTTGAGGTGTGAAGTGGGGCTGGTGAGAGAATGCTGTTCTCTCTGTGTTCTCTTCTGGTCCCTTTGCTGGGTCTCAGATTTGGATGCTAATCGTTTCTTTACCTTTCGGATCAATATTGTCATGGGAAGTAATTTTCCCCCAAGTGGACAGATTCTTGACTTACTAGAGTCAGTTTTGTTACTCTCTTTGGCATGGGAATTTAATTATGTATTTTAGTGGGAAGGTGTGAGCAGGATGAAATTAGACACAGATAGGTAGCCGCTGCCACAACCCGAGGTCAGCTGCAGTTTTCTTAAAAAGTCACTTTTTGCTAATAAAGTTTCCGTCCCTGCTTCTGAACTTCATGTATTCCACTCATCTACACTAAGCTGGGTAGGCAGGAATCATGAAGTGGATTATGGAATGTCCAGTGGGTCTGGATACATAGCTCGCATATCCATTAATAGCCTGCATTACAGATTTTATGTAAAGTGTTAGTTTTAATTATGTAAGTGTTAGACTTCCTGTAAAGATTTCAGAAACCACACTATTTGAAAGAGAATGCAAATTTGCAAAGAGAATACACATGTAGTGGATAGGTGAAAAGCTTACTCCCTAAAACTATCCAGATATGGACAATTCAGGGTTATCTGTCAGGCCATTTATAAATAACTCATATTAGCATTAATCAATAGTGCAGTGTTCCAGACCTGAAACAATGCATTTAAAAAATGGGATATTTTGCATTTAAAAAAAATTGTTAATATAGATAGAGTCCTCTTGAAATTAGTGGGGTTTAGGTATAAATTTAGATCATATTTGTGAATGAAACCAAGGCCAATTAAAAAGCTACATATTTAAAACTACAACAAAGTGAAATTCTTTTTATCTTAATCCAAATATATATTGGTCAGTATTTCTTATTCCAGAGCTCAGAATTACCCAGGAAATCTTTGGTTTCCTAAAACTCAAAATGTTTATTGCCAATAGCTAAGTAATATCTTCTCGTAAACAGTGTGGCTCAAAATTATGATCCTATGCTTATGAAACTGAAATCTGACTTAAGTGCTTGTGATTGTGTTTCTAGTTATACATACTTTCATAGGAATGAAAGCAAAGCATAATTCTGAGGTTAAGACAAACATGTTTGGTATTCATTAAACTCTACTGAGCACGTCTACATGTGTTTATTGATCATCTACTGTAGGCTTAGTTCTATGCTCAGTTCTTTGGGATGCAGGGACAGAAGTTAGGTACTCAGAAATTTCTAGAACCAAGTAACATTATTTTTAAAATAGTGCAAGTCTGGGTGTCCTTTTATAACAGGGTTTCTAACCATAGTTCAGCTTTGCTGTATTAATAGTATTGTTGATGTCAGCACTTTCTTGGAAGAAGTGTTTTTGCTTATTCAACTTTTGCCTCATGTTAGATTTTTTTTTCTGCTAAACATTGCTGTTATCTTAGTGTTTGTTTTTTGTTGACTAGCTGTTTGGCCTGAGAATTTAGTTCTGAATTCCTTTTTTTTTTTTTTAAGGCAACATAGAATAAACAAGCAACTGTGTGCCCCTTGGCGTGGTAGCCAATTTAAGATGATTCATACCCAGTTACTTAATAGTGAAGTCTTATTCCTAGAGGATATAAACTCTATATTTCTTGCAAGGATGCTTAAAGAGCTGAGCAAATCTTAAAGCATTATTATCACATTTTAGACTAAATAAAGATATTCTCTTTCATTCTAATTTTTGTCATTCCCAAACACACTGTGGCCTTCTGTGGCGTGAGTAGTTTAATCAAGTGTTTAGAATTTCTTGGCCTCAACCAGATTAGAGGAATTTAACTCAGCTGTTGTTGAGACGAAGTAATTCTTCAGTCACTACTGAGGTTTTGTAAGTGTTATTGTTAAGAGCTGTTAAAAAAAAAAAGGAACTTTGAAGTCTTTATTAGAAAATAAGATGAACTCATTGTGTTTTATGTATGTTCTGAGATAGAGTTAAAATATTTCAAAATTACTACAGGGCAATTTTCAAGCTTAAAATAAAAAATGGCTCACTACCCCTGGACAGGTTGAATTTGTAATTCATAGCTGAACCGCTAAAGTTAGCATGCAGATTACACTATGAGAGTTCATGCAGGTCTAAATAGTCTCAAATAATTCTTTAATTTGTCTCTACAACTGTAAGTTTACTAAAAGTACTATATGGAAATTCCACTATCTAATGCAGGTGCTCCCAGCTTTTGCTGGGACCCTTGCTATAACCCCTGACTCAGTTCCCTGCTTTCAGTGAGAGCTCCCAATAGCTCTCATCATTTCTTTCTGTGGCTCAAGTGTGCATGCTCCCAGTTGCCACAGCAGAGTTTCTGCAACCTGAGGTTCACAGGTTCATCTGGGGGTGCTTATTCAAATGCAGCACCCTGCTACATTTTTCATTCCAGAGGCTAACACAGGGCCCAGGAGAATCTGCCATTTAAAAAAGCCACCCATGTGATAGAAAACCCTCTTGAGGGAAAGCAAAGGCCTGTTTGTGATAAAAGCCTGTTCTTGGCCTCCCTTCTTGTGGCACCCTCCCGAGCTGGGGACTGTGCACTGTGCATTTGCTACTCTTGAAGCACACTTGACCTTCACCTTTCACCCTAGTTCTCTTGCTTAGGTGCTGGGTGGGATCCATCCACCTTGCTCCTGGGATCTTCTACATGCCTTTTACCGTCTAGTTGCATTGTCACTGCCATTGCACCCTTCTCCTGTAACGCACCCTGCTTTGGTGTAAAGTCAGTTGCTCTCTTAGCTGTTCTCATAATGCTTGATCCTGCTTTCTTTTCACACTTACTGCAGAGGTTAGGAGCAGGACTCTGGGGCCCACCAATCTGGATTTGAAACCTAGCTCCTCCTGGTCTAGCTGTTTGCTGAAGGGTTATTTTATCTTTCTGAGCCTGAGACGCCTCATGTGTAGAGTGGGGAGAATAGTGACTACCTCACAGTCTGTTGCGAGGACTAAATGAGGTAATAAACATCCAGGGCTCAGAACAGTGACTGTCAAGTAGTTGGCATGCCTCGAAGCCCAGCCATTGTCATGATTGTGATTTCTAACATCAGCTTTTTCATGATCATCTTACAGAGCTCTGCGCAGCCAGAAATCTGGAGGCAGCAATCTTGTCTCACCTTTCAAATCCAGCACATAACACACCATTGCTCCCCACACCAACCCACAAGTGTTGACTGAATTGCACTGACTTTACTTGCAAATGCATTTCCTGACTTCAGTGTCACCAGACCTCATCAGTCTGTGGCTATCAAATACATTCTGTTGACTTGAGTAACTCAAAAGTCCATGTCCTTGTGACCACCACCTTGTGCGTTGTCTCTACCCACTCCCCTCCCTGAAGGACTTGGTTTCCTTGCTCATTCAGCAGTCTCTCCACTCCAGGCCCCGCCCTTCCCCTGCTTCCTTACTAGTTGCAGGAGGGAGTAACCTGCTGCAGCTGGCTGTGCCACTGTGTGCTCTTGCTGCCTGCACCGGTAAGCTTGCTTGATGCACACCGGGCTGTGGTCCAAGAAGTCCCTGGAGGAAGATGCTGCACCCCTCAGTTCCCCTCTGCTGCACTTGGGTCCACCTGGGCCTCTAGGTGCTGTCAGGGTTTCAGAGGAAACTGTTCCTGCATCTGCAGGGAGCTCTGCTGGGCTGCGAACAGGCTCACCTCCTGAGAAACACGGAACCTGAATTCATACTTGGAGAAGACAACAATCCTCCAAAGGCTGTGAGCCTGTGAAGACCTTCCCTGTGTGACCGAGCCCCGGAGCCCCTCTGTTGGTTCGAGATCCTGCGCTGGGGCTGCAGAAGCGGCTGGCCCGGTGGCGTGGCTTTCCTAGGACAGAAGGATTGCTCCACCCTACAGGGGAACAAATATCCACCTTTTAGGAGACAGAAAACTGGCTGTTGTATTCAAATTACCGTTTTTCTAGCCCACAGTTTCTGAACAGTTTCATGGATCTTAAGTCTGAATTTCAGTTAGGCTTTCCTCCCCACTGGCAGTATCTGCAGGAAGGACAATCCTAGCTGTGGATATTTCTCTGCCCCTTTTATTTCTTGCTGTATGAGTCACTACTCTCCCCCGGTGCATTAGTTTCCTGGGGCTGCTATAACAAATGACCACAAACTTGCCAGCTTACAACCACAGAAATTTCTTTTCTCACAGTTCTGGAGGCCAGGTCTGGAGTCAAGATGTGAGCAGCTGCGCTCCTTCCTAAGGCTCTGGAGACACCCCGTTCCAGGCCTCTCTCCTGGCTCCTGGTGGCTGTTGAGAGCCTTGGCTCATAGCTGCATCACTCCAATCTCTGCCTCCGTCTTCACGTCACCTTCTCCCCTGGGTTTATTCTCTTCTGTGTGTCTCTTTTAAGGATCTTTGTCATTGGATTTGGGGTCTACCTGAATAATTCAGGATTATCTCCACATTGTAGGATCATTGATCATATTTTAAAAGACCGCTTTATCAAGTAAGGTAGCATTTTACAAGTTTCAGGAATTAAGACTTGATGACTTGGGGTGTTCATTTTTCAACCTACTACACGTGGGTAACAGTAATCTACATTCTCATACATCAGTTGCATTGTACTCATTTCATAAATTAATCTTGTGCCATTTAATTTGGTAATCTGGTTAGTGCTAGGAATTTTTCATATTTAGGGGAGAGAGAATAATAGTAACTACAGAAACAGTATAGTTCCTTGAGACCCTAGGCATGCCGGGCACTATGACACACAAATGCTTACACGGGCCTGGGTGAAAGGTGCCGCCATTATTTGCATTTTACTGATGAGGGGACTTAAACCTGGAGCACTTAAGTAACTTGCTTCTCTGCTTAGCAAGTCGGTGACAGAATCAGCAATGAATTGGCCGTCTCCTTCAAAGTCTGTGCTCTTAAAAGTGGTCAAGACTGCAGAGAGGTAACCTCAAGTCAGAGCTGGGTGGGGACCTTGGTGTAGTAGTTTCTACCACTAAGTTGGTGGTAAGATCTTGGGCAAGTTATCCACTTCTATGAACTTGACTCCATCTAGAACAGTAAAAGGACTGTGAAGGAGGAATTAATAGGGAGGCACAAATTAAAAGAAGACCAGTGAGAAGCTTTGGGTTTGGTTGGATTCAGTTGAATTTAACATTAGATATTTCGGTTTTCTGGGAAGTTTGATTGTGGCAATTTTTTTTTTTTTTTTTGAGACAGGGTCTTGCTCTGTAGCCCAGGCTGGAGTGCAGTGGTGTCTTCATAGCTCACTGTAACCTTGAACTCCTGGGCTAAAGGGATCCTCCCACCTCAGCCTCCCTAGTTGCTGCAACTATAGGCACATGCCGCCATGCCTGGCTGATATTTTATTTCTTATAGGCTTGGGATCTTCCCATGTTGCCAAGACTGTGGCAATGCTTTTTTTTCAAAAGCATAGTATTTACTGTAGAGCTTTATAGAAATGTTAAATAGGACTATTATTTAGTTAGTCCCATTTCTCCTTGCACTGTGAACGTGGAGACTTAAAAATAAAAGGGTTGGAATTTAAAAAAAGCTTGACAATGCTTCAGTGAATTTAAATATATATAATATATATATTTCAATACTTGACATTAAAAATATTAAGAGAAAAGTATGAGGTATTATGAAAATGTCTAAGAACGATGTATTTGGAATTATTATTATTATTTGAGACGGAGTCTCACTCTCTCGCCCAGGCTGGAGTACAGTGTTGTGATCTCGGCTCACTACAAGCTCCACCTCCTGGGTTCACGCCATTCTCCTGCCTCAGCCTCCGGAGTAGCTGGTACTACAGGGGCCTGCCACCAAGCCTGGCTAATTTTTTTGTATTTTTAGTAGAGATGGGGTTTCACCATGTTAGCCAGGATGGTCTCGATCTCCTGACCTCATGATCTGCCTGTCTTGGCCTCCCAAAGTGCTGGGATTACAGGCGTGAGCCACCGTGCCCAGCCTGGAATTATTTTAATAATCTTTGTCATGCTAAAGTCAACTTTATGGTAAATAAATAATTGGAGTTTTAACTGTAGAATTTGTTTTGTTGAGATTCATTGCAAAACTGTGAGACTACTTGGCAACTCCGTCTTGGGAGATTGGTGTTGAATCTTTCTGGTAAATGTTTGATTTGGATGTTAAGCTAATGTTTGCAGGGCCCCTGCCTGTTAACATCTACCTGGCCTTTGCCTGTTTGGCCTTGACTCTTCTTCCTAACCTGGGCTGAGGTCTACAGGATCCATGTGAGGCCAGCTGTGCTCCATGGGGAGAGTCTGGTGGGCAGATCCTGGGTGATGGACTTCCCATTTCTCTCTCCTTCTCTGCTTTGCTGTCAGGAGTATCTGCTTGTCTGAAGCCTGCTGATTCTTTCTGTTCCTCCAACTTCCTTTCTGTAATGCCAGTTGGTAGCTTTGGCTTTAAAATGGGCAAACGTCCTGCTCTCCTGGTTCAGAATTAGTGATTTTTATCCTTTCAGGGATCGTGCTGTGGAACACACAGCAGCCTGTGGAGTCTGCTAAGCCCGATTCACAATGGAGCATTGATCCCTGCTGCTGTGTGGCACCCTGGCCTCTGCAGCATACACATGCTTGGGCCAGGATGAATTTTCAGTGGGTTTTAGGTCTGACACACTGGCTTTAGTTTATAGTAACATTGGGGGCTTGTGTCTCCCTAACCCCATCCTTTATAAAGTAGGGATCAGTGCCTTACAGATTTTGATGCCAATATAATTATTTATAAAATCATCACATTACATAAGATGTGCAGTTTTTCTTTCTTCACACAAGAAATGATTTTCATTTGATGTATTGATCAGTGTAGTTACTGGGAATTGAGCCCAATACATTTATTCTTTTATTTGAGATCTGCTAAAATTGTCTCTCCCTTTGGAAGACTGAAAAATGATCCAGGTTGTAAATGAGTTGTTCCAATTCTTTTCATGCCGAGCAGGGCTTTACGCTAAATTTGGGACCTGAGGGGCCAGATTTAGGATCTGGAGGGTTAAAAGTGAGACACAGCGGCTGCCTGGCCACATGCCAGATGCAGGAGGTAAGGCTGGAGGTTCATGACCAGTTTGGACATAGCTGCTGCTGCTCTGGTAAAACACAAACATCAACAATGAAAACTTGATTCCTGTGGAATATGTGCTATAATCTAGAAAACAGAGATTCTCTGGTATGGGAAATCCTTGAAGTCTTGGCATTAGTGACAGCACCTAGAAATACTCATTCCAATTCAAATGAGTCTGAAGTGGGCCCTGTAGGGGCTGCATGGGGCAATTTGCAAGTGGTGTTTGTGCCAGGAATGTTAAGTATTGATGGTGATGCTGAATTTATGAATATGGAAAAAATGCATGTACTCAGGAGGAGGATGCAAACAGATTTTAAATTTTATTTTGACATTACCTTCCAGTGCAGTGCATGGTTAGCAGTAACTGTATACAGAAAGGGCCACAGAGGATTTGGTTCCTTAAAGATGTCTGGGAGCTGCCCTGTTCACCTGGTGCCATACTTCCTCAGAAATACAGAAAGAGCACGCAGCAGCCAGCAAAGGTGTTACTTCAGCTGTTGTCCCTATTTCTTCTAATTTAGTGTTGGATGGAATGATAAAATAGTTCTAATATGCTCATATTTGTCTGTGGTAGTACACAGTAATTTTCAGTTTATTTGATATAGCTGCTATAGGTCCTCAAAATAGAGTTTTGGATTTTCTTTCTTGGTGCTGACACATTGATACCATTTGGAATACAGAAAAAACTTTCAGTGCAACACAGGTGAATTTTTTAATAGGATATACTAAGTAAGTTTAATCTCTGGCAGGGATGTCCGATCTTTTGGCTTCCCTGGGCCGTGTTGGAAGAAGAGTTGTCGCGGGCCACACATAAAACACACTAACACTAATGATAGCTGATGAGCTTAAAAAAAAATCACCAAAAAAGCTCATGTTTTAAGAAAGTTAACAAATGTGTTTTGGGCCACATTCAAAGCCTTCCTGGGCTGCATGTGTCCTGTGGGCCGTGGGTTGGACAAGCTTGCTGTAGTATTAATAAATATTGTGAAGCAGAAAGGCTGTGCTTATATAAAATTTTGATGATAAATTCTTAGAAATTAGCTGTATTTATCACACTCATTTTCTTTTAAGAAATCAGCAAAAAATGTCACCCCCCCGCCCACTTCCATTCTAGTACCATACTTTGTAACAAAAAGTTTTTGGAAAGAAAAGAGATTCTTGTTCATAGCACATCAACGTTCTTTTCTCCTATAGATGTATAAGGGAGGCAAGGTGAAAATGAGCTCGTCTTTTTAAGCTCTTGTCGTGAATCGAACCAAATCTCTTTGGTTATTTTAAGGATTATTTCCTTGGTTATTTTGCAGAGTCCCAGTTGTGTGGTATGAGTTAATGTTAACCATACACTACTTATTTGTAATGTTACCTGTTGTGGACAGCTCTGGTTTTGCTAGAGTGTGAGGTTCAGGCCCTCATTCTGCAGTCTGAGGCTGTGGTAGTGATTTGGGAGAGGTCTGCCATGTTGTCGGCCCAGCCCTCCCAGTTCGGCTCTACCAGGCAAGTCCTCCTCTCCTACTTAAGCACAGACCAAGAGTTGACATGGGATTAGGTGATATGTGGGGCCTGGTTCCTGCCATTGCAGAGCATGACAGACAGGAAGAGGGTGTGGCTTGAAACCTGGGAACCTTGTTTCTGGGGATGAGCAGGATATAGGAAGTCAGGAAGGCAGGGAGCTTTTCTGGAGCCCTCTCAAAGCAGCCACTCCCTTTACCCGTCTGCAGGACCAGGCAGAGTGGGAAGTGGGAGGTGGCTGCTCAGCACTTTGCTACCTGTTGTCTTTCCGAACTGAAGACTCAGACCATCTTTAAAAGTCCTGCGATCTAGTGGCCTGCACTGGGTGTTTGGAGGAAGACTCCTCTCATGAATAGTTTAAAGCTAGAGAATCAAGTGGTTGCCACTCCTTGTTCCCTGGGACTAGTAATTTAGGGGACCCTTAGGATCTGCACAGGTCCAGAAAGAAGAGGCATCTTACTGTGGTTGCTTCTGTGGAAGAAGAGGTATCTTACCATAGTGGCTTCCATGGCTGTGATCTTGGATGGGTGGGGCCAGATGGGGAGGAGACAGCAGGGATTTGGCTTCTTTTTCTCCCCTTCCCAGACATGTGCGGTTAGAGAGCTTCTTATCCCAGTTAGCAGAGAAGGTAAAATCTGAAGTTAGCAGAGAAGGTAAAAATCATTTTTGATTTTTTTTTCATGTCTGACTTTGAATTGTTGAATTCATCCAAGGGTAAATATTCCTCTGTATACCACACTAGCCATAAGCACACAGTCACATATACTGCACATTAGATAGAGCATGATGGTGACTTACAGGTCCTACTTAATGGAGGTGAGCGAGGTGGTTTTATGTTATTTGGCTAATTTGTATTTGTTTAAAGGATAACTAGGCTGTTTCCCTTGCCCTTCATTATCTTTCTAGTTCATAACCTTTTTCTCCAGGCACAGACCTTGGCTTTGGTTGAATGGGGAGGGAGGAATGTCTTGTTTTCTTTAGTCTGCCTTAAAGATGCTGGAGGAAGCTCAGTTGTTAGTTTCAGGTCCCTGAATTCCCCAAAAAGCAGATTTTAAAAATCTTCTTGGCCTTGGATTTTCTACCTTGTTTTGGTGGAAACTGCGCTATTGGAAGTTACCTGACTCCACCCAGCTTATCTGGGGGCTCCCAGAATTTTACTTGTATCCCATCAGATTTGCTCTTCTCCTGCTTGTAGACACTCAGGTGCCTAACCTGGGAGGTTTTCATGGGAACTTCGCAAATGCCTTCAGAAAGGTGGAGAAGGAATTGCCGTTTATTTAGTACTCAGTGTGTGCCAGGCCCTGGGTGCAAAGTTGCCAGTGTTACTTCATCAAACATTCTCACCAGCTCCTTAAGGGAGCTTAAATTAACACAATTTTGATGATGCAGAAACTGAGATCTGGAGCCGCGAGGAATAGAGATAGCTTAAGCATGTTTATTACAGAAATTCTCACTGCAACCAGTTCCTGGTTCTTTTCTTCACTCATTGGCATGTGGAAAAAGCCTGTTGATAAATTGTGATAAGAATGACTGATGTGCTGGGGTGTGCCGAGTTGTCTCTTCAGCACATCTCTCTCCTAGTGAGGGAGGCAGCTAGCCTAGTCTAGGGTTAGGCTGGAGCTTGCACTCGGGAGCCGTATTTCTGGGTTCAGACCTTGACACCACAGGCCTTCTTGTGTGACCTCAGATAACTTACTTAACCTCTTTGTGCTTCACAATTAGTGATGTTTGTTAGATAAATTAAGCAGTTGAGTACAGTTCTAGTGATCTCTTAACACTGAAGGGGTAAAGATTTCTCCTGCATGTGCCAGCTTGATCTGGCAGAGCACAGGGTTGTGGGGCCCTCTCTATGATACGTGCTAGGCTGCTGAGTGCTAAGATGTCACTTTCCTAAAATAAGTGTCCTGGATGCCGTAGGTAAGCCGCTCATTCCTCGCTCTGCCTTCCTCGGAGCACTGCTCATCCTCTCTTCGTATATCAAAGCCCCCCACACTGAACACGATTTCCTTTTGCCCCGCTGTCTGATATTTAATCCTGAGTGGTGTGGGGGGTGAAGAGAGTGGAGTGGGGCAGTAGCCAGCTTATTACAGCTCCAGCCTTACCAGCTGCCTGTGTGGTGGCCTTTTAGGGCCATCGGGCCCTCCTGCTCTACAGGATCTCTCTCCCACCTGTTGCAGTAATGAGTGAAACCCTAAAGCCTTTCATTCCCTGGTCAGACAAGATGCTGGGAAGGCAGCGTTCCTGGGAGAGGCATCAGGCTGATATTCACATCAAAGGAACGAACAATTCCTTTCTTTCTGAGTAGGCTGTTTTAGAGACGACAGGATAGACATACCTTGAGAGTATTGAGATGACTTGGGAAAAAGAGGCATGGATAGTCTGCAGATACAAAGAATACTTTTTTCTGATTCAGGTTTTATTTGGGGCCAGCATGCTTCTGCACGCTCCTGACTTCACACAGATTCAAATAGAGCTTGTCCAGAACAAAGACGGTTTCTACTAATTTTTTACATTCCATTTTTATGAAACATTCTCAGAGTTCTAAGGAAAAGAGAATCCTGTTGTTCTGTGAGATTACATTAAGAACCACTATATTGGTTATCTGATTTCCTTTTTCTTTCCTTTGAAGCTCTACGTTGATCTCTGGAATTAATGTCAGTGAGCTTTTGAGGTCTCTAAAATGAGAATGGGAAGCACCCTTTCAACCTTTCAACCCTGAGAAGTTGAATGAAATTGGTGTGGGGATATCTGTGGTGTCAGATTTCCTTTAGATTTTTCATTTAACCCCTTGAGCCTTGAGCTAAAGGCACTGATTTTGTTCATGAGGGGCCTGCTCCCATTCTTGGGTCCCGTTCTTGAGCCATGCTGACTGGAGATGACTGGTGACAACCACATCCAACTGCCCACAACTGTCTTCAGGAAGCTGGAGAATTAGAATAGTATTGTCTGCTCTGAAACAGCCTGGAGAATTTTAGAGCTCTCTGGGAGCAGGGTGGGGTATGGGATAAGGGAAGATGTGATGAAAGAGCAGCCTTTCCCAGTTAGAACAGATGTAGGAAGCGAGCAGCCCCAGAAACATCTGGAAAACTCTTAAAGTGCAGGCTAGTCCCTGTGCACCCCATAAGGTCGACTGATTAGAGGCAGTGGAGGCAGATGTCAGGGTCAGCTATCTGGGATGCCCTTCATAATTCCTGTTTTCTTCCCCAGGGTATGTTTGTGCTATTATTAAATGATTACACATGCTTGTTCATTCCTTCCTAGTGTATACTTTCTAGCTAATGTCATTTGAAGCTAAAAATAAGTCTGGTCCTTAGTTAGAGTTCCTGAGATTTTTCTGCCCAGCCGTCTGTCTTTCTCCTGAGATTTGGGTCTTCTCACATCATAGTGAAGTTTATCCTCCTAGTCTGTCTTTGCATAGCTGTAAATGATGGGAGATTCTGGATGATGAGACAAAGTTCCCAGCTCACTACCCAGCTATGACCTGCATAGGGGGACAGGAGCATAGGTAGTCCTGTGGCGAAGCATTGGCCTGGGGGACAGGCCTAGGTGCTCACTGCCTGGTGCTTTGGGGCACCATTTCCCCTTTCAGAGAACCAGAGTCCTCTTGCATAGAATGAGATCATGGAATAGCAGTGCATTCTAGAAACTGCCCGTCTCCTTTTTTTTTTTTTTTTTTTTTTTAAAGGCAAGCCTTGTCTTTAAACAATTTTGTATGGAATCTCAGTTTAAGAGGGTATTTACTGTCCATGGAACTGACAATCATTGCACTCCCTCTTCTCTTCATTTGCTGATGTGGTTCCCAGGCATGCCTGCAGTTGAGGGCAAGACAGTTTCCGATCTACTGCCATTGGAGGATCTCCCAAACCCTGTGGGCTCTTGAGTTTCTGATTACTGCCCAGGGATGGCCATTAGCCTTGAGTTAGGGGGAGTATTTCCACAGAGGTGAGAAGGTAGTTCTGTGGATTTCTAAAGGTTTAGGGGGAACTGGCCTCACCAGATGGTGAGAATTTTACTAATGATGGCTGCTAATGAGGGACACTTCCCATGTTCCTGGTAATAAGAGTTGTGGCAATTTTGTTTCCTTGGGAAGGTCCTAAACAAATGACTTAACCTATTCTGTTAGTAGTGGGAATTGGAAGTCATTTTCATGAAAGTGGTAATTATATTACAAACATCAACAGGGAGACCCATTAGATAAAGTGGGATAGGAAAGAACAAGACAACCCCTATTGGGCATTTTGAAAAGCTGATAAAGTAAATGGTCATTTTAAGAAAGGTCTCAAAGACTCCTTCAACTAGAAAACTTCTTATGCTGACCTTGAAATTAGGGCAAACTGACAAGAACAACTTATTTGATAGGAATTTTTGGGTTTTGCACAGTGGTTCTAAGTGAGGTTCTCAGACTTGGGTTCCTGTGATTATTCTCAGCCAACATGAATTTCATGTAATTTTTAAACTTTAAAATCTGAGTGTCTTAAAGTGTTTTCTATCATTTATGAAAGTCTGTTTTAATTTTTTTTTTTTTGTAATAAGTCAGTGTTTCTCCAACCAGTGTCCTCCAGAACCCTTTAAGAAGACATTGTTTGGGTCCTTGAAAATTATTTTTCTTCAAAAATTTTCTGAATTTTATTCAAGTTTGAGAAATACAGACTAGGAGACAGGTTGGGGTATAATCATGTGCCACATAGCATTGTTTTGGTCAACAGTGGACCACATGTATGAGGACACATATAATCCCATACAATTATAATGGAGCTGAAAACTTCCTATTGCCCAGTGACATCATAGTCTTCAGAAGATTGTAGCACAACGCATTATTTGTGTTTGTGGTGGTGCTGGTGTAAACAAACCTACTGTGTTGTCAGTCATATAAAAGTATTACACAATTCTGTTCAGCACATGATTCTTGATAATAAATGACTATGTTATAGGGTTATGTATACTTTTAAATTATTATTTTAGAGTGTTCTAATTAAATAAAAAGTAACCTGTAAAAACAGCCTCAGGCAGGTCCTTCAGGAGGTATCTAGAAGAAGGCATTGTTATCCTGGGAGATGACAGCTCCCTGTGTGTTATTATTGCCCCTGAAGACCTTCCAGTGGGACAGGACGTAGAGGTGGAAGACAGTGATGTGGATGGTCCTAACCCTGTGTAGGCCTAGGCTAATGTGTGTGCCTGTTTTTTAGTTCTTAACAAACAAAATAATAAAAACATATATAAAAGAGCTTATAAAATAAGGATATAAAGAAAGAAAATATTTTTGTAAGCTGTACAATGTGTTTGCATTTTAAGCTAAGCATTTTTACAAAAATCAAAAAGTTAAAAAAAATTAAAAGTTTATAAAGCAAAAATGCCACAGTAAGCTAAGGTTAACTTATTAAAGAAATAAAAATATGTTTCAGAAAGTAAATTTAGTGTAGCCTAAGTGCACAGTGTTTATAAAGTCTATAGCAGTGTGCAGTAATGTCCTAGGCCTTCCTGTTCACTCACCACTCACTCACTGACCCATCCAGAGCAACTTGCAGTCCTGCGAGCTCCATTCATGGTAACTGCCCTATACAGGTGTACAATTTTTCTGTACCATATTTTTCTATGTTTAGAGAGACAAATATTTGCCTTTGTCTTACAGTTACCTACAGTATTCAGTATAGTCACATGCTGTACAGGTGTATAGTCTAGGAGCTATAGGCCATACCAGCCTAGGGGTATAGTAGGCTTGATATGGTTAGGCTGTGTCCCCACCCAAATCTCATCTTGAATTCCCACGTGTTGTGGGAGGAACCTGGTGGGAGGTAATTGAATCATGGGGCAGGTCTTTCCCATGCTGTTCTCATAATAGTGAATAAGTCTCATGAGACTTAATGGTCTTATGAGGGAGAGTTTCCTTGCCCAAGCTCTCTTTGCCTGCTGCCATCCACGTAAGATGAGACTTGCTCCTCCTTGCCTTCTGCCATGATTGTGAGACCTCCCCAGCCATGTGGAACTATAAGTCCATTAAATCCTCTTTCTTTTGTAAATTGCCCAGTCTTGGGTATGTCTTTATCAGCAGCATGAAAGCAGACTGATACAAGGCTCTACCATCTAGGTTTGTGTAAGTGTACTTTGTGATGTTCACACAATGACAAAATTGTCTAACTATACGTTTCTCAGAACGTGTCCCTGTCATTGACACATGACTATAACTAAGACCACAGGTTACATGAATTCCTTTCATATGTGTTTGGAATAACTTGTTTTTTTGCTTTGTCTCATTTTTCAGAAGGGAGATAAAGTGAACTAATTTGCATTGTGTATGTGCTCTGTGTGTGTGTGGTGTGCATGTATGACAGGCAATCTACTGTTATGCTACAGTTTACTTTTGCTCTCTTTTCTGAATAAATGTGCAAAATGTGTATGGAACCTGTTGTGAAGGTGCTGGCCACATTTTCTGGTGCTTTAAGGACAAGTGATCCTTATTCTGCTTGAGAAATCTTCACGGCCTCATTTTTCACTGCATCAGGTAATTTAAGTCTATGTTCTGGGCCTTCCTCATGCTGATTTCTTCTTAGAGATTTATTGCACTTTCTATGATTCCCAACATCTCTTGACCAGGCTGGTCAGACCTGTCTCTCAATTGTTCCACGATTCACTTTGATTTTATCAGCCTCAGACCCTTGCTTCATATTAGACCTCTTATTTAAAATGTCTTACCTTCCATTTATCTAAATCCCAACTTAATGTTTGGACTAAGTCATAGCTCTTCAGTGAATGGGAGTGAAGCTGTACGAAATCATTGCATTCTATCCAGGTCCTGCAAAATTGGATATGTGAGAAAGAGAAGCTGAAATGCCCTTCTCTGTAAGGTTCTCAGTCATTTCTGTTGTTTCTTTCATCTTGGCTTCAGGGAAGGTGTAATTTCTTTTAGCATTGTGTAGGTGAGGCCAGTCATTGCAAGAAGCCTTTGTAAAATAACATGTAACTATTTGGGCTTACAAAGTGGAATGTACTTAGCTCCCATCGAGTAGAAGGGAGGGTTCCCTTCATGTATTTCTGCCACTCATGCTCCCAGCTCCTATTCTGCTTCCATCTCTCTCCATGAACAGTTTATAGGCAGGAGGGCAGGACCTGGAGGGTAACAGAAATCGCCCTCTTACCTGGCTCAGGAAACCAGCATCCCATCTGTGATTCAGTTGCCACTGTAGTGTTTATCCACTTGAGGGCAGATATCACCCCATATGCCTGGGAAGATGGGTTTGCTTATGACCTCAAAGGACAATTGGAGGGCTCTCAAACTTGGGTACCTGTGGTAATTCAGATACAAAACCAAGCATCCAACAATCCTGTAAGAATGTTGCGTGGAGATTTTGAAGACAGTTCAGTTAAAAACTCCCCCAGTCATTCTCTTCTCTCAGCTACTCCACACAATTTAATCCTTAATGATGTTTTGTCATGTTCCCCTTTTTCATACAGTACACACTCAATAATGCTTTTAGTCATATTGTTTCTTGAAATAAATTGAAAATACTGGCCAGGCGCGGTGGCTCACGTCTGTAATCCCAGCAGTTTGGGAGGCCCAGGCGAGTGGATCATGAGGTCAGGAGATCGAGACCATCCTGGCCAAAATGGTGAAACCCGATCTCTACTAAAAATACAAAAATTAGCCGGGCATGGTGGCATGTACCTGTAGTCCGAGCTACTCAGGAGGCTGAGGCAGGAGAATCGGTTGAATCCAGGAGGCGGAGGTTGCAGTGAGCTAAGATTATGCCACTGCACTCCAGCCTGGGTGACAGAGTGAGACTCTGTCTCAAAACAAACAAAAAAAAACGCCTGAAAGCTGGGACCATATTGCCTATGCAGTTATCCATCAGTAAATACTTGGTTGATTCCAGTGCAAGGAAAAGGTTGACCCAGTTTGATTAACCTTCTGGGGTCAGCAGATTACTTTTATCCCTTCCAATTGGTTTAATTCATAATGATTTTTATTTGTATCAGGTAGATAAATTATAATGTTGCATAGATGGAAAATGCTCTGTTGAATGGGAATCTGAATTTTCCTTATAAGGCTTAACATTTATAGTCTTACTGGGCTGCTAGATAGTTATTGGAAAAAAGAGAATGACACATTCATGATTTAGTGGGGGGATTGCTGATTTGACTCATTTGGCAATGGGGTCTGCCGATGGTGCATACATCACAGATAGGAAAAATACTTTTTCTTCCACCCTCTCCAGAATAGTTTAGGGTAAGGAGAACCAGAGAACATGTGTTAAATGAATCCAGATCAAACCTACTAGTTATACAAATGATTTAAGGGTTATTGTGGAAATTTACATAAAACTCAGACTCAGCATAAAACAGTACAAACACCAAGGCCAAATGAGTTACCATAGTAATAAAGTACACACAGGGCAACGTGCCTGTGGTATAGGGAAGGCTGTATTTAAAGTACTTCTGGAATGTCAGTTTCAGAAACTGAAAAAGATGCTAGAAGTTTGATTTTGTGTGATCAAACATCATTTAGAAGCTAAGGAACAGAAGGAATATTAAGGTACCCAAAGAATATTAAGGAACCTAGGAATGTTTGTGTTTGGGGTGATTAGAGCTTCTTGCAAGCTTAGAAGTAGGAAGCTAATGATAAGGGATCATAAAAAGAACAAAATAGATTGTTTTAACTCCGAAGGATTGTCTTTTTCTTTAGAGAAAATTGGATCACTTATAGGCAGCCGATCTGGTTAATAATCTGACTTTTATCATCCCCAACCAAAACATCCAGATGCATTTTGTTGCCTTCCCCTGTCTAATGTGAAATAGTGGTTCAGTATACCATTCATTTTTCATTAAGAAATTGTCAGCTGCTGTTGACAAACAGGTAATGAGTTTGACACAGGATCGATGTGCTGTCAGTCTTGAGCACAGGCATGTGTTTATTTTGTAATGTGGCTTCTTGCATGGGCTTAGTTTAAAGAGTTGTTTTTGACTCCAGGGAACCTATAAATAAACTTCATTCTAATAACGATTTTACAAGTTTCATCAAGTTTTTAAGAGAGATGATCAGTTTTTTGAGCCATTTTACTTTTTAGAGTGAGTTTGGAGTTGAGAATTAAACTTTGATACTTCCTGTTGTCCATCCCCTGGCCAACACACACATTATTATAATAGCATTTACCAAGTGGCTTTTTTCTGTATGTTAACATTTACATTGATGTTCCCATAGGTTACAATTGAGAATTTTTAGGAAGGTTCTTCAAAATCCTTTGTTGCTTAACTCTGATAATTTTTCAATTTGGGGAGCTGGTTTGATTTTGCCAAAAACAAAAACCTCATCATTGAAATACAGTTACTTTAAACAATTAATGTAACAATAAACAAAATTCGGGAACTGTAACAGGAAAAAAAATCGCCCATGATCTTATTATCAGTAAAGCACTGTTATCATTTCTATATTTTTCATTCTCTTTTTTTTAAGGATCATGCTTAGTTTCTCATACACATATGGAGGAGCAGGCTGTAGCAGGAAGAGAGATGTGATCAGTCGCCCCTTTCTCTTTGGTGGTTGAGGCTCTCTAGCTGAGTGTAGCTGGTTCTCAGAAAGGCCCTGTGTCATGCTGCAGAGACTAGGTACATTCCCCAGTACCTCTCCAGCCCATTCTCTGAGGAGCCATCCCTGTCATCTGGGAGGCCTCTGCCTTCCTTCTCTGGTACATGGAAGCAGCAGAAGGAACAGGTGCCCTTCTGTCTTCTCTTGAGAAGTCCTCCCCTCCCTTCCTGTAAGGTGACAGGCCTCAACGTTTTTGGCACCAGGGACTAGTTTCATGGAAGACAATTTTTCCACAGATGGGGTGGGGTGGGGATGGTTTGCAGGGTGATTCAAGTGCATTACATTTATTGTGCCCTTTATTCCTATTATTACATTGTAATATATAACGAAACAAATATATAAGTCACCATAATGCAGAATCAGTGGGAGCCCTGAGCTGGTTTTCCTGCAACTAGACGGTTCCATCTTGGGGTGATAGGAGACATTGACAGATCATCAGGGATTAGATTCTCATTAGGAGGGTGCAACCTGGATCCCCTGCATACACAGTTCACAATAGGGTTTGTACTCCTATGAGAATCTGACGCTGCTGCTGATCTGACAGGAGGTGGAGTTCAGTCAGTAATGCTCGCTAGCCACCATCTCATTTCCTGCTGTGCTGCTAGGTTCCTGACAGGCCATGACAGGTAGCAGTCCATGGCCTATGGGTTGCAAACCCCTGATTTAAGGGACATCAGGAAAGTCCAGTTGGGTTCCTGTTAGGATGGTGGTTTTTTAGACAGGGTCTCACTCTGTTGCCAAGGCTGGAGTGTGGTGGTGCCATCACTGCTCACTGCAGCCTTGACCTCTTGGTCAAGGCTGTGATCTTCCTGCCTCAGCCTCCTGAGTACATGGGACTACAGGTATAGTGCCACTGCACCCTGCTAATTTTTCAAATTTTTGTTGAGTTGGGATCTCACAGTGTTGCCCTTGGGGTCTTTAACTTCTGGGCCCAAGGGATGCTCCTGCCTCCGCTTCCTAGAATGCACCCAAACATGGTGTTTCAGATATGCCACAATGCTCCACTGCAGATCTCACCCCACACCTGACCGGGGAGCAGCCCAGGGTCTTGGGATCACTCACTCCTTTCTCTTTGGTAGTTGTAGCTCTCTAGCTGAGTGTAGCTGGTTCTCAGACAGGCCCAGTGTTGTGCGGCAGAGACTGGGTCCGTTCCCCACTACCAGCCCGGGCACCCCTCACTCGTGGGCCCGCCCCTTTCCTCTTTGTCTCCCATCCCTGGCTTGGTTTCCTGGAGGAATGCCTTGAGAGAAGCTGCAGCCAGTTTGTGCTGGTGAGGAAAGCATAGCTTTCAGGAGCTTGTCCTCTGGTCCCCATCCTGCCTGCCTTCTCACTTGGGGTGGGAGGCCTGGGGAGATCTGCCTGTTCTCACTCGCATGGCAAAGCTGATCCTGGTGTCTGTTGTTTGTCTGGCCAGGAAAGGCCAGTGCCCAGGATGTGCTTCCTTAGTGCTTCCACATGTGAGTGGCTGGGCTGGGGTGGGTTAGTCGAGGTTGTTGTTACTGTCAGCACCTCTCTGATCAAACAGAAGTACAGAGAGGGAGGTTCTGTATTCACACAAAAAAGAAGGGTATTAAACATAATTTGTTTGAGTAGATGCCTTAGAAATAGAATTCACAGCAGAATGCCCTCTTTCCAGTAGAGAATAATTCAGGACCCCATACTGTAGCATGGTGGAGCATGTTTGGAAGTCACCCATCCCCATTATCAGTGGAAGTGCCCAGATCATTATTCTGAGCACAGGATCTTTTTCTAAGAGGATTTTATGGTTTTAAAGGGAGTTTGGAAAAGGGACATTTGGGAAGCTTGAAGTGATGGGACAGAAATATCGATTTGTAGGGTGAATAATTAGACTCCTCCTCGATGTTCAGGTCTTGCTTCAGTGTCCCCTGCTTGATGATTTTCTAGTGGCTGCAATATATGACCATTATATGTTGCAGAAGTTATAGTTATTTGTTTAAACACCTTTCTCCTCTGTTAATCTGTAAGCTCTTTAAAGGCATAACCTCCCCTTTTTCTTTTTCTTTCCCTGGAGCAACTATTATATATACAATAAAGATTTATTGAAATGAATCAGATAGTGTCTTTTTATTTTTGGGAAAAAACATAGTTTTCCAGAGTAAATTTAGAAGTTATTTGCTTAATTGAAAAAATATAATCCTTAATCAAAAAACTTAATTTTAAAGAGGGTTTGCACCAAGCTTAAACACTGGTGTGTGTGTGTGTAAATATACATTTTTAAATGTAATATATGTATTTCTCCTTTCCCCTGGTATAAGCATTTCGTGAGAAGAGGATAATCATCAACCACATGAGTTAATCTGGGGGAATGTCTGGGAAGTGGGAGGTTGAGGAATGCCACATTGTTGAATACATTGAGAGCATTTCTGGTTTCAATTTGGTTTACCTACTCTTGGTCTGGGAGATCTGGAATGCTGCCCTGGACTTTCGGTTTTGTGTGAATTGGCTCTGAAGAAAAGGATTGCTAGAATTAGCTGTTGGAATGAGGAGCGGCAGAGACTGGGCTCATGAGATGCGAGTGGACTGGAATCTGTTCTCTGAGATGTTGCCTTGAGTTTGACTTGTTGATGACAGACCCATACTGGAAATATTATTCCGCTGTTAATAAGAACATTTTATTTTCACATGCAACTTGTTAAATATGTAGCCAAAAATCTTGAAACAAAACAAATCCCCTCCCCACTCAAAAAACTTTTCTGGAAGTGGTTACTTAATAGTGCATGTTTCAGTAGACAGTTGAATGAAACACTAAGATAAAGAAAACGTTCCCTGAGGGAAGAGTCCTGGGTTAACTTAATGGCTTAGAAAGGTGCTGTAATCAACTAAGTTTTCATGCCTCTTTCTTTTTCTCATTACTGCCATTTCCCTTATTCTGATTTACTGATTATTTATTTTCTTGAATAATACATTTTAAAAGAGTATTTGTTTCTCTCACTTTAACTCAGATTTATCACAGTTTGAAACTTCTATTTAATGTATTAATAAAATTAGTTTTAGTAGGAGTAGTAAATTGAGGATGTGACAAGCGAATAAATTACTAAAGGCTCAAAACAAAAAGCAATACAAAAAACCTGAAAGGAAAAAAACCCCAAAATACATCCCCAAACCTGTTTGCCCACATCTACTATCTTTAAGAACCAAGTAAGAATCTCAGTTCTGCAGCACCTTTCCTCGTTCTTCTTTTCATAGTTTGTACCCTTTGATTTGTGATGCCTTTTACTTCACCCCAAACCCCCGTGACATTTAAGATGCATGCTATACAAAATACGGTTCCTGGCTAACCAGCTCCATAACCCTTGTTAAGCTTTTTCTATTCTGCAGAGGCAATAGCTCTGAAATATAGAAGTGATTGCATTAAATCCTTGGCTGGCAATTTTGTGTGGGATTGGGTATTGAAATGCAGCAAAGCAAATAATGAAGGCATATGTTTACCTATAATTCTTTTTACCTTGGGAGAAGGATTAAATAGGAACAGTTTGGTTGTTGTCAAATTCTTAACAGTTGCTTTCAAGCATGAAACAGTCCCCGGGCTCTGGGAGGATTTACTTAGCAGTTTGAATAGAGAGGTCTTTACTGCTAATGGAACTGAGATGGCAGGCTTAAGCAATGGGGTGCTTTGTAGCCTCTTTAGCCACTTGAGAAGATGTAACATCAAATAGCTGAAACCATCCTAATCTCCATTGGTGTTTAGGAAGTTGTGCAAAGATTGGTGAATAAATAATTCAGGGTTGTATGAATGTCTGGATGCCAGGAGTGTTGAGAGTATCTAAAAGCTTGATTCACAGAGGATTTAGTTCTGGGAGAAACTCTGGAGCCCCTCCTGGAGCTTGGCCCCAGGGAACATTTACATATGATGACATTTTCTAAGAAAGAAAGAACTTTCACTTGGGATTGACTGGGCTTTGTAAAGCAACATTTCACCGGGGACTCCAGTCCTGGAAAAGTGTTATTCGTAAAATAAAGAATATTTTCAGTGCAGATGGTTGGCAGTTGCTGCTGTGTGTGTATGAATGTGTGTGTGTTTAAAATACAGGATGGTGATGATTATTTAGGATCTTAAAGAACCATTTAAGTTCTATACTACTTAATGGTTAAGCTTTAAGGAATCACTTGTTGAAGACACAGGGGAGAAGTAGTCACAGTTGGTCTGTTGAAGCTTCTGCTTCACGCTCTCATCATCTGTTTCAGACCTTAATAAAGACGTCCCGAATGTGTTGTCCAATGAACAGGTGGGCAGCAGGTGTTGGGAACCCATTGGATATATGAATATTCACAAATATTCGGACTCTCCTCCTGAGCATAGAGTAGATAGCAGTTCCCTGTTCATTTGGACATAGGCGTGACCATATGACTTGCTTTGGCCAATTAAATGTCACTTCTGAGCAGAAGCAGGAAAGCTCGTGCTTGTTTCACCACATCCTCTGCCATGGAAACTTGCAATTGATTCTTCAGCCCCAGGGTGAGGATGACTTGAAAAAGAGCTCCCAGCTGATGGCCAGTGGGCATGGAGGGTGCACAAGAAGTGATATGTTCCTTGATATTTTGTGATTGTTACTGCAGCATGACAGCCTGCCCCGATGAATACAACCTAAAAAGTACTAGATTTTTCTCTAGGAGAAAACCACTCAGGCAGTCCATGGGTGTTTCCCTACCTTAGGCTGAGTAGAGAACTTCCCATGGTGATGTGGTGGACAGAAGTTAGGGCAGAGAAGCCGCTGGCTGCTACACAGGAACCACTGTACCAGGCATTGGCCTTTCTCCTTTGTTTCTTGTTATCTGTCTCTCATAGGTTGCTACAACATTCTTTCTCTTCCTGCCTCTACCCGCTAAGTCTGTTTCTATCCTTTGATGGTATCTTGGTGGGAATTCTCAATTTTATGCTAACCAAACATGGAAAGCAACTTCTGTCCTTCCGTTACATGACTTGGAATGCCTGGACCCCTGACCCCTCTTCTCTGCCACAGATGAGGACAACTCTATGTCCTAGAGTGGGTGAAAGTGCTTGTAATTGCCAAGTGAGGGAGATTCACATGCTTTCACCAAGCCAGAGCCGGGCGGCTGGGGAATTGGATTCTAGACCTATTGTCCTTAGGTGCATTGCAGTGCTTGAGAGAATCTGCTTTTCACAAATGTTTTCCACTCTTCACAAAGCTCTTGGGAATTGGAAATATAATGCACACTTTATAGAGGGAAGTTGAGGCTCACAGAAGGTGAGTACTGTGCTCAGATCATCACATGGACACGATATCACTGAAGCAGCTCCAAAGAGTCTCTCATTCCAAGATGTACACTCTTTCTACTGCAGTATTACACACTTCTGAGTGTGATTAAATAGGCATAGTTGAAAGAGGCAGAAGTATTTGAACCTATCAAAAGCCAGTTCAAATAGATCATAACAGTAATACAGCAACAACGAAATAATAATAGGCTGGGTGCAGTGGCTTACACCTATAACTTCAGTGATTTGGGAGGCTGAGGAGGATTGCTTGAGGCCAGGAGTTTGAGACCAGTCGGCAACCTAGTGAGACCCCGTGTCTACTAAATAAATAAATACATAAATAAATAAACAAACAAAACTTTATAAAATAATAGCAGCTAAAACTTATACAGTGAAATATTCTAAGGCCTTTAAGTTTATTAATGCATTTAATCCTCATAACACTGTGAGTAGATATTCATATGAGGCAGTAGAGGCACAGAGAGGTTAAGAAACTTGCCCAAGGTCACATAGCTAATAATTGGTAAACTGGGATTTGAACCCAGACTCTAGAATCCTTGATCTAAAGAACGAATGTCTGAAACTCTGTTAAATTAAGACTAAACGAATATTTTTTAAAGACCTTTTTTTAGAGCAGTTTTATGTTCACAGAAAAATTGAGAAGGTGCTAGAGTTCCCATATAGCCTTGCCCCCACACATGCATAGCCCCCATTATCAACAGCTCCCACAGAGTGGTGCATTGTTAAAGCTGATGAACCCACATTGACATGCCATTATCACCCAGAGCCACAGTTTACATTAGTGGGCCACATTTGATGTTGAACATTCTGTGGGTTTGAACAAATACATAATGGCATATATCTACCATTATAGTATCCTACAGGGTATTTTTACTGCCCTAAAAATCCTCTGTGTTCTATCTATACATCCATCACCTGATTCCAACCCCTGACGACTGATGTTTTTACTTTCTCCATAGTTTTGCCCTTTCCAGAATGTCATATAGTTGGAATCCCAAAATATGTAGCTTTTTCAGATTGTCTTCTTTCACTTAATAATATGCATTTAAATTCCCTCCATGTCTTTTTGTGGCTTGATAGCTCATTTCTATTTAGTGCTGAATAATACTCTTATTGTCTTTATGTACCACAGTTTATCCATTCATCTACTGAAGGATATCTTGGTTGCTTCCAATTTTGGCAAATTCTGTATAAAGCTGCCATAAACATCCATGTACAGGTTTTTGTGTGGACATAAGTTTTCAACTCCCTTGGATAACTATCAAGAACTGTGATTGCTGGATCATATGGTAAGAATATGGTTAATTTCGTAAAAAACTGCCCAACTGTCTTCTAAGTGGCTAGACCATTTCTCATTCCAGTGATGAATGAGGGTTCCTGCTGCTCCATACCCTAGCCAGAATTCGGTGGTGTCAGTGTTCTAGATTTTGACCATTCTAATAGATGTGTGAGAAGAATATTCTAAAAATTGAATTTTTATAAATAATAACATGGCCTGCATTTTCTGAAACAGGTAGTGTATTTGTTCTTTTTTTTTTTTTGGTTTAAGAATCCTAAAATATGTACTGTGTATATGCATTATTTCTTTATCTTTCAAGCTTCTAGCTACTTCCTTCACCCTCTCACACCCTCCTTACCATGGCAGCCAGGGTTCATGGTCAGGCCTCTCATATGCTGCTATGAGAGGAATTGATACTGGGCTCCCAGTGGTCTATACTGGGTTTCCTGTGGTCTGTGCTGGACTCCCTTATTTATCTGTTTTGTCCTTTCAAAAAGAGCTATTAACAGGGCTCTTGTCTGTAGGATGTAAACAATGAGAAGGAAGGACACCCTAGGTAAATATCTTGGGATGGTGCTGAAATTTGTTAGTCATCAAGAGATGCTGTCCTGTGGAACCCTAGGGAGTCAGGGTTTTTACAGAATGGCAAGCCCCAAGTCAGGCCTGCTGCCCTCCTGCAGGGCTGGAGAGGACAGTGAGATGGGCACAGGAGAAAATGACGTCCCTGCTCAAGTCAGTTTCAGCATCAGGCAGCAGGTACATGATGCTGCTAGGGGAGTAGGGGAAGCTAGATTCTTGTATTTTTCTTTTAATCTGAGAGTTGAGAGTGAAATACTTCACTAGGCCCAGCTTTGTGTATGTGTCTGTTGAGGAGAGAGAAAGAGAATAAAAATTGGGCTTGTTGAAACAAGCCAAAGTTCAGCCAAGTTCTCATCTGAACCTCTAATCCCTCCAAGATTTTTTTCCAGGCATAAGAAGAAAAATCATTTTCTAAAACTTTCCATTTCTGATTTTTCTGTGATTCTGGGCAGTCAAACTTGTGTAAAATTTTTATGATACTTTTTTATTTTATAAATTCTCAGCATGTTAAATTTGCTTATTTTAGTTTGAATTTTTGGAAATTATAATTTTTCTATTACTCTTCTTGGCATAGGTAATTTCTTGTTGGGGTGATATTTTACAATTTAGTTGCTTAAAACGATTTTGCTTTTAGTGTAAATCTTACCTTTTTTTGGAAAAATATGTATTGGGTGTTTGTCAGAATCACTTTGTTTTTAACCCTTTTTCTGATTATGAGTCTAATATTGTTATTGTAGGAAAAACTAGGAAATACCAGAAAGTATTAAAAGGAAGATAAAACATACTACCTATTCAAGGTAGCACCACTAACAATTTGTTGTATTTTTCCAGATTTGCATGCATGTATATATGTATTATACATGTGTACTTACTGTTGTGTATAATAGTGAATACAGCTATATATATATAGGCAGTTTTTACAGCCTGCCTGTTTCAGTGATTGAGATCATCATCATTTTTCCATGCTTGGAAATAGTCTTAGAAAATATGATTTTTAATAGCTGCAAATGACTTTAATACTATTCCATAATTTATATATTCTTACTTTTTGGGTTGTTGGTATTAAGCCTACTAACAGTTTTTCATTATTAATAATGTTACCTTGAGCGTCTTTGCTTGCATGTTTTTATGAGGCTTAACAGTTTAGGTAAGAGGCCTAGAATATTAAAAATAACTCTTATTCACAAGCTCCTCCCATGTGACAGGCATTTGACACTTTACTTACCCCCAGAACAACCATGTGAGGTAGGTGGCATTGTTCCTCCTAAAAAAACAAACTGGTGGCTGCAAGCTGGTCAGCCATGGAGGTGGACACAGGACTTTCTGGACCAACCCCAGCTCTTTCTTGCTGCACTGTTCTGCCTTGGGCACACTTGGAGAGAACTGTGAGACCAAATTATGAGAGAAGGACTCTAGAAAATCATGCAGAGGGTGGGGGTAACTATTATGATGAAACATACTGGCCAGTACTGGTGGATCTCAAACTGGATCAGGCAGGTGTATACTGGAAACCATTATACAGATCCTCTTTCCCCTGCCTCTGGGATTTTACATTTTAAAAATAAGGTCTCCTGAAGTAAAGTGATTTGCCTGAGGCCATACAACTAAATATTTATAGCGGTGAGTGGGACTTCAACTCCCAGCAACTGCTTTTCCCAGCAACTGCTCTTCCATGTTCTTTCCACTGTACTTAACTCTACAGGCTTCCCAGAGGATGAAGACTAGAGGTCTGAACTCTGTATTCATAATGAGGTCAGAGTACATCCTTAAAGGGACATCTCCCCCAGTTATCTAGTTTGAAATCAGTTAGCCTCTACTGAACTATGAAGATGGCAGTACTGTAGACTGACTGACTGGATTTGGATCCTAGTTCTACCTTTTTCTTGTCATGTATCCTGGGCAAGTTTCTTAACCTCTCTGTGTCTCAGATTCTGCTTTTTTTTTTTTTTTTTTTGAGACAGGGTCTCACTCTGTTGTCCAGGCTGGAGTGCAGTGGCGTCATCATGGCTTACTGCAGCCTTGACTTCCTGGGTTCAAGTGATCCTCCTCCCAAGTAGCTGGGATTATAGGTGCGTGCTACCACATCCAGCTAATTTTTGTATTTCTGGGTAGAGATGGGGTTTTGCCACGTTGCTCAGGCTGATGTTGAATTCCTGAGCTCAAGCAATCAGCCCACCTTGGCCTACCAAAGTGCTGGGATTACAGGTGTGAGCCACCACACCGATCATCAGATTCTGCTTTTATTAAATAGAGACAGCAGTAGTATCTACTGCATGAGATTGTTGCGAAGGCTGCATGAGTGCACTGTGCAGAGCTCCTAGAACAGTGCTGGGCGTGTAGCGAGCCTGGTGTAGGTGTAGCGAGCCTGGTGTGTGTGTAGCGAGCCTAATGTGTGTATCAGCTGCTGCTGCTGAGTAACCAGGCACATTCCCTCTGCTGTTCCTCCATTAGCTACCATTTTCAAGGAACTCAAAATAATCACTTTTTGCCTCTAACAGAATTTCCAGAAACTCTACAAGAGCTTGAAATGCATCTATAGTGGTCAGGAGCGTATATATTTAGGGAGAGTAATAAGATAAAATCTTTCATGAAAAAAGCTTTTAGAAGACTAAGAAAACATAAAGGTCTTTTTAAGCAGGCACCAGAATGTCATCTCAAATCTGTTTCCTTTGTATCTTGATAGGAAAGTAGTTAAAACAACCTAATAGCTTATCAATAAATCAGAAGTTTCCAGATTTCGTGATTTGCTTTTGCTTGCTAGTAGTTTTCCCAACTCTTATCAAATTGGATACAAATAGATGTTTTTAAAAGTCAAGTTGCCCACACTATTTGATTCAGTTTGCTATTTTTGGCTTAAAAATGAAGAAGGAATATGGCCTAATTCTTGCCCTGTGGTGAAATTATATTGCAAGGTAAGAGAATAGAAAATAAAGCTTTTCATTATCACCTCTCCATGACCTCTTGAATGAAAAGGTTGGGAGTTTGAGAGGTTCTTTTTTTTGAGACAGAGTCTCGCTCTGTCACCCAGACTGGAGTGCAGTGGCGTGATCTCAGCTCACTGCAACCTCTGCCTCACGGGTCCAAGCGATTCTCCTGCGTCAGCCTCCTGAGTAGCTGGGATTACAGGCACCTGCCATGATGCCCGGCTAATTTTTGTATTTTTAATAGAGACTGGGTTTTGCCATGTTGGCCAGGCTGGTCTTGAACTCCTGACGTCAGGTGATCTGCCTGCCTTGGCCTCCCAAAGTGCTGGGATTACAGGCGTGATCCACCGCACCTGGCCAAGGGGGTTTGTTCATCAGGATAGACTTCCTCTGTCTCTATCAGTCACTGGCAAAGTTGCAGTGAGACCAGTTACTAGTGGTCAGTGTGTGATGTTGGGGCCCATGAGCCTGGGTTTGAAACCCAGGTCCTCAGCATCCAGCTGAAACAGCCGTTTCAGCCTCTCAGCTTCATTTTCCTGTAAAATAGAGAAAATACTTCCTACTGTGAGGCTAAAATGCGTTAACATTCGTAAAACCATCTAATGCTAGGCTCTTGTAATTTTAGCACCTTTTCCTCTGATGACATTCACTGGGAAAAGGAAAGGCTATGTAGCCCCGTCTTCAGAACTAAATGCTCCAAAGCAGGACTTCATTCTAGGCTTGCTTTTAAACAAGATTATTTCCATATACTATCCAATCAGGTAATATGACACAGGAAATGCCCTTCCCTCCATGAGACATGCAGTCGAGTTTGGCAAAGACTGTTGTCACCACCTTCATTTGAAAGGGTTTAATGATCTTTGGACTTTAGCAGACTCCATAGAGTACAGCCTTGATGGACAGAGTTTAGGCAGACAGAATATTTTCCATTTCATAATCTCATACACAGGGACCTAAACTCCACTATCAGGGACTTCTTTAATGACTCCAACTGTCAACCTGGACATGAGTGATCTGAAGAACGTGTATGGAGAGTGGAAGGGGCATACAGATGACTTCTGCTGATATGGCCCTCTCCCCTCTCCCAGTCACACAGCTGGTGGCTTCACAAAGAGCTAGGCTAGCAGTGAGGTTGTCCTGTGTACAATTCCAGTGCCCCTTGCTCAGGGTCTAAGCCTGACCCATGTTGCTGCAGATTCCACACTGGGGTTGTCTGGGTTATTTATTTATTTTTAGAGACAGGATCGCATTCTGTCATCCAGGCTGGAGTGCAGTGGTGCAATAGCTCACTGTAACCTTGAACTCCTGGGCTCAAGTAATCCTCCCAGTTTGGCCTCCTGACTAGCTGGGACTGCTCCTGAGTATCTGGAACTCCTATGTAAACATTTAAAGAATTTAAAATTTTTGTAGACACAAGGTCTTGCTCTGTTGCTGGGGCTGGAGTTGGGAGATTTTTGACACAATTCCATGGTTTATCAAATCCATGCCTGCACCCGGGAGTGCATCACACTCAGCTCACTCTCCCCTCGTCACCATCCCCCTCTGCAGGTGGCTTAGTGTCCTTCTTCCAAGCAGAGGGACTTCCCTGGTCTCCTTCCTCTTCTCGAGGTTCTGGGATGACTCACACTGAAATATTGGTAGAATGAGAATCCCCTGTGGAAGCTGTTGTTTCTATCCCTGCCGTTTCTCCTCACCTCCTGACCTCACTGACTTGCACAACCAGCCGCCCTGTCATTAGTCTGGGTGGGACATTTTCCCTTTTCAATTTTTGGTTATCAGATATTACCATCCTTTTGGGCCTCCGGATGTGGGCCTTTTCCTTTGCAGGGTTATAGCTGTCTCCCTCGAAGGCTTGGTTTAGTCTAGCAGCCAGGTGGGGAAGCATTTTATTCCTGTTTGTCCTGAGGCATATGTCCTGAAACCATTCTGTTCTTGGCCTCCTCAGCCCTTGTATGAGATCCTGTCTTCCCAGAGAACTGGCCCTTCCCAGTGACCACCCATCTTTGGGGTAAAGGTCTTTATCCTCGTGTTTCAGGACCTGACTCCGGGCCTTAGGGTACAGGGAAGGAGGGAGATTTGGGGACACAGAATGCCCAGTAACCTGCGGTGAGGCTCAGTTCATTCTAGGAAGTACTTAGGAAGTATTTTGCAGGCCTTGTGCTAAGGGAATGTGAAGATGAGAAAATTCGGTGGGCACCAGAGGCATGGGAGTTGGGTACTTGGCCTTGTCAATGTTAAATGCCTCCTTCAACATTTCAGACAGGGAATTTTTGTAGTGGAGAGTAGAGCTGAACTTTAACTCAGTGATTTTTCCTGACTGAATGTCCTCTCTAAGGACAGCAGGGAAATCAACAGTAGCAGTTAGTTAGGAAATGGGGTTAGTTAGCACAAATAGTTAATTGTGTGGTGCTACAGTGACTAGAGTCAGATTGATTCCAAATAAGAGGCCCTGCACAAATGGAGATTCTGATGTATGCAGCTCTCTACCTGTGTCTATTTGAAAACAAAAATCCACCTTATTTTGTCTAAAATAATTTGAAGAATTTTTAGATGGCCACATGACAAAGATACCATTTCAATAAGTAATATAAAAAATATACAGTGTGAACCCGGGAGGCGGAGTTTGCAGTGAGCCAAGATTGCGCCACTGAACTCCAACCTGGGTGACAGAGTGAGACTCCGTCACACACACACACACACACACACACACACACACACACACACACCAGGATACATATTCTGTGAACCACTATTCATTTCTGTATACCAGACTGGACTTTTAAAAGCATTTGAAACATTCACTATTTTTCACATTAATATCAAAACAGTAAAATAATCCAGAAACAAAAAAAGATAAGTAGCTTAATGATTCTACTTAAAATTAATGCAACTAATGTATTTCTGTTATTCCCTAGGATATTATTGTTGCAAAGTAGTTACTGTCTTTCGAATGAAAGTTTAAAACGATAATATAACTTTCTGAAAATTGCAGCTATCATACAAAAATGTGATTGTAAATCGTTTGTCTTATGCCATTTTTCTTAAAAGAATTAGATATTTAAAAGATCATATAATCTGTTAAAACCATTAGTTGGCATTTTAAGAGTCACTTCAAGAATGTGCTTTAATTTAAAGGAAAACTAAGCTTGAATTCATTTTCATCTTTTTTTTTTTTTTTACTATATTGAAAATTTAACATTTCAATTCTAGTTTTGTCCATGACTGTTAATAATTCAGTCATTCAGCAGATAATTGAGGGCCCACCCTGTCAGGCACTGTTCTAAATGCTGCTGCTGCCCAACAAAATAGACACAAAATGCTGGCTTCACAGAGCTCACATTCCATTTGTGTACATTTCTATGGGACAGGCACTGTGTACTTTCCGTGCATGCTTGAGCAATTTTAATTATTCTATCAGCCCAAAGAAGGCACTATTACTATCCCAGTTTAACAATGAGGTTGGTGAGGTTCACAGTTTCCAGCTTATCTCCATCTACGTGATGCTGGTTTCATGACCACTGTGCAGTCACTTGCTTTAGAGTGGTTTGAACCATTGAGTTAGCTTCACTGAGAAGTATCGTGGAACCACTTACACTGATATTAGGAAGTATGCTTCAAAATGATGGTACACTCATGGAAGCAGCCTCAGAGGAAAGCCATTAAGATGGTGGGGGTGCCAATCATCTCATATGAGGGCAATTGTAAGATATTATTGAACTAAGATCAATGGGTACCGGGTTTGGGAGGCAGGATTCAGGTCAATATAAGGAAGAACCGTCTAACCTGTCCACAGAAGGGATGGATTGCCTAATTAAATGCTGAGATTAGAGAATTTAGCCTTGTGGATGTGGTCAAGAGGATTCAAGCATTAGATAGATGATCATTTAGATCGGCTTCCCACACCTGCTCATCAGAATGATCCAGCCACTTGTTGAAAGGATGTGTTCTGGTTACCCTGAGATGTTTTCATTCATTAGATTTAGGGTGGGGCCTGAACATCTGAATTTTTAATCAACACAATAGGGGACCTGTTGCTGGGTAGAGCGTGATGGGGTATAACAGAGGTCACAAATGTACAAAAGCCCTTTTTGGAGAAGCATGTATGAAATGTTTTAGGAACTGAAAGGCCAGCTTTGTAGTTGTACTCAAGAGAGTGAAGGGCAAGTTGTATTAGAAAAAAGTAGACATATAGGTGCGAGCCAGAAATTGGAGGTTTTGCAGAACCACATTAAAGATTTTAAGCACAATTGAAACCATTTTAGCCTAGATCAACATAGGGTAACCAGATTTTGTGTGTGTGTATGTGTAGTGTGTGTGTGTGTGAATGTGCAGACCCACACACTCAAAATACACATCATATTTTTAAAGATCTCTCAGGCTGTGAACATTTAAAAATGTTCATGGAGGGGGTAGAGTGGGTGGCAGTTGACTGGTTAATAGACTATTGAAGTATTCCAGGTGAACGACAAGGGGACATGAGGAGGTTTTTTTTGGGAGCTAAAATCAGCTGGCCTGGATGGTAGACCAGATCATGGGGATAAGGGCAAGAGGGTATTCAGGGTAGAGAGGGATGCCATTTACTCACCCAGGGAATAGGTTTGTGGGAATGTTTTGAACGAATGGAATTTGAGGTACCTGAGATGGCCACTCTGACCTGTCTAATGGGTGGTTGGGTATGTGGGGTTGGAGCTCAGAAGGAGAGGTCAGATGGTTGAAGCCAAAGGAGTGGATGAAATTGTCGAGGGAGCAGGAAGAGTGTTAGAAGAGGGCTCCAGACATCTAATGTCTGGTGGTGGAGAGGAGGAAAACCAGGATTCAGCCGTCACCACGGAAGCCCCTGAAGAGGGAGGAGGGTGTTTCCCGAAGGTGATATAGCCGAGAGAGGAGGAGAGATGAGACCCGAGAAGAACAGCCTTGGATTCCTTGGCCTGGATGTCCCTGTGCCTTCAGCAAGAGCTGTTTAGGTGCTGCGCTGGAGGCTGCAGGGAGTTGGGGTGAGGACCAGAGAGAGTGATTATGGAGACTGTCTCCTGAGAGATGTGGTTGTGAGGAGGAGCACAGACCTAGGACAGTCACTTACGCGCAACGTGGAAGGGAGGTTTTTAAACATTTTTAAAAGATGGAGTAGCCTTTTGGGCTATTTTGCTGGTTTATTTTAGAATTACAAGTGGGGGAATTAAAGAAAAAAGCTTGGAGTAATGCTTTTAAAGTTTCATCTTTGTTATTTTAAAATGTTTTCTATCATGTACTCTGAAGAAATCTTTGAGAGGATGATGGATTTACATTGTCAGCCTCTTATACAAGTGAGCCCTTGTGAAGTAATTTTTTCAAAACTAAAGCTTTGTTTTTCTCTCCTTGAGATAAGATAAACACAGACACCATTAGTAGCACATTTTGCCTTGTTATCTATGAAGGGGGATGGTTGCAGGCATATAGTTTAGTGTCACGTGAGCCAGTGGTAATTTACATGAGGACCCTTAGGTTGGCTTGGCTTATGTGCCATGGGAAAGTGAGAGCCTGTGCCTGGGATCTGATTTCCTCTTCAATTGAGTATCAGATTAAATTCAGAGACCCCCGGGACTACCGGCCAGAAACATTTTCCCTCATCCTGATTTGCTTTTCTGTTCTACACTTCTATGTCCTGTTTTATTTTAAAACAAATGTAAGACTTTAATTAAGAAGGTTTTAAAGTCATGAGATTACAAAGTAATCTTGAATCCAATCCTCTGTAATTTTAACCAAATCACTGAGTATTTTAAGCTCAAAATGTCCTGTCAGCTTTAAATTGAAACTGAATCCCACTGAGAAAATATTACGCAGTCTCATCAAAACCTGTGCTTTCTTTTTTTTACCCGTTGTTTCTTAAAGAATCAATAAGCTTGCTTTTCTATAATAGTGATTCTCAATGTTGATAACTGTGATAAGATATATTTCTTTCCATTAACTTTGCTGTAATAACACATTTATGTTCAGAACTACAAGGCTTTTTTTTTTTTTTTTTGTAATTTCACGATATGCCAGGGGATTAATTGGGGGGTGCTCTGCTCTTGAGGATTAAAGAGTCCAATTTGGGAGAGATAATTGTCTAGAGCAAGCTTGTCCAGCCTGCGGCCCAGGATGGCTTTGAATGTGGCCCAACACAAATTTGTAAAATTTCTTAAAACATTGTGATTTTTTTTGCAATTTTTAAGAAATTCATCAGCTATTGTTAGTGTTGGTATGTTTTATGTGTGGCCCAAGACAATTATTCTTCTTCCAATGTGGCCCAGGAAAGCCAAAAGACTGAGTACCCCTGGTCTAGAGATACAGACTATTTCCCAGATAGATGGGTAGGTTCCCTATTACTGCCCTCTCTCTTGAGTCTGGGGTATTTTTTGCAATTATTCTAGCACTACAGATCTCTCAAGGATAGTAATGCATAGTTATTAACACTAACTATGGATGTTACAAAATTTGATTGTCAGTATATCCTGTGCTGATTGTACTCATTCAAGTTAAAATCACAGGGTGCAGATGTATAAAAAACTCAAATGCTAGTTTATCAGTTTACAGATAGAACTGTGATATAGTGTTCTATGCTAGGCACATTGTGCTCAGATCTAAATAGCCTAAGTAGGAAGCCAAGTTAGAAGGTTGGTCCAGTGTGGAATCAGCACAAGGAGAGTTGATCGGATGATGTCAGAGGCCAATTGTCATGAAGCTGTTTGCCTAGCAAACAGCTACTTCACTGTAGTGACATACCTATGATGAGAACCAGACCATGGCATTTTTCTGGATCAACGGCTGTGCTGTGTTTCTAGCAGTGCTCCACTCTAAACATTTTATGTGTAAAGAAATGATGTTATATGCTCATTTTAGAGAAGAGGAAAGTGAGGCTCAGAGATGTTGCATAATTGGCCTAAAAGTTTCACAGATAATAAGGGTAGAATTAGAATTGGAACTTGTATTTAATTCCAAAGGCTGTGTTTCTACTCTTTTTGCTTCATTGCTAAGATTTGGGCAATCCATAGGTCTTCAGTGATGCAAATCACCTCCAAGAAACCCCAGTGCCTTAGCACTTGGTACCGTTTCCATGAACAGAGCTTTTGGTTTCCTTTGCTCAGACACCGTCCAAGTTGGGGTGGCTGAAAAAGGCTCCCTGAGCTGGCCACATCTGTTTTAATTAGGAATGTGTAAAATTCCAGCCATCAACTGTGCCAGGAGTCTGGATAGGCTGCATGTTACAGCCGATAAGTGATCTAAGGCAAATTATCTGGATTTAGGGATGGTATTTGGGATGAAATGATGGAGAGTTAGAATGGTCTCTCAGCAAAGCTACGTGCTGTTTACTGTAGGAATTACCATGCCTGATTAGTACAGCTCTGAGAAGGGATGAAAATGTCTAAAGAAATTCAGCAATTGCCTCAGTGCCCTAAATAGTCTTATGTCAGCAATTAGCAGTAACAGTCTTTCATTAATCCATCAGATTTCTGATGCTGCACATCCTAATGCAGGAGATAATAGAGAATCCTCAGGATTAGCCACTGATGCATCACACCACAGTATGTCATTACAGCAGCAGTGTTGAGACAGCATACTGAAGCAGAAAAACGGTAGAGCAACAATTCTCTGAAAGCAGGAAAGTGCTCCTTTTCTTCATTCATTTCAGAACGCCATGTACAACGAGCCATGACCAGGCAGCAGTCTGTATCACCAATTCTTTGGAGGTGTGTAATTCGGCTTTTTAGTTGTATTAATGAGATGTTGCAAAAATAAGAGATTCCAAGGAAAGAAACATATTGCTGGTAAATTCAAAGGGGTTCAGATTTTGCAACCATTCCTTGATGAAATGGGCTCTCTTTCATATATTCTATGGTTGTGTTACCTAATCTTAGGAGGAGTCACCATGTTTTTGCTCTTCCCCAAATTCATCTTTGGATGGTTGTGTCTCAGAATCATTCAGCAAATATTTCACATCCTTTCTGGTTTCTTCAAGTCTCCAAATGCCTTCCCTTCCCCTCATCCCTGACAGGGAGCCTTACCTTGTACTTGACTTCCATGTTCTTAGCATCATGTGAACTCTCCCACCTTCCCTTCACTCCTCTTGGAATCCCCATGTTGGCACCTGTGTGTGTAGTGTGTGGTTGTTGCACTTTGACAGATGTAATTTCAAATCTGACCTGTTCTATCTGGCAGAGTGACCAGGCACTACTCACTTGGAACCTTTGATTCCCTCCTTTCTTTCCAAATGCTCTTCCTGCATCCTCCCCATCACAGGAAAGGACAGCATCTTTTGTCTAGTTCTCAAGCTGAGAAACTTGGAGTCATCCTGATTCCTGTTTCTCTCATGCCCACATTCAACCAGTCAGCAGATCCTGTTGATTCTACCTTCAGAATATTTCCAACCACCATCCTGGCCCTCCTGCAGGTCTTTGCTGGCATGATTCTTCCCTAGGACTTTCCTCTTTTCAGCATTGCCCCATGATGGTCTAGTCTGACCATTCCAAAATATGAATCTGATCACAGAGCCTCCAAAGTCTTCCATTTTCACCTGGGAAAACACAGAATCTTTTCCAGACCTGCTGGGTGCGGTGTGATTTGCTTCTAGCACTTCTCTTTGTTCATCTCCTACAGCTTCGTCCCTTCTCCCGCCATGGGCCCTGATGCTCCTCAAACACTCAAGCATATGTCCTCCTTGTAGCTCCTTTCTGTTTTTTCTTGTTGCTGTTTTTGTTTTAGTTGGCTGTATCCTCCATGAGAATGTTCATTCCATAAAGAACAGGATTTTCTTTTTTCCATTTTGTTCACTGCCATCTCTAGCCTCTCGATTCCCATTGTACTGTTGCCTCTCTTCAATTTGAGAAATGCAGACCTATAGAATGAAGTTCAGGCTCTTTATCATGGTATTTGGTCTTCTCCACAATGCCCAGTTCCCTGTCTTTGGGCCATTACTGTTTGTATATTCACAGGAACCCTAGCTACACCCAGCTATACCATGGCTATGTCTTTGTCCCCATGGCTGTGAAGGTAGGACATGCTGAAAAGCTCTTTCCTCATTTTTACTTGTTAAAGGTCTATTCCTTATCTTTAATGCCCAAATGGATTGAACAATATTTTAGATTTCTCCCAATAAGCATTTATCCTCCTTTCCTCTGAAATTTGCTGCCACTTGTATAGCATTTATCACATTTCGCCTTTGTAAGTTATTTGTGAACATCTTTCTCCTTTGTTATTCTCGTAAAATCCTTGATGATGGATTTCTTTTCATTTCAGCTCTATTATTGCATCTCTAGTTATCACCTTTTACACTCTGTTTAGCCAACTTATTTACAGATAGAAACAGCTCTAAGTTCATATTTCAAATGATCTCAATTAGTGTAGAAAGCTTTTATTATTTCCTCTTGTGTGAATTATTTACATGAACAAGAAATAACATGCATATGACAACAAATTAGGATATGTTATTTTCATATTAAATGTCCCTAAGATAATAAGCAATGAATTATTAATGTATCACACAGGCATATCTTTTATTTTGTTTTTTGTTTTTTCAAATGTAAAAACGAAACTAAATTTGTCCTACCGAAAGCTCATAGGGTATGTTTAGGCTTTCAGGGAAAGTAATTATTTTTACTTAGAGATCACTAGTTAAAAATAAAAAAGAACTTAAAATTCTCATTGTGCCCCCCAAAATTATGCCATGTATTTGGAATGTGTATTTCATAGATGTTGGAGTTTAAAATATTTTTCCAGCAGTATAGAAAAACAGAAGAAAATGGAGTTACATTTATTGTTAAAGCAACATGTATTTTATATTTTTATATTTAAAATGCTTTTGATTGTAATAGCTAAGGCAATTTTATAATGCAGGGCCCAAGTCTCATTTCCTTTCTGTTCTTCCACCAGGTAAGTAGTACTTCTTGATTTAATGCACTGATATTTTCTATAAAGTGCTTAGCATAGTACTATGTGCTTAATAGGTAGTTAGCACCCAATAAATGTTAGCTTCTATTATTCAGAAAGAAGTGACCTTCTCTTTTCAGAGTCCTTCTTGGCCTGTCATATATCATATTATTGCCTTGTATTATTTTTATGTCTTTTCCAGCTAAGTGTCCTTCAATATTGTAGAGAATTTTGTACATTGTAAAGGATTAATAAATTATTTATCCACTGAATAAATAATGAACTTGTGAACATTCTTTTAAAATTTAAGTAGCTCTGAATTTTGCTAATACTGAGCCCAAACATGGTGGAAACTTCTGAGCATAGACAAGTTAATGCCATAAATAATCCCAGAAAAGCCACTGGACACAGAACGAGTCTCTGGGGATGAACCAGAAGTCACATTTGCCTGCCTACATCTTCCTTGCTGAGGCAGTTCTATTAAATTAACAGGGGATATATTATCATGTTCAGAGACCTCTAAGGTACCGTAAGACCTCTAAGGTACCTCTAAAGTACCGTAGAATGCCCACTTCTGCTACATTTGATAGAGTTACCCATTTGGTTAAGATTAGTTACTCAGTTTATTTATGTTGTAAATGACTTATTTGGCCATTTGTTCGGGAAAGGTAGGAAGAGCAGTGGAGAGAATGAGAGACTGCAGGGCAGACAACGGCTTCTGTTTTCTGACTGTGCGCTCACATGAGAGAAAGAGAGGCTTTCAAAAAGCATTTGCTTGGGTGCTTCACATGGAAGATGTGAGCTACTGAACTCTGGGAGCTGGCACCCGGCCTGAATATGTCCTTTAAAGTGTGCCTGTTAACCATTGCAGTGCTTGGAATCTAGTAGGCATTCAAGGAAACTTGGATGGATAGATGACAAACTGGAAGTGACAGTGTTTCAGGTAGAGGAGATAGCTTGCTTTCTACGGATGGCTCACTTGCAGGCCTCCACTGGGTTTTCTCAAGGCTCAGTGTTTTGCCTGAAAGTTAAGCTGTTTTCAGATCTATGAGTGCATAGGTAATGTAACCATTACATTATTATTGTTCTATTTCATTTACTTCCAAGTAAAACCAGTCTTCCTTGTCATGATTATATTAATTGTATTCATTCCCACAATGATTCAAAAATACTGTGTGTCTCAGAATTGCGTGGCCCTCTATTGGACAAGTGGGGCTAAAATGTAAGCAAGGTGGGCTTCCTGGAGAAGCCTACAGCCTAAGGGGGAGATGAGACCTGCTTACACGGCTGTCAGCACAGGACAGAGGAGGTGCATGCTACACAGTAAAGGACTTCAGAGGAGGGAAATAGTCTGTACAGTGTGGAGGATGCCGAAGCACTTCAGAGAAGAAGTTGCATTTTAAGCAAGACTTTGAAGGAGATGTTGGATTTAAACAAAGGGACTGGGTTGGAGGTTTAGAGTGAGGACATTGAAGAGAAAGCAACAGGCATAGTAATTGGTAACTTTACAGTCATATCAATGAATTTATATTAATTAAAAGTGTAATTCGGGCTGGGTGTAATGGCTCACTTCTGTAATCCCAGAACTTTGGGAGGCCTAGGCTGGCAGATGACATGAGGCCAGGAGTTTGAGAGCAGCTTGGCCAACATGGTGAAACCCCATCCGTACTAAAAATGCAAAAATTAACCAGGCATGGTGGTGCATGTCTGTAATCCCAGCTACTCGGGAGGCTGAGGCACAAGAGTCACTTGAACCCAGGAGGTGGAGGTTGCGGTGAACTGAGATTGCACCACTGCACTTTAGCCTGGGTGACAGAGCGAGACCCTGACTCAAAAAAAAACAAGAACAAAACAGTGTAATTCATTTGCACATGTGTATTTGGCTAAGGAAAATGTTGTATATTGTCAAGTTTAAGATAAATTTTATTTCCCTTTATATCCTGTAGGACATCACAATAAAATTTTGTTCGGTCAGGTTTTTCTTATACTGTTTTATTTCTTTTAAGCATTGGGATTCTTCATACTCAAGATAAAAAAGGAAGTCATAATTGCATGTTGTGATATTCTTTGAAGTTATGTTGGACAGCATCCACAGTAGAAAAGGTTAAGTTCATTTCTTAATGTGTACACACTGCCTCTTACCCACTAGCATTGGGGCCACCTCATTCGTTTGCTCATTCAACAAATATTTATTAGGCATCTTCTGTGTTCCAGGCAGTGTCTAGTGTCTTTCAATTGTGTTTGCATGCCTCATGGTATGTTTTATATTCTTTTTCTTTCTCCTATTCTATGAACATTTCTTTGGGGGGATATAGTAGGTTCTTAATAATCATCGAATTAATGCACATTGAAAAATCTCACAAAGGAATTCAGGCATGAATAAGCAAGATGGACTTGTTGAAAGTTCCACTGCAGTTTTGGACTTGAGTACAAATATTGAATACTATGTTTCATAGGGTTTCATTACAACAGAATGCGTTTACAACTTTTGAAATTTTTCTGGTGCTTTTCCTTAATTTAACAAATAATCCCACACATGAATCACATCACTGTTCAAAAATGTAACTTTGTATTTTGACTAACCTTACCTAATGGAGTTTTGGTATTAATTTAAGCATGAAGAACTATTCTTGGCTTTTGCCAGGAAACAGGTATTTAAAGTTCTCTATACTTTTATTAATCATAACATTTCTTTAGGCCATTTCAGCTCTTATATGACTTGAGGGTGAATGAAAAACCATTCAGTCAACCAAACAGAAAAAACTAAAGACTGATTAGTTGAAGTCTCACAGAGTATATGCCCCTTCTACTCTACCCTAAACACTGAGGTAGTCACATTTCCTAGAAAGACCCAGCGAAGCTGGATTAGTAGAAAGAGGTCCAGAATAAAGTATCTGAGAAAGCATTATATCTGTAAGAGGAGAATGTTTTACAGAAGATGAAGACTAATAATTTCAACTTCATGTGATAAATCCAGTTTGTTTCATTTTTAAATTTATGCTTCCTAATAAAGTAATTTATTCTAGGGCTCAAGGTTTTATAAATGGAGAAAGACAGTGTATATGATTAAAATTTCAAACTCTGTCATAAAAAGAATTATCCATGTTTCTGCCTGCCCTGGGTTGTATAAATTTCTCTGTGACTTATAATTTCTTAGACATCTTTATCTAATGACGTGTGTTTGAAAACATCCACATTTTTTGTCTGTGCTAGTTGTTTAATTATTCTAAGTTCATTTTTAGTGGTTGAAACTGTTATGTAGACCATCTTCTGAGGCAAAATCATGAAGTACTACTTCACAATATTATGTTCTTCAAATTAGAATTACAGTTTTAGTGCATTTGTTATTTAAGTATTATTAGGTTAGTTCTTATGCTAATTTTAGATTTATTAACAGATATGCTGAAGCCTGCCAATTAATACTTTTTATTCTTGATTCAGCAATAATTTGGGTAGTCAGAAATGCAGATGCATTTCTTAATGGTCTTTTAGAAAATTATTTTCTCTTGATTTAATTACTTGGTGCAGGACATATTTCATTACAACACTTCTAAATCCAATTAAATATTTTTCTACAGGCAATAATTATTCTCAACTCTTTTCCTCACAGTGGAAAAGTTGATCATCTTGAATAATCTTAACCAGTTTGTTTCTCCAAAACTGTAGTGTTTTACCTTGTAAATTTTCTTGGTTTCCAGGTGAATTTAAACTAGATATCTCATTTCCATTTTTCAGCATTTTCTCCAATTTGATTGACTTGTACTAATTGCTCTGTTGCCCAGGCTGGAGTGCAGTGGGGCGATCTCCGCTCACTGCAAGCTCCACCTCCAGGGTTCACGCCATTCTCTTGCTTCAGCCTCCCAGGTAGCTGGGACTACAGGTGCCTGCCACCACGCCTGGCTAACTTTATTTTTAGTAGAAATGGGGTTTCACCGTGTTAGCCAGGATGGTCTTGATTTCCTGACCTCGTGATCTGCCTGCCTCGGCCTCCCAAAGTGCTGGGATTACAGGTGTGAGCCACCACACTCGGCCTGACTTGTACTATTCTACATGCTTTTTTTTTTTTTGAGATGAAGTCTCGCTCTTGTCCCCCAGGCTGGAGTGCAGTGGTGTGATCTTGGCTCACTGTAACCTCCGCCTCTCAAGTTTAAGTGATTCTCCTGCCTCAGCCTCCTGAGTAGCTGGGATTACAGGCACCTGCCACCACGCCCGGCTGATTTTTGTATTTTTAGTAGAGACAGGGGTTTCACCGTGTTGGCTGGGCTGGTCTCGAACTCCTGACCTCAGGTGACCCGCCCACCTTGGCCTTCCAAAGTGCTGGGATTACAGGCGTGAGCCACCGCTCTCAGCCTCTATATGCATTTATATTCATATTCCACATGCTGTTTACATATATATGGTGAGCAAGCAGATATTATCCTGATATTGTAGAGCACATGATTTCTTGCTGTATTTTCATTGGCTTTTTTTCCAGTGAGCAAATAGAATGGTTTTTACATTAGTTTTCACTTCTAGTTAGAATATATCCATACTTGAAAATTTACCCAAAGAGTATTGCCACATCTTAACGAGTAGATTACTAAAGAAGGAAACAGCCTTGTTGTCATGTTTTATTTTACTTGTAACAAATTCCAGTTTCTAAATCATTCAAAGGAAGTGCATAACTAGTGTTTTCCAAATAACTTATTTGGTAGGGGTTTTAGGGGTGGAGATGGTCTGTAATCAAAAATAAATGGCAGAATGGACGGATGATTGGCAGTGACAGATACTGAGCATTGAGGGGGAAATGATACTTAAAATGAGTTTCCTGTATCTTAGAATGTTAATAAAATATTATATAATTTATTATGCTGTTGATTAGCGTGCGGGGTTTCTCTCCTGTTTCAGTACAGGTAGGCAGAACTTGCTACAGAAAGAAACTTCCAGTGTCCAGTTGAATGAATTAATTACATATATATGTCATTCCAAATTATCTGATAGTTATATAATTTGAAACAAATAATTATATGAAAGGAGCTTTAGAGATCATCTTACTGCAATTTTGTGATAATGAGGAAAGTGAGATCCAAGGAAGTTTACTTTTCACAGGTCATTGTGTATTAGGATGCTTTTGGTTGCAAGTGTCAGAGTCTCCAGTCGAAACTAGTTTAAGTAAACTAAAATATATATATATATATATATATGACTGGGAAATCTAGGAGTAGATTTGGAGTCAGAAGTGCAGCAGCCAATTGGTGTGGTTAGGAGTTGGGTATTATAACTTTAGGTCATGTCCTTATTCCTAAGGATGTGGTAGGGAGACGTGATTGGCAGCTCGACTGGAACCATGGGGAAAGGGAGGAGCCAGTTTCTGAAAAAGGAAGTAAACTCACCTAGTTTAGTGGAAGAATTGCTGCTGGAATCTGGCCTTTAGATTCCCAAGTTAATAGCATCTACAGCAAAACCTTAATACGTAGTAGGATAGTTGGATTAATTAAGAGGGTGCTTAACTCTTAGTTGATTGTCTACTTAGTTTTCACTTTAGAGCACCCTGAAGTTGGGGTTCTAAAGCCTTGTTTTAAAGCCAATAGAGCCTTTGGCTACAGTCTTTTGGAAGTTAGGGTTTTTATAAAACAAATGCGTTGTTGGTGACATGATAAATGCAGATGAGAATAGAGCACAAATCTGCTAAAAATTTAGAATTTTAAAAAATGATAATGGAAATAACTCCCGAGAACATATAAACTCTATGATCTGTTCAACATGCAGGTCTTTTCAGCTTTTCTTTCTCTTTGCCCCAGAGCTAAAGCTTGATTCAGGACCTGGCTGTGTGTCCTACTTGGAGCTGCTGAAAGGTCCCCACACATTCCAGTCAACCTATATCTTCCTCCTCCGGGGACCTTGTCATCTCAGCCAGTAGATTTAATTTGTCTTTAATATTAAATATGTTCAGTAAGTACGTATGTATGTATGTGTATGTGTTTAAATTTTACATTTGATTTTTCCTAATTATCCTTAGTGAATTCTTAGAAATGTGATCAGAAATACCCATAATATTAAGAAAAGGAGAGAGACAGGAAAGGACTTAGTTAATTCAAAAACTGCATAATATATCAAGATATGATTGCTATCACATACTAACAGAATGTTTAAGTTCTCTCACTCATGAAGAAACACACGTCTTCCAGATAATAAGGTAACACAAATGTGTGTACCTTAATCATACCCATATATAAAACTAGAGCGGTGGCATGAATCCCAAGAAGTGGGCAGTTGCCCACAGCTGTACTTCTGTCTCAGATGGATAACTGCAATCCCTAACCTTTTTTGAAGAATTTGATATGATACTGAGAAAATAGTGATTAATCAAAGGCCCTTTTAAAATGGAAGACTTTCATTTATAGGCATTAACTTCTTATGATCAGAGAAAAAAGCAGTAGAGAATAGGTGAAACATTTGTTGTATACTTACTTTCGGTCCAGCATTATGCTTTACATACTTACATTTCCAATTCACCTTTCCTTGCATCTGTGAAGTGAGTACTATTGCAAATATGAATTCACTTTACGATGAGGAAACTGAGGCCTGGAGAGGTTAAGTAAATGATCTAAGGTGAATCCAGGTCAGAATGTGTGCTCTTGAGGGCTATGAGGGATGTGGAGGATTTGTATAGGAGCACTGTCTGGTTGTAAATGGCAGGGCAGAAACCTGACCTTTGAAGCACTCTGTGTTCTACCTGCTTCCATGGCAGACCTTGTCCCAAATATTTCAGGACTGATCAAGCAAGTAACAATACTAGGTTATTGACTCACAGTTCTGTGAAGGAAAGAAAATTGAATATTTCTGAGAAAAATTTTACCAAAATAGAGAGTGCCCTTAAATTGTATCAACTTGTGAGAAATGTTTTAGGCAAGGAGAGTTTCCAGTTTTTTTCCTGAGAAATGCTCTACAGCAGTGGGCCCTGGGAGGAACGGAATATACATTAACCTCCTTCCAGAGAACTATTTATTCTCTTTTAGGGACAAGATTTGTTCTTAAAAGTTGGGCAGACTTCACATCTAATTCTTCTACTGTCGTTACAATTTCCTACACTAATCCGAAACCCCATGGAGGTTTTATTACATTGGTTGGTGGCATTAGCCTGTCAACAGCTGGATGAGACAGAAGTTAGAAAATGGACTTTTTGAGGTCAGGAAGCTAAGCAACCAGAAGAACCAGTTTGTCAACTTAAATCATCTGGGGAATGGAAAAAATTATTCCACAATGTGGGAAATAAAAGACTGCCTGGAGCTATTGGTTTTTGTTTTTATTTTCTTTTTGTTATTCCTCTTTGCACTTCCTTTTTCCGAGCAGCATTATGTGTGGGTTATAGAAAGCTTATGTGTTGACTTTGTTATGTGGTCATTTGATGTGGTCGCACTCATGTTTATTGTAAATACTGTGAGTATTTTTCACCCTTCTGGCTTAATTACCTGTGGCCACATCAACCTGAATGTATTTGAGAGGTAAAAGGGCCCAAGACTTCAGTAAGAGCCTTTACTTAAAAAAAGAAAAAGAAAAAAAAATTTTCATCCTTCTAATAATGGGGCATTCATACATTTTCCATATTTGGGGTGATAGTATTTGGGAAGGTGAACTTCATTGGCAGGTTTTATAAAACTTATTTCTTCACAATACTTAGGAATATATTTAGTATAATATTTTATAAAATTTAAATATTGTCTTATTCCCTTAAAAAGGATATTCCTTATGCTCTGGTACAGGAAAAAAGACATAAGATTCTTTTATGAAACCATGAGATGATGATGTTCATGACTGAAAACACACGTCCCCCCATGGGTATTGGCTGGGTGCTCTCTTTCAATTACTTTTGCTTAGTTTTTCCCTAGTATAGTGCTTTATAAATAAAACTTTATGTACTGACATGGTCCAAAATAAAACCCATTATTGGAAAAACCTATGTTTCTTAAGGCCGAAAGGTACATTCTTTTATTTTTTATTTTTATTTTTATTTATTTGTTTTGAGATGGAGTCTCACTCTGTCGCCCAGGCTGGAGTGCAGTGGTGCGATCTTGGCTCACTGCAAGCTCCCCCGCCCAGGTTCATGCCATTCTGCTGCCTCAGCCTCCCAAGTAGCTGGGACTACAGGTGCCAGCCACCATGCCTGGCTAATTTTTTTGTATTTTTAGTAGAGACGGGGTTTCACCGTGTTAGCCAGGATGGTCTTGATCTTCTGACCTTGTGATCTGCCCGCTTTGGCCTCCCAAAGTGCTGGGATTACAGGCGTGAGCCACTGCGCCCGGCCCCCATTCCTTTATTTTATATGTGAATTTCTTCTCTTTTTTTTTGGATGATTTCAATGGACTGTGAAATCCAAATTACTGTTTCTTTAAATAGTAAAGCAAATACACAATTTAAAATAATCTGAGCTTTTTACTTAGCAGCCCAAAGAAAAGTTGTTAATTTTTACTCAGATTATCTCTTTTTCTTTTGACCATTGTGCTTTTACATATGAGCACAATTCATGAATGGATAATCTTAGTCATTAATTTCAAAACATTCTATTATTAAAACAATTTAATGTTGATGAAATCAAGTTTTAAAAAAAGATTAAAAGGGGAGAAAACTTGTAATAACCAGACAGCACATATTTAAATATAATAGTGTAATGGGAATGTTTTCTCTCTTCAGATGAATTTCCTTGTCTGCTAGTATTACTTATTAAAATAAGTATTTTTCTCTTAAAAGTTCCAATGAATTGAATTGAAATGAGTTTAAATGCCATAAATAGAATATTTTCTAATACTTTGGAGGTTTCTGCTTACAAAAGGTGCTCTGAGATTCTTTTGCAAAATGAGAAATGAGTTTTCAAAATAAACACCCTGTTATTTGTGTTTATAATAGATTGTTAGATACTATATTACCTTTACTTAAAGTGAAAGATGCTTGTATTTATGTTATTTTCAAATTAGAAAATCTTTCTATACTGTGGAAAAATCTTTAACTAACACACTTGACTAATAATTCTCTATTACCTCCGTAGAACATGTAAACTGATGTCCATCCATGCTAAACACAGTAGAATTGTACGTCAGTTCTACTATGTAGAAGAGTCAGTTTTATGTCAATTCATCTATGTAGAAGAGTCAGTTGTATATATGTCAACTCTCTTTATGCCAACTCTATTTGTAATTTAATTAATTTACAAGATTACTCTATCAAGAAAATTGAAGAAATATGAGTAGGGGAATAGAAAGAGAGTTATTCCATAAAAACTCAGATGAGTCCTTTGGAAAGACTAAAAGTGAGCCATTAAAAAAATGCTATTGCACTAGGGTAAGCAAGCCAGCTGAAAAAAAAAATTGGAAAATAAGTAGAGGAAATCTAAATAGGAAATCATCAAAGTATAAATGGTTGAGGTTTATGCAAGACAAATGAGTGGGTATTCTAATAAGCACACCTATGCTCTGAAAAGACTATGGCCATACATTAGAAGATGATATACGCTTACATCAGTTAAGTTCAAAATGAATTATTTATTTTGCAATTTTCATTTTGAAACATGATCTTTCCAATTACCTAAACAATTAATCATTCCTCCAGGTTGAACAAAAGACCTTCTGTGCTAATGCTTACTATTAAATATTCAATATATGTTTGCTTCATAGATTTCATTTCAGTTAATATGTCTACATAAAACTTTTGTCATCTATTTGAAACAGTTATGCATTTTCTGTCATATTAAAGTAGTTAACTAGAAAAATAATGTGTTTTTCCCTAAAACGCTATAAAATTTGTATGATTAGACTTTGGAGTAGTTTTCTAGTTTTTAAAGTGAAACCCAGCAAATAATTAAATATTAAATAATTAATGTAAAAGCCGCCTTTTAATTTATATAAAAGCTAATTTTAAGTAACAAATCTCATTTGACACTATTTATTAGGGGAGTAGTTCAGAATCGGGCACATTTTCATGCCTGTGGTTTAATCATCTTTCCATTTTACTTATGTAACCATTTCAGCAATTCCAGGAAAATCCTTAGTGTTTAGAAATGAATTTGATTCATGACCCACCTATTTTGTCAAAATGGTAAAGCTTTAGTTTTTTTTGTTTGGGTGACTTCCTAATCATGAAAAAATAAAGACATTTTGAGAAGGCTTATAAAAATAAAGTCATTTCAGTTGTAGGCTGCTGAAATGGGCCTTGGTTGCAAAGTATTTAAAGCACAAATGCTAATATAAACTGTGTAGCCTCAGAAGCAATATATGTGTGAGCTGTCTTTTCTGCCACTGTGGAATGCTACTCGTTTTGGCTGTGAGACCAATAATAATTCAATATATAACACAGATAAAGACCAGCGATGGTGCTAGTCTCTTCTTAATTTATAACACCTGGGAAATTAGAAGTCCATCCAGAGAGTGACATTGTAGAAGAATAGACCATGTAGCAACCCTGATAATCTCCTCGGAGGGTGCCATCTCCTCAGGAGTTTGCAAGGATCTTAGAATCCAGAGTCTGTCCCTTGCTCTTTTGAGAGACAGTAGCCAGGGTTTTGTCAGTCTGCCAGGATTGGGTCTCTGCCAAAACAGGTCATGTTGGTATTTTATTAATTTATAATGAGAAAATAAGACAAGCCTGGGGAAACAGTGTACCCACAACCTTTAGCCAGCCAGGACAGTCATTCTTTCTGGCGAGCTCTGTGGGGAACCCATTAAAATCCGTTTTTTCTTGGTGAGCCTGGAAGCAGGGATTGGAATCCATTGGAAGACATCAGGTTTCTTTTGTAAACATATGCCCAGGATTTGAAGTGAGCTGTGTCAATACTCACAAAAACACATTCTCCTCCCTTGCCTGTGTCCTGCCGGTACAGATAAGCGGTGCAGGTTGGATTACTGTCTCCAGAGTTTGCACCTGGGATCTTTGTTAGCATGGCCTTAGGCAGTCATTGCAGAGTCACACACACCTGTGTCCCCCAGGTCCAGCCCTTGGGCAGGGGCATCCTCATTGCCTCTGGGCTTTGATGGACATTGCTGGTGATGGTAGATCACCATTGATGACAAGAAGATAACGGTGGATAAACATGGCTTTTCCTTTGATGTGTCTTTTGTAAATGTTACTTGCATACCTTTGTTGTGATTGTAGTCCATTCCAGGCTCTTCCCCTCTTGTTCCAGCTGTGTTTCTGACTTATCTCCCATATACTGGAGGACTCGCTGTTCCCACAGGAAGCTGGGAACCTCAGTATTTGTGTGATTTTTATTACCTGGCTTTGTATTTCATTATACCAATCTCTCTGCTCCACAGACTTCCTCTGCTCTCCTGTGTTGAAATCCGAGCTTTTCATTAAGGCCTAGCACCTGTCTTACCTGAGTAGGGACTGCTTTCACATCCTGTGGTGTGCTCAGGGCGCTTTGTTAGTGATTCTAGATGGTACTGGCCGCTCCTTCATACTGTGGCAGTTATTTGAGTAACCTATGCAAGATTGAGAGCCCTTCTTGGGTGAGTGGCTTGTGTTCACATCATCCTTGTTTCCTCCAAGTTGGAATGGTCTAGGGAGGTCTCTGTATTTTTAGGGGGAGATGGGGGGTGGTTGGAGGGGAGAATGGCACGGATAAGGAGAAACAGGTTTCTGCTCTAGCATTTTGCATGCTTTACTATTTATTGCCATGTGTCTTAGCACATCCGGAGGCCACCACAGGCCCTGTTTATCTTAAACAACATGTTCCTGAGACACGTAACAGTGATACCAGGGGTGGTTGAAATGAATTCAGGGTACCGTTTTCTTATGTATTTAGCTATTAAATGAGAAATAATTTTTAGATGCACACTGAGGGTAAACTCTTATTCATAAAGCAGCCAGGCAAAACTCTGATGACATGTGAATCAATAGTCTCCTGTCAAGTGCAAGAATTCCATTGAAAAACTCAGTCTCACAAGGGAAAATTCAGATTATTTCTGTGATGTATTGAAATAAAATCTGGTATAAAAATCTTGAGTTAGTTTTTTGACATTATCTCTCACTAATATATTTCTGGGCTTCTCCCTTAATTCTTACAAAGGTTAGAGTGAGAAAGTTATTACGTAAGTTATTATGACCCAGGCAGCCATCCAGATAAAGGTTCATTCTAGACAAGGTATATATTTCATGGGCAGTGAGAGGGAATATGTGAAGATACAGTTTCCTACAAGACGGTGAAATTTTGGTTCTATGTTAATTGTAGCATAATAAAGAAATATGATATAGTCAGAACTGCTCTACATTTGTAAGGCTACACTGGTGTGTCCTGGTCATGCCCATAGCCAGCTCTCTTTGAGCCTGTCTCTGAACAGATTGGAATCTGGCAAGTGGTGATTAACAACACTTGCTCCCTTGACTTCATGGGTTGTTGACTTGGTCATGTAGATCAGTGATTCACAGCCATTACAGTGCATCAGAATCACCTGCCAGGAGGACTTGTGAAAACACAGATTGCTGGGCCCCAGCTCCAAAGTTGGCGTTGGGCCTAATAATTTGCATTTTTAATGTATTCTCAGGTGATGCACATGCTGCTGGTCTTTGTCCCGCCCTTGGAGAACTGTTGATGTACAGGCTTACCTCGTTTTATTGTGCTTTGCTTTATTGTGTTTCATAGATATTATACTTTTTTACAAATTGAAGGTTTGTGGCAATCCTTCATCTAGCAAATCTATTGGTGCTTTTTTTCCAACAGCATATTTGGAAAATAGGCCCACTTTGTATTTCTTTTTCAGATTTTGATAATTCTCACAGTATTTTAAACTTTTTCATTAGTATTGTATCTGTTACGGTGATCTGTGGTTAGTGATCATCGATGTTACTATTGTAATTGTTTTGGGATGCCATGAACCATGCCCATATAAGACAGTCAACTTAATTGATAAATGTGTGCTTTTCACTGCTCTGCTGCTGGGCTGGCTGTTACCCCATCTCTCTGCCTTTCCTTGGGCCTCCCTATTTCCTGAGACTCAACAATATTAAAATTAGGACAATTAATAACCCTACAGTGGCCTCTAAGTGTTCAAGAGAAAGGAAGAGTCACATCTCTCACTTTAAATCAAAAGCTATAAATGATTTTGCTTAGTGAGGAAAGCATGTTGAAAGCCAAGATAGGCAGAAAGCTAGGTCTCTTGTGCCAGTTAGCCCAACTGTGATTGCAGAGGAAAAGTTCTTGAAGGAGATTAAAAGTGCCACTACAGTGAACGAATGATAAGAAAGTGAAACAGCTTTATTGCTGATATGGAGAATGTTTGAGCGGTCTGAATAGAAGATTAAATCAGGCCAAAGCCTAATCCAGACCAAGGCCCTAACTCTCTTCAATTCTATGAAGGTTGAGAGAGGTGAGGAAGCTGCAGAATAAAAGCTGGAAGCTAGCAGAGTTTGGTTCATAAGGTTTAAGGAAAGAGGCTGTTTCCAGAACACAAAAGTGCAAGGTGAAGCAGCAAGTGCAGATGCAGAATCTGCAGCCTGTTATCCAGAAGATCTAGCTGAGATAATTGATGAAGGTGGCTATACTAAACAGATTTTCAGTAAAGATAAATTGGCCTTCTATTGGAAGAAGATACTATCTAGGTCTTTCATAAGTTGAGAGGAGAAGTCAATGCCTGGCTTCAAGGAGAAGCCAACTCTCTTGTTAGGGACTAATGCAGCTGGTGACTTTAAGTTGAACCCAATGCTTATTGACCATTTTGAAAAATCCTAGGGCCCTTAAGAATGATGCTAAATCTACTCTGCCTATGCTCTATAAAGGGAACAACAAAGCCTGGATAACAGCACATTTGTTTACAGCATGGTTTACTGAATATTTTAAGCCTGCTGTTGAGACCTACTGCTCAGACAAAAAGATTCCTTTCAAAATATTACTGCTCATTGACAATGCACCTGGTCACACAAGAACTCTGCTGGAGATGTACAAGGATATTAATGTTGCTTTCATGCCTGCTAACACAGCACCCATTTTGTAGCCTACGGGTCAAGGAATAATTTGTACTTCCAAGTCTTATTGTTTAATAAATATATTTTGTAAGGCTATAGCTACCATAGATAGTTATTTCTCTGATTGATCTGGGCAAAGTAAATGGAAAACCTCCTGGAAAGTGTTCACTGTTCTAGATGTCATTAAAAACATTTGTGATTCATGGGAGGAGGTGAACATATCAGCAGGAGTGTAATATTAACAGGAGTTTGGGAGAAGTTGATTCCAACCCTCGTGAATGACTTTGATGAGTTCCAGACTTCAGTGGAGAAAGCAACTGCAGAAGGTGTGGAAACAGCAAGAGAACTAGAATTAGAAGTAGAGCCTGAATATGTGACTGAATTGCTCCAATCTTTTTTTTTTTTTTTGAGATAGAGTCTCACTCTGTCACCCAGGCTGGAGTGCAGTGGTGTGATAACTGTGCTCATGGCTCACTGTAGCCTCAACCTCCCAGGCTGTGATCCTCCCACCTCAGCATCCTGAGTAGTTTGGACTATAGGGCTCAGGTGATCCTACCACCTCAGCCTCCTGAGTAATTTGGACTATAGGTGTGCACCACCATGCCCAGCTAGTTTTTGTATTTTTGGAAGAGCTGAGGTTTTGCCATATTGCCTAGGCTGGTCTTGAACTCCTGAGCTCAAGCAATCCACCTACCTCAGCCTCCTAAAGTGCTAAGATTACAGGTGTGTGTTACTGTGCCCAGCCTGCTGCAATCTTAAGATAAAACTTATATGGGTGAAGAGCTGTTTCTTATGGTTGAACCAGGTGGTTTCTTGAGATGACATCTACTCGTGGTGAAAATGCTATAGCATTGTTGAAATGACAACAAATGTTTTAGTATATTACATAAACTTAGTTGATAGAACAGCAGCAGGATTTGAGAGGATTGATTCCAATTTTGAAAGGAGTCCTATATAGGTAAAATGCTATCTGCCAGGCATGGTGGTTCATGCTTGTAATCCCAGCTACTCAGGAGGCTGAGGCAAAAGGATCACTTGAGGCTAGGAGTTCAAGACCAGTGTGGGCAACATAGCAAGACTCCCATCCCTACAAAAATAAAAAATAAAAACACAGCCAGATATGGAGGCATGGGCCTCTAGTCCTAGCTACTCAGGAGGCTGAGGTAGAAGGTTCGCTTGAGCCCAGGGTTTTGAGGCTGCAGTGAGCTATGTTTGTGCCGCTGCACTACAGCCTGGGTAATAGGAGCGAGACCCCATCTCTATTTTTTAAAAAAAGAAAGGGCTGGGCATGGTGGCTCACACCTGTAATCCCAGCACTTTGTGAGGCCGAGACAGGTGGATCACCTGAGGTCAGGAGTTCAAGACCAGCCTGGCCAAGATGGTGAAACCCTGTCTCTACTAAAAAAAAAAAAAAAAAAAAAAATTAGCGGAACATGGTGGCATGTGCCTGTAGTCTCAGCTACTCAGGAGGCTGAGGCGGGAGAATTGCTTGAACCCAGGAGGCGGATGTTGCAGTGAGCTTAGATGGCACCACTGCATTCCAGCCTGGGCAACAGAGTGAGACTCCATCTCAAAATAATAATAATAAATAAAAGGAAAAAGAAAAAAAAAAAGAAATTGCCACAGCCACTCCAACCTTCAGCAGCCATTACCCTCATCAGCCAGCAGCCATCCACATCAAGGCAAGACCTTCTACCACAAAAAAAATTGTGACTAGCCATAGGCTCAGATAATGATTAGCATTTTTTTAGCAATAACATATTTTTAAATTATGTACTTTTTTTAAAGACATAATGCTATTACATACTTAATAAAATACAGTATAGTGTAAACATAACTTTTATATGCACTGGGAAACAAAACAAAATTATGTGACTCAGTTTATTGCTATATTTGCCTTGCTGAGGTTGTCAAACCCACAGTATCTGTGTGGATTACTGGTACAGTATTCAGGGGTTGCAGAGCTCTTAGATGTGGAGGGCTGACTTTTTGTATTAATGGGTTCTGCAGGGTGTACTACAGGACTTCGGCATTCGGAGGTTTTCATATCTTCAAGGGGCCCTGGAACAATCCTTGCAGATACTAAGGGCCAACTGCATTCTTGCGATAAAAGGTAGATTTTAACCAGCCCTATATTTGTTTAAGAAAAGTATAAAAAGTCTTTAAAACAAATAATTTACTATGTCTGAAGCCAATGATCATTTTGCTTGATTCTGAAATTCTTAATGAGAAAACTCATTTGTATATTATATCCCTCTTGGAAACAATATACAACTTTCAAATCCCCCCCCACCATAATTTATTGTGGTTTTGGGCAAAAAGACTTAAAAATAATAAAACTGATATGTTAGTTTACAAATATTTAATTTTTCACATTAAAGAGCCTTAAAAGTTTATTTGAAGCATGTAACAGTATTTTTCTTTACCCTAATCTGTGACCAACGCATACATTCTTATTCCTAGAAAGAAGACTCTTAATAGGCACTATCACAGTGATGTAGAGATTCATGATGCAGACTGTACCAAACCACCTTACAGTATGCTGTTTATTCATTAGACACTTGTCAGCAGAAATAGTTGAAGAAGCATTATAGAACACACATGGGTCCTTTCAACAAATGATGTCAGTTCAACATCTACACGAAAAAAAAATGAATCTAGACATTGACCTTACACCTTCTACAAAAACCAACTCTAAATGGATCATAAACTCAATGTAAAATGCAAAGTTATAAAATTAGACAATAAGATAAGAGAAACATCTTTTTTTTTTTTTTTTTTGAGACAGTGTCTTGCATGTTGCCCAGGCTGGAGTGCAGTGGTGTGATCTTGGCTCACTGCAAACTCTGCCTCCCAGGTTCAAGTGATTCTCCTGCCTCAGCCTCCCAAGTAGCTGGGATTACAGGCTCCTGACATGACAGCTAGCTAATTTTTGTATTTTTAGTAGAGATGGAGTTTCACCGGGCTGGTCTCAAACTCCTGACCTCAGGTGATTTGCCCACCTCAGCCTCCCAAAATGCTAGAATTACAGGTGTTAGCCACCGTGCCCGACCAAGATAAGAGAAAGCCTATGTGACCGGGCTTCACAATACATTTTTAGATACAACAAAAGCTTGACTGATGAAAGAAAACATTGCTAAACTGGACTTCATTAAAATTAAAAACTGCTCTTCAAAAGACACCCTTAAGAGAATAAAAAGCCACAGACAAGGGGAAAGTGTTCATAAAACATAAAAAGTGTTCATACCCCAAATATACGATTCTTAAAATTCAACAATAAGAAAACAAACAACCTAGTTAAAAAATAGGTAAAAGATCTGAACAGATACCTCATCAAAGAAAATGGCAAATAAGCTTATGAAAAAAATGTCTGAGCAATACATGTCATTAGGGAATTGGAAATTAAAACAGAGATACCACTATGTACTTTATTATTGTTATCATTATTGTTTTAAGACAGGGTCTCACTCTGTTGCCCAGGCTGGAGTGCAGTGGCATGAACATGGCTCACTGCTTTCTCGACCTCCTGAGCTCATGTGATCCTCCCAGGTCAACCTCCCAAGTAGCTGGGACCACAGGCATACACCACCACACCTGGCTAGTTTTGTTTTAAAATTTAACTTTTAAGTTCTAGGGTACACGTATAGCTTTGTTATATAGGTAAACTATGTCATGAAGGTTTATTGCACAGATTGTTTCATCACCCACGTATTAAGCCTAGTACCCATTAGTTTTCCTGATCCTCTCCCTCCTCCCACCCTCTGCCCTCTTTCCCATAGACCCCAGTGTGTGTTGTTCCCCTCTTTGTGTCCATGAGTTCCCATCATTTAGCTCCCCCTTATCAGTGAGAACATGTTTTACTTGGTTTTCTGTTCCTGTGTTGTTTGCTAAGGATAATGGTCTCCATCTCCATCCACATTCCTGCAAAGGACAATCTTGTTCTTTTTATGGCCGCATGATGTTCTGTGGTGTATATATACACTACATTTTCTTTATCCTGTCATTGATGGGCATTTAGGTTGATTCCATGTCCTTGCTGTTGTGAATAGTGCTGCAGTGAACATACACATGCATGTGTCTTTATGGTAGAATGATTTATATTCGTCTGGGTATATACCCAGTAATGGGGTTGCTGGGTTGAATGAGATTTCTGTTTTTAGGTCTTTGAGGGATCATCACAGTGCTTTCCACAATGGCTGAACTGATTTACACTCCCACCACCAGTGTATAAGTGTTCTCTTTTCTCTGCAACCTCACAGGCAGTTGTTATTTTTTGACTTTTTAATAATAGTCATTCTGACTGGTGTGAGATGGTATCTCACTGTGGTTTTGATTTGCATTTCTCTAATGATCGGTGATGTTGAACTTTTTTTCATATGCTTGTTGGCCATGTGTATGTCTTCTTTTGAAAATTATCTCTGTTCTTGTCCTTTGCCCACTTTTTAAGGCAGTTGTTCATTTTTTTCTTGTAAATTTAAGTTCCTTAGAGATGCTGGATATTAGACTTTTGTCAGATAATGTAGCTTGCAAAATTTTTCTCCCATTTGGTAGGTTGTCTGTTCAGTCTGTTGATAGTTTCCTTTGCTGTACAGAAGCTCTTCAGTTTAACCCACTTATGCTGGAGGTTGCAAATTTTTTTGTGTGAAAAATTAGACCTTGGCGATGACCTTGAGTAGCAGGATATTAAAAACTCCCACAAGCTTAGTGTTCCAATAATGGAACACTAGGCATAAATAGGTTAATTAGATCCCATTTGTCAATTTTTGCTTTTGTTGCAGTTGCTTTGCTTTTGGCATCTTTGTCATGAAATCTTTGCCTTTTCCTATGTCCAGAATGGTATTGCCTAAGTTGTTTTCCAGGGTTTTTATAGTTTTGAGTTTTACGTTTAAAGTCTTTAATCCATCTTAAGTTAATTTTAGTATATTGTGTAAAGAAGGGGTCAAGTTTCAGTCTTCTGCATATGGCTAGCCAGTTACACCAGTGCCATTTATTGAATAGGAAGTCCTTTCCCCATTGCTTGCTTTTGTCAGCTTTGTCAAAGATCAGATAGTTGTAGGTGTGTGGCCTTATTTCTGGGTTCTCTATTCTGTTCCATTGGTATACGTGTCTGGTTTTGTACCAGTACCATGCTGTTTTGTTTACCATAGCCCCGTAGTATAGTTTGAAGTCAGGTAGCATGATGCCTCTAGCTTCGTTCTTTTTGCTTAGGATTGCATTGGCTATTCAGGCTCTTTTTTTGTTCCATATGAATTTTAAATATATTTTTCTAGGTCTGTGAAGAATGTCAATGGTAGTTTACTAAGAATAGCATTGAATCTATATAAATTGCTTTGAGCAGTATGGCCATTTTAGTGATATAGATTCTTCGTATTCAGGAGCATGGAATTTTTTCCAGTTGTTCATGTCTCTGATTTCTTTGAGCAGTGTTTTGTAGTTCTTGAATAGGTCCTTTACTTACCTTTTTAGCTGTATTCCTAGTTTTTTTCTTTCTTTTTTTTTTTTTTTCACACTGGCTAATTTAAAACATTCTAGAGATGGGATCTCACTGTGTTGCCCAGGCTGGTCTCAAACTCCTGGGCTTAAGTGATGGTCTTCCTGCCTCAGCCTCCCAAAGCGCTAAGATTACAGGCATGAGCCACCATGCCCCACCTACACACATATTAGAATGGCTAAAATCTAAAACACTTACAATGCCAAATGCTGGCAAGGATGTGGAACAACAAGGACCTTCATTCATTGCTGGTGGGAATGCAAAATAGAACACTGCTTCAGAAAGCAGTCTGGCAGTTTCTTACAAAGGTAATCATAGTCTTAGATATGATCCAGCAATTCTGCTCTTAAGTTTTAGTCGAAAACATGTGTTCACATAAAAATCTGCACACATGGTTATAGCAGCTTTATTCATTTTTGCCAAAAGTTGTAATCAACCAAGATGTCTTTCACTAGCTGACTGGATAAACTGGTACATTGAGACAATGAAATATTATTCAATGCTAAGAAGAAATGAGTTTTCAAGCCCCCAAAAGACATTGAGGAATCTTAAATACATATTATTAAGTGAAAGAAGTCAGTTTGAGAAAGTCTGTATCTTTTATGATTCCAATTATCTCACATTTTCGAAAAGGCAAAACTACATACACAGGAAAAAGACAAATATTATCTCACATCCATTAGGAGCAAAAGGACAAGGAAAAGAAATGAAAAAGGAAACTAATGACTATTAGTGAGGATGTAGAGAAATCAGAACCCTTACGCATGGTTGATAGGACTGTAAATGGTTCAACCACTGTGGGAAACAGTATGGCAGTTCCTCAAAAAACTAAAAAGAGAATGATCTAACATTGGATGCAACATTCCATCAGGATATATACCCAAAATAATTAAAATCAGAGTCTGTAAAAGAAATTTGCACACACATGTTCATTGCAGCATTATACACAATAACTAAAAGGTAGAAGTAACCCCAGGTGTTCATCACTGAATGAATGGGATAAACAAAATGAAGTATATTCCTTTGATGTAATATTATTCAACTTTAAAAGGGTCATGTGCTACAACACAAATGAACCTTGAGGACGTTGCGCTGAGTGAAATAAGCTAATCACAGGAAAACAAATTCCAAATAATTTCACTTTTATGAGGCATCAAGAGTAGTCAAATTTGGAAACAGAAAGTAGAATTGTGGTTCCCGGGGTTGAGGGGAGGGCGGTTGAGATAGGAGAGAAGGGAATGGGGAGTTGTGTAATGGGGATGGTGTTTGCATTTCGCGGGGATGAAAAGAGTTCTGGTGGCGATGGTTGCTTAACAATGTAAATGCACTTAAGACTGTGAATTTTATGTTATTTGTATTTTCCTGTAATTTAAAGAAGAAAAGATCAGTGGTTGCCAGGAAAAGATATGGTGATGATGGTTGCTTAACTTAAGACTCTAAATTTTATGTTGTTTGTGTTTTCCTATAATTTAAAGAAGAGATCAATAGTTGCCAGAAAAGATCAGTGGTTGGGGATGGTGGAGAGGGATATAAGGTAGAACAGAAGGGGTTTTTAGGGTAGTGAAACCCTTCTGTATGATGTTGTAATGGTGGATATGTGACATGCATTTGATAAAACCCATATGGCGGAACTATGGAACTAGGAAAAGTTTTCATTGTTTTCCCTATTCATGGAGGGGATTCGTTTATGCTCATTGTTTTACCTTCTCTCCATCCTCAAAATTTGTTCTCCTCCTCCTCCTGAGAATGGGTAGCCAGCTTGCAGTAGCAGCAGCTTTATCTTATGCAGTCATCTGGTTGTCTTATTTTCATCTTCCTTCCCCAGTTCTTTCCCCCTTTCACTGCTGTAAGGCCAAGGTGGATGTGTAGGAAGCAGAGGTAACTCCATTTTCCTTTGGAATCTTTCTGCTTCTTACCAGCTCTACACTTTCCGACATACAGTGACCCTTTTTGCTAAAATTTGGATTCTCAGTTGAATGAAAGATTGAGAGAAAATAGTTGTGTCTCTGTCCCTTGACTCTTCCTTTAAAAGATGTTTCCAATCACCATACTTACCCTCTGAGTTTAGATTTTGCCAAATTGTCGACAGGGTTTGAAGGCCAGGACGCTCTGTGCGCTGCTATTTCTGGATCTGCCACTGACAGCAGCCAGATTACAGTGAAGCCCGTGAACTGACAGTCCAGGGCAAGTGTGCTGTTGCCGTGGGCAGTCCACAATGGGGGCCTCTCCATCCTTCCGACTTAGGACAGTCATTCCTCCCGAGGTGGCTTGTCCTTTCTGATGATAGATTGAGGGAGACAAGCAGCACATGAGTAGACACACACCTTGCCCAGGCAGTTGGTGCCATTTAACAGTTTCTTCCCACTCTTGACATTTTCATTTTCCTCCTTCACCTCGCTCATCACTAGCTGTTTGCATCTTATTTTCTATACACAGCCGTAATGCAGAATGACAGAACACACACACAAGCTCCATTACTCATTTTATATGCTGTATTTTACTCAAATTACACAGTGGTTTTGCACGAGCTGAGCCATGAAAGGGGCATACGATTTTAATTGTACACTGGCCTTGCGCAGGGCATCATTCAAGATGGACTGAAATTTTCATGAAGCATCGCTGCTTAAAAAAGCAGCAGTGCAATGAAAAGGTGTTGCATTTTTGTTTCGCTTATGCTGGCTTGCACTTGCCTTGTTTATCAAGAAGTCTCTTTCCCAGGGAACAATGAGGATTTTTTAATCACATTCCTGGGGGAAGAACATTGTGTTGTCACCTTTTCATTCTCCCTCCCCTCCCCCAGTTTTACTGAGGTATAAGTAGCAAATAAAAATTGTGTATATTTAAGGTGTACATCATGATGTTTTGATACATATATACATTGTGAAATGATTACCACCCCTCACCTCACATAGTTACCTTTTATTATTTGTGGTAAGGAAAGTTAAGATTTACTCTCTCAGCAGATTGCAAGGATACAATACAGTATTATCAGCTGTAGTCACCATGCTGTACATTACATCCCCAGAATTTGTTTATCCTGTACAACTGAAGCTTCATGCCCTTTGACCAACCTCTCCTGATCCGTTCATTCTTAAATGCTGTTCTGGGCTCTGGGGTGACTCAATTGTAGAAGCTATACAGCATTTGTCTCTTTTTCTCCAGCATGATCCCTAGAAAGCCTGAGAATCTATTAAAAACATTGTGGCTTCCTAAAATTGAAGTAAATTTATATATATATATATACATACACACACACACACTATAAAAATGAACAACTTTAGTACAAGAGGTAGCAGAATGGTCGGTCACTGATGCAGACATTTCTCAAGGATTTTAGCTTCAGTCTTATATGGAATCAACCAACCTTTCTACTTCTTTATTTCCATTATACTCAAGTCACCAGCTGTGTTAGGGGTTGCATGTCTGATGCTTTTGATTTTGAGTGCTGCTTTCCCCTCCTTGTAAAGACATTTTATTCAAGGATGGAAGGTTGGCTCTGAAGCCTAACATAACTTACAGAAAAAGTGCCGCACACAGTGTCTTAACTCAGGTAGGTCCTGGGTTTAATGTTTGACGTAGTAAACAGCTGAGTACATGAGAACATGCTGGGACATGAGAATGTGCTGTTTTTCTCACATGAAATTTTCCTAGTAAATAGACTGAATGGTGAATGTTAGCAGAAACCATTTCTTTTGGCTGCTTGTTTTGGTTTCTGGCAGTGCTTTTGTGCCGGTCACTGCTCTTGCCTCATTCATTCCCCAGTTCTTGTTATCTTTGCTTTTAGTCACATTGATGAGATTTCCAACCTTTTAGCTCACCAACTTTGCTTCTGCCTCAGGGCCTTTACCCTTCCTGTCCATCTACCTGAAGCTCTCCCCAGTTCTGCAGACAGCTACCATTTCCATATCTAGGTCTTCACTCAAGTTGTCCCTGGTTGCTAATGAGTTCTTACTTGATGACCATATTTAAAATTGTAGGTATACACATGCACGTGTATGTATACACACACACAATCTCCCTTCTCTGCTTTATTTTTCTCACAGACTGTTCTCCATCTTACCTACTAAATGTTTTCTTATTTTTATTTGTCCTGCTACTAGTATGTGAGTCCATGAATTCAGGAATCCCTCTGCTCTGTATTCTCTGAATTCATTTCTGTGTTCCTAGTCTCTGGAACAATGTCTGGCACTTAGGACATCAATAACTATCTGTTGAATAAGTGAATGAATGGTGGCCAGCCTGCCCACACTGTCTACAGCATCACCACAATTCATTTTCTACCTAGGCACTTACCTGCAGTCTAAAGTTATCTTGTTTATTAATGTGTTTCCTTAATTATCACCTATGTCTCCTTTCCTGAAGTGAAAGGAAGCTCCAAGTGAGGACAGGCCTGGCTTACCTTGCTTAACTGACATTCCAGCACCTACTGCATACAGTGCTTGATAGATAGTAAATGCTCAGTAAACAGCAGTTGAATCAGTGAAGGGCTTGTTCTTCCTGCTTCCCGTCTTCCTAATACAGCAGTTTTATGTCATTCTTCATAGCACTAGCTCCACTGAATATATATTTTTCGTATTTGTGACATATGTTTTCTTTGACCTTTGGGATGCCCCTGGCAATGAAGACTCAATTGTCAATGGGTTTATGGGAAGCCTGATGCCAAAAGAGATGGTCCGGTCTGTAGACTTGCTTAATCTAGTGGAGAAGCCTTAGATCTTCCCTAGAAAGTCAGTGATTTTGACTTTCTTGCCTCATTTCAAAGTCATCTGTCATGTGTTCCCACTCTGTTGGGTTCAGAGGGCTCTGTGGACAGTTTGGCTTGAATATTTCCTCTCCATCCAGCCTTCTGGAGGGAGAAAGTGGACCCTGGGAAGGTGCTACACTTGCTTACAAAGAGGAAAGATGACCATAATGTAGCATTTTCTGGCTGGGTGCAGTGGCTCACACCTGTAATCCCAGCACTTTGGGAGGCTGAGATAGGTAGATCACTTGAGGTCAGGAGTTCAAGACCAGCCTGGCCAACATGACAAAAGCCCATCTCTACCAAAAATAAAAAAATCAGCTGGCATGATGGCGCATTCCTGTAGTCCCAGCTACTTGGGAGGCCAAGACAGCAGAATCACTTGAACCTGTGAGGCTGAGGTTACAGTGAGTCGAGATCATGCCACTGCATTCCAGCCTGGGTGACAAAGAGAGACAATTTCTCAAAAAAAATAAAAAAATAAAAAAATAAGTAAAGCAAGCAGTAGAAGTAGGTTTGGTTGAGTTATGCTTCAAGAGGTTTTTGTATGGTGGCCCAGGCTGAGAAGCTGAATGTGATTAAAAATTTTCTTTTGGGGGACCCCTTCCCAAAGTAGGGAAGACAGGGATCCGGAATGTTCCTGCTACCCCTATGGACCTATTCTAGATTCTTTTCCTCAGCCTCCAGGAGTCTGCTGGATTGGGGCCAGTGGGCCACACTCCTAGTTGAGATCAGAAGGTATGTCCTGCTCATCTTTTCCCTGAGTTTCTTCTCTTGGGCCTTAGCAGTGCCCACACAAAACCTCTAGAATGGGCTCTCTTGAGACCATCACAGCCTCCAGAGCCACAGTGTGCTGGTTTAGCATGGCCTTGGCTGCAGTCAGAAGTGGAATTTCTGTTTTGCCTTTTACACACCTACACATGATGAAACCTTGTCTCTACCAAAACATACAAAAATGTACTGGGTACGGTGGCGTGTGCTACTTAGGAGGCTGTGCAGGAGAATCGCTTGAACCTGGGAGATGGAAGTTGCAATGAGCCGAGATCACGTCATTGCACTCCAGCCTGGGTGACAGAGCAAGACTCCATCTCAAAAAAGAAAGAAAGAAAGAAAGCAAAGCAAAGAAAGAACATAGCATTTTCTAACATAACAACGTCAGCTTAGTGACAGGATGAATCACTTGAGGCTACGGCAGAAATATGTTTTGAAGAACAGGACTATCTTTGCATGGGGCAAAATGATGAAGAGGCAAAGCAAAAGATCTGTTCAAGTTACAGATTTTTTTTTAAGCTGTTTTTCTTTTCATGAGGAATGATCTTTAGGATCTTCATTGGTCTTTCTAACACTCAGAATATTCATATTACCAGCTAATGTGGCACTGATGTGGCTTTTAGAAGCTCCCCTTACAGATGTGGTTTAATTTCTGAATTCCACTAAGAAGACCTGAGATCTCCCGTTGGTTTTGTTTCTTGTGTCAGCTGCATCTGCAGAGCATTTAAACTGCTCATGTGGGATTCTTGCCAGTGCAGTTTGCTGTTGTAAAGACCTTAGCCCTGACTGAATTCTCCATAGGGAATGGTTGGGACGAGTCCTTGGGAAGGCAGTGACAATGGATGTGCCAAGAAGAGGGAGACAACTGTCTCTTGCCAATTTCCAGGCTCGTAAATGGAAATATAATCTGCACCAAGTCAGAAGAATGTCTTTCACCCAATCATTCATAAAAATGAAGTCATGGATAAAAACCATCCAGGGGGTTCAAGAAGACCCAGTAATCCTGTGGAGAGGTGAGCATGTTTCTGCTACAAACATGCAACTCCTGCCACATGCAAAATCATTTGCACTGCCAGAATATAATACTTCTAATAGACTCCTGGTGTATACCTTCTTTGTCCTGATTGGGTAAGTATTGAATGGCATCTGATGGTGAGGAGCAATGTGGGATCATGGGGTGAAGACTGGAGTAAGCCTGAATAATAATTGTTATTGCCATTCATGATCTTATTTTTAATGGCAATATAGTTTGGCAGGTGTGTTCACATAATACGATCTTTTTTTGAGACAGGGTCTTGCTCTGTTGCCCAGACTGGAATGCAGTGGTACAATCACAGCTCACTGCAGCCTTGAGTTCCTGGAGTCAGGTGATCCTCTCATCTCAGTCTTCTGAATAGTGGGGACCACAGGCGGGTGCCACGGGTGGGTGCCACCATGCCTGGCTAAATTTTTTTTTGTATTTTTTGTAGAGATGAGGTTTCTTCATGTTGCCCAGGCTGGTCTGAAACTCCTGGGCTCAAGCAATCTGTTCACCTTGGCCTCCCAAAATGCTAGGGTTACGGGCATGAGCCATTATATCCAGACCGTATATATGATCTTGATAGAAGATTATGCTGAGATGCAGCACTATTCACAATAGCCAAGATTTGGAAGCAATCTAAGTGTCTATCAAGAGATGAATGGATAAAGAAAATGTGGTATGTATACACAGTGGAGTATTATTCAGCCATGAAAAAGAATGAGATCTTGTCATTTGCAACAATATGAATGGAACTGGAGGTCATTATGGTAAGTGAAATAAGCCAGGCACAAAAAGACAAACTTAACATGCTCTCACTTATTTGTGGGAGCTAAAAATTAAAACAGTTGAACTCATGGAAATAGAGAGTAGGACGATGGTTACCAGAGTCTGGGAAGGGTAGTGGTAGCGGGGCAAGAGGGAGGGTTAAAGAGTACAAAAAAAATAGAAAGAATGAATAAGATCTAGGATTTGATAACACAACGGGGTGACTATAGTCAATAATAATTTAACTGTACATTTAAACATAACAAGTATAATTGAATTGTTTGTAACACAAAGGATAAATACTTCAGGTGATGGATACCCCGTTTACCCTGATGTGATTATTACACATTGTATGCCTGCATCAAAATATCTCGTGTATCCCGTAAATATATACACCTATCAGTATGGATACCTATTATAATGTATCCACAAAAATTAAGAGTTAAAAAAGATATATACATTTTAATAACAGATTATGCTGAGGACCATGTCTTTGTCATGTTTGCATCTCCTTCACTTGCCTGGAATACTTTCTTAGGACAGAATAAGTATTCTGAACTTGTTTTTCAAATAGATGTATCATCCCCTCTGCTCCTCTTGGCAGGCCTTTGTGGCAGCACATTGGTCATGGGCCAGGACATGGACTCTGAGGGCTAAGTGACTGGTTAGGAGCAAGGAAGGCAAGTCCTGCTTGCACAGTCCTAACTTGGTGCCCTTTCCCCAGAACCCCCAGGCCATGGACGTAAGGAAAGGCCATGCGCTCACTAAGCACACTGGCAGTCAGCAGCATCATTGCACACTTTCCAACTGTTTACTGCCAGTATTTTAAACTAGTTAAAAACTTAACTCTACTGGTGACCACCTATGCATAGCCTTACCTAAAGATCAAGTTTCAGCAAAGTGGAATTTCATTCATTTATTGGGCAACTGAGAGGGGTGGGGCAGTGTTCTAGGTACTGGGAATACAGCAGTGAACAAAACACCCTCAAAATCACTGCCTTCATGGAGCTTCAGTCAAACTTGAACAGGGGTTGGAAAAGAAACTGCAAAGTAAGTGTTCTTGCTGTATTTTGTTGCACAATCAGCCACCCCAGACTCAGTGACTTAAAGGAATGTAGCAGCCATTTCCGTTGCTTACAGATCTACAGTCTGGGCAGGGTTCTGTGGGGAAGGCTCATCATCTCAGCTTCACGGGGTGTCAGCTGAATGCTGGAGCAGGGCTCATGTACCATGAAGAGGATAAGGGCCTTTTGTTTGAAAAGCAGGGTAAAAGTGCCATTAAACATACTGAAATAGAAAACATTTTTCCTTTCTCTTGTGGTCTCTTTCTGGACATGTAGTGGTGTTTTTATTTGCCTCATATTGATGGGTTCCCTCAGGGCTGAGGATAATTGCTGGGCAGTGCAGACCATCATAGGCACCTGGGGATCCTGCCTCAGTGCCCCCAGGGGACTAGCTGTGAGTTCCCCCTGCCCCCGTCCAGTCCCAGGACAGATGACACATGCCTCAGCTCTGGGTGGTGATGTCAAGCCAGACTTTTCCCTTTCGCTTGGGCCTGCCACCTCAACCCACAGTGGACTGGTGACCCTTGAAGGATTGCAGCCTCCGTGCTGGATGTGCCTAGTAGCTAGATTGGGAATGGGTGAGGGCTCACTCATACAGAGTCATGTGTCATACATGTCAGGGTTCTGCTAGCCCAGGATGGGACAGCCGAAACATCCCACACTCTGAAACATCATAGGCATGTGTACCCAGCCCTCTTTGTGTCTCTCTGCCGGGGCAGATGAGGCAGCCCTCACTGTGTGGAGGAGCCAGGGTGGGGCCAGGGTGCCAAGAGAGTGGGTAGTGAGTGGCTGAGGACCTGTCCTGGGGATGTGGGATTATGCAGGAGCTAAGGATCCAAGTCCACAGCTCATGCACCATTGTTCCACCTAAAGAACACACATTCACAGATAAAATAAGACTGTGATCACAGAGCATTAAACACTGAGCATAAGCCCTTGTGAGCACAGGGCCCTGGAGCCTGCACTGTTCCCACATCCACGGCCCTAAGGTGGAGGAGATGCTTCCAGGTGACCGTCTCCCAAGGCCAGTGGGCTGGTGCTGGCTGTTGTCTAGGAGCACATCCCAGGCCTTGGGAGGATAGAGTTTTCTCCATATGGGCCTCTTCATGCTACTCTTCATGTGGCTGGGCCTTCCTTGCAGCATGGTGGCTGGGTTCCAGGAACCAGTCCTGGGAGAGCCAGGCAGTGCTACATTGCATTTTTAGGGTCTAGCTATGGGAACCACAGAGTCACTTCTGACACAACTCTTCCATTGAGGCAATCACAAGGACCGAGCCAGGTTCAAGGGGAGAAGATACAGATGTCTGGTTATATTATTGGGGCTGTATTTTTAGAAAATACTATCTGCCACCGTAAGATGGTATGTGAGATGGGGATGGGATAGGATGTGAGATGTCATTAACTGAGATGTAGAAGTTTGTGGGGCAAACAGGTTTGGGGTGTGATGGGGAAAATCAGAAGTTTGGCTTGGACATTTTAAATTTGAGATGTCACTACCTTAGTGGAGACGAGAAGTATGTATTGGACCTATGGGCTGGTGTCCATGGAAGAGAAGTCTGGGTTGGAGGTGAAAATGTAGGAGTTGTCATAAAATTACTAAGTGTGAATGTATTTCCTGGTAAGGGACCCCTCAGGGATGCAATTAATTTGCTATTGAAGGTGACCTATTCATTTTATGTTTAGACTGATGATTTAGAAGGTTTTATTGTCAAATCTTTTCAAGGTATGTATTTCGATATAAATGACAGTCAGCCAAGCAATTTTCCTTATGAGGGCTGTGTGTGTGTGTGTGCGCCTGTTTACCTGCACATATGTGTAAGTACTGCATTCTAGAAATCTCAGCCTTGAACTTTTCTTTATGATGTTGTACAGTCTGTGGTTTTTAGTTTATGTGTATTTTGAGATATTCAAATTTTCATTTACATAGATATATGCATTTTATTTATTGCCTTGTAAATTCTTTCAGCCATACTATGTAAGATCAGGTTCTAGTTTAAATAGTGCTTCAAAGATTGGGAGGCAAAATTATTCTTTCTTCTGTCTTCTGGTGATTTTATTTTGCTTGAAGTTATAATTTAGAATAGCAGTTAAACTGGGATATTTGGAATTATTCTTTGGACCCTACCTATACTTGAATCAGGGTTTAATAGAATATATTGGCCAGGCGCAGTGGCTCACGCCTGTAATCCCAGCACTTTGGGAGGCCGAGGGGGGCGGATCATGAGGTCAGGATATCGAGACCATCCTGGCCAATGTGGTGAAACCCCATCTCTACTAAAAATACAAAAATTAGCTGGGTGTGGTGGCGCGTGCCTGTAGTCTCAGCTGCTCAGGAGGCTGAGGCAGGAGAATCGCTTGAACCCAGGAGACGGAGATTGCAGTGAGCCGAGATCGTGCCACTGCACTCCAGCCTGGTGACAGAGCAAGACTCTCTCTCTCAAAAAAAAAGGAATATATTTAACTATATTCTATGAATCATAAGTAGCAAATTTCCTCTCAGATTCAAACAGTGAGGTAAATTGACTGATGGCAAATGATGGGATGTGTTTTGATCTTAGGAGAAAGACATGCCATCATAAAATATTTTAAAGACATATCATTAGAATACATTTCATTTAATAAAGAATGCTTCCATAAAAAAACTTAAGAGGCAAAGCTACTGAAGTTTTGTTTAAAAAGCATTTTATTCCTCTTTCCATGAACATTTTCCCCTTTAATCTTCTGTGTTTTCCTTTCTTTCCCTCTTTCCCTGTTCCCTTTATTTTCTCTTCTCTTTCTGTTCCCTTCCTTTGTCTTCTCTTCCCAGAACAAAGACCTGGATTCTTGCTTGCAAGGGGGAGATTGAAATGTGGAATGGAAAGGAAAACACGAATGATATCACTAATAACACTCTTGTCCATGTTACTCCCGCCTTTCACTGTGACTGAACCTGAAGAGGGAGCAGGTATCAGGGTGCTTTTGCTAGCATAAACATTGGGGCACCCTTACGTCTTAACTAACTGTTCTCTTTGAGTTATTTAATAGAAAGACACCGGCGTCTGACGAGTCTTCACAGTACTTTGTCCCAACACTAGGGGCAATTAAATAGATTTAATTCCACCTCCAACAGTTCTAGGCTGTCTTCTGGAAACCCAACACATTGTCCTGTCCTGATCTTTCCAGTTCTCAGTCAGTATGTCAGGAATACAGTCTTCAGACTAAGGCCCTGCTGTTTTTGTCTAAGCATTTTTATTTTTATTTATCGCCTTCAAGCAACATTTTTCCCACTATATCCAATGTAAACAATTTGCATAGCAGTTTACAAAAGGGTTGTAAACCTTATTTTACTTGGAGGTTCCAAGAAAATCAGCAGACTTCTTGAGAGAACTAGGAATTTGGCAGGGGATAGGTGGGAGGTATTAAGAGGAAGTCAAAAGCAGGGACTGATGATCTTATTTTAGGGCTGGCCTGGGAGGATGCTGGGAGTGTGCCACTCCAGGTCATGTTTCAGGTGCATACTAATTGTTTTGTATTGAAGCAGATTTTCAGTAAACAATACTAGGGACCAACTCTGCCCAGCTGAGAGGAAATTAAGCACCGTTACTTGACTGATAATGATGCCAAACAGTTTCAGGTGTTAGGATTTCATTATGACTCTGTGTTGTCTCTGGCTGTACATTTACATTTTGTGTCAGGTATTTCAAATTAATCATGAGCATAATTAATAGTTGTAATTAGATTACCATTTTATGATGATATCATGTAACAGAATATGAAGCAGCAGGAAAAATGAGGAGGACCACTCAGGTCTAGATATAATCAGTGTTCTGTGAGACTTATCAAAACAGGTCAGCTCTAAGAATTAATGTATTGATGCTTCATTACACAGCAGCTTCTTATTACAACAGGTGCAAATGAAGACAATTTTAATATGAAATGGAACCCCCTCGGGCCTATAGGTCCCAAAGCACTAACACAGAATTATTTTATGAGGATAATATTTTAACAGGCATTCTAGTTGAATTATAGTTTGATAACTGTGAAGAAGCCAGAAAGCAATGTATGGTTTTACATTTCTTAAAAGCTAAATTGAGTTAAGGATCAGTGTGCGTAATAAGCTAAGAAAAAAGGGAGTTTGGCTTTTTAGAACTTTAATGAATTATTGAACATATTTCAGAAAGAGGATTTTTAAACAGCTTTTTGAATAGCTCTTGTTAACCTAAAGAGACACTTACTAAACTATCCATAGGCTGATAGAAAAAGGACATTTGCATGGAAGTCACCTTTTTTTTCAGCCATGGTTTGCCTCAGAAAGATTTCAAATGATTGTATAATGAGGGCAAAAAGTTGCAAGGCTACATATAAACTGCATGCTACTTAATAAATTATTCATGTTAGCCCAAAGGTATAATTATTCAGTGAAATGAGAACTCAGAAAATTAGTTCTGTATTAATGTTTATTTATACTGATCTTTTTTTTTCTTTACATGCTCACATTTTCCTGCTCAGAGAGGTAATCGAAGGGCAGTCCCCCTACGTACCACATGTTCTGAGTAAATGTGGAATCAGGTTGGAAGTCCCAGGGTTCATAGTGTCCCCCGTTTTTTATTTTTATGGTGGTGATTGTAATGTATTTGCTTTTAGAGAAACAGTTTCTTTCATATGAAAGGGAAAGTCAAGCTCTTATTATTTAGCAGTCTTTCTTCAAAGGATGTGCATGGTCAGGAGCCACACCACCGTGGTGCCTGCAGACACTGCTTCGTGTCCCCCATGACAGCTCTGGTGTGAACAGTCACAGTGCCACCATTTTGGGTCCTGGTAATGGTGGTTTTCCCCACTTCTCTCATTTACCGCCCACAGCCTTTTCTCTCTCAGCCCAGATCAGACACCATTATTCTTATCTTTGTCTTGTTTGTTATTATGTAGCTCTCAGCTGCAACGGTATTTAACATGTTTTACACATTTTTGTTGGATATTCCCTGCTTGGCCCCTTGACTCCTAGAGAAGAATCCTCTAGGTAGGAGCTCTAGGTAGGCGCTCCTTTCAAGACAGACACAAGGCAGAGTGAATCATTCCTCTGCTATTCCAGAGGCTGCAGTCCTCACAGTGGCCTCTGAGTCCTGCATGGCCTGGCCCTGTCACCTCTGTGACCTTCTGTCTCTCTGCCCCTCATGCAGCTGCCTCCTGCCAGTGGGGCCTCTGCTGCCTCAGATCCCTCCCTGGAGGCTGGCATGGCTGCTTTCTCACTCTCTTAGGTCCTAGTGTCACCTTCTCAGCAAGGCTTACCCTGGCCACTGCACAGAACTGCCATTCCTGCACCCAGAGGCCTAGAACTTCCTTACCCTGAGCTGTTTTTATTTCTGCTTAGTACTCACCACCTTCTAGAATACTATATAATTTGTCTTTTTATTATCTTTGTTGTTTATTGCCTGCCTGTCTGCTTGAACAGGGGATCTTTGTCTCTTTTCCTCAATGACATGTGTCAGATGCCTTAGACCAATGCCTGGCACATAGGAGGAGCTCTATAAACATTTGTTGAATGAGTGAATGACTGAGTTTCCTGAAATTCTTCCTGAAAACACTAAATCTGCTGCCCCAGGGTCTGTTAGAGAGCGCTGGACTACCATGCTGTGAATGCGCAATGACCAATGTGGGTTTCCAGTTATCCTTGAAACCTAGGAAAGAGAGGGCAGGAAGATGTGAAACCACTGAAGCAGTGGGGAGCTTTCGGAGGCTTAGGGGAGAATTCAGCAGGGGGATCCTGCTGGTCACAACACCAAATCCATTCCTCCGTCGCTTCTTGGTTACCAGTCCTTTGGAAAGTACGCCTCTGCCTGGTGGGAGTGACAATACTATGAGAGCCACACATGTGGCTTGGGTGTTGAGCAGGGATGGCCACATGTGTGTTGAAGCCCTGCTTATGTTTAACTGAGAGGGTTTTGTGAACTCCTACAGGTGTCTGTCCATTTGCATGCCAATTGGGCACCCAGTTTCTAGAGCAGCATTGATTGCCGTAGCTCAGCTGATCTATAAAGCATGTGCTTGCCTGGGAGATTGGGGTCACAGTTTGCCTGGAAACTTTTTGCAGCAGGAAGCAGTGGAGCAGAAGAAATTTTTGGAAGAGTTAAATATCAGGGATAAGGCTAAAGGCAATAAGCTGAATCTTTTGTTTCAGCAACCTTCCTGATGGATAGCTTTGCCGTTCCCCTTCCCATGCAAGGCATATGTGGTGAGAGGATTAGGGAGAGAATGCATGCTATCTTTTACTTTATTTTTTTTTCTTATACTGTCACTTCATTATTATGAGTGGTTGAACTGCCTCATAAGACTATTTCAAAATTAGTCTATAGAACCACACTGTCCAATAGAAGTAAAATGTGAGACACAATTTTTTTTTTTTTTTTTTTTTTTTGAGACAGAGTTTTGTTCTTGTTGCCCAGGCTGGAGTGCAGTGGTGCGATCTTGGCTTACTGCAACCTCCACCTCCTGGGTTCAAGCAATTCTCCTGCCTTAGCTTCCCAAATAGCTGGGATTACAAGCGCCTGCCACCATGCCCGGCTAATTTTTCTTTTTCTTTTTTCTTTTTTGTATTTTTAGTTGAGAAAGGGTTTCACAATGTTGGCAAGGCTGGTCTTGAACTCCTGACCTCAGATGATCCGCCTGCCTCGGACTCCCAAAGTGCTGGGATTACAGGTGTGACCCACCATGCCTGGCCAGCCACAATTTTAAGTTAACATTTTCTAGTAGCCACATTTAAAAAAGTAAAGTTTAAATATATTTCATTTAACTTAATGTGTTTGTTATTATTTTAATCTGTCATTAATATAAAATTTACTAATGCAATATTTTACCTTTTTTTCACGAAGCTTTCAAAATTTGCAGTGCATTTTATGCTTACATCTCAGTTTGGACTAGCCATGTTTTAAGTACTCAGTAGCCACATGTGGCTGATAAATTGGACAGTGAAGCTATAGAGAGTTCCTTGATAACATAAAAAGCTTATCTCTTTGTTATACTTTTTACTTATACAGATTCTATCTTTCTTTTCAAAAAAAGTTTGATTTAAAGTGTATTTTCAGCCTATAAATTATGTTGTAGCATGCTTAATGTTATGAAGTCAGACTGTGGAACACAGAAAGAAAATGTGTATTACTCTATAGATGATCCTGAATATATTTAATAGATGAAACCATTATATTTCTCCCCATTTAATAATTGATGAGTCAAGAAGTCTTAAAGATACATCCAGTAGAAGCAGAGAACATAGGAACTGAGAGATATATAAATATCTGATACATGTTTTTATTTTGCTGAAGTGACACTTTATAGAGGTCTGGTGTAAGAATTCATATACTGTCGCTCTTTTGTATGTTGCAAAATTATTATCATTTCAAAACTGGGCTGGAACTTATATATAGGAGTTATATCTTAGACTTTCTCCAATGAATTTTGGCTACCAAATACCTCAAATGAATTCTGAGGATAGTATTTCAAGGATGCTTATGGTATGGTAAGTGTAACTTGATTAACTACAGAAGATGATTAGAAGTTGTAATAGACAGAGAATCCTGTAGTGGTCTTTGATACCCATGATAGATAAGATGATGAAGGTAACTCTTAAAATTAGGAATAAATATTATAACATTACATTTTTGTCTTTAAATTTCTGAGCAAAACAAAGTTGATGACCTTTAGATTTAAAACAATAAATTGTTGCTTAAAGATGTTAAAGATAAACATTTTTATTGTTGAATGAGTCCCTGAGTTTCAGCTCTCTTTCACATCAGGTCTTTAGTTTATTGCTTTCTTTAAACATCATGCACCTCCTTGTGCTGTTTTTCATTCCCCACCCCCGATTCAGAGAGACAGGTAATTATATACACACCAGCTAAATGTCTGGTAAAATCTCCAGGCAAAACTGAGTTGACTTGTGTGGAACTGAATTTAAAAATGCTTGATGGAATATTGCTCCAGTCTCTGAATACTTGTCAGGTTGCATTTACTGCAGTTGCCTCCATTACCAGGATGTGTGCTTTGGTCCTGAGAGAGACACTTTACCCTGCCTCTCCCCCTTTTCTTCCTTTTCACTATATAGCTCTAGCTTCTGCGGGGTCACAGTCCAGCAGTTATTCATTTTGTCCCTCTGAATTAGAAAAGAAGTATAATAATTTAACTGAAATTAGGTTTGTTTTAAACCTAGGCAACTGTCTTTTTATGAAGAAAACGTTTACAGTGTAAAATAGGAGAATGTCACATGAGCTGTATAAATGGAATATATAATAATGTGGATGTATAATGATTATCATTTGTAAGGCATTCTTTCAAAAGGAAGTAACTGGATTTAGAGAAAATTAACCTTTCATTTGTAAGTGAATTAAATAAAGAATTGGACATTGCAAGGTGGGGGCAGAGAAAGCCAGAGGTTTTAAATTAAAAAAATAAGCAAATAAAAAACTTTAAACATAAATGGAGATAAGATTTGAATTGTGTCATATATGGTAACCTCTTTTTTGGCTGGTGTGCTGAAGTCTAAAAATGTACAAGTGGTAGAGTTTATAAAAACTCATTCCTACTTGGCAAGGGTAAGAAAGGAAGGTGGTCATCTAGAATCAACGTTTATTAACTTTTAAATGTCATTTCATAGGGAAGAATCTCCCTCCTCAAAGCATTCAGCCTGAGTTTATTTAGGATTCAGTTAATTGAAAGATAATCTGTGGCATCGGTAGGAATCATCATTTTCCAAACATCTTATTTTTAGAAACAGGCTTCACAAGCTCTTTACAAACATTGGAATCCATAGTCACTGAAATGGGTGGCGTGTTTTTTCATGGGGATTGTGAATCAGTCTAAAGCAAAATATGCATTTATGATTTGCATGTAAGGTAACTGAAATTTAGCAAAAATAATAATTTGTCATTTAGAAATGATTCCAGTCTTTGGAAATATTTAGAATAATAAATTTCAGGTTCAGTTTTTTTTTTCCACAGTTTAATCAAGTTAAGATTTTTGGGATACTTAGTATGTGGTTGGCTTTACTAAAAGAAAACTATTTATTGTCATTACATTAAACTGCTTAAAAATTAAACGAAGACCTAGTTAAAAGATGGTGGCATTAAGACATGGTTTTACTCAATTTTTATACCTAGAACTCCAAAAAGAAAAAAAAAGAATGAGAAACAAAGAAGAAAATGCTATGCTCTGTTAAATAGCTACAACTTCAAACTACACTTTAAAGAATACCTGCCAAATAGAGTGAAATTTGGACCAAAGGAGAGAGGATGCTGTGAGCTTACATAGTCCTCTAATTTGAGGCAGGGTATAGTTTTCTCAAGGAGTCAGGCCTGTAGAAATTAAATGGCTTCACTAAAATAATAAGAGAATAGAGGGGCGACTCTCTCTGTGCAACTTAGTTGTGCACCACAGAAAACTGGAGGACTTGAGTTGAGGGAGGAAAAGAGCTTCATGTAGAGTTGGGCAGGTTGTGACTTAAACAGCTCTAGGGATCCAGGAACATAAAAGTCTAGTGAGTGGAGGCCCCTGATGTTGGAGCCCAATCTGCACACACACCTGCGTGCACACCTAGGCCACCATCGTGACTGAGTGCCATCTTAATGTCTAGGACAGCTTTCTGAGAGTGGGAGACTTCTCAAAGTGAGGCTGAAAGAAGGCTCAGGTAGGTGGTGTCCAGGAGCCTGTGACATGAGGGGCTTCTTTCTAACCTATATCAGTGCTGCTTAAGTTTTACACTTGAGTGTAAAATACTCCCAGGGCACAGGACTTGACCACACTGGAGAGAACTGGAGATTAATGCTGGACTTGAAGCTGGCTGCTCTTCTTATGAAGTGGCGGGTTGTCTCCGTTGCAGCATGAATGCCTTCTAGTTCTGCCTGCCACACCTTGGCATAGGCAGGCAAGTTCATAGAATAATGGAACACAGACAAAGCTGGATGCGGAATATACATCAGAAGACAAATTATCTCACCAACAAAAGAAGAATTCAGAATCTTAGTATTTCATGGTCTTAAAGGAATAATGAAAACTGGGTTTTCTCAAAGTTTAAAGGAAAGATATATGATTAAAGAAAAGAAATACAGGAGATGGAAAGTGAGCTGATTGATCTGCATGAAGAAGGAGAAAAACCATTAGGAAGAGGAAAGTCACATTGGAAGCCACCAAATATAACAAACACAAATGAAAACACAGGAATCAACAGACTTGAGAAGATTCTACAAAACAAAGTGAAAAAGATGAGAGAAAAAAGATTTCTCTGAAGATGATACATAGGAGAGACAAAGGCTTATTCATCACATATTACTTGTTTTTCCAAAGGAAGAGAATAAAAATGGAAACAAAAACATTCAAAGGTATAATAAGATAAAGCCTTGCTTATAAAAAAAGAAAGATGTATATGTGCTTGCAGGTCAGAAGGCCACACTATTTACTAGGAAAGAAACTAGAAACAAATCCCAAGAAATGTGCTGCTGAGCAGTCAAGGACATTGGGAACAACAGGACTGAGGGACACTGGGGTGAGCTACACGGCCTTTGGTAGCCTGGTGAAAGCAGTGCCAGGAGACAGCACAGCAAGTTGCAAGGCACTGGGTGGAGCAGAGTGGAGGTGAGGAAGGGGAGAAGAGTACACACAGCTCTTCTGAGAAGTTTCATCATCAAGAAGCTGAGGGAGATGTGGATGGACCTGAAGGGGGGAGATGGGACTGAGGGAGGCTGTGCTTTTTAAGATGGGAAAGACCTGCACATATTTAAATATCCCTAATGAGTGTGAAGAAAGAGAAGGGGGTTCTTAACCTTGGCTGCACATTGGAGCCACTTGGAGTGTTTAAAAAAAACACTGACGGTGGGTCCCACTCAGAAGGATTCCTGTGTCATCGGTGTTGGGGATGGCTGGCGTTGAGATTTTTAAAACTGCCCAGGTGATTCTAAAAGGGAGCTGAATTTGAAAACCATCCTCGTAAAAGATGAAACAAAGCTCCAAGAGTTGGGTTTCCTATTCCACTGTATGTAGCTAGAGGAAGTGATGGAAGTACTTTGAGATAGGTAGGTTTGTGAGAGGGAAGCTGAAGGAGTTTTACTGCTTATAGCTTCTGCGTTCTCTTGAAGGGCTGGTGGTGTGGGGGCGAAGCATGTTGGGAGGAAGATGGGCAGGCACTGAGAGGAGAGGAGTGAATTTGTGGCACTCTTTTATGGAGAAGGAGGGAGAACACCAAAGAGGTGTTGAACCAAAGGGTGGGCAGGCAGTGCTGAGAGGGCTGAAGTTTGAGATGATGATTTTATGGAGGCAGCTCTTTCTTCTTCCTAGTTAGAGATAGGGCAGCCCATAATGTGTGGAGAAGTAAGTTTTCTAGCAAAGACTAGAGAAGTTAGTTACTTGGGAGATTTTATTTTACCCATAACATAGAGAATCAGACACTGGTAGAAATAAAATCAATTAGTTAATACACATAGTGCATTCTGTGAAATTCTGTCTAGCTCTACCTTGGTAGGCTCTTAATCGTATTTCTGTAGATACGTAGAAATGAAGCTGAACACTACGATTTTGCTTATAGGGAAAAACATGACTTTCAGTCCCAGTGTTTCAAACACATCAGTAGGAAGGGCTAATTTAGGCGCCGACTCTTTCCTTAAAGTGAAGCTTTTGTTATATTAATAGATCTAGCCTGTGATTCTTGTAAAGAGTGTTGTAAGTTGACGTGGTAATAACTAAGATTTGAAACAATGTGCTTACCCAAGCTGTATCTTGAAATACAGTTTGAGTCAACTTGGAAGAAACCTAAACTAAATTGAGTTTTAGTAAAATAATACTGCTTTGTAAATACTACAAAGAAAATTTTATCAGTCTTTTCGGGTATTGTTGGTGGAGTCCTTAGATCAGAGATTTTTGTTTTTGTTAGGGCCTTCCTTCTTTTATGTTTTAAAAACATTATTTCAGTTGTGCAGGTAGTTTGCATTTTAAATCATCTCACATAACTTGCTGGAAACTGAAATGGATGCTGAGGACATGGCGACATTTTAAGGGAAAGCTAAATAACATCCACTGTGCGAGAGCCCTTGTTCCAGAGCATACCACATGAACACCAGGGCTTAAACTCACCAGGAGCCCACTGAGAGCCCATGTATTTAGATGGAAACAAAAATGGACATAAAAATTAAGTCCGAAACAGGTAGTCTAAAACATCACCGGGAGTTCACTAATGTCAGGACAGAATAAACGTTGACTACTCAGGACAAGTTTTCAGAAGTTTCCCAAGCCCCTTCTCACTTGGTTGGGTTCTGCTGACGCTGGTTTACTCTGCATCTCACCCCTTTGCACACAGTAGCCTTTGGAGATATTCGGCACTGTAGTAAACTTGGTGGTTGTTGGGAAAAATTTTGTTTGCTTTTTCATTCAGCATTTTTTTTTTTTTTTTTTTTTTTTGAGAGACAGAGTCCCACTCTGTTGCCCAGGCTAGAGTGCAATGGCCTGGTCTCGGCTCACTGCAACCTCTGCCTCCCGGGTTCAAGCAATCCTCCTGCCTCAGCCTCCTAAGTTGCTGAGATAACAGGTGCCTGCCACCACACTCAGCTAATTTTTTTGTATTTTTAGTAGAGACGAAGTTTCACTGTGTTGGCCAGGCTGGTCTTGAACTCCTGATCTCAGGTCATCTGCCTGCCTCAGCCTCCCAAAGTGCTTGGATTACAGGCGTGAGCCACTGTGCCCGGCCTTTCAGCATTTTTTTAACGTTGTGAAATTGATGTATGGGTGGTACTGTGCTAGGCACCAAGGCATGAAGACATAATTCAGACTTGGCTCTTATTCTCAAGAAGTGGACTCTAGACTTTTAGAAGCCCAGGGAAGCAAAGACATTTTTCTTGGCTTACTCTTTTAAGTGTTTCCACAGTATTCTTAGCTATTAGAAAATAAAAATTATCTATTGTTGCAGTTGTTAGAAAAAGTCATTCGTCTCCTGTCTCTTGGCCACTGTGGAGCCCTGGCATTAAGGAAAAAAAAGTTTGGTGGCTGGCGATCAGCTATAATTGTGGGTGTAACCATCTCTTCTAGGGTGTTGGTGAGCTTTAGCCTCCTATCTGTCTTATCCTTGTCCTTTGGCCTGACTTACATTGTGTTCAGCTTGCAAAGGATAGCTGTAAAGGAGTAGCATGAAGCCAAAATCAATAATACTGATGTTTTTAGCTCAGCTGTCATCTCCCTACCCCCAAACCTCACCAAAATTTTATGTCTCAGACAGTTTGTCGAGGACAAATGGTTGGTCCATGTCCCACCAGGGCAGGTTTTCTGTCAGCCAGGAGATTCTAGCTCTGTGTGTGCGTGTGTATGTGTGTGTGTGTGTGTGTGCGCATGTGCGTGGATTAGGTGTTAGGACACCCAAGTCTAAAGATTTAACTGCACAAATCTTACTGACAAAGGTTTTACTGATTTGAATGTGCCAGATTATTTAAAAACTGGGACAATATAACAGATGTTTTTTAAGTTCTGTGAATATGAAAATATTTTAAAAAGGTAAGTATGTTTTTAGTTCTTTGACAGGGGCCTATATGTCTCTGAACTGATATTATCTATGCTTTGCTGTTTTGTCAGTGAAGTCACTGATAAGCCAAGTATAGGTCCAGTGATAAAAATTATTTGGGAATTTAGTTCAGGATTTAAAGAGTGGCATTTCCTCTGACCTTGTTTTAGAGCTGACACTTTGTGGCAGACCAAGTATAATATTCTATTCCTTCTAAATACCCTTCTCTTTTTCTCATCTTAAAATCTTTCTCTTTCAAACAGTGGTGTAAAATTGCATTATTTCTAGAATTATTCTGGGCCACCTGATGGTATACATATTTCTTACAGTTTACGAAATCCTACCAGGTTCTTCTCTGAATATGACCTTGGGGAATTGTTTGAACATTAACAAGTGCATTGTGTAAGGGAAGTATTTTACTCTTCAGCAGTAATATTAGATGTCTGTGACCAAAGCTGACGAGTGATTACTGGTTTAACGGCCTTACGTTTCAACAGATACAGCATAACTATAATGTTTAAATACCTGCAGTGATGGCCACCAGAACTGAAGTTTCTTTCTCCTCTTACCTTGAACAAGAGAAGCAGAAGGGCCACTGTTTACAGGGAGTTGATGAGACCACCTTCCTTAGAAGGCCCTTATTTCTCTGGTTGATGAATGTCATACTGATTGCACCCAAGACTGGGTTCTTGGTACACGTGGCTGGGCGAGTTCTTGCTGCAGGTGACTGGGTTCATTTCCCTGAGTGGCATCGAGAGCCCTCTTCCATGATCAGGCCTGCAACTTCCCTTCCGCTCACTTCTGGGCATCACGCTCCCCCTCTGGAGCCCGTTCCTGCTATTTCTCCTGCCTGAAATGCTCTGTGCCCCTTTCCTTCCATCTCTGCCTAAATGCTGCCTTATCAGAGAAGCCCACACCCTATGTAAAGAGCAGCACCCACTCCCTTGTCCTGTTCCCTGTGTCCCCTACCCTGCCCTGGTTTGCTGTGTGGGACTTATCACCTATCCTATTAGATATCTATTTATTTCTTTATCATCTCTGTCCCAGGTAGAACGTTAGGTCCACAGAGACAGGATCTCTGTACTCCTCACTGTCATACTCTGGGCACCTGAGTGTATGGCAGGCACTTGGTTATTGAATGAAGGACTGAATGAAGGAGTCATAGGGGCTCTGTATTTGTGGAATGAAAGAGGGGGGAAGGAAGGACTTGACACTTAGAGCATCTAAGTGTGGAAGGACTTAGGACATTGTCCCTTGGAAAGTGGGTGGTGATTGTCCTGGATAAAGGAAAACACCCCTCCCCACAAAGGGGTTGCCTTGAGGAAGTGGGTAGTTAGGAAGTCCTGGCTCCATGCTCAGGGGTAGGGTGGCTGTATGTCTCCTTTTCCCATGGGATGGGGCTCCTGTTGACACCTTTTTCTCCAGCTAATGTTTCAAAACACCCTCTTCCATTCTTAAAAGTTTCCCAATCTGGATGATAAATACATGGTCACCCACTTAACGGATTTGATTGCATCAGGGATGGAGTTCTGTATATGAGAACTACATGCAGGGAGCACTGAGAGGAGCGACTCTGGGAGCACAGGCATTCTGTGCCCTCACCTGTACGGGGCCCTGAGGGAACAGGAGGCCGGCCTTCAGAGGACCACTGGGCGTGTGCAGTTAACACTTTGGTTTGTGTTTTTCTTCATGTTTCTCTGTATACAGAGGTATATAAATTTAAATATGTACATACATATGAAGTCCACCCCTGTTTTATTTTTAAAGAAATGGTATTATGTCATACACAGTACTTACCAAAGTCTTTTTTATTTCATATTTCAGAATATCTTTGCTGGTCCGTACCTATTGATCTCCTTCATTACCGTTCCTTTTAATTGCAGCATAATATTCTATAGATGGATATATCTGACTTATGCAGTCATGCCCCTATTGATGTGCTTTCAGACTATTTTCATATTCTACTGTTACAAATACTTTTTTTTTTTTTAACAAAAGATACCTGTATGCATCTATCCTTATGCTGAGAGTGGGATTGCTGAGTCAAAGTGAATGTACGTTTTTAAACAGTCATCACCAGATGCTTTCCCCAAAGGAAGTACAGTTCTTCCTGCCTGCAGCAATGTTGGGTGTGCCCTTTCCTCACATCTTGACCGGCAGTGGCTGCTCAGATCTTTTAATGTTTTTCTAATCTATCAGGTAAAAAATGAGATTGTCTTTTCCTTTGGCTGTACATTTTTGAGCCTTTATCATAGAGTCAAGTGTTGTGATACATTCTGTAACTCCAAGATATGTAGCATTTACTAACTGCAGGCATTCATTAAGTAAAACTTAGACCATTAGGAAGATATACTGTTTAAGTATTTAAATAACTGAACACATCTTCCCGTGTTTTATCACTTTTTTTCACATCTAGGGCATTTCACACGTTTCCAGGTTTGGTTCCTAGGTATGGCTATTAAAGAACTTTCAGAGGCCGGGCACGGTGGCTCACGCTTGTAATCCCAGCACTTTGGGAGGCCGAGGCGGGCGGATCACGAGGTCAGGAGATCGAGACCACAGTGAAACCCCGTCTCTACTAAAAATACAAAAAAATTAGCTGGGCATGGTGGCGGGTGCCTGTAGTCCCAGCTACTCGGAGAGGCTGAGGCAGGAGAATGGCGTGAACCCAGGAGGCGGAGCTTGCAGTGAGCCAAGATCGTGCCACTGCACTCCAGCCTGGGTGACAGAGCGAGACTCCGTCTCAAAAAAAAAAAAAATAATAATAATAAAGAACTTTCAGATCAAGGTTGATAATTGGGCATACTGGGCTGGGCGCAGTGGCTGACACCTGTAATCCCAGCACTTTGGGAGGCCGAGGCGGGCAGATCACTTGAGGTCATGAGTTCGAGACTAGCCTTGCCAACATGGTAAAACCCCGTCTTTACTAAAGATACAGAAATTAGCTGGGTATGGTGGCATGTGCCTGTAATCCCAGCTATTCGGGAGGCTGAGGCACGAGAATCACTTGAACCCGGGAGGCAGAGGTTACAGGGAACTGAGATCACGCCACTGCACTCCAGCCTCGGCGACAGAGTGAGACCCTGTCTCAAAAACAAACAAATAATACATACATAATTGGGCATACTGTAATATTCTCAGAGATCTATATGTAAAATTTGTGTAGTCATAGTTTTATGGTGGGTTATAATTGTCTCTAGTAGATTCTCTGAGTCTAAAACAATGTGGAAGACTGTGCTCCATTAGCTTGTCATGCAATTTTTAACTTTGACAATAGACTTTTTTTGAAAAAAAAAATTATTTTATTTTTTGCGATAAGATCTCACTTGGTCAGTCAGGCTGGAGTACGGTGGCATGATCACAGCTCACCACAGCCTCAAACTCCTGGAGTCAGGTCATCCTCCCACCTCAGTTTCCCAAGTAGCTGTGACCACTGGTAAGTGCCACCACACCTGGCTAATGTTTTTGGATTTTGTAGAGACAGGGTTTCACCATGTTGCCCAGGCTGGTCTTGAACTCCTGGACTCAAGCAATATACCTACCTCAGCCTCCCAAAGTGCTGGGACTACAGGCATGAGCCACTACACCTGGCTGACAATAGGCTTTATTTACTCATTTATTGAGATACAATTGACAGAGGCTATAAATGCTAAATATCTCAAATGTGAAGGGATACATTTCATGGAGGGGCAGGCAAAGGAGCAGTGGCGCCAGGTGTGGATTCTGTGTAGTGTGTGAATGGCATCTCTGTCCCTTAAGCCCAAGGCAACAATGTGAATAGCCACTTGCGTACAGCAGCGTGCCATATTCAACATGGCAGGTTTCCATCCCCAAGGGCCTTAGTGTGTTGTAAAAACTTTATTGATTGATGTTCAATACATTGCAGCACGATATAAGAATATATTGTCATCATGTAGTGATGAGGGGAATTGTGTTGTGGTGCCTCATGTTTGCAAGGGATGACATTTCGGGTATACCTAGGAAAACCGTTTCACATGCTACAATTGTTGTATATTTCCTCTGTCCAGTTGCACATGGGCCAGAGACTTATGTGTATGGGAAATGTTTCTTTGCTGCTTTACGGGGATGTCGGTCATTTTGCTCGGATAGGGAAAACTGGAAAAAGAAAAAGATGTGCCTAGATACTTACTGGTTTTCAGCTTCCTGGTGAAAGTACTTTATGAACGTAATGAAATGTGTCATTCTTTCTAATCCTTAAATCTGCACAGGCCATGTCCATAAGGGGCTATCTAAGTGCGGGCTATGGGGGGGAGTGTTGCTCTTCCTTCCCCCACCCTTGTTCACGCCTGTCTTAGCGTGTGACTCTTGATAGTGAACTTGCCCAGATGCTTCAAGGTCACCATTTCCCATATTCTCTGGCAGCTGAAGAGCTGTTTGGATCTTGGAATATGGAGTGGGATGTTTGATATTGTCAAGAGAAATGTGGGTGAACAGTGCGTAGGTCATCCTTGAGCCCCTGGGAAAGGCTTGACACCACAATTTAGAAATCCTTAACTTTCTTAAGGTTAACATCTGAAGAAAAGAAGTAATTTGTTCTGAGGATTTTTTTTTCCCTTTTGTGATGTAGTTCATATTTTAATATGAATCTCGGAACTGCCTGAATAATAATAATAATAATAATAATAATGGATAAACTTAATGAGCCCATTTTATCAACTGTTATGTATTATCTCATTTAATCCTTTGGTAACTTTGAGAAGGTACTGATGTTATCCTTTTTGTTGTTGGAGAAATTAAATAGCTTGCCAAGATCACGCATGACTAGAGAGTAGCCCACACTTTATAGGACTTGGCTGAAAGCACTTTTTCTTAATGAGCAAATGTGTAATTGTTGGTTTACAGGCAAGTGGAGCCTGATTCATGTCGGGGCTGTTACACGGGCCATCAATTTCTCTCCTCATGATGATGTTTTTAGCATCAGTTTGTTGATGTGTATCTCTGCTCAGTACTCTTTCACTTTCTGTGTTTTGGAATTAAAGAGGTGTTAAATTCCTTAAAAAAAAAAACAAACCTTATTTTTGTTTGGAAATGGTTCCCAAATGCACTGCTGGTGTAATTACCAAATGATGACTTCTAGATAGATAGCTATAGTCACTGCATAAGCCACGTTGCTCACTTAATTCTCAGTTGCATTTCTTTTAATAACAACTCCGAAGTTCTAACATTAATTTTTTTCATTTCTGTATCAAAAGTGTGGTCCTCTCATACCTATGGCTGGATATAAGTATGTTTGTGGTTTAATTGGATGGATATAAGGAGAGGGGCCCCTGGAAGTCCCCAGAGGTCTCTCCTGGATGCTTCTCATGCACTGACAGTGCTGTGATGAGAGTTTGTGAGTATAACAGAGCCAAATACTCATGAGCTGATAATTATAACTATGTCTGGCACATAAGAGCACTATATCAGTGCTATGTGTATGTTTATTCATTTTACCTCTACAACCCTGTAGGATAGGTATGATTATGATTTCCATTTTCCAGAAGAAGCAGCTGAGATTATATGTTGGTCTCAAGACTGCACAGCTAGTAAGTTGCAGAGCTGGGATTCCAATTCAGTTGGTCAGATTCATTAGACAAGTTATTAACCTGCAGGCTAGATTTTAGCCTTATCCTGGTTCACATGTATTTAAATATTCTGGCTGGAGGATACCCCACTAAGTATAAAATAGCTTTGAAATAAAGCTATTTCAAGGGAATGTCTAAGAAGGTATCTGAAGCGTCTAAATGAAGAAACTAGCGTTAGAAAACATACTGACAATTTTGTTTAGAATCATTTGGCTGTGCATTCCATTTCTTAAAGTTTGTAAATTTTCTTAAGAAAAAGAAAGAATAAAGAAGAAAGCCTCTGGCAACTTAAGTTTCACTCATTTCTGCTCCCTGACTTTTATTAGGTTACACCTGATTTATTTTAGTTTTCTCAGGTTATGGGACAATTGTTTGTAGGATTGGTATGGTGTCTACTTAGTCTGCATTTGACAGGAGAAAGTATTTAAACTGCTCTTTTTGTTAGAGATGGCAAAGAAAAAGACCCACTGTGTTGTAACCATAGGGTTGATGAAATTTATGACCTCTTTGAGTTAGTTTTAAAATGTAGCTTAAAAATTAGACATTATTTATTTGTAAGAAATCACAAACATTTGAGGTTCACAAATAATTTGCTGAAGTGGCTTGGAGGAAGTCATTTATGATTTTTTATTTTAAATGGGGCTCTGATGCTGCCTCTTTCCTCTCTGTCTTGGGCATTGGGGGGGTGCAAGTTATACTGGCCAGAGGTCCCTGAGACTGAAGCCTACTCTGGATACTTTTTTAGTGTTCATGTGGTTTAGCATCCTGCAGTGGTTTTGGAGTGAGTGCAAATTTAAGAGTAAAAAGCCAGTTCATAAGAGAGAAGCTTGTTCCTTGTTTGCTTTTCACCTGCTGCTGTGTAATGTTTAGCTTCTATTTGAGGTCATGTCCATAAGGCTTAGTGTCTCTGAGTAATCAATGAGGAAGAACAGTCTCATGTCAGGCTTGCCATGAGCATTTAATGAAGACTGCCCATGAAATCCCTGGCACTGGATTGGCTTGCCTTTTTTTTTTTTTTGAGATGGGGTCTTGCTCTGTTGCCTAGACTAGAGTACAGTGGTACAATCATGCCTTACTGCAGCCTCGAACTCCTGGGCGCAAGCCATCCCTCCTCCCACCTCAGCCTCTCGAGTAGCTAGGACTACCAGTGTGTGCCACCATGCCTGGCTAATTAAAAAAAAATGTTTTTATAGAGACAGGGCCTTGCTTTGTTGCCCAGGCTGGTATCAAACTCCTTGCTGGAAGGGATCCTCCCACCTCAGCCTCAGAAAGCACTGGGATTATAGGCATGAGCCACTGCGCCCAGCTTGGATCACCATTCTTAACTGTAACCATCCTTTCCTTTCTTTCTTCCTCTTCAGTGACAAGTAAAGTATCTTATTGGATGTGGGAGATTGGCATAGGAAGTTAGAGAATGACTTCCCAAAGTCACTCTTTTCTGTGGGAAGAGACCTAGAAATCCTGGTGTGAGAAGTAATTTGAGTGGATCAAGAACTTCTTGATTAAAGGATGGGTTTGTTTTCTTTTGTTGCATAATAAATTGCTACAAATTTAGCAAATTAAAACAACACTCATTTATTAGCTCTCAGTTCCGCAAGGCTGAAGTGAGCTGGCTTGCTATGCTCAGGGTATCAGGAAGCTCAGATCGAGGTGTCTCCTGACTCAGCCTTTACCTGGAGGCTCTGGGGAAGAATGTACCCCCAGGCTCATTCAGGTTGTTGGGGGAATCCAGTTGCTTGTAGCTGTCAGTCTGAGGTTCCTGTTTTCTCCCTGTTATCAGCAGGGGGTTGCTCTCAGCTTTTCAAGGCTATCTGCCTGCCTTTTCCTGTGGCTCCCTCCCTCTTCAGGGCCTGCAGTGGTTTATCCAATGGAAGCTCTCTGACTTTTCCCTGGACACCAGTCTAAGAAAGCGCTCCACTGAGAACAGCACCAGTGATTAGGTCAGACTCAGGAATTAGAATCTCCTATTCTGTTTTTTCAATTATGGTAGCCTGGTGTGATGGTACATGCCTGTAGTCCTAGCTGTTCAGGAGACTGAGGCATGAGGATACCTTGAGCCCAGGGGTTAAAGGTTGCAGGGAGCTATACACCACTGCACTCTAGCCTGGGTGACAGAGGGAGACCTCATCTAAAATAAATAAATAAATAAATGAATGAATAAAATAAATAACTTGTGGTAAGAACATGTAACATGGGATCATAAGATCTACTCTTTGAGCATATTTTTGAGTGTACCATATGTTATTGTTGATTATGGTAAAATATAATACAGCAGATCTCTAGAACTTATCTTGGAGAACTGAAACTTTATAGCTGCTGATTAGGAACTCCCCATTTCCCTCTCCCTCAGCCCCGGCAACCATAATTCTATTCTATGCCTCCATGAGTTTGAATATTTTAGATGCTTTGTATAAATAGAATCATACGCTACTAGTCCTTTCGTGTTGGATTATTTCACTTAACAAAATGTCCCCAAGGTTCACCCATGTTATTGCACATTGCAGAATTTCCTTCTCTTTAAAGGTGAATACATACACTGTATGTATATGCCACAGTTTCTTTATCCATTAATCTGTCCATGGACATTTTGGGCTTTTCTACATCCTGGTTGTTGTTAATAGTCCTGAAATAAATTTGGGAGTACTAATGGCTCTTCAGGATCCTGATTTCAATTTCTTTTTTGGATAAATACACCTAAGTGGGATTGCTGGATCATATGATGGTTCTGTTTTTAATTTTTTTGAGGAATCTCTATACTGTTTTCCATAATAGCAAAATCAATTTACATTCCCAACAGCTGTGTACAAGGGTTTCAGTGAGACTCTCCCACTCTTAAGGCCAACTGTGCCATCTAACAACATGGCAAAATCATGTTATGATCATAATTATGCTTATGATGATAGGCACATGATGATAAATGTAATCACAGGAGTGACACATCATCATAGTCACAAGTTCTACAGGATGTGGGATCTGGGGTGGGTAAGTGCATTTTTAAAATTCCACCCACCACCAGGGTCATCTCAGAATGCCTCCAAGTGCCCCTGCCCTTGTCTGAACCCTGCTGGAACAAGCCCAAGCTTTGTACCGTTATTTGCTGGCCTGATGAACATCCTATTTCAGTAGTGATGGCTAATTTCATTTCATATTAAGGGATTTGTGGGCAGAAATTTTAGCTAAAGTATGATCATTGTATCTTGATGCTCAGAAAGGTGTGAGAGATTCTTAAAGATGATAGTAAACATATTAGAAAAGGAGCAATTACTGTTCTAGCTTTGTAGAACTGGTTGTATCCAGACTCTTAATGTGTATTACAGGTGAGACAAAGACATAATATGGGTTAGTGCATTGCTTATTTTATTGTGAGAAGGAGTCTATGGAACTGGGTCACTGGAATTTTTACAAATATAATTGAGATTATGGGTCATAAGTTAGAAGGTTGATTGGAATGGGCAAATGTAGCATTACCAAGTTGATAGTTACCAAGTCCTACGGCTACACAGCAAAAACAAAACCATTAGAAGTAGTTCTCCTAAGGCTATTGATTTTTTTTTTTTTTTTTTTTTTTTTGAGTTTACCTCTTAAGGACTCCTCAGAGCCACTAGGCAAGGTCAGGCTGTAATTCATCTCTAGAAAGAGCACCTGATGGTTAAAATGGAGTCAATATCCATTACTTTATCATAGAGATAATCTCACAAAAGGGCACCTGTATCATTTAGGGTGCTTTGGTTGCAAGCAATAAAATTGGACTGCAGTTCACTTAAAGCAGAAAAGGAATTTATTATAAGGACATGAGGAAGCTCACAGACTCTAGTGGCAGGCCAGAAAACTGGGCTCAGAATAAAGATTGAGAGAGATAGAGGGTAGTTTTAGGGAGCAGGATCTACTATCTAACTACTGCCCTGTCTTTTCAGGGCATGTTGTAGAAAATGAAATAGAATCATGTCTCTGTCCTTGCACCATCCCAGTCAAAACCCGAAGTCCTTTGGAGAAAGGTCTGTGGGACAAGGACCCCCCAGGTCTGCACCTGATGGAGGGATAAATCCCTCAAAAGGACTCGGGATGCTATTACTAACCAAAGAGAGAATGAATAGATGCTGGGGGCAAAACTCCAAAGCAAAAACCTGATATTTACTGTAGAATCTCATGTTACTTAAAATGCTTTCTCAAAAACTACTCAAAAAATATATTGAGTGATAATTTAAAAAACACTTTGGCCTTAAACAGTAGTCTTTTATTGCTACACAACCGCTGTCTTAAATCACAGAAACCCCAAAGCCCTCCTCCCAGCTAGTGTTGAGTTAGAATATTTCAGGCATATTCTTATTTGCATAATATCAATGAAATCCTTTGACTAGTGTATAAGAAGGGTCCATTTAGCATATCATGATGAAAACAGATTGCCAAAAGAAAAAAAAAACTGCAATCAAATACAGAGGAGCCAAAAATCATTGTCTGTTATCCCGGAGTCATGTTCACTGATTATTTATTTGTAAGGTGAATATAAACTACAAAAATAATCCTCATTCTATTTGTTGCATGATAATGGCTTTTAAAATGAACATTTGTGTCTAACATGAAAAAAACTTCTGTATCTAACAGTTTATGGGTAAGTGATCATGTTCTAATAGCATTGTATCAAAAGCTGCTTTTCTTTATAAACCCTTATATTTAATCCCTCCAACCAGCCAACAAGCCACAAGCTTCCCAGGGTATTAATTTAAGATTGAAGATAAAAAAGAGGCCAAAGTTAATGACATCAAAGAGAAAGCTCCTGAAAGAAGTAATAGTTTCAAAAAGATTTTGACTGTTTTATAAGACAAATATAAGCTGTTGTAGAAAGAATTGATATAAAATAAGGTTATTGCTTCTGGCTTATTCAAAATGATTTTTTTCTAGTTTATAACCTCAACTAATCTTGTAATAACATTTTAAAGTAAAATTTTAATGTGTACCTTGGGAATGACACTGACCAGTTTTACTATTAGATTGCAAAAAATGTTTTAAATATTGATAATGTAGTTTTGTCAAGAGCAGATCATCACTTTTGATAGCACAGAATTCTATACTTAAAATATGAGATTTCTAAATGGGTAAATATGCAAAAAGGATTTTGTTGTGAGTGAGATAAAATTTAAGATTTAATTGTGGTCTGGCAAGGAAATAATAGCATAAAACCACCAGGGAAATTCAAATATGATAATTTTGGTGAATGTTCTCAATTTTAAATAAAAATTTTTTAATGTAGTGACTTTACCTATGGTGGGATTGAAGCAATACATTATTTATACATTTAATCTTATTTTGATTTACTCTAATTTATTTGATATCAGCAGCCTGTTAGATGATAATTTAAAAATCCGCTGCTACCATAGTTGCTTTAGGAAACCTTCCTGATAATTTTATTCCCTAGAATAATTTAAGTTTCCATTTAAAATGCACGTTTCAACATTATAATGTGTTGGCAACAGAAGATGTTTATATATTCATGTAGAATGATGATTTCCTTAATGGACAGCAATACTGTACCTCATATTTTATGGTAAAGGAGATGGATTAAAATTACTTTTTACTACATGTACCTTCTATGTTTGCATGGAGCATAAACAAGGAGCTATAAGTTTTTTTTTTTTTTTTTAAGATGGAGTCTCACTGTGTCACCAGACTGGAGTGCAGTGGTGCAATCTCGGCTCACTGCAACCTCCGCCTCCCGGATTCAAGTGATTCTCCTGCTTCAGCCTCCCGAATAGCCAGGACTACAGGCACACGCCACCACGCCCAGCTAATTTTTGTATTTTTAGTAGAGACAGGGTTTCACCATGTTGGCCGGGATGGTCTCGATCTCTTGACCTTGTGATCTGCCCGCCTCGGCCTCCCAAAGTGCTGGATTACAGGCTTGAGCCACCGTGCCTGGTCAAGATAAAATTTTTTTAAAAATTAGAAACGTTCTCTAGTAGTGCCTTCATGGAGGCATACTGAGCATATGGTGTCATATTTTGTCACACTCTCACGTATCTGCTAGTGTAAGCTACTTCCCAGCCTGGTAGCACTTTTGAAAGACTTACATTGGGCTTTTTGTGGCGGAAATAGGGAGCAGGGTTTGTTCTTTGTCTTTCTGAACCTGTTTTAGTGCCGCACACCCTCTCCTGATAGTGCCTGTGGCTTCTCTAAGGGAGCTTTATTCCTCAGAGAAGAAACCTCTGCTAGAAGAAAGGAGAGAGAATAATGGTGAAGGGAAGATTCTGTGGGGGAAATACACAAGGTGGTCCTTCCAGAAAAGCTGCTCAAACATCTGAAGCTTTTTTCTATGAGTATTGTTGGCCAATTGTTGGAGGACTGAGGCTTCTACCTTTTTTCCTGCAAAGGTTGAGGACAGGTTAGGTGTTGGGTAAAACTAAACCCCCGATGATGGCCTTCAGGAGTATTCCAAGGTCAGCATGTGATGGAGAGAGAAGAGTTGTGGAAGAAGACTTTATGCCCAAGACTTTGGGAAGAGAGGAGTACATGCCCTTTCCAGGGATTTGCTGTAAGGTGACACCTGTTCCCCCTCTGGCATCTCTCATCCCATGCTTTTGACTTTTGTTGGAACATCCGTCACAGTTGGTTGTGGCCAACTTGTCAGGAATAAATTTATTCCTGGTATTTGATTTTGTCAACCAGGGAAGATTTATGAGATAGAGCTGCTGTCTGGATATCCCTTAGAAGGGGACAGTGCTCCTGGTGGCCTGGGTGGCTTCTTGCCTCTCTAGTGCTGGAAGAAACCCTCAGCTCTGGTGACTGTGAGGGAGGTTTCAGCAACTAAATGCAAAATAGCATACTGATCTAGCTTTCAGTAATTTCAGGAGTTACTCATTAAGTGTTTATTTTGTGTCTGTAGTCCAAACAGGATCTCAGCTAGGAATATGGCATGTCTTGTTCTTAAGGATCTCATTATAATATGGAAGAAAATAGGATAGGTATGTAGGTAATTCAAGTATAAATGCCACATAAATGGGATATAAAGTAACTGGGATTCATGGAAGAAAGAACTACATCCTGGTTGAGGGGATTTGAAAAAAGTTTGTATCAATCAATCAAAAACTTTGTGTCAATGCAGAGAAGATAAGTTAAAGAAGATGGAGCAGCTGTAGAAGTCCCTGAGTTCTAGGCAGTGTCACCTCAGACTGTTCAGGATTGGACTCAAAGGGCTGGAAAGGTTTCATGCACGTCAGGCGCACGGGGCCCTTGGAGCCACAGTAGCAATGCCCTCCCTTGGCCCACCCCACATCTCTTTGAGCTGGCTTTTGGATTTTCTCCTCACCAAGGAAAGATGCTGATCTCCTCATACTTAGGAAATACTCCACAAATGCTTTTAAAATTCCAATGACATCTACACTAGGGTTACAGTTAAGCCCTATGGCCTTCTGCTCATTTTTTAATCAACTTGATCTCAGGCCTGAAAGTAACCAGAATGTTCATGTGTACTGTTCTTCCATGAGGTAATTAATTGAATGAGCAGGATGAATGGGAACTTGAAATTAACAATGAGCCGTTGAAAAAATAAGCAACAAGTAATAATTGCTCCGTTATTCCTTGTCTGTTGACATCACTGTCTTTATTCTTATTTATTGCACTCGTTAAGATGGTAGTAAGTATTATCTTTTAATTTTTTAAAAATAATATTCTTAATTCATATTGGTGGTTTACACTCTGTTTTTACTGAATAATGTGCCTTCCTACAAAGGGCTTAACGTGAAGGTGATAAATCATTATCCTTTATCACTCATTGCTCTATTTACATTATCTTTTACATTCAGGTTCCTTAGGCATTTATAGCGTATAAAGAGACTATTGTGTGGACACTTTGTTTTTTTAAAAAGTATCATCAGAAATCAAAGGAGGGATCCATTTGCCAAATGGGCACCATCAAGACCTTTTAATAACAGCTACAGAAATCCATCTCATTCAGTAGCAAATCTTGAATTGTGATAGATGATCTGTATATCATTGAAGCTACAGAAAGCTAGACTTCTCTGTTACCTACCGTTCCTGTCTAGAAGAGCACATGTAAATACACGAAGTTTCACAATGGCTCTCTTGCTAGTCACAGGTGGTCACTAGCATGCAGCAGAAGCTGCATTTCTGTAAGGTAATTCGTTAGTTGCTTGGAATGGTTTTCTTAAAAGAAATTATGTTTTAAACTGTAGTTAGGTTCTGAGGTCAGCTTTCAAGGTACATATTTAACCATTGTGTATTCTTCCATTGCTCTACTTTATATGTTATTTACATTATTATACATATCACATTATTTTATACTTTCTTTTATTTGTTGGAATGACTTACTGGGCTGAGAGTACCTTATGAACAGGGACAGTGTGTCTTAAAAAGTGCTCAGGCCTATTCTTGGCAAATATGATTTGTTACGTATTTTTTAAGTGAATGAAAGTTGACATTTAATAGGTTCTAGAGAACTATATGTCTAATAAGTGTTTTCAAGAGAGAAGTTTATTCAGAATTTCAAGTCTGAAAGCCAGGAAATATTCCTGGCGTATATAAATTGAAGAATGTCTGCAAGTGATATAGTTCAGTACTTTAAAATTATGGTTGTTACCTAAAGTTCATTAACTCTTACTGCCTTGATAAAGCTCTTCAGGGAAAGCCTAACATTTCTTCAGCTACATAGTTATCAGAAATAAAGAGTTAGTACTGAGCTTCAGGGCAGGCCTTCTTCAAGTGTATACTTCTTTTCTGATTCAAAGAGAAATTAAATTATTATTATATGTATGTTGAGTTCTTTGGGTTTTTTTGGAATTTTAATGGAATGTGAAACATGCCATTACAATAGATTTCAAAAGCTTAGTCCTATAACACAGAAAAATATTTACCTTTTTTCACTATGGAGGTGAGTGTATTTCTGAGATGCCACATCTTGACTAAGTAATTTTTAAAAGAGAATTATTCAGTAAATATTTTGATTTTACTTTTTTGTATTTTTAAGACCTTGAATTATTCTCACCAACTTCTTTATAGGGAAATATATGTAAATCAGAGTGCTTTTGCGTTTGGAAATATTGGAAGCAAAAATTCCAAAATGTTTTATGTTGAACATATGAGAACAGCATGGAAATTTGTGAGCAGTGCTTTAAATAAAAACCTGAATCATATTATATGTCTATATTTTGAGATTTAAATCTCTGTTAAACTAGCCCCATTCTGACTGCCAGGCATTTGGGGAGACACCATGTCTTAATTTTCTCTTATCTCAAGTGACACTCACAGAGTCTGGTACCTAATAGAGCTACCAATGTTCGTGGGAGGAGTGGATTATGAAAACTGACTTTGGCATGTTGAAGACCAAATTCGGTATCTCGGTGCCTTTTCTTTCTGGGATATTATATCTCATATAGTCCTAACCGCATATTAAAATCAGTGATGGTACCTTTGATCAAGCCTGAGGATATTAAATAGCTTTAAAAAGTCAGAGCGTGAGGCTAGGCACCATAGTTTACACCTGTAATCCCAGGACTTTGGTACTTTGGGAGGTTGAGGCAGGAGGTTCTCTTGAGTCCAGGAGTTCAAGACTGGCCTGGGCAACATAGTGAGACCCTGTTTCTGAAACAGAAAAAAAAACAAAAACAAAAAAAAACAAAAACCAAACAATTGGTCATGGTGGCACATACTTATAGTCCAAGCTACTCAGGTGGCTGAGGTGGGAGGATGGCTAGATCCCAGGAGGTTGAGGCTACAGTGAGCCAAGTCACAGCACTGCTCTCCAGCCTGGGTGACAGTATGAAACCTTTCTTAAAAAACAGTGTATTAGAGTGTGGATAGCAGAACATTTTAAGGGGATTAAAAAATGTATTCCTATAATGGTATTATTAAGGAGCCACCAACATTTTTATTTTGAATGATTATGTGAAACAGTTGGATAATTAGAAATTTTTCAGTGGTTCGTGAAGCCAACCACGCTTATTCTTGAGTTCCTTGGATGAATGCTGCTATAGTCACAAAGTCCTATCTTCCTCTGTTTTCACTGGTTTAAATCAAATCATTGTTTTTCTAACATGCCATACCTCGTGTCCACCACAATGTATGGATTACCTGATGATTGGAGAGAAATGCAGTGACTCTGGAAATGGCATTATTGTGTTGTATATATGCATGAGAGATTCGGGTGAGAGATGGTACATTTATCCTTCCTTAATTAACTTGCCAGTGAGAAAGAGAGAGTTCAAGAACAAAACCTTGAAAGTTATGGAAGAATCTGAAAATGATGTCCTGGAATTAGTTTGCTTATATTTTGGGAGTAATTTTTCAGGGGTACTGAATTTCACGTGAGCATCTTACCAAATGCTTACATGTTGTGTAGCACTAATGTAAACACTGTAAATGGTCACTCTCTGAAGATCAATTATGATGACTGTGGCTAGCAGGCCGAGTTGGACTGCAGACCAGCCTGCCTTGACATTGCTTATTTTATTCTTACGTGAGGGAGACTGACCTACATGAATGTGTTTTTATACAAAGATTAACAGGTGACATTGGAGGGGTACTACTTGATGAACACTCCACATGCAGGATCTTATTTTTCTTACCATCCTTATGAAGGTAAGAGCTGTTCTCATCCACTGTTACATAGGCCTCATTTGATGTAACTTGTCCACAGTCTCACAGTCAGTATGTGACAGAATAGGATTGGAAACCAGACCATTCGATCCCAAAGACCTACCTTCCTACTATTTAATAATGTCCTCCTGTTCCAGAAATATGCAAAAGCCAATGACAAGACATAAACAGGAACATATGGTAAATTGGTAACCAGTAACATATGCCTAATATTTGATAACTTCTAAGGTAATTCACTCCTTCTGCCAAAAAGATGTATTGACTACCTACCATGTGAAATGCTGTGTGGAGTATATACAAGTCCCACTTAGGTTCTTGGTTCAGGGACTGAGTTGGGTGTAATAGAAGCCATCTGTAATATCAATGAAGAACTCTCCTACAAAGTGGGAGATTGCTGCTATTAAAAGACTGAAGAAGAGAGTAAATACACTTAAGGAAAATCTGGGAAGACATCGTGGAGGAAGCTGGATTTGCACTGGGCTTGGGAAGGCCAGGAAGTTACCTGAGATGCAGACACAGGGTGGGGTTGGGGCACTGGGGTGAAGGAAGGTGAGACAGCTATGAACAGGAGTAGGGAAAGGAAGAGATAGGACTGGCGTTTTAAAAAATGGGAACTGTAGTGTGAATGAATCATAATAGAGCAATTCTGTGGCGCCGGATCTGAGCAAGCCTTGGTACCTGACTACTACTCAGTAGGCCATGGGGTGTCACAGAAATCCTTGGAGTCATGTTGCTTTCTGCCATGCCAGTGAAGTGATCAAGTGTGACACAAGCAATCACAGAAGCCTGGTCATCTGCATTCTGGCAGTGTGGTCTACTCCAGGCCTATTGACACCTCTGTTTCTGTTACCTTTCCCTTGTATTGTCAACTTCTCTTAAACTTGAGGACTCACCAGCCCTAGAATGGAGGAGGGGAGTGTGTTAGTCTTAATGAATTCCATGTGTCTCATGTTTCTAAGTCACTTTCCATTTCATGAAACATTGTGAGAAATTACTGGTGTGTAATGATGACTCTGCCTCATACAGAGGAATGCTTTTGAACATACTGCTTTTGAATTTGATTAGGTGTAGACAGTCAATAGTAGGAAACGTAGGAAACTCCCTTCCTTCCTTCCTTCCTTCCTTCCTTCCTTCCTTCCTTCCTTCCTTCCTTCCTTCTTTCTTTCTCTTTCTTTCCTTTTATCTTCTCTTCTCTTCTTTCTCCTTTCTCTTTTCTTTTCTTTTCTTTTCTTTTGACAGAGTCTCACTCTGTTGCCCAGGCTGGAGTGCAGTAGTGGGATCTTGGCTCACTGCAACCTCTGCCACCTGGGTTCAAGCGATTCTCCTGCCTCAGCCTCCTGAGTAGCTGGGATTACAGGTACCCACCACCACACCTGGAAAATTTTTGTATTTTTAGTAGAGACAGAGTTTCACCATGTTGGCCAGGCTGATCTTGAACCCCTGAACTTAGGCGATCCACACACCTCGGCCTCCCAAAGTTCTGGGATTACAGGCATGAGCCGCCGTGCTGGCTGGAAACCCCTTTCCACAGCCATATAAAATATCTATAGAAGGACCAAGATATAAGAATGGGTGAATGTATTCATGAAACATTTATAGCTCTTCTAGAGAATGTGGGGTCAGGATCAATATATTTAAAACAATGTTTTTAAAATTGAAGTTAAAAAAAAAGTAAAAAGAAAGAAACAGAAACAAAGCTTTATTGAAGGCTTACTGACGACTTACCACAGGCTTACTTAGCTCCTGTGTTAAGTCTTTCCTATGCACTTTCCCATTTAATCCTGACAGTCGCCATGAGAAGGAGGGCTTGTTGTTATCCCCGTTTCGCAGATGAGGAAACAGAGGTTTAGAATGTGATTGACTGATATTGTGTAACTGTTCAGTGGCAAAGTCAGGCTTGGAACACAGCTTGGCTTCACTCCCCATGCCGCAGTTTTCTAACGTCTCCTGTAAGTGGGGCTTCGGCTCGTAATGCCAGTAAAATCACTTACCAAGCAAACCTACAAACCGGAAAGGAGTCCCAGGTCGTTTATATTCTTTCTGACAGAAAAATGTATGCTTTAGATGTAAGACTGGTTTTGATAATACTTTGCTCCTTTTGATTTTGTCTACATGAATACAATGCAGCATATGGTTTGGGTTTCTTCGAGTCACTAGAGATGGGCTGCCTCACAATCATTTGTGCTATTGCATCTCTTGCTGATCAATGGACCACTTACTGCTTAGATGGGTTTGCTGGGGATGTTGGGGTCCACCGTCTTGCAGTTATTTCTGAAAGTTTTAAGTGCATTCAGCCACACATGCTATTCAGTAAGTTTACAACAATTTGCTCAATCTTTCTGTGCATCATTTTATAATTTTAGAGCTTTAAAAAATGCCCTTGTCTGTTTTTGACATAGAGTTGTTTATTTTTTGTTTACGTGGTATTCTTGTTTAGCTTTCATCTACCTCAGAAGGCTTTCATATAAAATTATCTGCTCTGTTGGCTTCTGCAGAGTTAGCAGGAAGAGTGGCACTTAGTGCCAGGCTGCATATTAAGGTAGTTCAAGTGGTATGGCCCAAAACTGATGGCCACCCTCCTGTCAAGGTGTGGTCTCCACTTTGTATCATCCACAAAGCAGTTGGATTTTGATTGGAATATTGACATTGTTCTCATAATCATTTAAAGATAAATGGGCTAAAAATGTTGCATAAATTCTGTGTTGTAAAATTTATTCTTTTGAAAGTTCCTTTCTCGGTGCCATAGATGACACTGACAGCATTATTAATACTTCAATATTCTAGTGTCAGAAATCATTTGATGTCAGTTTAATCCTTTTATTGGTTAATGTCAGCATTTTAGCATGAACATTTAAGTGTCCCCAAAGATTGGGTTGATTATTCTTCATCAAGGAGGCTCATTTTAAAGTCAAGAAAATGGCTCACTTGTACTATCAGCTATGCCTTTTCAGGGTTTTTTCTTCTTTAAATCAAATCATTATAACTTACTATGCTGACACTGAGTTATAGATCTATTTTGACTTACTTTATTTCTTAATAAGATCATAAGAAATCTTTTTGCAAATTAGGCCTTTGGAAAATGAAAACAATCTCATGTTTCTGTGATTCTAACAATATGCTTAAATCTTAGTGCATGGCATCTAAATTTAAATTTTCGTAGAAACAGGTTTCCAGAGTGTATTTTCATGTTTTCATGTATGATACTCTGTTGTATTTATATCACAGATAATTACTTGAATCAGATTTGTCACTTTTCTGGCATATTTTGAAATAGTCATACATAGAAATGTGGAAATATTTCATTAGCTATAGAGGTGCAAATGTACCATATAAGAATTATTTGAAAACTGATGTGCATTCTGAGTATCCGTACAGGGCTTGGGAACAACAGGCCACATGTGGAGTTTGGTGGTAGACTGCTGTTGTTTCAAGGGGCTAGGATGAGATTTTGTTGTAGACAACTTCAGTTCATCCAGCAGGTACACTGAACCACTCATGTCTTCCACAGTGCACTCTCTGTTCTTGCATGTTCCTCTGCCATACAGCTCACGAACTATTTGTGCACATTTTTTTGTTAACACATCAAACTTGACTACAACAGAACCAAATGACACATAGTATTCTGTGTTTTCATAGCTTCCAGTTCATGCTGATCATCCTATTGCTGGGTTTTTGTTTATGCACGTTTTTATGCAGGGCCTGTCTATGGGGGTGTCTTTACTGTGTGGGTTTTATGTTTGCAGATGATCCATAGAAACACAAACAAGAAATTGTAGCAGCAGTATTTCATTCCTAAAGCTGAATGATGTCAGGCATAATTACTGAAACTAACATCTGGAGTGGTTTATTAAAGGGAAACCTGCCAAGATTGTTAGCATATACCAAACAGCATTATCCATATGTGCCATTTTATCACTATTGAATGTCGGGGTGTGTTAGTATGAAGGGAAATGAATAAAATCCGCAAAGGATCACCACTAACACATTATCTTCCCAGAACTGGTTTTAGTTTAGCTCGATGAAGCAGTTTGCCGGAGATTTTCAAAATTGTGCCCATCACCCATCTGGAGGGTTTCTGCATACCTCGGTACCTGGTTATTTGGTCTTGTTAGAATTAAAATGTACCCCTTCAGGAAAGTCCTCTTGAATTCTTTTTTTATGTTCCTGAATCCCAGACTATAAACAAACAAGCAAACAAACAAACAAGATATCAGATATTAATTGAGGACCCACTGTTCAGTCTTGTTGAAAACTTGGCACACATGCTTGAGGAGTTTAATGGGGATCTTGTCCAGTAGGGTGATGAAAGAACACTATTGTGTGATTGTCAGATTTCTTGAAGTAGTACTGAATTACTACTGTTCACTCTTTTCCTTAGAAGACATCTCAATGGTTGAATAGAGAGTCTTAAGGCAGCGAGGTGATCCTTGTCAAAATATGAGAGGTTCAATCCTTATGAGTAATATAGTTCTAATAATCTTGTCATTCAGCTTATTTACAGAGTAATCTAGAGAAGCTACAACAACCTGGCATGGTAAATGTTGTCTACCTTAGGCACAAATAGAGGCTGTCATGCCAGTCTACATTCTGTACATGGAGACGGAGGTGGAATTCATAGTTCTTCAAAAATCATACTAGGACAGTTTTTGATACAATGGAAAAGAAAGTGTTCTCCAGAAAATGCTCCTAAGTTCTCCTTTGTGCCAATTATTGCCAAGTGGTAAAAACTGAAAGGCAAATGACATTGCTGTCATTTGGTTCTGTTGTAGTCAAGTTTGATGTGTTAACAAAAAAAAATGTGTACAAATAGTTCGTGAGTTGTATAGCAGAGGAACATGCAAGAACAGAGGGGACACTGTGGAAGACATGAGTGGTTCAGTGTGCTTACTGGATGAACTGAAGTTGTCTACAACAAAATCTCATCCTCACCCCTTAAAACAACAGCAGACTACCACCAAACCCCACATGTGTCCTGTTGTTCCCTAGCCCTGTACTGATACTCCATTTCTAAATTCTGCACCAATACAGTGGCTCCACAGCTGCTACTGAATATCTAGCAATAGACACCCTGCTCTTAAATGGCTCTGGAGGTGAAGCTTCCATTACTTGTTTTTTGTTTTGTTTTTTTCCTGTAACAGCTTTTCAGAGAAATACCATTTGGCTCAATTTACTCATCATCCTAATCTTAGAATTTCCATGTTTTACATAGTTCAATTTAGTAAACGTCTCAATTTATATCATTACTTTATCAATCCAGCATCATGATAAAAGGAAGATGTATCACATGAATAAAATTTTCTTGGATGATGGAAACTTACCTCATTAAGTACAAAATATTTCATTTTATGGGATAATTGCCTAAAATATATTACTGTTTCAGGCTTCTAAGATCTTAGTGCCATCATTATTTTCTGAGTGTATGTCTAGAAGTGGAATTCATAGGTGTTAGAATATGCATTTGTTTAACTTCAGTAACACAAGCAGTTTTCCAATGTGATTGTAAAAATTTTACTCCCTCAACAGTGTAAGAGTGTTTTGGTTTTTGCACATATTACTAACATTTGGTCTGTCATTTTCATTTTCTCCATTCTGGTGGTGATGTGGTATTGTCACATTGTGGGGCTGGTTAGCAATTCCCTGATGACTGGTGAAGCACCTTTCTTATATTATTGGGCATTTGGGTATCTTTGTTTGAAGGATCTATTCAAGTATTTTTTGCATATTTTCATTGAATAGCCTATCCTTTAAATCAGGGGTCCCCAACCCCTAGGCTGGGGACCGGTACCAGTCCTTGGACTGTTAGGAACTGGGCTGCACATCAGGACGTGAGTGGCAGGCCAGGGAGCATTACTGCCTGAGCTCCACCTCCTGTCAGATCAGTGGCAGCATTAGATTCTCATAGGAGCACGAACCCTTTTGTGAACTGTGCATATGAGGGATCTAAGTTGTGCACTTGTTATGAGACCCTAACCAATGCCTGATGATCTGAGGTGGAACAGTTTCATCCCATGGAAAAATTGTCTTCCATGAAACCAGTCCCTCATGCTGAAAAAGTTGAGGACTGCTGCTTTAAATACTCATTAGGGTAGTTTCTTTATATTCTGGAAATAAGTCCTTTGTCAGATATACTTATTGAAAATATATTTTTCTACTTGCTAGGTTGCATTTTCACTCTGTTAATGATGTTGTTTAATAAAGAAAAGCTATTAATTTATTTTTATTTATTTATTGTTTGAGATGGGGTCTCACTGTGTTGCCCAGGCTGAAGTAGAGTGGTGAGATCTCAGCTCACTGCAACGTCTGCCTCCCAGGTTCAAGTGATTCTCCTGCCTCAGCCTCCTGAGTAGTTGGGACTACAGCCAAGTGCCACCACACCTGGCTAATTTTTGTGTTTTTTAGTAGAGACGGGGCTTCACTATGTTGGCCAGGCTGGTCTCAAACTCCTGACCTCAGGTGGTCTGCCCGCTTCAGCCTCCCAAAGTGCTGGGATTACAGGTGTGAGCCACTGTGCCTGGCCAAAAGCTATTAATTTTAATAGAGTCTAACTTATAAGTTTTTTTTTTAATAGTTAACATTTTCTGTGGCCTGTTTAAGATTTTTTAGCCTGTGCCAGGGTTAGCAAGGTACTCTGATTTTCTGTGAACACTTTATTCCTTTATTTTTCACATTTATATTTGCAATCCATCTGGATTTGGTTTTTGTGAATTGTATGAGGTAGGGTCAAGCTGCCTTTCTTCCACATTCAATTGATCCAACACCATTTATTGAAAAGAGCATCCTTTCCCTCATTGCACTACAGGGTCACTGTTGCCATACATCACTCTATTATGCTGCCTTTGTAATGGAAAACTATAATGAGGACTTCCAGAAGTTTGTATATGTCACAAGTTTTGTTTCTTAAAAATGTATGTGTTAGAATATGCTCTCAGAGTCAGTTAATGTGGAACTCCCTGTCTTGGCATGCCAACATGAAAATAATAGATAAAATATTTTATAAAGATAAATATGTATCTGAGATTGAAAATAAGGAAAAAAAAAAATCTTTAGGTGCCAAGAATGAAGTTAAGACTCTCAGTGCTGAGAGAGACTGCATCCACCTAGGTGATAAGGTGACTGGACCCAGTAAACCCTTTGTGTGCTGGGGGGTTTTATGCCTTGTAGAATCCAGGGTGAGCAAGATTTGGGTACCCTACATACATTCAGTAGCCAGGAAAGGGTGATTGGATTGCCAGACTCTGCCTGCTGGCAAAAAGGATGAGCTGTAGAAGCTGAAGTCCTAGGCAGTAGATATAAAGAAGACAAATTAGGGAGCATCAAATCTTCTAGATTGTGCAATGCATGGATTTGGAATTGAATTTTTCCTCTAATTATTCTAGGGAAACCCTGGGCTAAGAAACTAATATAAAACCTGATGAGGTAGTCTGTAGTCACACTGGGGTGAGGTAGAGGCAACCACAAAATTGTTCTTAAGAATGCCTCCCAGGCACCTGGAAGATGAAACTTTCTGGTGAAGATGAGCTCGTGATAAAAATTTAGGTTGGGTGCAGTGGCTCATGCCTGTAATCTCAGCACTTTGGGAGGCTGAGGGAGGAGGATTGCTTTAGCTCAGGAATTCGAGACTAGCCTAGGCAATATGGCGAAACTCATCTCTACAAAAAATACAAAAATTATCTGGACATGGTGGTGTATGCCTGTACACCCAGCTAAGTGTGAGAATTGCTTGAGCCCAGGAGACGGAGGTTGCAGTGAGCTGAGATTGCACCACTGCACTCCAGCCTGGCAACAGAGCCAGAGCCTATCTCAAAAAAAAAAAAAAAAAAAAAAAAAAAAGCCGTGTGCAGTGGCTCACACCTGTAATCCTAGCACTTTGGCAGGCCTAGGCGGGCGGATCATGAGGTCAAGAGTTCGACACCACCCTGGCCAACATCGTGAAACCCCATCTCTACTAAAAATACAAAATTTAGCTGGGCATGGTGGTGCGTGCCTGTAGTCCCAGGTACTCCAGAGGCTGAAACAGGAGAATCGCTTGAACCTGGGAGGTGGAGGTTGCAGTGAACTGAGATTACGCCACTGTACTCCAGCCTGGCAACAGAGCAAGACTTGTCTCAAAAAAAAAAAAATAATAATAATAATAAAGCATATTCAGGAGAGAGGAAGACTATTATGAGCTTTCAAAGATAATAAGCAGGTAAGTAGCAAAAAATGATGGAATTCCTACAGACTATTTTTTATTATTATACTTTAAGTTCTGGGATACATGTGCAGAACGTGCAGGTTTGTTACATAGGTATACACGTGCCATGGTGGTTTGCTGCACCCATCAACCCGTCATCTACATTAGGTATTACTCCTAATTTCCCCCTAGTCCCCCAGCCCCTGACAGGCCCTGGTGTGTGATATTCCCTCCCTGTGTCCATGTGTTCTCATCATTCAACTCCCATTTATGAGTGAGAACGTGTGGTGTTTGGTTTTCTGTTCCTGTGTTAGTTTGCTGAGAATGATGGTTTCCAGCTTCATCCATGTCCCTGCAAAGGACATGAACTCATCCTTTTTTATGGCTCCATAGTGTTCCATGGTGTATATGTGCCACATTTTCTTTATCCTGTCTGTCATTGATGGGCATTTGGGTTGGTTCCAAGTCTTTCTATTGTGAACAGTAAACATATGTGTGCATGTGTCTTTATAGTAGAATGATTTATAATCCTTTGGGTATATACTCAATAATGGGATTGTTGGGTCAAATGGTATTTCTGCCTCTAAATCCCTGAGGAATCGCCACACTGTCTTCCACAATGGTTGAACTAATTTACACTCCCACCAACAGTGTAAAAGCATTCCTATTTCTCCACATCCTCTCCAGCATCTGTCGGTTCCTGACTTTTTAATGATAGCCATCTAACTGGCGTGAGATGGTATCTCACTGTGGTTTTGATTTGCATTTCTCTAATGACCAGTGATGGTGAGGGATTTTTTCATATGTTTGTTGGCCTTATAAATGTCTTCTTTTGATAAGTGTCTGTTCATATCCTTCACCCACTTTTTGATGGAGTTGTTAGTTTTTTTCTTGTAAATTTGTTTAAGTACTTTGTAGATTCTGGATATTAGCCCTTTGTCAGATTGATAGATTGCAAAAATTTTCTCCCATTCTGGAGGTTGCCTCTTCACTCTGATGATAATTTCTTTTGTTGTGCAGAAGCTCTTTAGTTTAATTAGATCCCATTTCTCAATTTTGGCTCTTGTTGCCATTGCTTTTGTTGTTTTAGTCATGAAGTCTTTGCCCATGCCTATGTCCTGAATGGTGTTGCCTAGGTTTGCTTCTAGGGTTTTTATGGTTTTAGGCCTCACATTTATGTCCTTTAGTCCACCTTGAGTTAATTTTTTAATAAGGTGTAAGGAAGGGGTCCAGTTTTAGTTTTCTGAATATGGGTAGCCAGCCAGTTTTCTGAATATGGGTAGCCATTTATTAAATAGGGAATCCTTTCCCCATTGCTGTTTTTGTTAGGTTTGTCAAAGACCAGATTGTTGTAGATGTGTGGTATTATTTCTGAGGCCTCTGTTCTGTTCCATTGGTCTATATATCTGTTTTGGTACCAGTACCATGCTGTTTTGGTTACTGTAGCCTTGTAGTATAGTTTGAAGTCAGCTAGTGTGATCCCTCCAACTTTGTTCTTTTTGCTTAGGATTGTCTTGGCTCTTTTTTGTTTCCATATGAAATTTGAAGTATTTTTTTTCTAATTCTGTGAAGAAAGTCAATGGTAGCTTGATGGGGATAGAATTGAATCTGTAAATTACTTTGGGCAGTATGGCCATTTTCATGGTATTGATTCTTCCCGTCCATGAGCATGGAATGTTTTTCCATTTGTTTGTGTCCTCTCTCATTTCCTTGAGTAGTGGTTTGTAATTCTCCTTGAAGAGGTCCTTCACATCCCTTGTAAGTTGGATTCTTAGGTATTTTATTGTCTTTGTAGCTATTGTGAATGGGAGTTCTCTCATGGTTTGGCTCTCTGTTGGTCTATTATTGGTGTATAGAAATGCTTGTGATTTTTGCACATTGATTTTGTATCCTGAGACTTTGCTGAAGTTGCTTATCAGCTTAAGGAGATTTTGGGTTGAGACGATGGGGTTTTCTAAATATACAATCATGTCATCTGCAAACAGAGACAATCTGACTTCCTCTCTTCCTATTTGAATACCCTTTATTTCTTTCTCTTGCCTGATTGACCTGGCCAGAACTTCCAATGATGTGTTGAATAGGAGTGGTGAGAGAGGGCATCCTTGTCTTGTGCCGGTTTTCAAAGGGAATGCTTCCAGCTTTTGCCCATTCAGTATGATATTGGCTGTGGGTTTGTCATAAATAACTCTTATTATTTTGAGATACTTTCCATCAATACCTAGTTTATTAAGAGTTTTTAGCATGAAGGGGTGTTGAATTTTGTCAAAAGCCTCTTCTGGATCTATTGACATAATCCACTGGTTTTGTCATTGGTTTTGTTTATGTGATGGATTACATTTATTGATTCGTGTATGTTGAACCAGCCTTGCATCCCATGGATGAAGCCGACTTGATTGTGGTGGGTAAGCTTTTTGATGTGTTGCTGGATTCGGTCTGTCATTATTTTATTGAGGATTTTCGCATCGATGTTCATCAGGCATATTGGCCTGAAATTTTCTTTTTTTGTTGTGTCTCTTCCAGGTTTTGGTATCAGGATGATGCCGGCCTTAAAAAATGAGTTAGGGAGGATTCCCTCCTTTTCTATTATTTGGAATAGTTTCAGAAGGAATGGTACCAACTCCTCTTTGTACCTTTGGTAGAATTCGACTGTGAATCCGTCTGGTCCTGGGCTATTTTTGGTTGGTAGGCTATTAATTACTGCCTCAATTTCAGAACTTGTTATTGGTCTATTCAGGGATTTGACTTCTTCCTGGTTTAGTCTTGGGAAGGTGTATGTGTCCAGGAATTTATCCATTTCTTCTAGATTTTCTAGTTTATTTGTGTAGAGGTGTTCATAGTATTCTCTGATGGTAGTTTGTATTTCTGTGGGATCAGGTGTGATATTCCCTTTATCATTTTTTATTGTGTCTATTTGATTCTTCTCTCTTTTCTTCTTTATTAGTCTGGCTAATGGTCTCTCTAACATTAGATGACAGAAGACATCGAAATTTGAAGTGCAAAGAGAAAATAAGTGTTAACCTAGAATTTTGTATCAAGCTGAATTATCACTGGGGATTAAGGATGACTATATTTTAAAACATGAACAGAAATATGGTGTCTTTATATCAATAGGCAATGAACATAATTCTAATTCAGAGATAAAAATTTAAATAATAATTGTTTACTTATTTAAATCTGTGAAACTGAGAAAGATTGAAAAACATAGTAAACAGTCTTGTTGACAAGGATCTTGGGACATAGAACAACTTCACACTTAGCTGGGAGGTTTACATTATTCCGTTTTTAGAGAAAAAGTGACAAAGGCCTTAAAATTATGTGAGGCCTTTGAACCTGTAGTTTCACTGTGTAATATATTCTGAGGAAATAATATTTAAGTATTTAGCTACCGAGTGAGTTTAAAAGCTTGAATTTGAAAATAAAGTAAATGTAAAACATAGGGTGATGGGTGACATAAATTGTTAAATCCATTTAATAGAATTACTGTACAGTCACTAGAAACAAATTTTTGCAACATGTCATTTGATAAGAAAGAATATGTTCGATGAAATATATCAAACGAAAAATAAGTACGAATTGTGAATAGCATGACCTACTTTTACAATAACAAATAAGTATTTATATCTAAAATATTTGAAAATATCTACCCATTTATCTATCTATCTATCTAGCTAGCTAGCTAGCTATCTTTCTGTCTCTCTCTATCTCCCTATCTGCCTCTCTCTCTGTCTCAAAGTTTTAATGGTGGTTGTACTTTGGTGTTAATATTGTATAGTTTTCAAATATTATTCTTCATTGTCTATGTTTTATTATTTTTCTAAAGTTGGATTATAATGTTATACAAGAAGAGAAGAAACCTCATGTTGGAGAAACACAAACCATTGTCATTGTTATTATGTAGTATTGAATATACGCATTGACTTTACAGTGTTGTTGATAGACAGAACCCTGTCTGCTGTGTTGGTTCATAGTTTTTTTGTCGATTTGAAGGGTTAAGATGAATTTCTTTATCTCTCTTTCTTTCATTCTTTCTTCTTTACTTTCTTTCTTTTTCTCTTTTCTTTTGAGATGATGCCTTGATATGTTTCTCAAGCTGGCCTCAAACTCTTGGACTCAAGTAGTCCTCCTGCCTCAGCCTCCTGAATAGCTGGAACTACAAGCGCTTTGCTCTAAGATGAAGTTATTTCTGTGTTTTCAAGTCCACTAGATAGTTTTCATGTTTTTCTTACAGTTTCTTTAATAACCCAAATGATACATATATATATGTATGATGATATATATATAGTGATTTATATATATATAAAAGGTAACATACCATATATAAATCTATATATTTATATATAATATACATACATCTATATATTTATATATAATATATATACTATACTAGAATATAAAACATACTATATATGTGTGTGTATATATATAGAGAGAGAGTATGATTTTTGTTACCTTTTAAAATAGTTCTTTTTGATTCTCTATTCTTAAAAGCCTTTTTATATTTTTTTCCAATATTGCTTTGGGTCCAGACCATTTGAGAATGATGTATAGAAGTCATTTGTTACAGGCCTGAGAGTGTTAGAAGTGCCAAGAAAGAGGCAATAAAGAGGGTTTTCTGGATGGGGTCAGTTTTTAATTCCTCATTGAGATTTTACAGTAGCTCAAAAGAGATGCCTGTTTCAGGCCAGGTGCGGTGGCTCACATCCGTAGTCTCAGAACTTTGGGAGCCCAGTTGGGAGGATCACTTGAGTCTGAGAGTTTGACACCAGCCTGGATAGCATAGGGAGACCCTACTTCAACAAAAAAATAAGAAAAATTAGCCAAGAGTGGTGGTGCACACCTGTGATCACAGCTAATTGGGAGGCTAAGGTAGAAGGATTGCTTGGGCCTGGGAGGTCAAAGCTTCAGTGAGCTATGATCGTGCCACTGCACTCCAGCCTGGATGACAGAACAAGACCTTGTTTCAAAACAAAAACAAAAACCCAAAAAGTGCCTGTTTCCATTAGAAGATAATTTATAAGGGATTGGAAACCAAGATTCCGGTATGGAGGGATGGACTATCCCAGTGGAACACAGTGAAAAGTTCTTGCCAAAAAGAAAGTTGCTTCTACCTGTGTTATGAAATTACACTTAAATATACTATAAATATTGAGAATTTTGAAAGTATTAGCGGTGAGTTAGGATTTTTAAAAAACTATGGAAAGAAAGTATCAATTATTAATCCTTTGACGTTTTAACCTTCGTAGGAGAGAAATTTTTTCTTTTGAGGGTAGCCTTGTAAACACACTTCCAGATTGGGGCATAGGGGTGAGTTGGGGTGTGGACATGAAACAAATACAAACGTTGACATTTAAGGCAGTGATTTTTAGAATATTGTTATTTAGTAACTCTTGATGTCTGGATTTCTTATAGAGATAATGATGGAAGTAGTTTTTAAAACCTGCCTCATGTATAAGAGAACGTTTAGGAATCTCTTTATAGGAAAATATAAAGCATTATTAATTACTTGAGATTTTAACCTTTTAACTTTGTATTATAGAAGTCAAAATCATGAAGGGAGAAAAGTATTTTACTAATCACTACAGGATATTTTTCAAAATGAGTTGATGGAAGTTTACCTCTGGGTCTTTAAACAAAATATAAATTGACATACCGTGCGAGGTATCTAAAAATACTCTGTTTAGGGTCAGAAGCATGATCGCTGATACTTATAATAACAGCACTTTGGGAGGCTGAGGCAGGGGGATCACTTAAGGCTGGAAGTTTGTGACCAACTTGTGCAACATGGTGAGACCCCTTCTCTAAAATAAATAAATAAATAAATAAATAAATTAGCTGGGTATAGTGGTGTGTGCCTGTCATTCCAGCTACTCAGGAGGTTGAGGTGGGGGGATTGCTTGAGCCCAGGAATTTGAGGCTACGGTGGGCTATGATCATAGAACTGTACTCTAGGCTGGGTTACAGAGTGAGACCCTATCTCTAAATAACAAATAACGAATAAATAAAAATCTACTGTCTCATTCTTTATAAGATATGTTCATATTATTTGTGTTAACTGTAGTTTAGGGAGAGAAGCAGATAGAGTGGGATTAATACTTGATTGGGAAGCCCCAAACTAGTTCTGGCTCTAACAGTAACTTGGTATGTGGCTTAGAAAAACACTCAGCCTCCTTGAGTTCAGTTTTTTCTCAATTTTTGGGAGATGGTTGAATTTATTAGTGGGTGATCTTCAAAGTCCCTGCTACTACAATATTTCATTTCTGTGTGCAGACACAATGATCCCAAAAGTTGACATTCTGTCTATTGACTGTTTCTAATATTCTGTATCCAGAATTACTTTAGCACTAGAATATTGCAGAATATGCTACTCAAAAGTGTTTTTGATTATTTTTACCTAGCTGCTTTATTAGACTCTTGGATTGGCTTTTAGAAAACATTCAGTAAGGTTTTTAAATGAAGTGAATATGTAGATTTTAGAAATATAAATTAAACAGAGGTTCAAGTATATATATTTTTGGTACCATGTCCAACTTTTACAATATCATATTGAGAGCCTTAATTGTAACCAAATAATATTTTCCAGTCTGTGTTTAACTATACATCAACCCAGTGGATGGTTCATAAAGAGTATAATTGACAACTAGTAAACTCCTAGCAAAAATGAATCAGCTTTTAACTTCATATTAAATTATCCTTTTCTAAAAAGACTGAAAACTATAATCAAGCTCTTTCTGTGTAATTTGCTATAGATTACTACTTTAAGAGAATAACATCCTTTGTTAAAAAGGCTTTTTATACTGCTGGCTTGTGGTGTCCCCTCCTCCCACTGAATTAAAGCCTTCAACCTGCTGTTGTATTCCATGAGCTTTTCACCTGAACATTTTTACAGTGAGAGCATAATGAGTGTTGAAACTGGTGTGGATTATTTAAAATAGGCTTAGATTAGCTCTCTATTGCTGTTCTTGACCTCCAGGGAGAGAAAAAAAAAACATGCTTCTTAGTACAGAAGTGGAATTTTTATCAAATACTTCAAAGCTTAAATTATACTGGTAGAGGCTAGACTCCACAGCTCATTTTTTAAAATTTCTTTAGTCCACTTATCAGATGAGCAAATATGAATACTCTGACAGTTATGATGTACCTACAATAGAAACAATAGAAAACAACATAATAATCAATATTTTACATAGAATAATTAGGAGCTTAAAATTGCTTATTTAACCATTTATCAAAAATAGTACTAAACTATTATAGAGTGTTGAAAAATGTGTTCAAGTTTGCTCACTTCATGGAATTTATGGAATTATGGTTCAGATGTTTATTATAATTCTTTTTATAGATGCTGAAAAGTTCAACACCAATTCCTCACTTTAAAAAACACACTCCTGCTGCTGCTTCTACTTTTATATTTCACACTACTCCCTAAATCTATTCTGGCTCTAGGTAGGGTTAAAGCCTTTTCATCAGCACATGGAACATTCTCTAAGATAGGCCATATGATAGACCACAAAACAAGTCTCAATAAATTTAAGAAAATTGAAATCAAATGAAGTATCTTCTCAGACCACAGTGGAATAAAACTGGAAATTAACTTCAAAAGGAACCCTCAAAACTATACATCAATGGAAATGAAATAATAACTGAATGATCTTTGGGTTAACAATGAACTCAAGGTGGAAATTAAAAAATTATTTGAACTCAACAATAATAGTGACACAATTTATCAAAACCTCTGGGATACAGCAAAAGCGGTGCTAAGAGGAAAGTTCATAGCATTAAATTCTACATCAAGAAGTCTGAAAGAGCACAAATAGGTCACACCTCAAGGAACTAGAGAAACAAGAACAAACTAAACCCAAACCCAGCAGAAGAAAAGAAATAACAAAGATCAGAGCAGAACTAAATAAAATTGAAATTAAAAAAGTCAAAAGATAAATGAAACAAAAAGCTGGTTATTTGAAAAGTTAACCAAAATGGATATATCATTAGTGAGATTAACCAAGAAAAAAAGAAGATGCAAATAAGCTCAATTAGAGATGAAATAGGAGATATGACAACCGATATCACAGAAATGCAAAAGATCATTCAAGGCTACTATGAATACCTTTATGTGCACAAACAAGAAAATCTAGAGGAGTTGGATAAATTCCTAGAAATATACAACCCTCCTAGATTAAACCAGGAAGAAATAGAATCTCTGAACAGGCCAATAACAAGCAGTGAGAGTAAATCAGTAATAAAAAAATTACCAAGAAAAAAATGTCTAAGACCATGTAGATTCACAGCTGAACTCTATCAGACATTCAAAGAAAAGTTGGTATCAATCCTACTGAAACTTTCCAAAGATAAAGAGGGAATCCTCCCTAAGTCATTCTGTGAAGCCAGTACCACCCTAATACCAAAATCAGGAAAGAATATAACAATAACAACAAAAAAGCTACAGACCAATATCCCTGATGAACACAGATGCAAAAATTCTCAACAAAATACCAGCTATCCAAATCCAACAGCGTATCAAAAAGATAATACATCATGATCAAGTGGGTTTCATACCAGGGATGCAGGGATGGCTTAACATATACAAGTCAATAAATGTGATACATCACATAAACAGAATTAAAAACAAAAATCATGTGATCATCTCGATAGATGTAGAAAAAGCATTTGACAAAATCTGGCATCCCTTTATGATAAAACCCTGCATAAAACTGGTATAGAAGGGACATAACTCAAAGTAATAAAAGCCATCTATGTAAAAGCCACAGCCAACATCATACTGAATGGAGAAAAGTTGAAAGCATTCCCCCTGAGAACTGGAACAAGACAAGATGCCCACTTTCGCCACTCCTATTCAACACAGTAATGGAAGTCCTAGCCAGAGCAGTTAAACAAGAGAAAAAAAAAAAAGCATCCAAATTGGAAAAGAGGAAGCCAAACTGCCGCTGTTTGCTGATGAAATGATTATATACCTAGAAAACCCTAAAGATTCATCCAAAAACTCCTTTATCTGATAAACAAATTCAGTAAAATTTCTAGATACGAAAATCAGTGTACACAAATCAATGGCACTGCTGTATACCAACAATGATCAAGCTGAGAATAACATCAAGAACTAAATCCCTTTTACAGCAGCTGCCAATAAAGTAAAATAAAATAAAATACATAGGACTATACTTAACAAAGGAGATGAAATATCTCTACAAGGAAAACTGCAAAACATTGCTGGAAGAAATCGTAAGTGACACAAACAAATGGAAACACCCATGCTCATGGATGGGTAGAACCAATATTGTGAAAATGACCATACTGCCAAAAGCAAGCCACAGAGTCAACTCAGTTCTCATCAAAATGCTGATGTGGGCTGGGGGAATCTCTCAAGATGGCCAAATAGTAACAGCTCCAGTCTGCAGCTCCCAGCAAGATCAATGCAGAAGGCGGGTGATTTCTGCATTTCCAACTGAGGTACCCGGCTCATCTCATTGGGACTGGTTAGATAGTGCGTGCAGCCCCTGGAGGGCAAGCAGAAGCAGGATGGGGCGTTCCCTCACCTGGGAAGCTCAAGGGGTCAGGGAACTCCCTCCCCTAGCCAAGGGAAGCCATGAAGACTGTGCCGTGAGGGACGGTGCACTCTGGCCCAGATACTATGCTTTTCTCATGGTCTTCACAACCCACACACCAGGATATTCCCTGGGTGCCTATGCCACCAGAGCCCTGGGTTTCAAGGACAAAACTGGGCAGCCATTTGGGCAGACATCGAGCTAGCTGCAGGGATTTTTTTCATGCCACAGTGGTGCTTGGAATGCCAGCGAGACAGAACCATTCACTCCCCTGGAAAAGGGGCTGAAGCCAGGGAGCCAAGTGGTCTAGTTCAGTGGATCCCACCCCCACAGAGCCCAGCAAGCTAAGATCCACTGGCTTGAAATTCTCGCTGCCAGGAGAGCAGTCTGAAGTTGACCTGGGACACTGGACTTGGTGGGGGGAGCGGCGTCTGCCATTACTGAGGTTTGAGTAAGTGGTTTTCCCCTCACAGTGTGTAACAAAGCCTGGGGGAAGTTCCAATGGGGCGGAGCCCTCCACAGCTCTGCAAAGCCACTGTAGCCAGACTGCCTCCCTAAATTCCTCCTCTCTGGGCAGGGCATCTCTGAAAAAAAGGCAGCAGCCCCAGTCAGGGGCTTATAGATAAAACCCCCATCTCCCTGGGACTCAGCACCTTGGGGAAGGGGTGGCTGTGGGCATAGCTTTAGGAGACTTAAACGTTCCTTCCTGATGGTGCTGAAGAGAGCAGCAAATCTCCTAGCACAGCATTCAAGCTCCACTAAGGGTCAGACTGCCTCCACAAGTGGGTCCCTGACCCCTGTACCTCCTGACTGGGAGATACCTTCCAGCAGGGGCCAACAGACACCTCATACAGGAGAGCTCTGGCTGGCATCTGACAGGTGCCCCTCTAGGACAAAGCTTCCAGAGGAAAAAACAGGCAGCTATCTTTGCTGTTCTGTAGCCTCCGCTGGTGTTACCCAAGCAAACAGGGTCCGGAGTGGACCTCCAGCAGACCTGCAGCAGAGGGGCTTGACTGTTAGAAAGAAAACTAACAAACAGAAAAGAAAAGCATCAACATCAAGGAAAAGGACGTCCACTCAGAAACCCCATCTGAAGGTCACCAACATGAAAGAACAACGGTAGATAAATCCATGAAGATGGGGAGAAACCGGAGCAAAAAGGCTGAAAATTGCAAAAACCAGAATGCCTCTTCTCATTCAAAGGATCACAACTCCTTACTGGCAAGGGAACAAAACTGGATGGAGAATGAGTTTGATGAATTCACAGAAGTAGGCTTCAAAAGGTGGGTAATAACAGTCTCCTGCGAACTACAGGATCATGTTCTAACCCAATGCAAGGAAGCTAAGAATCTTGAAAAAAGGCTAGAGGAATTGCTAAGTAGAATAACCAGTTTAGAGAAGAACATAAATGACCTTATGGAGCTGAAAAACACAGCACAAGAACTTCATGAAGCATACACAAGTATCAATAGCCAAATCAATCAAGCGGAAGAACGGGTATCAGAGATTGAAGATCAACTTAATGAAATAAAGCATGAAGACAAGATTAGAGAAAAAAGAATGAAAAGGAACGAACCAAGTTTCCAAGAAATATGGGACTATGTGAAAAGACCAAACCTATGTTTGATTGGTGTACCTGAAAGTGATAAGAAGAATGGAACCAACTTGGAAAACACACTTCAGGATATTATCCAGGAGAACTTCCCCAACCTAGAAAGACAGGCCAACAATCAAATTCAGGAAATACAGAGAACACCACAAAGATACACCTTGAGAAGAGCAACCCCAAGACACATAATTGTCAGATTCACCAAGATCGAAATGAAGAATAAAATGTTAAGGGAAGCCAGAGAGAAAGGTCACATTACCCACAAAGGGAACCCCATCAGACTAACAGTGGATCTCTCTGATTGTAGGGTTTCAATCCAGAGGACGGTGGGGGCCAATATTCAACATTCTTAAGAAAAGAATTTTCAACCCAGAATTTCATATCTAGCCAAACTAAGCTTCATAATTCAAGGATAAATAAAATCCTTTACAAACAAGCAAATGCTGAGAGATTTTTGTTACCACCAGACCTGCCTTACTAGAGCTCCTGAACGAAGTACCAAACATGGAAAGGAAAAACCAGCACCAGCCACTGCCAATCATACCAAATTGTAAAGACCATCAACACTATGAAGAAACTGCATCAACTAATGGGCAAAATAACACAGCTAGCATCATAATGGCAGGATCAAATTCACACATAACAATATTAACCTTAAATGTAAACAAGTTAAATGCCCCAATTAAAAGACACAGACTGACAAATTGGATAGAGTCAAGACCCATCAGTGTGCTGTATTCAGGAGACCCATCTTATGTGCAAAGACACACACAGGCTCAAAATAAAGGGATGGAGGAATGTTTACCAAGCAAATGGAAAGCAAAAAAAAAAAAAAAAAAAGGAGGGGCCACAATCCTAATCTCTGATAAAACAGACTTTAAACCAACAAAGATCAAAAGAGACAAGGGCATTACATGATGGTAAAGATATCAATGCAACAAGAAGAGCTAACTATCCTAAATATATATGCCCCCAACACAGGAGCACCCAGATTCATTAAGGAAGTTCTTAGAGACCTACAAAGAGACTTAGACTCCCACATAGTAATAGTGGGAGACTTTAAAACCCCACTGTCAATATTAGATCAATGAGATGGAAAATTACCAAGGATATTCAGGACTTGAACTCAGCTCTGCACCAAGTGCACCTAATAGACATCTACAGAACTCTCCCCCCAAATCAACAGAATACACATTCTTTTCAGTGCCACATTGCACTTACTCTAAAATTAACCACATAATTGGAAGTAAAACACTCCTTAGCAAATGCAAAAGAATGGAAATCATAACAGTCTCTCAGACCACGTGCAATCAAATTAGAACTCAGGATTAAGAAACTCACTCAAAATCGCACAACTACATGGAAACTGAACAATCTCCTCCTGAGTGACTACTGGGTACATAACGAAATTAAGGCAGAAATAAATAAGTTCACTGAAACCAAGGAGAACAAAGACACAGTGTACCAGAATATCTGGGACACAGCTAAAGCAGTGTTTAGAGGGAAATTTATAGCACTAAATGCCCACAAGAGAAAGCAGGAAAGATCTAAAACTGACATCCTAACATCACAATTAAAAGAACTAGAGAAGCAAGAGCAAATAAATTCAAAAGCTAGCAGAAGACAAGAAATAACTACGATCAGAGTAGAACTGAAGGAAACAGAGACACGAAAAACCCTCAAAAAAAATAAATGAATCCAGGAGATGGTTTTTTGAACAGATCAACAAAATAGATAGACTACTAGCCAGACTAACAAAGAATAAAAGAGAGAAGAATCAAATAGACACAATAAAAATGATAAAGGGGATATCACCACTGATCCCACAGAGATACAAACTACCATCAGAGAATACTATAAACACCTCTACGCAAATAAACTAGAAAATCTAGAAGAAATGGACAAATTCCTGGACACATACACCCTCCCAAGACTAAACCAGTAAGAAGTCGAATCCCTGAATAGACCAATAACAAGTTCTGAAATTGAGGCAGTAATTAATAGCCTACCAACCAAAAAAAGCCTAGGACCAGACAGACTCACAGCCGAATTCTACGAGAGGTACAAAGACCATTCCTTCTTTTTTTTTTTTTATTTTATTATTTTTTTTTTTTATACTTTAGGGTTTTAGGGTACATGTGCACAATGTGCAGTTTGTTACATATGTATCCATGTGCCATGTTGATTTCCTGCACCCATTAACTCGTCATTTAGCATTAGGTGTATCTCCTAATGCTGTCCCTCCCCCTGCCCCACCCCACAACAGTCCCCGGAGTGTGATGTTCCCTTCCTGTTCCATGAGTTCTCATTGTTCAATTCCCACCTATGAGTGAGAACATGCGTGTTTGGTTTTTTGTCCTTGCGATAGTTTACTGCGAATGATGTTTTCCAGTTTCATCCATGTCCCTACAAAGGACACGAACTCATCATTTTTTATGGCTGCATAGTATTCCATGGTGTATATGTGCCACATTTTCTTAATCCAGTCTATCGTTGTTGGACATTTGGGTTGGTTCCAACTCTTTGCTATTGTGAATAGTGCCGCAATAAACATATGTGTGCATGTGTCTTTATAGCAGCATGATTTATAGTCCTTTGGGTATATACCCAGTAATGGGATGGCTGGGTCAAATGGTATTTCTAGTTCGAGATCCCTGAGGAATCGCCACACTGACTTCCACAATGGTTGAACTAGTTTACAGTCCCACCAACAGTGTAAAAGTGTTCCTATTTCTCCACATCCTCTCCAGCACCTGTTGTTTCCTGATTTTTTAATGATGGCCATTCTAACTGGTGTGAGATGGTATCTCACTGTGGTTTTGATTTGCATTTCTCTGATGGCCAGTGATGATGAGCATTTCTTCATGTGTTTTCTGGCTGCATAAATGTCTTCTTTTGAGAAGTGTCTGTTCATGTCCTCTGCCCACTTTTTGATGGGGTTGTTTGTTTTTTTCTTGTAAATTTGTTTGAGTTCATTATAGATTCTGGATATTAGCCCTTTGTCAGATGAGTAGGTTGCAAAAATTTTCTCCCATTCTGTAGGTTGCCTGTTAATTCTGATGATAGTTTCTTTTGCTGTGCAGAAGCTCTTTAGTTTAATGAGATCCCATTTGTCGATTTTGGCTTTTGTTGCCATTGCTTTTGGTGTTTTAGACATGAAGTCCTTGCCCACGCCTATGTCCTGAATGGTATTGCCTAGGTTTTCTTGTAGGATTTTAATGGTTTTAGGTCTAACATATAAGTCTTTAATCCATCTTGAATTAATTTTTGTATAAGGTGTAAGGAAGGGATCCAGTTGCAGCTTTCTACATATGGCTAGCCAGTTTTCCCAGCACCATTTATTAAATAGGGAATCCTTTCCCAATTTCTTGTTTTTGTCAGGTTTGTCAAAGATCAGATAGTTGTAGCTATGCGGCATCATTTCTGAGGGCTCTGTTCTGTTCCATTGATCTATGTCTCTGTTGTGGTACCAGTACCATGCTGTTTTGGTTACTGTAGCCTTGTAGTATAGTTTAAAGTCAGGTAGCGTGATGCCTCCAGTTTTGTTCTTTTGGCTTAGGATTGACTTGGCGATGCGGGCTCTTTTTTGGTTCCATATGAACTTTAAAGTAGTTTTTTCCAATTCTGTGAAGAAAGTCATTGGTAGCTTGATGGGGATGGCATTGAATCTATAAATTACCTTGGGCAGTATGGCCATTTTCACGATATTGATTCTTCCAACCCATGAGCATGGAATGTTCTTCCATTTCTTTGTATCCTCTTTTATTTCATTGAGCAGTGGTTTGTAGTTCTCCTTGAAGAGGTCCTTCACATCCCTTGTAAGTTGGATTCCTAGGTATTTTATTCTCTTTGAAGCAATTGTGAATGGGAGTTCACTCATGATTTGGCTCTCTGTTTGTCTGTTATTGGTGTACAAGAATGCTTGTGATTTTTGTACATTAATTTTGTATCCTGAGACTTCGCTGAAGTTGCTAATCAGCTTAAGGAGATTTTGGGCTGAGACAATGGGGTTTTCTAGATATACAATCATGTCATCTGCAAACAGGGACAATTTGACTTCCTCTTTTCCTAATTGAATACCTTTTATTTCCTTCTCCTGCCTGATTGCTCTGGCCAGAACTTCCAGCACTATGTTGAACAGGAGCGGTGAGAGAGGGCATCCCTGTCTTGTGCCAGTTTTCAGAGGGAATGCTTCCAGTTTTTGCCCATTCAGTATGATATTGGCTGTGGGTTTGTCGTAGATAGCTCTTATTATTTTGAGATACGTCCCATCAATACCTAATTTATTGAGAGTTTTTAGCATGAAGGGTTGTTGAATTTTGTCAAAGGCCTTTTCTGCATCTATTGAGATAATCATGTGGTTTTTGTCTTTGGTTCTGTTTATATGTTGGATTACATTTATTGATTTGCGTATGTTGAACCAGCCTTGCATCCCAGGGATGAAGCCCACTTGATCATGGTGGATAAGCTTTTTGATGTGCTGCTGGATTCGGTTTGCCAGTATTTTATTGAGGATTTTTGCATCAATGTTCATCAAGGATATTGGTCTGAAATTCTCTTTTTTGGTTATGTCTCTGCCAGGTTTTGGTATCAGGACGATGCTGGCTTCATAAAATGTGTTAGGGAGGATTCCCTCTTTTTCTATCGATTGGAATAGTTTCAGAAGGAATGGTACCAGTTCCTCCTTGTACCTCTGGCAGAATTCAGCTGTGAATCCATCAGGTCCTGGACTCTTTTTGGTTGGTAAGCTATTGATTATTGCCACAATTTCAGAACCTGTTATTGGTCTATTCAGAGATTCAACTTCTTCCTGGTTTAGTCTTGGGAGGGTGTAGTTGTCGAGGAATTTATCCATTTCTTCTAGATTTTCTAGTTTATTTGCATAGAGGCGTTTGTAGTATTCTCTGATGGTAGATTGTATTTCTGTGGGATCGGTGGTGATATCCCCTTTTTCGTTTTTTATTGCATCTATTTGATTCTTCTCTCTTTTCTTCTTTATTAGTCTTGATAGCGGTCCATCAATTTTGTTGATCTTTTCAAAAAACCAGCTCCTGGATTCATTAATTTTTTGAAGGGTTTTTTGTGTCTCTATTTCCTTCAGTTCTGCTCTGATTTTAGTTATTTCTAGCCTTCTGCTAGCTTTTGAATGTGTTTGCTCTTGCTTTTCTAGTTCTTTTAATTGTGATGTTAGGGAGTCAATTTTGGATCTTTCCTGCTTTCTCTTGTGGGCATTTAGTGCTATAAATTTCCCTCTACACACTGCTTTGAATGTGTCCCAGAGATTCTGGTATGTTGTGTCTTTGTTCTCATTGGTTTCAAAGAACGTCTTTATTTCTGTCTTCATTTCATTATGTACCCAATAGTCATTCAGGAGCAGGTTGTTCAGTTTCCATGTAGTTGAGTGGTTTTGAGTGAGTTTCTTAATCCTGAGTTCTAGTTTGATTGCACTGTGGTCTGAGAGACAGTTTGTTATAATTTCTGTTCTTTTACATTTGCTGAGCAGAGCTTTACTTCCAACTATGTGGTCAATTTTGGAATAGGTGTGGTGTGGTGCTGAAAAAAATGTATATTCTGTTGACTTGGGGTGGAGAGTTCTGTAGATGTCTATTAGGTCCACTTTATGTAGAGCTGAGTTCAATTCCTGGATATCCTTGTTAACTTTCTGTCTCGTTGATCTGTCTAATGCTGACAGTGGGGTGTTAAAATCTCCCATTATTATTGTGTGGGAGTTTAAGTCCCTTTGTAGGTCACTCAGGACTTGCTTTATGAATCTGGGTGCTCCTGTGTTGGGTGCATATATATTTAGGATAGTTAGCTCTTCTTGTTGAATTGATCCCTTTACCATTATGTAATGGCCTTCTTTGTCTCTTTTGATCTTTGTTGGTTTAAAGTCTATTTTATCAGAGACTAGGATTGCAACCCCTGCCTTTTTTTGTTTTCCAGTTGCTTGATAGATCTTCCTCCATCCCTTTATTTTGAGTCTATGTGTGTCTCTGCACATGAGATGGGTTTCCTGAATACAGCACACTGATGGGTCCTGACTCCTTTTCCAGTTTGCCAGTCTGTGTCTTTTGATTGGAGCATTTAGCCCATTTACATTTAACGTTAATATTGTTATGTGTGAATCTGATCCTGTCATTATGATGTTAGTTGGTTATTTTGCTTGTTAGTTGCTATAGTTTCTTCCTAGTCTCGATGGTCTTTACGATTTGGCATGTTTCTGCAGTGGCTGGTACCGGTTGTTCTTTTCCATGTTTAGTGCTTCCTTCAGGAGCTCTTTTAGGGCAGGCCTGGTGGTGACAAAATTGCTCAGCGTTTGCTTGTCTGTAAAGTGTTTTATTTCTCCTTCACTTATGAAGCTTAGTTTGGCGGGATAGGAGATTCTGGGTTGAAAATTCTTTTCTTTAAAAATGTTGAATATCGGCCCCCACTCTCTTCTGGCTTGTAGAGTTTCTGCTGAGAGATCAGCTGTTAGTCTGATGGGCTTCCCTTTGTGGGTAACCCGACCTTTCTCTCTGGCTGCCCTTAACATTTTTTCTTTCATTTCAACTTTGGTGAATCTGACAATAATGTGTCTTGGAGTTGCCCTTCTCGAGGAGTATGTTTGTGGCGTTCTCTGTATTTCCTGAATCTGAATGCTGGCCTGCCTTGCTAGATTGGGGAAGTTCTCCTGGATAATATCTTGCAGAGTGTTTTCCAACTTGGTTCCATTCTCCCCGTCATTTTCAGGTACACCAATCAGACGTAGGTTTGGTCTTTTCACATATTCCCAGATTTCTTGGAGGCTTTGTTCATTTCTTTTTATCCTTTTTTCTCTAAACTTCCCTTCTCTCTTCATTTCATTCATTTCATCTTCCATCAGCGATACCCTTTCTTCCAGTTGATCGCATCTGCTACTGAGGCTTCTGCAATCTTCGCGTAGTTCTCGAAACTTGGCTTTCAGCTCCATCAGCTCCTTGAAGCCCTTCTCTCCATTGGTTATTCTAGTTATCCATTCTTCTAATTTTTTTTCAAAGTTTTTAACTTCTTTCCTGTTGTTTTGAATTTCCTCTCGTAGCTCAGAGTAGTTTGATTGTCTGAAGCCTTCTTCTCTCAACTCATCAAAGTCATCCTCCATCCAGCTTTGTTCCGTTGCTGGTGAAGAACTGCGTTCCTTTGGAGGAGGAGAGGTGCTCTGTTTTTTAGAGTTTCCAGTTTTTTTGGTCTGTTTTTTCCCCATCTTTGTGGTTTTATCTACTTTTTGTCTTTGATGGTGGTGATGTACAGATGGGTTTTTGGTGTGGATGTCCTTTCTGTTTGTTAGTTTTCCTTCTACCAGACAGGACCCTCAGCTGCAGGTCTGTTGGAGTTCACTAGAGGTGCACTCCAGACCCTGTTTGGCTGGGTGTCAGCAGCGGTGGCTGCAGAACAGCGGATTTTCGTGAGACCACAAATTCAGCTGTCTGATAGTTCCTCTGAAAGTTTTGTCTCAGAGAAGTACCGGGTTGAATGAGGTGTCAGTCTGTCCCTACTGGGGGGGTGCCTCCCAGTTAGGCTGCTCAGGGGTGAGGGACCCACTTTAGGAGGCAGTCTGACCGTTCTCAGATCTCCAGCTGCGTGCTGGGAGAACCACTACTCTCTTCAAAGCTGTCAGTCAGACAGGGACATTTAAGTCTGTGGAAGTTCTTGCAGAGTTTTTGTTTGTCTGTGCCCTGCCCCCAGAGGTGGAGCCTACAGAGGCAGGCAGGCCTCCTTGAGCTGTGGTGGGCTCCACCCAGTTCGAGCTTCCTGGCTGCTTTGTTTACCTAAGCAAGCCTGGGCAATGGCGGGCGCCCCTCCCCCAGCCTCGCTGCCGCCTCGCAGCTTGATCTCAGACTGCTGTGCTAGCAATTAGCGAGACTCCGTGGGCATAGGACCCTCCGAGCCAGGTGCGGGACACAATCTCCTAGTGTGCCGTTTCCAGGCCCGTTGGAAAAGCGCAGTTAGGGTGGACTGACCCGATATTCCAGGTGCCGTCTGCTTCCCCTTTCTTTGACTAGGAAAGGGAACTCCCTGACCCCTTGCGCTTCCCGAGTGAGTCAATGTCTCGCCCTGCTTCGGCTCGCGCACAGTGCGCTTCACCGACTGTCCTGCACCCACTGTTAGGCACTCCCTAGTGAGATGAAACCAGTACCTCAAGCAGAAATGCAGAAATCACCCGTCTTCTGTGTCGCTGGGGCTGGGAGCTGGAGACCGGAGCTGTTCCTATTCGGCCATCTTGGCTCCACCCCCCAAGACCATTCCTTCTGAAACTATTCCAAACAATAAAAAAAGAGGGAATCCTCCCTAACTCATTTTATGAGGCTGACATCATCCTGATACCAAAATCTGGCAGAGACACAACAAAAAAAGAAAATTTCAGGCCAATATGCCTGATGAACATCGATGCGAAAATCCTCAATAAAATAATGACAGACTGAATCCAGCAACACCTCAAAAAGCTTACCCACCACAATCAAGTCGGCTTCATCCATGGGATGCAAGGCTGGTTCAACATACACGAATCAATAAATGTAATCCATCACATAAACAAAACCAATGACAAAACCAGTGGATTATGTCAATAGATCCAGAAGAGGCTTTTGACAAAATTCAACACCCCTTCATGCTAAAAACTCTTACTAAACTAGGTATTGATGGAAAGTAATTCAAAATAATAAGAGCTATTTATGACAAACCCACAGCCAATATCATACTGAATAGGCAAAAGCTGGAAGCATTCCCTTTGAAAACTGGCACAGGACAAGAATGCCCTCTCTCACTACTCCTATTCAACATAGTATTGGAAATGCTGGGCAGGGCAATCAGGCAAGAGAAAGAAATAAAGTATATTCAAATAGGAAGAGAGGAAGTCAGATTGTCTCTGTTTGCAGATGACTTGATTGTATATTTAGAAAACCCCATCGTCTCAACTCGAAATCTCCTTAAGCTGATAAGCAACTTCAGCAAAGTCTCAGGATACAAAATCAGTGTGCAAAAATCACAAGCATTTCTATACACCAATAATAGACCAACGGAGAGCCAAACCATGAGTGAACTCACATTCACAATTACTACAAAGAAAATAAAATACCTAAGAATCTAACTTACAAGGGATGTGAAGGATCTCTTCAAAGAGAACTACAAACCACTGTTGAAGGAAATGAGAGAGAAGACAAACAAATGGAAAAACATTCCATGTTCATGGACAGGAGGAAGAACCAATATCATGAAAATGGCCATACTGCCCAAAGTAATTTATAGATTCACTGCTATCCCCATCAAGCTACTATTGACTTTCTTCAGAGAATTAGAAAAAGCTACTTTAAATTTCATATGGGACCAGAAATAGTCCGTATAGTCAAGACAATCGTAAGCAAAAAGAACAAAGCTGGAGGGATCACGCTACCTGACTTCAATCTATACTACAAGACTACAGTAACCAAAACAGCATAGTACTGGTACCAAAACAGATATATAGACCAATGGAACAGAACAGAGGCCTCAGAAATCACTCCACACATCTACAACCATCTGGACTTTGACAAACCCAAGAAAAACAAGCAATGGGGAAAAGATTCCCTATTTAATAAATGGTGTTGGGAAAACTGGCTAGCCATATGTAGAAAAACTTTTACAAAAATTAACTCAAGATGGATTAAAGACTTAAACCTCAGACCGAAAACTGTAAAAACCCTAGAGGAAAACCTAGGCAATATCATTCAGGAGATAGGCATGGGCAGAGAGACTTCATGAGTAAAACACCAAAAGCAATGGCAACAAAAGCCAACATTGACAAATGGGATCTAATTAAACTAAAGAGCTTCTGCACAACAAAAGAAACTATCAGACTGAACATGCAACCTCCAGAATGGGAGAAAATTTTTGCAATCTATCCATCTGACAAAGGGCTAATATCCAGAATCTACAAAGTACTTAAACAAATTTATAAGACCAAAACAGCCCCATCAAAAAGTGGGAAAAGGATATGAACAGACACTTCTCAATACAAGATATTTATGCAGCCAACAAACATGAAAAAGACTCATCATCAGTGGTCATTAGAGAAATGCAAATCAAAACCACAATGAGATACCATCTCACACCAGTTAGAATGGCAATCATTAAAAAGTCAGGAAATAACAGATGCTGGAGAGAATGTGGAGAAATAGGAATGCTTTTCCACTGTTGATGGGAGTGTAAATTAGTTCAACCATTGTGGAAGACAGTGTGGCAATTCCTAGAAACTAGAAATACCATTTGACCCAGCAATCCCATTACTGGGTATATATCCAAAGGATTATAAATCATTCTACTATAAAGACACATGCACACGTATGTTTATTGCAGCACTGTTCACAATAGCAAAGACTTGGAACCAACCCAAATGCCCATCAGTGATAGACTGGATAAAGAAAATGTGGCACATATACACCATGGAATACTATGCAGCCATAAGAAAGGATGAGTTCATGTACTTTGCAGGGACATGGATGAAGCTAGAAACCATCATTCTCAGCAAACTAACCCAGGAAGAGAAAACCAAACACCACATGTTCTCACTCTAAGTGGGAATTAAACGTGCTCAAAAATTGTTTTTGAAATGTTTTCAAAAACAATTGTAAACATTTTATATTAAAAAAATACTGATAGGGATGCTAGCAAAGAAATTCTAGGCGGAAAAGGGATGGGGTTTCTGGTGAAACCCCACTCTCAAGTTGAAAAGCCTGAAACTGTGAGGACTTACATCCCTATTTTCCTGCTTGAATGTTGCCTTTTCCTAAAACACCCATGGCCCCACCCCACCCCATCCTCTGCCTGTAAAAACCCCAGACTCAGCTGGTAGGTGGGACTATGGCTGGATGTTGGAGAGAAGCAGCTTGACTTCAGAGGGACAGCTTGATGGCGTAACTTCGGAGAAGAATCAGATCAGAGACGGCTGGACTTCAGGGAAAGATTACCTACCTGCCCCATCCCCTTTTTGGCTCCCCTTCCTGTGGAGAGCCACTTTCATCAGCAGTAAAATCCCCCAGAGTTACCATGCTTCAGTTCATTCATGTGATCTCATTTTTCTTGGACACTGGACAAAAGCTCAGGATCCATTATTGTAGATACAAAATGCTGTCACACTAGTTCATTGCCTTTACTGGCAGAGGGCAGCTGCCTCACGTGAAAAGGCAAAGGGCCCACTGATCTGTTAACACTTAAGCCATCTGTGGACAGCAGCGTTAAAAGAGCACTGAAGCCTCTGGGGCTTCAGGAGTTGCAGGCAATCCTGCTTGGATGCTGCTGTGGGGCTTCATGGAGTTTGCTCCTGCCTGTGCTAAAGCGTCTAGCTGGTTCCAGCACCCACTCACCTGTGTGCTCCCTCCTGCAAGGAGTGGAACACAGTGAGTCTTGAGTGAGTGGAGTTTGATCCCGCTGTCACTGAAGTGGCTAGCCCTTTCCAGTGCTTGTTCACTCCAGTTCTTGCACCTGTTTGCTTGTGCTCCCTCCCTTGAGGAGTTGAGAGTGGTGGGCTGAGTACACAAGGCACCCCTGTTGAGAGTCTCGTGGAGGGGTCAGGGAAATATCCTGCTTCAATACCATCATCATTCTTCACAGAAGTTAGAAAAAAAAATTTTAAATTCATATGGAACCAAAAAAGAGCCTGCATAGCCAAAGCAATACTAAGCAAAAAGAACAAATCTGGAGGCATCACATTACCATGCTTCAAATTATACTACAAGTCTCTAGTTACCAAAACGGCATGGTACTGGTATAAAAATAGACACATAGAACAATGAAACATAATAGAGAACTCAGAAATAAAGCCAAATACAGCCAACTGAGCTTTGACAAAGCATATAAATACATAAAGTGGGGAAAGGACACACTGTTCAATAAATGGTGCTGGGATAACTGGTAAGCCACATGTAGAAGAATGAAAGTGGATCCTCATCTTTCACCTTATTTAAAAATCAACTCAACATGGATCAAAGACTTAAATCCAAGACCTGAAACCGTAAGCATTCTGGAAAATAACAACAGAAAAACTCTTCTAGACATTGGCTTCAGCAAAGAATTTATGACTAACAACTCAAAAGCAAATGCAACAAAAACAAAAATAAACAAATGGGACCTAATTAAACTAAAAAGCTTCTGCACAGCAAGAGAAAAAATCAGCAGAGTAAACAGACAACCCACAGAATGGGAGAAAATATTTGCAAACTGTGCATCTGACAAAGGACTAATATCCAGAATCTACAAGGAACTCCAACAAATCAGCCAGAAAGAAATAATTCCATCAAAAACTGGGCAAAGGACAAGAATAGATGATTCTTAAAAGAAGATATACAAACAATGAACAAACATATGAAAAAATGCTCAACCTCACTACTTATCAGAGAAATGCAAATTAAAACCATAATGAGATATATGAATGGCCATCATTTAAAAAATTAAAAAATAATAGATGTTGGTATGGTTGTGATGAAAAGGGAATTCTTTTATGCTGCTTGTGGGAATGTAAACTAGTACAACCGCTATGGAAAACAGTATGGAGATTCTCTAAAGAACTAAAAGTAGAACTACCATTTGATCCAGCAATCTCACTACTGGGTATTTATCCAATGGAAAAGAAGTCATTATATGAAAAGACACTTGCACATGCATGTTTATAGCAGCATAATTTGCGACTGTAAAAATACAGAACCAATATAAATGCCCATCAACCAATGAGTGGATAAAGAAAATGTGCTATGTATACACTGGGAATACAACTCAGCCATAAAATGGAATGAAATAATGGCCTTTGCAGCAATTTGGAGTTGGCAGCCATTATTCTAAGTGAAGTAACTGAGGAATGGAAAATCAAATACTGTATGTTCTAACTTGTAAGTAGGAGCTATCAGGATGCAAAGGCATGAGATTGATATAATGGACTTTGGGGACATGGAGGGATGGGTGGGAGGATGTGGGGGATAAAAGATGACATATTGGTTACAGTGTACACTGCTCAGGTGACAAGTGCACCAAAATCTCAGAAATCACCACTGAAGAACTTACCCATGTAACTAAACACCACCTGTTCCCAAAAAACCATTAAATTTAGAATACAAAAACAAAAAAAAAAATAAAAAACACACTTAATAAAATAGTAATTGTTAAACAACTCATTAGGTGTAGATAAAACATTTAGACTACAGATAAGGTCAGCAGAATACTTAATGGTGAAATAAGAGAGGCATTCCTACTAAGTTTCCAAACAAGGCAAGGATCCCACTATGTTCATTGCTGTTTAATATTACATTGGAGATAATAGCCAATGAAATCAAACAAGGAAAAATAGAGGCTTAAGAATTACACATAAGAAAGTGAATCTACCTCTTTACAGATGATACCTAGAAAATCCAAACAATCAATGGGAGAACAAACACAGTAAAATAATTCAAATAAGATAGCAGAATATAAAATTAACATACAAAAGTCAAAAGCCAGGTGTAGTGGTGTGTATCTGTAGTCCCAAGCTACTCGTTAGACTGAGGTAGGAGGATCTCTTGATCGCAAGAGTTTGAGTCTACCTGGGTGAGATAGCAAGACCCCGTCTCTTAAAAAATTAAGGAGACCCTTAAACTTCTCCTGGAGGGCCCACAAGTAGACTTGAACAAACGGGTAGTTATAATTTGTTCTTTGATAGGACGACTCATCATCATAAAGATATCAGCTATCTTCAAATTAATAAATTTAATTCAATACTAATAAAAGTGACAAAGTTTTACTTTGAGCTTGATGATTTGATTCTAATATCCACATATAAAATAAACGTACAAAAATAGGAAAACCTGACAGTAGAAGAGTAGTGGGGAATTTGCTTTTTCCAATATCCACACTCTAGATCCTCTGTAATGAAATAGTGGGTGCTAGCATACGAATTGGTCATCAGAGAAAAAACATCAGGACATAGACCCAAGAACACATGGAGATTCACTGTGATAAAAGTGGCTTCTCAAATCAGTGGGAAATGATAGACTTAAAAAAAATTAATAGACTATGTTTGATTGTGGTAAAATCCATACTACATAAAATTTGCCATCTGAACTATTTTTTAAGGTATACAGTTCACTAGTGTTTTGTCATATTGTTGTGCAACCATTCTCCAGAACTCTTTTCACCTTGCTAACCTGAGTCTGTACCCATTAACTAACTCCCAGCACCTCCCCATTCCCCAGCCACCAGAAACTGTCATTCTACTTTGTGCCTCTCATTTTGACTACTCTAGGTATCCCATATAAGGAGAATCATACAATATTTATCTTTTTGTGACTGGCTTATTTCACTTAGGGTAATGTCCTTAAGGTTCATGCATGTGGCATGTCAGAATTTCCTTCCTTTGTAAGGCTGAATAATGTTCCATTGTATGTGTATGTACCACATTTTGTCTATTTATTTATCAGTAGACTCTGGGTTGCTTCTACTTTTTAGCTGTGATGAATGATTCTGCAATGAACATGGGTATACAGATTTCTCAGGACCCTGCTTTGAATTCTTTTTGATATATACTCAAATGAAATGCAGGATCATAGGGTAACTCTATTTTAAACTTTTTGAGGGACTTCCGTACTCTTTACCACAGAGACTACAGTATTTTACATTCTCACCAATAGTGTGAAAGGGTTCCCGATTTCTCCACATCATCATCAACTTATTATTTTCTTTTTCTTTTTTTTTTTTTTTTTTGATGTTAGCTATTCCAGTGGGCATGAGGGGATATCTGACTGGGTTTTGATTTGTGTTTCCCTAATGATTAATGATGTTGGGCATCTTTTTATATTCTTTTTGGCCATTTGTATACCTTCTTTGTAGGAATGTCTATTCAAGTCCTTTGGCTATTTTATAATTGGATTTTTTGTTTTTGTTGATTTTTAGGACTTCATATGTTCTGTATATTAACTCTTTATTAGATACATGATTTGTAAGTATTTTCTCTCATTCTATGGGTTGCCTTTTCACTTTGTTGATTGTGACCTTTGATACAAAGAAGTTTTGTATTTTGATGTAATCCATTTTATCTATTTTTATTGTTGTTACCAGTGATTTTAGTGTCATAGCCAAGAAATCAATGCCAAATCCAATGTCATGATGAGTGATACAGTTTCAGCTCTTGCATTTGGGTCTTTGATACATTTTGAGTTAATTTTTGATTATGATATAAGGCAAGAGTGAAAATTCATTGTTTTTGCGTGTGGATATCCAGTTTATTCAGTACCATTTGTTGAAAAGACTGTTCTTTTACCACTGAATGTTTTTGACACCCTTCTCAGAAATTACTCAATCATATATGCCAGGGTTTACTTCTGGGCTCCCTATTGTTTCATTACTCTGTCTGTGTTTATGCCAGTACTTCATTGTTTTAGTTTGATTTTATTTTTAAAGAAGTTTCAAGTTTACAGAAATAATTGAATGAAATGTATAGAGTTCCTATATATTCCTTCTCCCCACCAGTTTTCCTTTATTCTTAAAATCTTGAATTTGTGTAGTGTATTTGTTGTAATTGCATAGGCAATATTGAGAGATTACTGTTAATGAAGGTCCATAGTTTACATTAGGATTCACTGTTTGTATTGTATATGCTATGGGGTTTGACAAGTATGTAAGGACATGTGTCTAGCATTACAGTATCAGACATAAAACAAGTTTTACTGCTCTAAAAATCTTCTGTGCTCTGCTTATTCACCCTTTTGTCCCACTAATCCCTGGCAACCACTAATCTGCTTTCTGTCTCCATAGTTTTGGCTTTTCCAGAATGTCGTATTGTTGGAATCATACAGTGTATAGTCTTTTCAGATTGACTTCTTTCACTGAGCAATAAGCATTTAAGGTTCTTCTGTGTTTTTTGGTGGCTTGATGGCCCATTTCTTTTTATTTGAAAAGATAGACTTTTAATAAGTTGTGTTGGAACACCTAGATAATCATTTGGTAAATATGAAGTAGGACACATACTGTACACCATACACCATCATAAACTCCAGATGGGTCAGACATCTAATTGTAGAAAAAAAAGAAAAATCAAGAAAAAAAGTGAAGCCAGATAAATACTAAAATAAAACGTGGGTAAATTCACTTATAAATTGGATATACAGAAAGCCTTTCTATAACTCAAAACCAAGATGAAATAAAAGATTGACAAGTTTGCCAGTAGCAACATAAAAACTTTAAAGAAAAAGTTGCATGAAGAAAACTACCATAAGCAAAACCAAAAGACAAATCATAAACTGGGAATAAATGTTTACAACACATCATATATAAAGGGATAATCTACCTAATATTAAAGGATTTTTAAAAGTCAGAGAACACAGGAGAAACTTAAGAGACAAAGGGATAAAACAGGGACAGAGAGTTCATGTAAATCGGTACGCAAATGGCTTTTAGACCTATGAGAAGATGTTCAAGTTCACTTATAATAGGAGAAATGCAAATTCAAATGGCACTATGTAACTAAACTCAGGTCTGAGCCACTTGAAAACCAAAAACTCGAGAGACAAGTTTTGGTGAATGGAAAGTTAGGTTTTTTTTTTCCAAGAAGCCAGCAACTCCAGGAAGTCAGTGAACTAGCATTTGAAGACCACCTTTCTGAGATGTGAATCTACATCAGGAGTTTTTAAGGGAAATAGGGGAAATGATGATCAAAGCATTCTTGTGAACATGCATAGTATCAGGTGGCTGTTAATCATTGCTTTTTCTTGGTGGAAGTCTTGTGGCCTCCCACAGGCTATTCTTATCAGGCTGGGTGGCCCATTCCCAGAGCTGCTGGTATTTTCTTTTATCTTTCTTGAACATCGTGTTTTCCTGAGGCTGTATTAGATGAATAATCTACAAACTCACGCAAAACAATAATTACATTCAAGCAAGCAAGTTTTTTCTAACATGGAGTCAGTAGATACCATTAACCTAATAGATCAGAAAACATTTAAAATCTTGATGAATTCTCTTGGTAAAGACAAGGGCAAAAAAAGCCCTTACGTACCTGGCTGGTGTGAGTGCCCGAGGGTCCCACTCCATGGAGAGAGATTTGGCAATGTCTAAGAATGAGACCTCCACTGACTGTCAGTGCCCACCCCTTCCCTCTGTGCTCTGGATCTTTCCATGTTCCGGGGTGAATTTTCATGCTAGAACCATGTAAGTTTCCTTTGCCCACCAGCTTGTAGGCTGGAATTCACATTCTCTGGGAGAAGCTCTCAACCAGTGGCTCTCCTGTTGCTGTTATTCCTCAGGAAGCATGATTTTGAGGCATGTTCCTTGTGCCACTTCCAGCGTTTCCCTTCGGGATTCTGAGGCCCTGTCCCCTAAGGGCACGGGCTAGGAGAGCACCCTTTTTGTCTGCCTTTTCCTCCTGTGTTACCTCCTCGCCTTCCTATACTCCCTGCGTTTCCCTAATAAGCAACTTGCACTCTTTTCCTTGTTACAAGTTCTGCTTCTGAAGCTTTCTTACGAATATCTTTCAGTGATTGAAGTTGAAATTAGTGTTCTGTGCCTCCAAGCCCTGCTCCCAACACCCTCTAAAAGTGACCTGCTCTGAATTCCTAATGATTTACGATTTATGGAAACTTAACTCACTTATCTTCTATGTACTCTCTAGTAATTTCCTTTTTTTTTTTTTTAATGTGAGATGTAAATTCCTGGAGGACAAAAAGTGTGACTCTCAAGCGTCAGGTGTTGTGTCTTGCATATAGTTGTCACTTAGTACATTTGTTGAATGGAAAGTAGTAACACTTTTCTAATTTTTTCTCAAAATTCTTGTATACACTGGTGTGATATTTACAAAGCTTCTTTCTTCTTATGTGTTTTCTTTTTCATCTGTTACTGACACAAAGACAATCATGATCGTTTCTGTTGTTGAAAAAGTGTGACTTTAACCATTTTTTCCTCACTTCTCATTTAAAAATAAAAAATTTACAGCAACATGGACCTAGTGAAACCTGAGTTAAATTACACCAAAGCTACAAGAAAATCTGGCTCTTGACAAGTAGTAACTGTCTTAAAAAGAAGGCGGATTCATTTAAACCATTAGCACACCTGTAGGTTGCTGGTACGTGGCATTATCCCTACAACACTGGTTTTCCGTAAGATCGATTACTTGACCTTGCCTGAAAAGATTTTTTCAGAATCTAGCTGTGAACCTGTTATTATTGTTTTAACCCCATTATGGGTACATAAGATGGATACAATTCCCAGTGGTCAGAGGACATACACTGGAATACATTTAGCAGGAAGGCTGTAGCAGAGCGATTAGCAGAGATTAAGAAAGTAGTATTAAAGATTTGGTGGCTGTTCCTGGTATATTCATATATTCAAAATAAACTTTAAAATGTGTAGGTCAGTGGGACTCTGACTCATAATTTTAGTTTTAAATGAATTACTCTTATAGTAGTGTTGTTCCCTTTATTGAAAAATAAGTGTTGTATTAAAATGTTCAGGCTCTTTGTCTTTATAACACATACCAGTTACATAGACGGGTAGTATTTTCTAATTGTATTTGACCCTAGGACTCAACAGATGCAAATGGTTTATTTGCATTCCATCTATGCCAGCTAGTTCAGAAACTTGATTCAACTTCCTCCTGAACTGGCAGAGACAAAGGGTCTTCAGTAGTGACACAGTTCATTCTGGTTATTCACCACATCTAAATGATGGACATCTAAATGATGGACTGTCATATTTATCCTGTCCCTAAATCTCATTTTCTCATTCTTCTAAGCATTGATGTTTGGGTCTCCCTACTGAAATTGTACAGAGTATCATTTTTGGGGGGTCCTTTTGTAAGGCAACTTTTTTGAGATATAATCCACACATCATACAGTTCACTGACTTAATAGATGAGCATTCCCAGTTCTCCATATTTTTGCCAGTGCTTGTTATTGTCCATATTTTTTGTTCTAGCCACCCCAATGGGTATGAAGTGGTGATAGGGACAGGAGGCAGGGAAATTCTGGGCAGAAAAGGGCGGGTCCCTGGTGAAGTCCCTATCCTCAAGCCGAAGAGCCTGGAACTGCAGCCCAAAGTGAGAACTTACGTCCCTGTTTTCTGCTCCAATGTTGCCTTTTCCAAAACCACCCAGGGCCCTGCCCCCACCCCCCATCCTGTGCCTATAAAAACCCCAGAGCTCTGCCAGCAGAGAGGGGAGAAGCAGCTGGACATCTGAGACTATGGTTGGATGTCGGAAAGAAGCAGCTTAACCTCGGAGGGACAGTTTGATGGTGTTGCTTTGGAGAGGATTCTGGCCAGGACGGCCGGATTCCAAGGGAAGATTACCTTCCTGCTCTGTCCCTTTCTCGTCTCCCCTTCCCACTGAGAGCCACTTTCACCGGGAATAAAATCCCTTGCATTTACCACCTTCAGTTCGTTCGTGTGACCTCATTCCTCCTGGACGCCAGAGAAGAACTTGGGTGCCACAAGTGTGGGTGCAAACGGTTGTCACACTGACCGTCCACTGAGCTGTTAACACTTAAGCCATCCACAGACAGCAAAGCTGAAAGGGCACTGTTACACTTCCTCTGGGGCTTCGGGTCACAGGCACTGTACCCTAAACCCTGCTGCATGGCCGGTACAGAGTTTGCTCTTGCTAGTCCCCCAAAGCGCTTGCCCCAGCTACTGCACCTGTTCACATGCGCTCCCCCTCCTGCGAGGGCTGGAGCAGTCAGTGAGTAGAATTCGCCCCTGCCAGCACTCGTGCACTCCAGTTTCTGCCTGCGAAGGGGTCAGGGAAATATTCTGCTTCTGTGGTACTTGTGGATTTGAGTTACATTTCTCTAACGACTAATGATGAGCATCTTTTATTGTTCATGGTGGTCATTTACATATCTTCTTTCAAAAACGTTTTCAGATCTTTTCAGATCCTTTGCTCATTTTTAATTGGGTCATTTCTTACTGAGTTTTAAGATTTCTTTATAGGTTCTGGTTAAAAGTCACTTATCGGATAATATGATTTACAAATACATTCTCCTATCCTGTGGGTTGTTGATAGTATCATTTTGTATTTAATTTTTTAAGCTATTATAGAAGGATTACTAATCTTTTACTTGCACACTTCTGGTACCCAGAAGGTCTTCAGCAGAGGTTTATGAATAAATGAATGATGTATCTTTACCTCCCTTCTCAACTGCTAACCAAACTAAATATGCTTAGTTCCTCAGTTGAGTCTCATATTTTGCCATTTCTCAATCTCTCAAGAGTGAGAATGACCATTCTTTGGAAGTCTGTTGATATACCATTGTGCCTTATTGCAGAATGGTGTTCCAAATTGGACTCTAATGTGACTTCCCTATTTTGGGTACACTGAGGGTATCAGCTCCTTTGAACTTGACACTGCTTTTCTATTTATTCAACTTAAGATTTTCATGACTTTTTTAGTGCAACTCTGTTATTATTTTGCAAATCAATGAACTGTTGTTATATTCCATGGAATAATAGATCAAAGTCAGAGAAAGTGCGTAAGTGAAAAATAGAGGGTATCAGCCTTGACAGCAGTTCATAGAAAAAGACCTGGGCTTTTTAGTTAACTAATTTTATATAATTCAGTGGTAAGACAAACTTCTATTGTTTTGTTGTTCTTTGAAGTTTCTTGGTGGTTTTATTTTTAATGAAGTACTTCCTGTCAATTAGAGCTGTGAAAAATGGAATGGGTGACTTGAAAAGTAATGACTTCCCTGTCACTAACATTATTTAAGTAGAGGCTGGGTGACTAACAGGGATATTGTAAGAAGGGGCTCTTGAATGGAGGGACCACAACTGAGTAACCCATGAGACCAGCTTCTTTCACCTCTAATTTTGTTATCTGCCAAGATCCTTAGGAGAAAAGGTCAGTTTTTTGTGTACACATGCATTATATTTTCAGTTTATTTTTTCATCAAGCAGATGCCTTTAACCTTGAAAGGCTGCTTTATTTCTTCATTGAATTATTTTGGCTTATAAGGAAAATATGTCTCTAGTATTAATCATTAATGATTTTAAGGGTATATACTCAGATAAATTTTTGCTTAGTTGTGCATTCCCACTTTTTTTTGTCATTAAGTTTCACAGCTGTATTTAGTAAAATCTTTTGAGAGACAGCCAAGTAACTGATTTTTTTTTGTGGCAAGCCAATGGCTTGTCAAATTTGGATTTATGTTGGAAAGCTGTTTTGCAGACATAAAAGTTGAAATAAACAGCCAAATTATCTTTTCTCCCAAATTTGGATGTGGGAAAGTGAATATGTGTTTGGCTTTTATTTCTGGAATAACTTGAGAATGGATAAATAGGTTTTCCTGTGTGCTGTGTTAAACGTTTGCAATTTTGCAGCAAGTCCAAATGTGAGAAATTTAATCCCAAAGAATTATGTTAAGTGTTTGAAAAACATCTATTACTTGGGATCATCTCCTGTGTGCCAGGCACTAGGCCAGGTGCTTTACAAATGTTATCTCATGTAATCCCCAAAATAGAACTGTAGTTTTATAATCATTTCTGTTACAGGCACTAAAATCAAGGGCATCACAGTTTAAGGTAATTTGCTCAAGGTCACAGAATCAGTAAGTATGAATTACAAATTTGGGATTGGGACCCAAATCTTCTTGTCTCTGGTCTCTGGCCTATTCTTTGAAGGCTTCCCCAAATTCTTCAAGTTTTACTTATTTTGTGCTGTAATAGGGAATTATAAGTAACTCAGATATTTGTTATTTAATCATGTGACTTCTGATTCATACTTACAGTATTTCAGTATATTTAATTCTGGTTTTGTATAATGATATCCAAAATAGCAGTGATGCAGGATTTTGACTCCTTAGTTCAGCTAAATCTGGGTTCTTATCTCATGACCGGGAAGAATTAGGCACATGTACACATTGAAGGGTGAGGAGAGTGGAATTTACTAACCTAAAGGAAAGCTCTCAGCAAAGAAAAGGGTCCTGCAAGAAGGTTTCCACCTCACAAATTGAATACCAGAGCCACCATACACAAGCGGAAGAGGCCACGCTCCTCCCCTGCATAAGGCACAAATTCCTGGTGGCTCTACCCAGTTCCCTCAGTGCACATGTGGGCATGCCCAGGCAAGCCATAGGTAGTATTGGAAAAGACAACATTCCATTGGTTAATAGGCATTATTCAGAAAGAATCAGCTAGGAAAGGGCAGGCAAACTGGGGCAGACGTTCTCCCTTTGGGTCATGGGTTTCATCTGAGACCAGCAGTCCAGTCTTCCAGCCTTCAGGCTGTCTTAGGCTTGAAGGTGAGGTTTCACCAGGGACCCTTCCCTATCTGCCTAGGCATTTGTCTGCCTCCTGCCTCTATCAGCAGCATTTCTCTATTGTAATTGATAGGAACAGAAATAATTAATCTGTGTCTTAGACTATTTGTAAACTCTACTTCAATGTACATGTAGTTTTATAATTAAAATGAAAGATCATCAAGAATCTAGCTATTACTTTTTTTTGAAAAGTAATATTCCTCCAACCTTTTTTTTTTTTTTTTTTTTGAGATGCAATTTCTCTCTATTGTCAAGGCTAGAGTACAGGCTGCAGTCTTGAATTCCTGGCCTCAAGCAATCCTCCTGCCTCAGCCTCCTGAGTAGCTGGACAACAGTTGTGCACCATCACACTGGGTTAATTTTTAAATTTTCTATAGAGACAGGATCTAGCTTTGTTACCCAGGCTGGTCTCAAACTCGTGGGCTCAAATGTCCTCCTGCCTTAGCCTCTGAAAATGCTAGGATTATAGATATGAGCCCACACTGGCCCCCTCCAACTTTTTATGGGAGGTGTTCCTGAATGGAATGGCTTGGCCTTTGTTGTACATCAAGGTAATAAAGAAATGGTCTTCACTTATGGCTTAACTTTATTTTCCCCAAGGATTTGGCACAGGTGTTGTGTGACCCTGATTCAGGGCTTGTGGAACCCCCTCTGGGTAGTGAAATAGATGATCTTCTCAAGATAGATTATACAATCATGCCTTAGGCTGGTCTTTGAGTGGAATATTATCTGTTCCTGGCTTTTTAAATTTTCTGCTACAGACAGAACTTCCATTGTATTTAAAGTAGCATTTATGACCGGGCGCGGTGGCTCACGCTTGTAATCCCAGCACTTTGGGAGGCCGAGGCGGGCGGATCACGAGGTCAGGAGATCGAGACCACGGTGAAACCCCGTCTCTACTAAAAATACAAAAAAATTAGCCGGGCGTGGTGGCGGGCGCCTGTAGTCCCAGCTACTCGGAGAGGCTGAGGCAGGAGAATGGCGTGAACCCGGGAGGCGGAGCTTGCAGTGAGCCGAGATCGCGCCACTGCACTCCAGTCTGGGCGACAGAGCGAGACTCCGCCTCAAAAAAAAAAAAAAAAAAAAAAGTAGCATTTATTTCATAGTACGGCTGAAAAAAAAAACAGTACAAAAGACTTAGAAGAATATAATCAAGGTAGAGTTGATGTCAAATGGAAATGGTAACATTCATTTAAGTAGTGCAATTAAAAATGGCCGTGGGGCTCTTAGCTTTACTTGCCATATTGTCAGTTCTGGAGCCACTGGTAGGTATTTTGTCCTTATCATTTCAAAGCACACAGTTGAATTTATTACCTCAGTTATTATCCTCAGTTACTTCTATTTTTTAGGATACTTTTAACTTGAAGGATTAAAAAAACTAATTATATAGAACCATCTAAAGCCAACATAAATTTAAATCTTAGTCTCATTTTTATCTTAATGATAAAATAATGAATTAAAGCTTTTGTACATTCCGTGTTGTTGAAGTTGTCTCTAGTGTATTCATGATTGAAAATATACTCTACATATACTTTCAGGCTTATATGAAATACCTTTCAAGTATCAAATATTTATGGAAAAAATTCTGCTTTGGCTCTGAATCTGTTACACCTACAGCCTCACTGTAACACTGTCCTTGGGTTCTGTTATGATTAACATTTGGCACTTATGTAATAAAACCAGTTTTATAAGGGCCAAAATGGACCTTGTAAATGAAAGTGGCCTCTAAACATACTAAAATGCATGATAACATTAACGAATCTTTAATTCTAGAATCTTTTTTTTTTTTTTTTTTTTTTTTTTTGAGACGGAGTCTTGCTCTGTCGCCCAGGCTGGAGTGCAGTGGCGCAATCTCGGCTCACTGCAAGCTCCGCCTCCCGGGTTCACGAGGATGTCACCATAGGATGATTGATGCTGAAAATGAACTATGTCACGTTCACTTTTTCTCTGTTACATACTGGATGCTTGTTTATTTAGAAATTTGGTGCATAAATTGTTGTCTGACACTGTTTGAATATTTAATGGCCAGTCATTTCTATGTTACCCCTAAGGATGTCTTCTTTTACTTTTAGAGTTCCTACGGTTCCTCCTCAAGTTATGAATTAGTGTTTTCATGAGGCAGCAGAGAAGTGTCCATATTACCTTAAACTACACATAGGTAGAAACATAAATGCACTGAATGCACTCAGCACTCAACAGATACCTGTATTGTTACCTAAAGGCCAAATGATTATTCTTGGATTATCCACAGTTTAGCTGGTCTGTATCACTCTTCATTCGAATTTAGAATAGGTAGGTAATTAAAAGTCATTTATTTGTGATTCTATTGCTCAGAAACATGAAGTATGAAATTTCTATACCAGTGCCTCATAGTAAATTCTTTCCCTAAGGGCAAGTAATTATGGATCCAGAAACATTTTTCCTTCACTGAGGAGAGGGGTGATTAAAAAGCTTACTTCAAAGTCCAAAATACTGCAGATTTGTTGAGACAGTTTTGTTTCCCTGACATGTTGATTGCACTACATATCACACACAATACCGAGGGACTTATTCTGTAAGGTTTCTGGCCTTCCCCTTTATCATAATTGCAGAGTGTCACATTGATGTGATGGAGATGGATTTAGAACAATTGTTGATTGGAAGCTCTTGATAAAGACAGGGAATTCAAACACAGACTCTGCCTGGAAATTCAGCAGCAAACATCCCTCATCTATCATAATTTAACCGATGAGAAAGATCAAGATAACCTGCCATCCATCATATCTATTTAACTGTACTCCAAAGTGAATTAAATTGTATTTAACAACTTTTATCTTACAGGGTTTATACACTGAAAGAGAACAGCACTTCTTCATCAAGTTGTTGCTCTCTGTTTATCAATTTAAGATTTGGAAACTTGTTCTAAAACATTCAATATCCAGTAAATTCCTTTCAAAGACTTTATGGTCCTTAATTTCCCCCAAGTTTTGTTCTTACTGGTAATAATGAATATCAATTTAGTACTATAGCAATGGAGAAGTATTCTTAGGGTGCAATAGTATAAAATAGTATCTTATCCTTGAATATAGATGTGCTCAATTGAAATAAGCTTGGTTGGTATTGCAAGTATTAATTTGGAGTACTTTCAGACATTTTAAGAGGTATCGTTTTAGGGCCATAGAATAGTAGAGTTAGGAGGGCACCTGAAGATCTAATTTAATCCTTTCGTTTACAGCTAAGGAAACTGGGCTCTAAGAGGTACATGACTGTTGTAACAAGGCCATCTAAGTTATCTGCAATAGTGCTGGTATAAACATGCAGGATTTCTGACTCCTGGAATAGCTTTTCTTTGATCCTACCATGTATCTTTACGTACAGATTCTATATGGATTCTCTGAAACTCATGTCTTATCAGTATCTTTTAGGATTAAGGGAGAGGGGAAAGATAACCATGGCACGAAATAATATAACAGACCCTTGAAACTTGATACCATCAATTTTGAGTTACAAGAGGAAATAAATGGGGAAAGTAAGGGAAAGGAGATCACTCTCTGTTCTGGCTTTTCTCCAACCTACTGACATTAGAGAACTGATAAAAAAATTTATTCATGAACTTTGCTGATCAAATTGTTATGTGTTGCCATCTTGGATAATTTGTACATCTACAGAAGCAAGAAAAAATTAAGTTTTCTTTTTGGAGAGCAAGAAAATTCAATAAGAAAACATTTTCTAACGTCTTGATAGAAACTATTGGTATAAAAACTTATGTCTTTAGTTAGGATTTGATCCAGCCCAAGATGGAAAACACAAAATAAGAATGGTGTAAGCAAGCAGAATTTATTTTTCTTTCAAGGAAAAGGAGTACACAGGTTCCTTGTTTGCCTTCTCTATCTTCCTAATGTGGCAACTGAAGGTTCAACATACCTTCCCCAGTCCTGGCCATCACATCCTCAGCTAGCCTGAGGGGGTGAGTGATGAACAGCAGGGCGGGGGGAAGGGCCAGTATGAGCTGGCTTCGAAGGTGCTGTCTTAAGCAGCCACACGGTACTTCCACTTCCATTTCATTTTCATTGGTCAGAACTTAGTTATGAGAATACTTATTGCTTCAAGGAAGACTGGAATATTCAGTCTGTATTCTGGGCAGCCAGGAGTCCAGCTAAAATTAGGATCGTGTTACTTTATTTGATCTTAATAAATTATAATATTTGATTTTTTATTAAAAAATTTTTTTTTTTTAGCGACAGGGTCTTGCTCTGTTGTTGCTCAGGCTGGAGTGCAATGACATGATCATAGCTCACTGCAGCCTCTGCCTTCTGGTCTCAAGTGGTCCTCCCACCTCAGTCTCACGAGTAGCTGGAACTACAGGTATGCACCCCCATGCCTGGCTAATTTTTAAAACTGTTGTAGGAACGGAGTCTCACTATTGCCCAGGCTGGTCTCAAACTCCTGGTCTCAAGTGGTCCTCCCACCTTGGCTTCCAAAAGTGCTGAGATTTCAGGTGTGAGCCACTGTGCCTGGCCTCACAACATGGACTCTTGAGCCCCGTAACTGAACCACAGAATAAGAATCCCTGTGTTTACTTGGAGGTTCTTTTCCAGCAAGCTTTTCCAGGGCTCCCTATGCAGCCAGCGTCACATGTTTAGGAATCACTGCACTACAATATAGGCTAGACATACTGATGCAGGATTTTTGCTCCTTAGTTCAGCTAAATCTGGGGTTTTTGTCTCATGACCAGGAAAAATTAGGCATGTAGGCACATTGAAGGGTGAGGAGGGTGGAATTTATTTATTTTACTTATTTTGTATTTTAAGTTCCAGGATACATGTGCAGAATGTGCAGGTTTGTTATATAGGTGTACATGTGCCATGGTGGTTTGCTGCACCTGTCAACCCGTCATCTAGGTTTTATGCCCTGCATGCATTAGGTATTTGTCCTAATGCTCTCTTTCCCTTGCCCCCCACCCTCCAACAGGCCCTGGTGTGTGTTGTTCTCCTCCTTGGTTTCCATGTGTTCTCATTGTTCAGCTCCCACTTATGAGTGAGAACATGAGGTGTTTGGTTTTCTGTTCCTGTTAGTTTGCTGAGAATGATGGCTTCCAGCTTCATCCATGTCCCTGCAAAGGACATGATCTCATTCTTTTTTTATGGCTGCATAGTATTCCATGGTGTATATGTGCCACATTTTCTTTATCTAGTCTATCATTGATAGGCATTTGGGCTGGCCTGAAGTCTTTGCTATTGTAAATGGTGCTGCAATAAACATACGTGTGCATGTGTCTTTATAGTAGAATGATTTATAATCCTTTGGGAATATACCTAGTAATGTGATTGCTGGGTCAAATGGTATTTCTGGTTCTAGATCCTTGAGGAATCAGAGGGCAGAATTTATTAAGCAAAAGGAACACTCTCAGCAAAGAGAGGGTTCCTGTAAGCAGGTTTCCACCCCACAAATTGAATACCAGAGCCACCATGCAAGAGTTGAAGAGGCCAGGCCCCGCCCCTGCATAAGGCACAAATTCCTGGTGGCTCCACCCCATTCCCACAGTGCATGTGGGCCTCCAGTCCGCTGTGGGCATGCCCAGGCAAGCCCCCTGTGCAGGTTCCCTTATCTGCAGAAAACATCTGGTGTTAACACTTGTGGGGCAGGTTGGAGATTCTCCGGGTACCCTTCTCTAATCCTAGGGGATTTGGCTGTCTCCTGCCTCTATCACTACCTTACCTACCATAGAGTTGAAAGCTTTTTGCACTAAACATTTCACACTTATGAAGGGGTCAGAACTTTCAGTATATTCCAAACCTACATCCAAAAGTAAAGCTGGCACACATCAGCTTTGCATTAAATATCTTGAAGCCATTTCTGAGCTCACTAGGACAATGGGCCCAGAGGACAAATGAGCAATCTTCATTTCAAGTACCACAAAGGACAACAGAGATCAGGCACCCCAAATCTGTATGTGTCAGGGGCAGTGGAGTGTGGAGGAGGATCTACAGGAAAAGAAGGAACATGATGGTACATTATTTCTGTTGAAAGCAAATGAGGGCACAGTGCAAATGCCAGGCAGGCACCTGTAATCTATGACATTTCAGCTTTTAAATTCGATTTTGGCTTATCTAATAAATATGGGATCTGTTTATATTATTGTGATTTCATGTCTACCTAAGAGTTTAATGTTACAATTAAGTCCCTACTGGTTTTGTGAGTACTAAATCAAAGAATTGCTATCATGTAATTCTTTGAACAGATAAACATTTTTGGGAGAGGGAAGGCAAATCTTGATTCTGGTAGGGTTGGTATTTAAAATTTATCAGTTATAGTTTCAGAAGAAGTGAAACTGACTACAGATCTATCACCTATGTTAATTAAAAGAGGGGAGCAAATGGCATGGAATTTTACTACTCCTTGAAACAGTTCTACTAGCATTAATGTTCTAGGGGGTATTGCTAAATTCAGTTAAAATTAGTCCATGGTAGGTAGCCTCATTGGCATAATAGGGAAAAAGTGAATTCTCCAAAGAACGAAGCTTTCAAATTCATTAGGACAAAAAATTACCTGTCTTCCTCTGAGTATTTATTTTTGCTGCAGCTTGAGCTCCTCTCTTAGCTTCAGTGCCACTTTATAGTATGGACAGATAAAACTCTATGGTGGGGGTCACACACACACATGTTAACCAAAAATAAAATTCTAAGCCCCCCAACCAACTGAATGGATCCCCTTATGGCCAAGGGGATTCCAAAGAAACCTGAAAAACTAGTTCAGGTCATGAAAGGAAGTGGGGACCAGGCATGACTCATTGTAGCTTCTCTCTATTGGAGTTTAGATACAACTGACCAGCATTAACATTAAAATAGAGATCTGGCTGGGCATGATGGCTCATGCCTGTAATCTCAACACTTTGAGAGGCTGAGGCAGGCAGATCAGTTGAGGTCAGGAGTTTGACACCAGCCTGGCCAACATAGTGACACCCCATCTATACTGAAAATACAAAAATTAGCTGAGCATGGTGGTGGGTGGCGCCTGTAATCCCAGCTACTGGGGAGGCTGAGGCAGGAGAATAGCTTGAACTTGGAAGGTGGAAGTTGCAGTGAGCCGAGATTGTGCCACTGCATTCCAGCCTGGGCAACAGAGGGGGACTCTGTGTCAAAAGCAAACAAGCAAACAAACAAACATTAAAACAGAGATCTTAAGACTGATAGAACATACTCTTTGTACCAAATTCCAGCCTGACTCTACTATAACATCACATGACAGATAAAGAAGGAAATAGAAATATTTTACCCTAAAATATGTCTCTTTGCCATATTTTGAAAGGGCTCTTTTCATCTATAAAGAATCTCTATTAACATAACTAGATCTTTCCCCTTGCAGTCCTTCCCAATCCTGAAGAGATTAACTAATAGTCTGACACCTTTCAAGGTCTTAAAAGAGGCATTTACCGTCTATTCTTTCTGAAGCCTGCTACTGGGAGGCCTCATCTAATCTACATAACAATAACTTTGGCTTCCACAACCTCCCTTATCTTAAAGCCAAGCATTTTTTTTTTTCCTGCTGACTTCAACTTAACTCTAAGCTTAACTCTTTTAACCAATTGCCAATCAGGAAATCTTTGAATCCTTCTTTGACCTGAAAGCACCGCCTCCCCGCACCCCACCCTAGCCAAAATGTGTACCTCACATGTATTGATTGATGCCCTTTGTCTCCATAAAATATGTAGAACCAAGCTATAAACCTGACTACTTCAGGCACATGTTCTCAGGACCTCCAAAGGCTGTGTCACAGGTCATGGTACTCACATTTGATTCAGAATAAATCTCTGAATATTTTATAGTTTGGCTTTTTTTTTGTCAACACTCACATGACTTCAGGGCTGAGAGACAAGGGACATTAGTCACTAAGTGGCTGGGCATAAGAGGGGTCACAACTGCTTAGCTCCAGGTAGGAATATACATCCAGTTTTGGCAGATCTTCTGAGTTTTCATAAATGCTCAACTCTGGAATTTATTTTATTTTAATTATTATTATTATTATTATTATTATTATTATTATTTGAGATGGAGTCTTGCTCTGTCACCCAGGCTGGAGTGCAGTGGCATGATCTCGGCTCACTGCAACTTCTGCCTCCTGGGCTCAAGCAGTTCTCCCGCCTCAGCCTCCCAAGTAGCTGGGATTACAGGCTTGTGCCACCATGCCCAGCTAATTTTTGTATTTTTAGTAGGATGGGGTTTCACATGTTTGCCAGGCTGGTCTCGAATTCTTGACCTTGGGTGATTCACCTCTCTTGGCCTCCCAAAGTGCTGGGATTATAGCATGAGCCACCACGCCCAGCCCCAGCTCTGGAATTTTATTTTATTTTATTTTATTTTTGAGACAGAGTCATGCTCTGTCACCCAGGCTGGAGTGCAGTGGCACAGTCTCGGCCTACTGCAACCTCCGCCTCCCGGGTTCAATCAATTCCCCTGCCTCAGCCTCCCAAGTAGCTGGGATTACAGGTGCCTGTCACTACGCCCAGCTAATTTTTTGTGTTTTTAGTAGAGACGGGGTTTCACCATGTTGGCCGGGCTGGTCTTGAAATCCTGACCTCGTGATACACCCGCCTCCGCCTCCCAAAGTGCTGGAATTACAGGTGTGAGCCACAATGCCCGGCCAACTCTGGAATTTTTAAACGGAAACATTTTTATCTTTAAATGTTGCCAGCGAATTTGAAACCCGTATGTAATCTTCAGTCTACCTGTTTGTATTTTCTCTGCTCCATGTAATAAGGTGTAGTTTGTTCCCATAGATTAGACAGACTCCAGGGCTTGTATTCAACCAGTGTGCATCTGGCTACTAAAGTGTTGAAATACCTGTGGACTGACTGGTAAGTAGCCACTGCCTGGTGCTAGTGGTCCTGGGGAATGTTGTGTGTTCAGTGCTGGGGCCTGTGCCAGCCCCTTGTCTCCTGGCCTGTCTATGGCAGTTTCCTATACTAGCCCTGTCTTCTGTACCTTTGGACCAATGTGGGCCCAAGTCACGATGAGGATCTGGCATTCTCAGCACAGGGGTAATGAGACACACTGAAAACCAAAACCCAGATTCTGATAGGCTCTGTTCCTTCTCCCCAGGCTGTGGCTGTCGGCTGCTCATTGGCATATCCCAGTGTTGTATTTGTGTGGCCAATTCAGGGTACTGTAGCTTTCCCTTTGATTAATGAATATAACATTCATTAAATATTTTGGATTTCACTCTGCCATCTTTAATGCATGCTTCTCAAAGATGCTTTATCAATATGTTTTGCCCTTAGAGTGATCTTTTTCCATAGACATAGAGTTTTATTATTCATTCCTTTCTATTGATAAGGCCGCCTTTCTTTTGATTATATTAGGTTAGTGCAAAAGTGACGTGATTTTTAAATCATTATAACTAGGCTCAAATACATCTTTATTAATCAAAATAGGAACCATTGCAGTCAACACGTTTTTGCCAACGAGAAATAAGTTTGTTTATTCCTGTAGCATAAAAATCCATGCTTCGGGATTTGGCGAACTCTTGGAAAGCACTTTCTGCATTCTGCTGGTTGCGGAAGTGTTTTCCCTGCAGAAAGTTGTTTAGATACTTGAAGAAGTGGAGGCCAGTTGGCAAGAGGTCAGGTGAATATGTTGGATGAGACGAAACTTCATAGCCCAGTTCATTCAACTTTTGATTTTTTTTTTTTTTTTTGAGGCGGAATCTTGCTCTGTTGCCCAGGCTGGAGTGCAGTGGCATGATCTCGGCTCACTGCAAGCTTCGCCTCCCGGGTTCACGCCATTCTCCTGCCTCAGCCTCCCGAGTAGCTGGGACTACAGGCGCCCGCCACTGCGCCCGGCTAATTTTTTGTATTTTTAGTAGAGACGGGGTTTCACTGTGTTAGCCAGGATGGTCTCGATCTCCTGACCTCAAGATCCACCCGCCTCGGCCTCCCAAAGTGCTGGGATTACAGGCGTGAGCCACCACGCCCAGCCAGTTCGTTCAAGTTTTGAAGCATTGGTTGTGTGACATGCAGTCAGGTGTTATTGTGGAGAAGAATTGGGCCCTTTCTGTTGACCAATACCGGCTGCAGGTGTTGCAGTTTTCGGTGTATCTCATCGATTTGCTGAGCATACTCCTCAGATGTAATGGTTTCGCCAGGATTCAGAAAGCTGTAATGGATCAGACTGGCAGCACACTGCCAAACAGTGACTATGATCTTTTTTTGGTGCAAGTTTGGCTTTGGGAAGTGCTTTGGAGCTTCTTCTTGGTCTAGCCACTGAGCTGGTCATCGCCGATTGTCATATAAAAATCCACTTTTCTCGTCGCACATCACAATCTGATTGTTGTTGCATAGAGTAAGAGAAGATGGCACTCAAAAATGACAGTTTTTTTTTTTTAAATTTTCGCCCAGCTTATGAGGCATCCACTTACTGAGATTTTTTACCTTTCCAATTTGCTTCAAATGCCAAACCACGGTAGAATGGTCAACGTTGAGTTCTTTGACAACTTCTCATGTAGTTGTAAGAGGATCAGCTTTGATGATTGCTTTCGGTTGGTTGTTGTCAACTTGTGGTGGCCAGCCACTGTGCTCCTCATCTTCAAGGCTCTCGTGTCCTTTGCAAAACTTCTTGAACCACCACTACACTGTATGTTCATTAGCAGTTCTGGGACAAATGCTTTGTTGATGTTGTGAGTTGTCTCTGCTGCTTTATGACCCATTTTGAACTTGAATAAGAAAATTGCTCAAATTTGCTTTCTGTCTAACATCATTTCCATAATAAACAGCAAGTAGTAAGTCATTAGCATGACAACATAAAGCGAGAAATGCGCATTAAAATGATGTATAACGTAACCATATTTGTTTAAAAATGTATTCCAATATCAAACAGAAAATTTCAGCAATGCAAAAACTGCGATTACTTTTGCACCAACCATTTTCCTTTTGCTTTCCCATTCTTCAACTTTAAGATGAATGGGGAATGGATACAGCAGACACTTTGGGAGTCATTGATTTTCCTAGTTTGTCTAGTTTGTCTCTTAGCCGTTGTGTTGCCATGTTCTGCTCATTACTGTCTTATGGGCCTGCTCCTTGGGGCTTACACAGTCTCCTTGCCTTTGCTTCTGCGGCTCTTGCTGCTTAGAAAACGCTTCTGGTTCTATCACCTATGCTAGTGGGGTTGCATCATCTTTGATTTTCTACAGCTATAGGTAATGTCTTTTCCTTGAACATTTAAGGAAAGTGGCTCCATCTGTATGTCTCTTAGAGTATTTACCACTTTGTATTTCCTGTCCTGTATTGACATGAGAAAATGTCTTTTGTGTCTACTTAAACTTCAAGGCTGCAGTGTCCATTACAGTCTCCATTAGCCACATTGTGCTGTTTAAATTTAAACTCATAAAAATTAAGTAAAGAATGTAGTTCCTCAGTGGCATTAGCTGCATGTGGCTGGTGGGGACCGTATGGAACAGTACTGAACATTTCTATCCTCAGTGGAAGTTCTGCTAAACTGGGCTGCTCCCATGGCTTGAGGGCATTGGTTGGTCCTGCCCACCCCACCCTACCCCTCAGCTCCAAGCTTGAAGCAGGCTGTGACCCTCTTGAATTGTAGCAGGTTCTATTGCAGAAGAATCAGTATAGAGTAGTGGGACTGACCTAAAAGGAGGAAACTGAAGCAAAATTAACATTAGTAAAGAATTTATTGGGACCAAGTTTGAGGATTGCAACCTGGGGGCATAAATGCAAGTTGCCCTGAATATACGCTCTGTTTAGCAGTAGTTACAAGTGGATTTATTTCATTTTATTTTATTTTTAGAGATGGTTTCGCTCTCTGTCACAGGCTGGATTGCAGCGGTCTGATTATAGGTCAGTGCAACCTGAAACTCCTGGGCTGAAATGATCCTCCTGCGTCAGCCTCTCCAGTAGCTGGGACTCCAAGTGTGTGCCGCCACTCCTGGCTAATTTTTAAAAATTTATGTAGAGATAGAATCTTGCTATATTGCCCAGGCCAGTCTCAAACTCCTGGCCTCAAATGATCCTCCCGTCTAGGCCTCCCAAAATGTTGGAATTACAGTTGTGAGCTGTGGAGCCAGGCCACAGTGGATTTTTAAAGGCAGAAAAAGGAGACAGAGTGGGCAGATGCAAAGTTGTTTGTCAGGAATTCTCATTGGTTTACAGAAATAACATTGATTAGTGATATGACTATACATAGTTAAGCTATACGGTATGGGTTATAGTGTCCAGTGTGGCATTATTAGATTAATTTATAGCTACTTGTGGCAACAGGAAGCTGCTTTGAAAGACGAATACATAGCTGAAGCGGGGAGTAGGGCATGACTGAGGTCTCATTTTAATGCTTCTCTGGGCCTCACAGTTTGTAAGGGCTGACATTCCTGAGATGAAAGTGCTTTCTTTCCCCTGTGGTGTGTGTGTAGTGTAAATTCTTGGAGCTTAGCTGCTTGGCTCTGTGTACTGGAGCAAGTACTAAGTTTTCTGAGCCTCCGTTTTTATGATGGGTAAACAGTCATAATGTGTGTAACTCTTTATTCTGAGTTCAAAATGAGAAACCTTCTGAAAAATTTTTAGCATAGTGGTGGCCATACAGTAAGTCTTCCGTGAACATGTTCTTTCATGTGTTGTGCACAGGTGGGCATTGCTCCTGAGAATGCAAGGTGGTAGGTGGCCACCTGGGTCTGTAGCCGGAAGGTGGCATGCGGTTTCATTGAGGCCAGAGGAGAGTAGCCTTCTACTCTGAAACATTTGTCTTTTCGGCTGAGCAATGGCCCAAATGACTTGCAGTTTAATCCACAGACAGGATCATTTTTAAAACATGGGCATCAAGGAATTTATCTTCCCAAGCCTGGTTTTTCCTGATGATTTCTAATGAAACTTTGTATTTGTTGGTCACTGATATTTTCAGTTAATGAAAACACATCGGTATTGGACTTTGTTTTTTTTATGGCTTCTTGTGAAGCACTGAAGGCCGTCATTTTTGACAAAACTGTTGTAACTCTTAATAAGTTGTCTAAGCTTTAAGGCTGGGCGAATAAATCTTAAGGAGTTTTCATCTCTGTAAGGTGCCTGTCCCTCTGATGAGATTAGTTTCATATTTCAGGGTGTTCTGTTCTGGAGGAAACCAAGAATTTCTTCAGTATAAGTGAAACCTTAGCACTGGCTTCACCTCAGCAGATGCGGGGGAAATCAGCCTCTTTGTCCTGTAATTGCTTTCATCAAGCTGAAGATCCCAGTGGAGGAAGTTTTCCTGCAGGGAAATTCCTGTTTATGGAAATGGCTGTGCATCCATTTGTCAAGAGCTATTGTTACTCTGATGTGCCACCTTGCATTCCTCCCAGTCCTGTAAAAAATATGACATCTATTAGAACCTAATCACCTATGCCATTAACATGTTGTTCCCCACTGAAATTTCCTGGAGTTTGAAGGATGACAAGATGTGGGTGTATGATAGATATATTTAGATATTTAAACATTGGAATTACGTGGGAAAAGGTGGTATATGGTAGCACAGTGTAAGAAATTCTATGTAGAATTTTTATCTTCCTATTTTTAAGGCATTGTATACAGTTAAAGAATTATTTTAAATTACAGTGACTAAAAAATATGTTGACAGTTTCTAATAACTTTAACAAGTAGTCCAACACAGAATTTTGAATGAATGGATGCCAAAAAATGGGCTTTCAGTTCATTTTCTTTTATGGTGACTAGGCTCCTGGGATTTTCTTCGATCTGATTGTGCAAAATAGTTGATGCACTGGATTTTTCCTATCCATTCACAAGTATCCTCCCACCCATTCCTCTAGTCATTCAGCCAGCCATCTGGTAATCGTTTTTATTTATAGTGCCAGGAAATTGGGTGGATAAAAAGATGTATATTTCAGAAATGCAGTTTTATCTTTTTAAGGAACTCCTATCTGAGCACAGTGGTTCACACTTGTAATCCCAGCGCTTTGGCAGGCTGAGGTGGGAGGATCACTTGAGCTCAGGAATTCGAGACCAGCTTGGACAACATGGGAGAGACCCGTCTCTACAAAACGTGAAAAATAAATAAGTATATAACGCCTTTGGTTTGAAGGAGATTCTGTAATTCTGCGTAACAGATCAGAGTTCTGGCTCTGAACACAGACTCCAGAGCGTACTTGAATCCTACCAGCCGGAAGTATGAGAAATAGCCAAAGATAGATTGTGGTAAGCCTCAATTTAGAAAATTGTCAATCATTTCTCTTGAAAGTAAAAATTTAATTTAAAAATTGGAAATTAAATTGGATTGATTTGCATAGATTATTTACCCATTAGTTAGGCACTACATGTGCTTTATCTGATTTAATTTTCATAACAATGCTGTGAAAGAGGCTATCATATCCCTGTCTGAGGGATGAGAAAGAGGGGCCAGACATGCATGGCTGCCACCTAACCATTAAAGGAGTCTGGTCTTGGGCTGAATCCATTAAAATCCCATGCTTAAGCTTTAAGTTGTTCTCAATAGAAAGGAAAAGGCCCAGTCATCCAGTTCTACCACTTGTTACTGCCTGTGTGGCCACTGATTGTCACTTAGCTTTTCTTTGCCTAATTTTTATCAGCTACCACAATGGGAATTAATGCCTTTCTTATCAAATTAATACACTGTTGTAAGGATGTCGTGGAATAATGTGTGTGAAAATGCTTGCTACAATGTATCATGTTACATAAATGAAAGTTAATATTCTTATACTTATTCACTGCATTTTTAAATGGAATCTTTCACAACAGTCTGAGAAATTCTTCTATTCTAGCTAATGTCAGTGAGTTGTCAATTTGTTCCTAAGTGTTTATTGGGCAATTATTGTGAAATACTAAAGTGGTAGAAGTAGAGACAATTACATGACAAATTTTGAATAATATTATATTAAAATAAAAAGAGAAAGAGCTGCTAAAACCTGGTATTTTAATAAACTAGACACATGGAACTCCTGCTTTATTTAAGAAGTAGACATAGGGCTTTATCAGTGCAGAATTAAGCATGTAGTTGGCCAATGTCAGTGAATTTTTCTTGAATATTCAGGATACAAAACAGAAAAGGAGTTTATATATAGTGTAATTATTTCTTACATATGTTTTGGTCAGTAAGCAGGTTTATAGAGAAACCTATGCTTGTTTCTTAAACTGTAGATTAAGAAAATCTATAGGAATTATTAAAATTAATAATACTTTTGTTTACATAAAAGTAGGACTGCATTATTTAGTAGCTGTTATTCAGAGCTTAGTGTGCTCTTATCTAAGAGGCTTCATGGGTATCCCGAAATAACTGCAGAATTCATCAAACAAATGGGAATGATTACCATGAAATCAGGCTTCTGACTGAGATTTTTCCGCAATTAGTGGGAAAGCATCACATGTGGATTTATGTTATTTGGACTGACTGGGGAAAGCCTAAACCAGACTATACATTTTCAATAATTACTCAGTAGAGCTTCTTAGAGAGGTCTTGTGAAAACTAAGTAAAATCAGGTTCGAAAAAATTAGACCACATATCTCTACAGATTTGAGGCTCAAAAAGGCCACAGTGTGAAGAAAACTGGATTCTGTTACAAAAGAATGATTAGTGTGTTTGTTTTCCTACAAGTCATAAAGGCAAGCTAGTTACTCAGAATGAATATTGAGTGCTAAGGTTTTTGTCCTAGGGCCTTGAAAGGTGGTGGAATCTAGGAAACTGAAATGGCAGCTGAAAAAAAAGGTTCAATTATTCTGTAAGAGGCATGTCTTCATGAAGAATATAGTGGGAGTGAGGTAGGGTAATTATTAACTATATTTGAGAAAGTCTTATATAAAAGTAAAATACTGCAACCTACCCTGCACTCTCAGTGCATTTTATGAGGTTCTGTTTTTCCTCTCATAGAATTCAAGATCTATATGATTGGCTTATTATGTTTATTGTTTAGGGTGTCTCACTTATTAAAATATATTCCAAGTGCCTAGAATAGTACCTGGCACATAGTAGGTAATAAATACATATGTATTGGGTGAATAAATGAACCAGAGGCTAGGTTCTTTGTGGCCTTCGGTCTATTTGTCTGAAAAATGAGAACTGTATTGGACACCCCAATATTTTTCCCAGAGCTACTATGAGGATAATTGTGTTCATAGACTTTTATCTTATTTTTGACTGAGCTGCAGCTGTATTCAAAATGTCATTTGTTTGCAGTTCAAATATGTTTTCTCATAAGAAAAAAACAAAAGCTAAGTGTATTTAAATTCTTAACTCTAGTTGAGAGACCATCCAGGGGATGAGAGTCTGAAGTCAGAATACTAGCCCTGAACCCCAGCATGCCATTTTCTGAGTCTTTCTATCACTTATGTTATATAAAGGATGAAATCAAAGAAATAATCATATATAGTGATCAAGAAAATCACCTCTAAGTTTTATTGAACTGGGTTCAAATCCTTAGCCTTTTGTTAGCTTGATGACGTTGGGTAAGTTACCCAAATTCTCTAAACATTCCATCTTCTCTGCTATATAATTTTAATAAGTAGTACTTCTTAGAGTTGTTGCAAGGGTTAAGTAAGATAATGGAAATAAGAGTGTATCAGTTCATCTGTCAATGGCAATAGATCTAACGCTTTAAGCCAACCCTTTTGCTAAGAACAATCAGAAAACAGGACCATATATCTGGCCAGCTATTTGAAGTTATGAGAGGACTTCCAAAGAGGAGTTCCATGATCCAGAAGGTCCAGAGCAGTGATTCCTCCATTTGGGGCCACTTTTTTCCTCAAGACTGAGTGTCTCAGCCTCTCAGCCTGAACTTTGGTGTAACTTGGCAGTAGACATCAAAGAGCAGAGCTCTCAGAAGACTCACAGGCTCTGGGAGAGGCAACTAAATTGAAGTTTAGGGCCTGCCAAGGAAGAGGTAAATACCTCAGGCTTTGGGATCCCAAAGGCCACATCTTAGGTGTTAGGGTGAATAGGAAGTAGACCAGCTCGACTCATGGCAATTACTGATTAATGTGGGATGGGATTGCCAGTGCCCCTAGCATATGTACTTGGCAGAAGACGATCACTATTAGCCAGGCATAGAAGAGATGGTAAATCAGTGACCAGAAACCAAGAGAAAATACAGATAATAGAAACAGATATAAGGGCATCTAGAAAAAGGAATTGAGAGATATTTGCTTTAAAATAACTATGATTAATATGGTAAAGGATTTGAAGACAAGGCTGAGAATTTTGTTATCAGTTACTGGAAATTATAAAATTGTAAAATAGCTAAAATTTTAAAATGATTTAAACAGCAGATTAGGCACAAATGAATAGTAGTGAAAATACAGAATAAAATATCCAAACTGAGTCAAAGAGAGACAAAGATGGAAAATACAGAAACAAGCCTATGAGACAAATGGACATGGTGAATATAACCTAAAATGGAAGTGGAGTCCCAGAAAAAGAGGAGAGAATAGGGGGATAAAGGCAATATCTGAAGAGATGATCCTTGAAAATTTCCAAAAGTGATAAAAGACATTAAGCAGAAATTTGGGGAAATTACAAATGTTTACAAGACAAACACAAAGAACACTATATTTAGGCACATCATCGTCAAATAGCTGAAAACCAAAGGCAAAGAGAAAATGCTAGAACAGCCAGAAAAAAAAAAGACATATAGTCTTCAAAGAAGCAACAATAAGATTTTCAGTTCATTTCTCAGCAGAAACAATGGAATCCGGAAGACAATGACATGATTTTTTTGGAAGTCCTGGTAGAATTCTGCCAATGTCGAATTATATATCTAATGATGATAATCCTTCAAAAACATGAATATAATTCAGATATTTTCAGATATGTAAATTTTTGTCAACCTAGTAAATTCTTTTTTTTTCTTTTTTTCTTGAGAAGAAGTCTCACTCTGTCGCCCAAGCTGGAACGCAATGGTGCGATCTCAGCTCACTGCAACCTCTGCCTCCCAGGTTCAAGCAATTCTCCTGCCTCAGCCTCCCAAGTAGCTGGGACTACAGGCGTGCACACCATGCCTGGCTAATTTTTGTATTTTTAGTAGAGATAGGGTTTCACTATGTTGGCCAGGCTGGTCTTGAACTCCTAGTCTCATGTGATGTTCCTGCCTTGACCTCCCAAAGTGCTGGGATTACAGGTGTGAGCCACTGCACCTGGCCCTATCATTGCCTTGACAGTAGGAAAGTAAGACGCATCCTTTCCACATTTCTTTTTACCAGCCACATGGTGACTGGATGGCGATTGGTTCTGTGGCCAGCTCGCTCTCTGAAGGGCGGATGGAGGAAGGTGACCCAGCTGCGGGTGTACATGTACCTTCCAGGGAGACAGCAGAGGTAAAGCAGGTCTCTGCTACTCCAGGGTTTCTTCTCCCATTGTGAACTCCCAGGGCTGTTTCTCACTCTCAGTGAAAGCTTTTTCCTCCTTCCTTTTCCCAGGGTGTTTCCCTTCTGCTTTCTGTTGTTTGTGGCCATGATTTTTGGTTGTCTTTGGAGTCTCAGTCTCATAACTTTTTTCTGGCTTTTTTTGATCCTAGAACAAGCATAGGATCTTTTTAAAGTTTCACTTTTGTTTTTTAAATGTAACGGTATGGGACATGTAAGGAGTTAGACCACTCCCAGACGTATGCATTACTGCAAAGCATGGCAATGTCCAGGATACTGAAGTAGGAATCAGGTGCACTCTAGAGATGCACCACATGGCTTGTTTGTCTGTTCACACTGGAACAGAGAGCTGAAGGGGCAGAAAAGGAGAGGGAGCCTCCATGAGCTCCTGTTTCATATGCCAGTCATCCTAGGTGGTATATTAGTGTGCTAGGGTGGCCAGAAGAGTGGGTGGGTCCCACAGCAGAAATTGATTGTCTCACAGTTCGGGAGACTGGAGGTCCAAGGTGTTGGCAGACTTGGTTCCTTTGGAGGGCTGTGAGGGAGAATCTGTTTCATGCCTCTGTCCTGGCTCCTGGTGGTTTTCTGGCTCTCTTTGCTGTTCCTTGGCTTGTAGGTGCATCACTCCTGCCTCTGCCTTTTTACTCATATGGCATTCTTGTTCTCCCTGTGTGTGAATCTTTGTGTCTAAACTCCACCTTGTATTAGAATATAAGTTACTTTGGATTAAGGGTCCACCCTACTTGATTATGACCTCATCTCAACGAATTATGTCTGCAATGACCCTATTTTTAAATAAGACCTGATTCTGAGGTCCTGAGGGGTTAGGAGTACAACATAAGAATCTGGGGGGATGAGATGAGGACAGAATTTGACCCATGACATTTGGCATTTCAAGGGGACCATTTTTATGTAAGGAATGTATGAAAAGTTTAAAAGCCTGTATTTGAGGATTATCTCTGTGGAGGTGACACCTTTGAGATTTCAGGAAAATGTTTGAGAGGCTGCACTACCCTCTTCCCCAACATATTGCCTTCTTCTACCGGAAGGGATTGTATGATTTTATTTGGGTACGTGGCCCCCCACCACAAGGACTATATTTCCTAGTCCCTCTTGCAGTAGGTGTGGCCAGGTGTGGGCTCTAGACCAGAACTGTCCAGGAGAACTTTCTGTGATGATGGAATTGTCTGGTACAGTAGCCACTAGTCTACTAGTGAACACTTGAACTAGTGAACACTTGAAATGTGGCTAGAGTCTTTAAGGAAAGAATGCTTAATTTTAGTTAGCTTTAGTCACTTTGAGTTTAAAGAGTTACATGCGGCTAGTAGCCCTGTGTTGAACGGTACAGCTGTAGACAGTGGGGTAAATGTGGAAGTGCTTGCATAGCACCCGCCAAACTCCTTGTGAGGAGGGAGTGCCCCCTTCTTCCTCCCCTTTCTCTGTCCTTCTGCATGGGATGTGGATGTGCTGGCTGGAGCTCTCTCCTGACAGTGAGGATGAGGACTGTACCACAGATACTGTGGAACTGTGGCTGGAAGGGTTGGGGTTCTTTAAGGACATTGTGGAGCAGAGCTGCCAAATCAGCTCCGGGCTACTTACACACACGAAATATATTTCGGTGAGAAATATTCTGATACCTTACTTAACCCACTGACATTTGAGTTTTCCTGCCCCCTTTGTCTAATTGAATCATAATTAATATAGAAGGCAAAAGCCAAGTATAAATCTCAGCATCATTAGTGATGATGATAGAAATCTTTTATCTCCCCCCAAATCCTCCTTGCCACTTTTAAACAATCTGAAAAACAGGAAGCAGAGTTGTTGACTTAGGAACCCACAGCCTTCCATTCCCATTATTGGAGGGAGCCCTTAAGGAACTCCCCCACCCCAGTGGGATTAACCAACAATGTTGACTAAATGTCCTGAAAATTTTTCTTCTGTAAAAAGTTTAGACCACTTTAGTATAATTTCAGAATTCCTCCACTGATACTTCTTGATTACTATTTAAATGGTCTGTTTCTTATGATGAGACAACTGCATTCGAGGAGCAGTTTCACTTACCTGTGACATGTTCTTAAGTCTTCAAGCTGCTCTGATGCTTGCCTTTGGAGTTACTTGCCCAGAAAAACACTCTGAATGGTCTCATGAAGAACCAAGGGGCACTGCAGGAACAGGCCTGGGAGGTAGCCCACTCAGTCACTGCTGAAAGGGAATGGAGGAGGGGACAGAGTTGTTCTTCTCACCCAACTGCATTTCAGCACCCTTTTCGCTGGCAGAATTACCACCCACTATTTTTGCTGGCCCCACTACTGCAAGTTGTGAGTTTAAAAACAAAACAAAACAAAACAAAAAAACAAAACTTTTTTTTGGTCAAGCTGTTTTGACAGGGTTTGGTCTTTAAATAGTAATCACTCATTAATTGCCTTTCTCCCTGCAATCGAGAACCTTCCTGGTCTCCTTGTATACTTTGGAATAGGCAGAGATGTGAGCCACTAATGTTTTTATTTTAAGTGAGATTATGGGTGTGTTTTTAAAAGTATTCCTTGGGGCCCTGTGGGAAGTGCATGTCCTGACCGCGGTAGGACTGGGGCCCTCTGGAAGGGTAATTAGAGTCTGGCCCCATTTGCTCCTGTCTGAGCCGATCGGTGTAAGGAGTTGGTGTATGGTTTGTGCTTATCAGGTCACAGGCATAAAGATGGGGCTTGCTGCTAGACTCACTCCAGTGATGGATGGATCTAGTGCTTTGTGGTTTATGAAGTATAGATATATATTCTCAATTCCATGTTAGGGATATTGAAAAACCAAAAATCTTGGGAGAAATCTCTGGAGTTAAGCAATTATGTTTTTAAGTGGAGTTATTTGCCTCCCAAGGCCAGACCTGTCTTTGCTTTGACAAGCATTTAAAAAATTTAGTTAAGCAAGTCAGATAAAAGCCTGTGTTTGCAAATGGCTTAAGAGGCCTGCTGTCTACCATTATAATGATAACATAACGTTGGTTAACTTGAGTTTTTGACTCCCTAAGCAAAGGCCTTATTCATTTTTGGTTTTAAGATCTGGTATTCTACTTGATAAGGGTTTCCATATAAATCCACAAATACGTAATATCTAGATTTTGCTAGGAAAATAGGAATTACAGCATAGTGTTGTGACTAAAGGATATTTTTCTCTGTTATCGCTTTAATAACTATAAAAGGAAATACCATGGTTTAAGTTTACTTTTGATAAGCTAAATTTAAGTTTATATCCTCTTTTCGCTTTTATATTCTGTTTTATTTTTTTTTTTAAAAAAAAGAACATTCAAGTGATTTCTAAGCCTCTTAGTAAAACAAGCTCGTTAAAGACTGTTTTATAATATCTTTCACGTTCCTCTGAAGTACTTTGTAGAATTAACCCTTTATCCTAACTTTGGAAACCACTGGTGTGCTCACTGGCTATGCCTAGTCTAGTTTTCTTTTTGTTCTGGTAAATATTGTGCAGCTGCAGATAGAATAACATTCCTCACATCAGTCTCTACTTAGGTGTTCAGAGTGGCTCTTTATTGGCTATTAGAGCCAAAAGAAGTTTTCTGTTTTATATTTAAGACCCCCCAACACTCCAAAATCTGACATTCTTACCTCTCTCATGCCACGCCCCTACCTTATCCTCCCCACCTGTTGGTCACTTTCAGCACAGGTTCTTTTCCCCACAGATCTGGGAAAAATACGTGCTATCTCATGACCACAGGTTACTTCATTTGGCTTCTTTGCTTTCGTATGAGTACACACCCACCTAGAATTGCCTGCTTCACAGCCTCTGTCTCCAACAAAACTGAACTCCCAATGCAGCTATGCCTTTCAACATCCAGAGTTGAGCATCGAAGGCCAGATGATCAAATGGAAGCAAGTTCCCCTTGGGGTAGGAACAAGGATGCTGCCTGTGGCAGAACAGAGCTCTCTATGCACCAAATGGCTTCCAAGTGAACCCCCCACCTCCACTCCATGTCGCCCCCTTCCCCCCGGAAGGACAGACACTGGGCTTTTCACTTACCCTAGTGAGATGCACAGATATTTGCTTTCTGTACGTGTCATGGTAATGAGGAAGGCTGGGAAGCACTGACTGGGAAGCATCAGCCTCGAAGATAAGCCCTTGCCTAACGTTCAAAGTCAATATCACTTTGTTCCCGGCTTACCTTTCTGTCCTGATCTGCTGACCCCAGGAATGCCTGTGCTCCTTGGCTCAGACTACTTCTGCCACAACTTTGAGGTGAAACTGACATTTCTGCATATCTGCCGGATGTGTCTCCAGTCACTTTCCACTGGACCCTCCCCTGAGTCATTGTGCTGTTGTAAATAGCCTAAAATGTTAGAATCTCATTCAACGTTTTTAACTCCCTCCACCCACATATTTAACTAGGTTATATCTTCATTCCCATTGATACTCCTCTTAATACATTGCCACTGCCATAATCTGCCTTTATTGACCATGCCATTCCAGGTAAATGATTTCATGTCCTGGGGTCTTGATTCTCTCATCTGAAAACAAAGGGAGTCAGGAGTCATGTTCTTTACATGTTATTTGGAATTAGACCTGTGTCTGGAAAGTCAAGTTTTTCATGTCTAAGTTGTGTGATTTTGGGTAGAAAACATATTCCCTCCAAACCCCAGTCTCTTCACATGTACAGTATATATAGTTCTTTACTGATGGTGTTGCTACATCCTTTCACCTGTGCTGAAAGTGACCAACAGGTGGGGAAGATAAGGTAGGGGCGTGGCATGAGAGAGGTAAGAATGTCAGATTTTGGAGTGTTGGAGGGTCTTAAATATGAAACAGAAAACTTCTATTGGCTCTAATAGCCAATAAAGATAGATAGATCCATCCTGATGGATAAATGAGATCCATCTTTTCGGTGTGACCTGCACACTGCCAGGCACCTAGTATACATCTGGTATACACTAACTACTGCAAAAGCCTTCAACCTGGTCAATTCACTCTCTAGGGCGTGATTCTTTCTTTGTGAAAATTTTCCACATACCTTCCTCTCTAGCTAATAGAAAATGCTTTCTCAATTTTTGCCCTTTCTTTTACAGTTAGTAAATAATGACAAGTGTGTTGAATGCTACCAATGTGAAGTGCAAGATTGATGGGGACATAGGGAGACCTTATTTGGTTAGGGTGGGCTGGGATGCCACCCCAACTAAATTAGATTGCCCATGCAGAGTTGTTTGACTGAATGACTTTTCTGCTGTCTGGCATTTACCAAGCCTAATGACACCTTTTTGATTTTTCTTTTTCCTCCTGTTTCTCCTCCAACTCACACATACAGAATTAATTAAATGTTTTTTGGTTTCAACTCTTACTGAAAATCTCATCTTGTATTGTGTTTTTGGGATCTGATCATCTTTGAGGTATGATTCTGAATGTCATTTGAGCTTATTCTGTATGACATTCTAGAAAAGTATGTGTGCTAGGCCTTGAATATATTCTTTTAAAAAAAAATTCTATAATTTCAAAAGGTAGGAAACATGACAGTAGTGGTTAGTTTTATATTGTATTTATTTTTATTTTTCAAGATGGAGTCTCTCGCTCTTGTTGCCCAGGCTGGAGTGCAATGGCACGATCTCGGCTCACTGCAACCTCTGCTTTCTGGGTTCAAGTGATTCTCCTTCCTCAGCCTCCCAAGTAGCTGGGATTACAGGTGTGTGCCACCATACTCGGCTATTTTTTTTTGTATTTTTTTAGTAGAGACGGGGTTTCACCATGTTGTCCCGGCTGGTCTTGAACTCCTGACCTCGGGTGATCTGCCCACCTCGGCCTCCTAAGTGCTGGGATTACAGGTGTGAGCCACCGTGCCTGGCCAATTTTAGATTTTATTAATGTTAGACATAGACTCATGTGTCATAGAAAACAATACTCAGAGAAAACTACGTACTTAGATGTTTTTGGCCTTTTAGTTAGGCACTTGGCAATGAATGTGTTTTCTAAGTTTGTTAGTTACTTTGATAGATATTCCTGGTCTAAAATCTATTTCTTTTTATTTTTTGTAAGTATTCTTTCTGTTTAACCTCTCTTTAAAATAAAAAGTTATTTAGAAGTTTAATGATTTGGGGGGAGGGGCAGATTCTGGTAATGTGCTGAGTGAGATGGGGAGGAGCAGTCTTGCAAACCTTTGGTTTAGTAGAGAACCAAAACCAGTTTGGAAGGGGATACAGGTCTCTTTCTAGCCATATGTATTTGACTGAACATGTTTGTTTGGAAAGACTAGTAGTTTTGTAAATCATCCATTGAGAGCCAGCCAGTGATCTCTACATTTGTGAAAGAAAAAAATTGAGGTGGATATGGGTTTCCTTTTTCTATGTGTGTTCGTACTGTTTTGATTGTATAGAGGTAGATATTTTTCTTCATTTTGACTGAAAGTCAGAATTGTATGTATAGATATATTTATTTTCTACATTTTAAGAGGAAGCAGCATGTTTTAAGAGTGAAAGAAAATAAGCTTTGAAAGCAGACACATCTTGATTTGAGTGCTAGTTACTATCATTAGCTTGCTTATATAATCTTGAGAAATCTTTTCTTTCTCCAAGCCTTAGTTTGCCCATCAGCTAAATGAGCACAATACATCCTATATGGTAGGGTTGTTGAGTATGAGTGTTAAGTAAGGTAAGTTAAGTCAACGCAACATAGTAAGAGATCAGTAAGTATCAAATTCCATTCTCACTCACTATATGTAATATAAATAGGTTTAAATCAACAGAGTGAGTTTATCGATAAATGTAGACTTTCTTTGCCATAATACCTTTAAAAAGTTTTAAATGCTTAAATTTACTGTTCTTTCAACTGCCATTTTAGTCTTGGTTCATATCATTTTGTTTTGGCCGTATTTGCTAATGTTATTGGTGGAGTCCTACCATTCTCTGTTGGCTTCATTTCTAATTCTATATTTTTTTGGCTGTCTACACATTATTTCATTTTGGGACCTGCTACACTGTTGGATTTTTGGCTTTACTCACCTTTTCCCCCCTTCTCTGCTTTTGACCCATCTCCTCCTATTTCATTTTGCCACCAGTAAAGTAATGGTTCATGTGTATGCTGGAAGCCTACCCCATACATCTCTATGGGTGCAGTATTCCTTTTTATTGTGTTTTATTTTTCAAAATGACAAGCTTATATTTCCAGTGTGTGAAAATGCTTTAGAACTTCTTGTTGAATATAGATTAGTTGACATTTTAAGTCTTAGCCCATGTTGTGTGGTTGTGTTTTGGTTTTCTATTTCTTTTTTACTCTTTTCATCATATACCTCGTAGTTTTTGTCATCAGTGAATTATTTTTGAGAATCCTAATGTGCACAGCATTCTGCTGGATCTTATACTAAGCAGTTTAAAGAGACCCTGTGCAATTACCCAACATTTCCTGTGTGCTTGTTATAGGCAGAATTTCATAGAGTACAAATTATCCTCTTCTAGGTACTTGAATCTAAAACAAATATGGACACATAGAGCAAGAAAATAGCTGAACAGTGAGTATGTGAAGAGTAAACCAACAGACACCAGGATTATTCACCATAGGCCAGCCTTCTAGCTCCCAAAATGTTCCCTGCCTGCCAGTCTTCATTGTCTCTCAGTATTCAGATGTCAGCCTCCTTTCCATATTACCTGGAATAATTGCCAAGCAGTCATGCCACTTGAAAATGAGGTAACGAGTCCTTTGATTGAACTGGCAGTTCCACTCCCTGTCATAGCATTCTTGCAGCAGTGTTGTTTATTCATTTCACGGTCTGTTCTCTCAAGAAATAAGCATCAGGAGTGGACAGTAATGTTTGGGGGGATCCCAAGGTACATGGGAGGCAGATCTTACCTCTTTCTGAGGAGGCCACAGAGAGCTGGATAGTCCCTCTGTCTGCTCCCTGGTAGCTGGAATGTGGATCTGTGACTCCATGCAGCCAACTGGAAGCTTAATGCAGGGAATGTGAACTTTGAACTAGTTAGAGATTATTCACTGTGAGGCTTTTGCAAAGGGCACAGGCTGGATGAGTGGCCGTGAGCATCCGTGTTCCTGAGCAGACTGTGCTGTGGCCCAATCCTGTGCGTGTCTCCTCTTCAGGCCCCTGCCGGAGCATGCTTCTCTAATCTTACCATTTATCAGTGACCCTTTGGTGAAACTCTCCTCTGTTTAAATTTACCAGGGTACACTTTGTAATACTTGGGGCCAAGAATTTGAAGATAGTAATCGGACAAACAACTAGTAGCAGTGGAGGGACATGTAGCCCTATAGGAAGGGATAGAATTATCATTAAAAACACAGACAAACCAGAGATTGCCTGAAAAAAAAAAAAAGGTGAACTGGAAAGATTCAAAGTAGGCTCTATTGGAGGTATGGAAAACAAGCTTAGCTTTTTATTTTGAAGGTTTCTTCCAGGAGTTGGATACTGTGATCTCTTCAATCAGCATGTTTATATAGTGAGGAGGAAGACTGGAAATGAGAAGAGGAATAAGAAAATGGCAGCACAGCCTTTTGGGATATGGATAAGGGTGGTCTTCCTGCTATAGCAGAGGAGAGGGGCACGTGTGGCCCATATCGAAGAGTAACTGAATTGGTGGCTGACTGAATTTGGGTCCGAAGCAAAAATAGGATATGAGGACAGGTATAAGAATTTTATTTTGTGCTATGTGTGTCATTTGGCTTTTAAACCGTCTGGAAATAAAATGAGATGAAAACAATCTGCCCTCATTTCTTGGTTGCTTTTCTTAAATATCATTGGCCCAAAGCATAGCCAAGCCTTTTATTTAGAAAATCCTACCTTCAAAAAGTGATAGGTTACACTAATTATATTTGTGCTGTTCTGCAGATTTTCTATTTTGCACTGGTCCTTTACCTGCTGCTCGCTGTGCGGGCAGCTAAGGTGAGAGTTTGAAGACTATGGACTTTTAAGCTGAGAGGCTGCTGTGGTCATACAATTTTCAACACAAAACTTGTTCTCCCTCTAGTGTTCCACTTGCACAGGGATAAGTTGCACAACTTTGTTCCATTTTGAATTCTTTGCAAAATTTGTCTTCATTTCCTCTGTTCTATCAGATTCCTATATTTCCTTGTACTGTTTGGCCAAGCTCCATTGTTTTCATCTTACTGAGTGGAACAGTAGATGCTGTTCCAGCTTTGATATTAATTTCCTCTCTAGTACAGCAATTCCGAGTCTGGAGTACATTAGCATTTCAATTTTGAAGAGAGATTTTGATCTCTGAGCACCCTTGCCGTGTGTCTGTTTTCTTGATGGTTCCTTGTGGTTGCTTTCAGTGTTAGTTAGGTTTCTCCAGTTAGGTTTCTGATGCAGATTGAAAAGCAAACAAGCAGTTAATTCTGTGCATCCCTCATTCTTCTGTAAACATGCCTAGTGCAGTGTATTGCCTCTCCAAGTGCTCTTGCTTAATTAACATGCTTTGGTTTGTAAAGGATTGATTTGTTTGGCAGAATTATCCATAATTGATTCTAGGAGCAAATTTTCTCAGATATCAATCTGAGGAAATAAATCTCACTTCTCCATGCCTTTTGTTAATTAATTTGTTTCTGTTACCATCAAATCTTTACTTAATAAGTCTGTAAAGGATCTCCAGTGGTGTTGAGATGTCAGTGCTGTTTGGCTGTAAAATTCAAGGATGACATCTAATGTGTGCCTTTCAGTAGAGGTGCAATTTACTTATGTAGTAGATTTGTGAGGAGCATCCATGGAATAGTCATCCCACTATGATTGTATATAACGATTGTATATACAATATACAATATATATACAATAAAGAAAATGTGCCTCTTAGGGTTTAGGAAACCAATGGTCAAATTCCACCTCTGCCATCGTCTGCTTTGGGATTGCAGGCAAGCCACATCATTCGGATGGCTTCCCTTGTGTTGTGAAGGGAGGACAATGTTTTTGCCCTCCTTTTTTGCCAGGCATGGTCCTGTGTAATCATCAATGTGGCAGTGTGATAGTCTCCTTCCTGCCCAGTGTGGATCCCAGCTTGGTCTGTGTTGCTCCCATCCACCTTTGTAGCCTGATCTTCAGCCACATTTTAAATATTATTTGCGCTGCAGCAAACTTTTATTCCACACACACACCATGGCCTTCTCATAACGGGCCACCTGTCCTCTGTTAAGGCTCTTTTGGAATGCTCTGTATGTGCCCCTCAGAACTTCTCCCAGCTTCCCAGCTACACCTTAAATGCCTTCTCCCCTGTGAATTCTTCCTTGTTCTTCCTAATCTGAAAGTAATCTCTGATACTATGTCATCTTCTGGTCACAATGTTGAATTATAATAGGTCACGCATGTGTTCTGTATTCCTGACTAAATTAAACTCAAGGGTCAGGATTCTGTGTTGGGCATCTCTTACTGTGCTAAGAGTGCCCTTGGATGAATCAGGAGTTTTTAGATGTTGACTGGATTGCTTTTGATGAATCAGCCTTAGTTTTTCATATTTGCACAATACTTTTGGGTGTTCTCTAAGGTCAGTTTCACCTATGGAGAATGACATAATTCTGTGTTCCACTGTAGAAATGTAAGTTGGGTATCCTTCAGTCTTGCTACTATAGTCAAAGAGTGACCCCTGGACAGCCAGCAGCAGGTGGGTTTTTCTGCAGTAAGCCTCTGGGGCTCACCTGTTCTTAGAAAGCCAAGTAAAAACACACACACCATGTAGGGTGATAAGAGGCACAATCTCGTACATAGGAGAATTGTGGGGATGAAGTGAAAAATGAATAAACCAGGAATAGAGAAGGGTGCTAGTACATTCTGTGGCAATGGGTTTTAATGGATGAGTGAGCAGGAGCTTATTGGGATGGTGGGTGAGAAGTGTCTCCAGGTGATGTCCAGAAGGGGGTCTGAGCTTGATGTGCATGGTTGCAGGGGAGTGGGTATGGGGTATTCCAAGCCCAGCGTGAAGAGTGGGTGGGGATGCAGAGGATGCTGGTGGAGATGCCCTTTAGTCATGGGGAGATAAAAGAGCTTGGGCTTCTCAGGGAAAATTAAACGCATGCCATAGCAAAATGGCCATAGCAGAGGAGCTTACCTGCCCATCAACCAGTGGCATAATCACGGGGGACGCATCCTAAAATTCAGAGCGCCAACCTCACTCCCAAGAATTCTGATTCCGTAAATCTAGAATGGGACTCAATATTCATGTGTTAGTAATTTATCCCAGTGATTCTGATTCAGGTGGCCAGTGAAGCACACTTTGAGTAAGTGTTGAATTACCTCTAAGAGCCTTGTAACCCAAGGAATTATAAAATTTGCACAGATACGCATTTGTCCTAGGGAGGAGGATCCTGGGTAGCTCTGTTCAGATACTCAAAGGGATCCATAAGCTCTCCAAAGTTTCAGAACCACTGAGCTAAGACAAAAGCTTGTAATCCAGAATGAGAATAGCAACACCATGGCAGGAATATTGGAGATCAGTAACCTTTAAGGAAACATTTTGTGTGATAGAAATTGTTGGTGTTTTCAGGAGCCCTACTGGAAACACATTAGGGAAGTGAAGGCTTACCACCCAATTTGTAAATCAGGATTTAGGTTTGTGTTAATATCTCAGTGTTTAAAGGACATACAGTGTTCAGTGGCTCTAGCAATTAACAATTTGTCTATAATAGGATTTTTTTTTGGAAACACTTCAAGTCCACATCTTTCCCTGACCTAATTAAACCTTCTGGTTTCCCCTGGGTTTTACTTTTTAATTCTGAAGTTAGAAATATATTAAAGTTCAGAGAATGAAGGTCTTTATTACTAATCAGTAAAGATACCACATTTTGCTCTCCTGTGGTTAAGGTCTTGTCTGTATTTCTGTGATAAACATCTCTCTGAAGTTTATAGAGCATATGGAGAAAAATGAGATTGATACAACTTGGTTTTTACTCACTCCCAACCCAAGAATTTTTGAATCAGTGAAGTGTACTGCTGAAAAGTGATGCACATGCCCTCATTTCTCCCCTGAACCCAGGGTAAAATGAACATATTGTTTATATTGGCAAATTCAGTACAGCAAATGGGATGAACTAACTCTGTCAGAGGGACTCTGTGATCAGGGATGTGTTTCCTGTTGGTGGCTGAGACAGAGCTATCAGCTGGTAACTGTAGCTTGTCCTTCAGCAGGGGGTTGCAGCTACTAACCACACATTTGATCATTGGTTTAAACCTTACAGAAATTGAGCTGGTCTGTGAAGCCTCCTCTAGGCAAATTTCTAGCCCCATGAAGGGTTACTATTTCTTAAGCCCAGTCAATATTCCATCTATGCACAAGTGTTTATTCTCTATTCACAACACACACAGTATTAGGTATTGTTAAAGTTAAGTGTCCAATATGGCCAAGGGCCAACAATAAGGGTACTTAAAGGATATCTCAAAGAGAAATCCAAGCCACAGATAATCAAATATAAAATTACCCACTCAGACTATTAAAACCAAATATATGGTGACACTTTGGTTAACTTATCCCAGCAACCCAAGTTCTTACAAGTCAGCCATATGAAAAATAAAGCTTCCTGAGAAACAGAACTCCCTACTCTCTTAGTATATTAAACATATCCCAATGAATAGTTTCTGGACGCAAATAAGGCTCCTCCAAGGCATATTATGAAGTCATTGAATTTGACACTGTCTTCTTTTTTTAAACTTATTTTCCACCCACTTTTCATATGTCTAATATTCTTATGTAATCTGTATCAAAATAAGAAATATCTAATATCTAGTTATCCTTACTTGTGGATTGTTTATGTGGCCCTGTGTACAATAGGTCTAAATGAATTTTTTTTTGGAGTAGCTTTGGTTAGAGGACTGGCTATGTGAGGCCATTTTCATATTATGTTCTTTTGAGTTTTAAATTTCAAGCCTCTTGGTTACAGATGGAAAAATGTAAACTTATTCAAGTAATTTTAGACATTAGTAAGGAGAGGCTGAGAAGAGGTTTGGGTTAAGTAGAGTTGTACGAAAACTATAATATTAGGTATTCTTCAGTGATCTTTTCAGCAAATATGATGTCATTTTGTATTGACTAGGATAGGAACAGTCACCTAAAATGGGTCCCGGCCCATGTAGGATTGACATTCCTGGATGCCTTGTCCTGTAACCTCAAGTTTCTTACTTTTTCACAATAGATGAGGAGCCTGGCCAGCTCTAGCACTGATCTTCATATCGGTAGGGTCTCTTCTGCCTTCTCTTCTGCTGCTGCTTTTCTTGCTTTAACATTGAGCTTAGCCATCCTTCTTGCTTATATATTTAACATTATTTTATTTAGTTTTTCTGTTATAGCCACTTTCCCCAACAATCCACCTGATCTAACCTTAATTATGTTGCTGATAAAGAATTATTATCTTTAAGGGAAGAGAAGAGAAAAATAATAGCATGTGCAATCTTTGAGTGGGAATATTACCTTAGAGATAATCTAGGCCTGAAAGAGTCTAGTATTGTTAAATATTAATTTTTTTTGTGGCCTAGTCTTTCTGTTGCCCACAGTACCCCAACTTTTAAGTAAATGAAAGTTGAATATGTCTGGTTGAAGCAGGGTTTTAGAAGGGCCTGCGCTGGGTTCGCCCTCGTGGGCTGAGAGAGCCTGAGGATTCTGAGGATCACAGGGTGAAAAACTCAGTGATCCGAGTTGTCATGCTCTTTTACAGACAGGATTGAGACCCAGAAAGGAAAGGAAACCCACAGTTAACTATTTACTAGGTAGCTAGATAGGTAAGTGCATCCTGGGTAGCTAGATAGGTAAGTAGGTCAATAGATACATAGCATAATGTATGTATTTATAGAAACACACACATATATGCAGAATCATTTAATTCTTATAACGTTCTAGAAGGTAGATGGTTTTATAGATGAATAGATGAGGAAAGCTTGTAAGTTGATAGGGTTGGACTCACCTATGCTCCTTCTGGTGGCAAATCTACATTCTTTCCACCCTAGCTCCATTCTGCTGCCTGGTTGCCTTATCCAAAGCCACACACAGGCAAGGGCAGGACTGAAACCCAGACCATCTGCCTCTTGGTCCAGGGTTGTTCTCTCAGCAGACCTGTTCTCTTTAATCAGTGGTAAAATAATACATGCTAAAAAGTAAATGGAATATTGAGTAAACACTCAATTAGAAAAAGAGGGAAAGACGTCCCAGCTGTGTTGACCTTGAGAAGGGTTAATGTTTTTAGTTCCCTATATTTTAGCAACTAATTGGTCATGGAAAAGGATGGGAAGGAAAGCTGATTCATCACAGTTTTTTGTGCTAAGTATTGCTCATAGCTTGGAGAATTGCATGGAATCTAGCTTCCTTATTTAAAAAATTAATAAGGAAAAATTTTTCATTAAAGCATGCTTTCTTTATGGCCCGAGTATTGAAACTTGACATTGAATATGTATTAACTACTTGTATGTTTCATAAATTTGAAATATACAAAATATGTAATTATTGACATTCTTCTCATGTTTGAAACAAAAGCTGCAGACACACTGACTGAGGCACTGAACCAGAGTTCCAGTATGATGCACCTAAAGTCCATGTGCTTTTTGTTGACTTATGCTGAGGTCTGCCAGATAACAGCCTTATTACGCAGATTCTTAGAATAACAGGCCATTGATATCTTAGTAGATTCTTACATGTAGGTGCTGACTCTCTGGTTTTCTTTTTTTATCTGGCTCATGTAGGAAAAGGAGACCTTCAGGATGAGTTTTTGTTCTTCCTGTTGGCTCTTAACAGCATTTTTCATGTTTATCCTTTTAGCTCCTCCATGTTCCACAAGTTGTCTTCCTTGAGGACAAGGACTTCTTTTTCATCCTGTCTGTTCTCTTATCCCCTCCCCTTTTCCTCCCTAGTGCCTGACATCATGCCTGGCACACAAGTCCTTAGGAGGAGTGATGGTGACAGGGAAGGAGGGAGATGCCATGAGTCAGATAAAAAAGGCAAAACTCTAGAATCAGGATTTCTTCTTCCTTTGATGTAGCCAGAGTGTTCAGTGAATGGAGTCCATTAGATGTTTTTTCTTCAGTGCTCCTTTCTAATAAAGATAGAGCAGTAAACGGTTTTTATTCTTAGCTTTGTTACAAAAAACTTTACAAAATTCCATTAAATCTAGCAAGTATTTAATGAGTGGCAAACACCTTTGCAGAACTGGGGATACAGAGATGAACAGAACATTGTCCTTGTTCAAGGATCTCCCAGTGCAGTAGAGAAGACAAGCATGTCCAAAGTTACATTGCCCTGCAGTATAAGGACATCAAGAAAACCTGTGTATTTGGCAGTGATGGTTACCACATGGGAAGGAGTGATTGATTTTATCTGTGAAAAGCCCTCAGCAACAGGTACCTGGGAGAGGTGTTGTCCGAGCTGGGATTTGAAAAGCGTGCTAGAGTTTTCCAGGCAGATGCTGGGGGAGGGGTGGGACAAGCACTGAACAGGTGCAGGGACCGCATGAGCATAGGGGTAGCATATGGGCAGGAGGGTCATTGGGGGTGAATTTGCAGATAGTCGGGAATTACTAGAGTGTAAAACTAAAGGGAAGTGGTGGCAAGGAATGAAGATAAAGAGGTAGACTGGGGTTGAATCAGAAAAACAACATATGTCACATGATTAAAATTTGAGTACTATCCCATGGACAATAAAGGGCTGATGAATAGTTTTAAGTAGTGAGAGAGCATTTTCAGCTGTGTATTTTATAAAAATTCAGCTTGTTGGGAGTGTGTAGGATATACTGGAGAGGGCAGAATCCAAGTTTGAGGGAATGAGCCAAATCAAATGGGAACATGAGCTGAAACTCAAACTGGCATGGTAGGAATAGGAGACTGAAAGAAAAATTTAAGCAGTTGTTTAGGAGATAAGGAAGGTGTCAGGCAGAGAGGCAGTCACTCAGCCAATATAGGCAAGATAAATAAAGAAATGTGTGTGACTTTGTTTTCCTGTTTCAGATAGCATGTGCTTGTGACTTTTTTTGATGTTCATCACCTTGTAACAGTGACTACACTTTCACATACACCTCTAAGTTCAAACTTCCCTATTTCCCTGGGGGTTAGGTAATAGATATTACAAAGGACTCATACATTCTATAGGGCTCAAATTCTCAGGGACTTGCTCATGTTCAAAATTGCACCCCAAAATCCTTAAGGAACCTTCTGGGTTGAAGACCAGCATAATGTTTTTCAGTAAGTCCAACAGAGTCATTCCCTGCACCCCCTTGGCATTGGATTGCTGTTTATGCATTTGAGCATAGGATTAAATCGGTGATTTGGATTTTGGACACGGTTTAATTAAAATGCTGATCTTTAAGCATGAAAATTATTTGGACCCCAGTGAAATGTCACACTAAGCAAAGCCTGGAGAAGGAAGGAGCAGAGACTAACTAGGTGGAGGTGGAGGAGCACCAGTTCATATTTCTAATTTCTTAGTTTCAGCTTGTTTGGAGCATAAGATTGTTAGGCTTCTGGACTAAATGTATGATTTCTCTATCATATGCCCCTTCCTTTTCAACGTTGAAATCATGTAAGTTAAACATACCTTTGATATGAAGACTGCATATCTCCTTTTGATGCAAAGAGCAAGACACATGCAACTGATCCAGGACTCTCTGTATCTCAGTTCTATGTATCTCAGTTCTATGATCCCAATTAAATACACTCAACTATACGAGTTCCCCATGGTTGTATTAGAAGAAGTTCTCCTCATGATAGGAAATTGGAATGCATATTTTACTGACAGGCTATGTGAAACAATATTTACTTTTTCCTTATAATTTGATTCTACCCAGTGAATATAATGTGTAGAGAAAATGTTCATTGAGGGAAGTACATTTAGTTGAGTTTAGGTTAATCAACATCCAGTGAAAATAAATAGTTGGCTGTCTGTTTTAAGCTGAATAAATAGCATGGTTTGGCTGTACTGCATATTGGTGAGTTCAGGAGTTTATCAGCTGTCCCAGATAATGGTTTTATGCTAATAAAATGAAGAGATGGATTTGTAAATCATACTAAACTGGCAGAAGTGCTACTGGGCATAAAATGCAATTCTTTTTTTTTTTTTTTAAATAATTTCCTGGGTATCTCTAACCAGTAACCAGGATTGTTTTCTACCTAAGATATCTCTTCTTGTTTTGAGTAGCTCTACGTAGGAAAAAAATTACAGATCAGGGCTTTCTTAGCATGAAATTTAAGCAAAAAATTCAACACTTTGAACCAGCCATGCTATTCTGTTGTCCTTTTTCATCTGAGAGGTGTTTATGACTGAAAAGCATTATTTAGAGCAATGATCTCTGAATCACTTTCTTCACACCCTTTTTGAGGAATACAGTACAACTCATTGATGTATGGAAGAAAAGATTTGAACTTCAACTTACATATATTTTCTAATAATATTTAAAAAGGTCAGTATATGCATGCTTGTAATAATCTGCATATGTGGAGCACTACATGATTATATTTTATACATAAACACACATAGGATGGTTGTACCTTTTTAAGAAAGGATGTCTTCTGAAAAATGTTTGAGACTACTGATCTCTAGAGCACTCTTTCTGGGTCAATGATTAGATTATTCTGGGCCCTTTTTTTAAAACCACGGATTCCTGGGGCTGCTCCCAGAATATTCTAGTTAAATAGGTTGATCCAGAACAGTGATGACCAAACATTAGAGTGCATCGGAGCCACCTGGAGAGTTGTTGAAGCTCTGGCTGCCGGGCCCCACCCCCAGAGGTTCTGACTCAGTAGGTCTGGGATGAGGCCTGAGAATTTGCATTTCTGAGTTCCTAGGTGATAGTGGCTTGTCCAGGGACCCACTTGGAGAATCACTGCTCTAGTCTGGGACTCAGGACAACAGTGACTTCAGAGATCAGGTCATAAATACCGATTTAGTTTGACTATCTTCTCCCTGAGACATTTCTGGCAGCTGTTTCATCATTTTGTTGTCATTTGTTACTCCTGTTTCTATGATAGAGGCAGACAACTATTTTTTACACTGTCTCTCATTTTCACTATTGTGGTATAGAGGATAAGAGCACCAGTATTATATTCAGATAGATTCACATTTATGCAGGGAATTCATGCAAGTGATTTAATTCAATCCAATAGCAGCTCTATGAGGTATTTATTTGTATGTGGAAAAATCGAGATAGTCAAGTTCTTAATAATTTGGCTGCATCTGTACAATATTTAGGAATAGAATAATACTACTGCACATTAAAGAAAATTTTACTGTCAATAAGAAAAATACATCTTCGTTTGTTGCAACTCAGCCTTTTAAAAAATTAGGAATCCGTAGATTTATATGAAATGAAGATGGGGTAGGTGTAATAAATCATAGAAACTTCAAGAACAAAACAACTTATTTCCTTTGTATCATATAAAATATATCCGTCGGCAAATAGCACTTCTTATAATAGAGGATAGCATTAGCCATTTAAATGCCTGTGCAATGTGTAAAAACTGCTTGCTAGATTAAATTATGTAGAAGAGCATTTCTATAATGCTTAGTGTCTGATTCACTAAACATCACTGGCGCGCTCAAAGTTTAGGAGGCATTATATACTTTTATTGTTTGGCAGGCAATTAAATGTAGAAGTCACTGTGATTTAAAAGAAGAAAGCAGGGCCTCTGCTATGTTGGTATAGTTTTTTTTTTATTACTCCTAAAATAATTATGTCTATTAAAGCTCACTTTCTGTTTATCCTTTGCATTGTGTAGTTTATAGCCATTTATTCTACACAGTTTTAAATTTGAGATAAATAGGATCATCTGAGATTTCATGTAATTTAGGAAAATAGAACATATAACATTAATTCTTTTGGGGGGTACTGTAGCACTATTTTTTGATCTGCCTTCTCTGTAGAGAGACCCATTTAATACTTTATGCATTTGATGAAGCCTGACTTAAATGGGGTCATTCTGTATTTGGAACAAATGAGAAAAATGTTCCAGAAAACTCGTCAAGGAGTATTACAGTCTTTTTACAAAATAACTTTAAATGGACTATAATTATAACAGGAAGAATGATTGCTAGTGTATGTAAGTCAATTTAACCTGTTAAAGGCAGAACAATTCAAAATATGTGTGTATCTTACAAGTTTATGAAATTAACATTTGATTGTCCTCCACTGGCTTCTTAGAAACAGCACTTTTGAGAGCTTATTTACAATGCAAATCACTGAACAGTTCGTATATAAGCACTATAAATTGTTGTTTACTTACTTTCTAGAGCTTGGTGAAAATATGTGAGTACAGACCTTGTTTGAATTGCTAGTCCTGCGCTGAAGCTCTTGTGACTTTGGGTGAGATTATTTGACCCTTCTAAACTGCCATTTGTAAAAATAAGAATGTACCCATCAGGATCCAATCAGGAGAGAGAAGCAACATAGTAATTTAATTAGGGAACATTTATAACTGTAATGGGGTATTAGAATACAAGAGATGGGTTAGTACAAGCTAAGGAAAGCTCTGAAGAATAAAGGAATAGTAGATATATGGAGCAGACGTTAGCCCAGGGCAGAGACTGCTCCAAGGAGGAGACTCTTTCATTGCTGAGATCCAGGGGAAGGCTGTGGCTCAGTGGATGGCAGAGGAGTTACTATGGGGCTGCACCTGCAGGACTCAGAGGTAATGTGCCCTCTGATTGGCCGTGAAAGCTGTTCATAGGGAATGTTTTGCTGGAGGCACTTGCTACAGAACCACTGGGGCACTGTGCAGGGGCAAGCTGCTGCTACTGGAGGAGCCAGGCAGGGGGGCGACCCTGCATTGTGCGCTGAGGGGCCTGCCAGGGAGCTCAGGGAGGCCACCCCTTCCTCCTGCAGGATCTCTCCTGTACCCTCTACTGATAAAGCTTATACCGTCTTGCCCACTAGGACAGAAAACGTAGTTAAAGCGTCTGGATACATTTTTGAAATGAAAAGGATTTAGAGCTAAGAGGTGTAATACCTTGATAACTAGTACAGGGAATATTGATGCTTGCCTTTAGAGTTTTTTTTTTAATTAAAATTAGGTAATACATGTTTATATTTGCATGGTTTTTGTTCTGTAACATGTTAATTGAATCAGACATGTTGAGATAAGAGTCTTACTGGTTGTGAGGAGTCAGTGACATCATAACTATATTTTGCCTTAGGCAGAATCTGACTGGCACATGGTCTGTGTTTGCAAAATGGTAGCTGTTGATACCAGAGAACTTTGTAGCTTACAGGTTTCCCTTAGACTGTGTGGCAGTGCTCTCACACAGTAGTGTTGATTGATAACTTCAAGCTAAATAAACAGTCTTAGGTGATGGCTCTCACCCCAAAACCTTAAGAATACAAGTAGCAATCTTGAAAGATCTTGAAATCAATTTGGTGGATCTAGAACCTCCTTTTAGAACAGAATGATAAATATTTGTATATCTCAGTAGAGATAAATTTGGTTTTTAAAGTGTACAAATGATTTACGTGTACCGGGTCCAGATGTCATGACTATGAGTCACAATAAAAAAAACAATTTTTAATATACTGCTTTAAATGGTGGACTCTAATTCTTGTCAATTTGTTTTCTGTTGTTTTGTCTCCAGGCCTGAAGCTTCAGTAGGATGTAGAATGGTCACATAAGGTTTCCTTTGGGGTGAAAATGGGCCATTTTCTTTATAGCTTATGACTTAATGATTTCATACTACTCTTGGATCAACTGAATCATCCTCAGCTGTTCCAAAGAAATAAAAAAGATAAATATCCTCCATTATGCAAGTGACAATATTTTATTTTCATAAATCAAGAATGACCTTTATCAACAACTAGCCTTGCTGTCTAATAATTGCCAGGAAAAAAAAGCAAGAGAATTCAACTTTTGTAAGTCAAAAGCCATAATTTGTGGAGACTTCATTAACATTTAACTTGCTTATAGTTTTCAGCCAGACTAGAAAAATGAACAAGTTCATTGATTTTGTCACATTTTGCAGTTGATTCTTTCTGGGATACGCCAGGACAGGGCTGGATGGTTTGTGGAGGAAGGTTAAGATTGTTTTCACTGTTCAGATGTTTATTATATTATGCTTCTTTTGGAAATTTCCAGGCAAAATAATGGCAGCCAGATTTTGCATAGAACTTTGGGGGATTCATTACCTATCCTTTTAAAAAGACTTTATTGGGTGTTGATCATGCGTACTGCTCTAGGGAGTACCAAGGTGACTAAGACACAGTTATAATCAATATTGCTTTGGAGCAGATTTGCTACTCTGCCTATGGGCTTTTCTGTTCTGAAACTCTATGATTTTCAGGAGAGAATATTGGGCCCAACTCCATTTTCTTTGATTTCTAAAACATGTAGGATCTGCGCATGGTGGCTCATGCCTTAATCCTAGTCCTTTGGGAGGCTGAGGTGAGAGGATCACTTGAACTCAGGAGTTCAAAATCAGCAACATAGGGAGATCTCCTCTCTATCAAAGGAAAAAAAATTAGCTAGGCAAGATGGCATGTGCCTGTGGTCCCAGGTACTCTGGAGGCTGAGGTGGGAGGACTGCTTGAGCCTGGGAGATCAAGGCTGTAGTGAGCTAGGACTGTGCCACTGCACTCAAGCCTGAGCAGCAGAATGAGATCTTGTCTTGAAAAACACAAAGAATAAAAAGCATGTGGGTCTGCACTTCAATAACAGCACATACTACCTGCAGTTTTTAGTTGAAGTAAATGTGCAAACTTATAGTAGCCCACGAAGGCATTGTTGAGAGCAAGAGTATCCACAAAGATTATATATATATATATATATATATTTTTTTTTTTTTTTTTTTTTTTTTTTGAGATGGAGTTTCGCTCTTGTTGCCCAGGCTGGAGTGCAATGGCACGATCTTGGCTCACTGCAACCTCCACCTCCCGGGTTCAAGCGATTCTCTTGCCTCAGCCTCCTGAGTAGCTGGGATTACAGGCATGCGCCACCACACCTGGCTAATTTTGTATTTTTAGTAGAGACGGGGTTTCTCCATGTTGGTCAGGCTAGTCTTGAATTCCCGACCTCAGGTGATCTGCCCACCTCAGCCTCCCAGAGTGCTGGGATTACAGGCGTGAGCCACAGTGCCTGGCCCATAAAGATAATTTTAAAGCATATTTCAGTTTTAATCTAGAATACACTGGGCTCCCACCAAATCAAGCTTGTTGACTTGGAGTGTGGTCACCTACTGTCATAAGATGTTACTGAATGGGCCCTCAACTTCATTGCTCTGTTCTGAGGGATGCTGTTGAGAACTCTGTTCCTTAACTTCCGGCAATTCCTTCTTGCCAGGGTTCTGGGAAAGAAGATAGTTCTCTCTGAATTTAGGGTTAGGGTAGTTGTGTATCTTCTTGGTCTCCAGTTTGAGAGATACTATCCTGTAGTGTTAAGAATATGGGCCCCTTATGACTGGATGCCTGGATTCAAGTATCTGCTTCACAACTCTCCAGCTTTGAGACCTTGGACAGACTGTGTAACCTTCTATGCCTTGGTTTCTGTATCTGTAAAATGAGGGTCATAGTATCTACCTCATAGACTTGGTGTGAGCATTAAACAAGTCCTGGGTAAATGTTAGTCTCTATTATCAGATTTATATACTATTTTATAGATACTGCAAATTGTATGATCAATCATATTTTCTTCTTTGCACCCCAAAACTCAAAGTTTTGGCTACGCCAAAACTCAAAAGTGAAATCTGTGGATAAAATCCGGTATGTGAACTTAGTGACTTTTTAAAAAATTTTTTGGTGGTGGGTGGGTGGAGTCCTAGCCACATTTCTGGTGTCCCTTTCTTTGCTCTACTTCCCTTGCCTTTTAGCTTATACTTGTAACAGTTTTATCGATTTAATTTTTATGTTATTGTGTTGAATTGCATGTCTTGGAACAGTATAGGAATCATCATTGTCATCAATTACCTGGGTATTTGCCATCCATTGACACTTCTTTTTGCATAGTAACTCATTCTTATCTAGAACCTGTGTGTTGTATTCAAAGTTGCTAAGGAAAAGCCTTTCCCAAGGTATGATGGAGACATGCAGGTACACGTGTGTGTGTGTGAGAGTGAGAGAGAGAAAAAGAGAGAGAGAATGAGTGATGCAGAACACCACCCCACCCAGCTTATATCAACTTTCCTCCATCTTGTATATGACTTTGGTTTAGTTGTGATTCCCCCCTGTGAAACACAAATAATTTGCTTTGATTTAACAGAGGAATATAGTACGACCATGGACTGCTGGGAGCCAGTCCAGGTGTCACAGTTCTGGAGAAAAGTTAGGGAGTCTGTTGCTGACCATACTCCTATAGATGATGGCAAAATTTGTCTGTGTTATTCAGAAAATCAAGGAGACTGTATTTTTAGAAATGCATCCTTTTACTGTGTTTCAGGGGACTTTGCCTCCTTATCATATTTTTTTCATTGTCCCCGATAGCATTTACTTGAAGAACCTCACTAACCGCCTGTTCTTGGCACTTCCATGTTTAATAGAGGCACCCACAGGGTGTTACCTATATGATGCTCACAACTCTTCATCTTCTCATGAAGTGCACTTGGAAGTTTTTGATTATATATTCCAACTAGTTGCAATGAAATGAACTCCTGAGAGTGCTTTGTTCTATGAAGTATATCTGGCAAGAAGGATTTAAGAACTGATAATAATTGATGCTGATTGAACATGCCTGACTCTTGTTACACTGACTTTATATTTGCTGTCTTATTTAACTGTCAGAAATACCATGTGAGGTATGTGTTATCTCTGTTTTATAGGTAAAGAATCTAGACTTGGGAGACTAAATGATTTGTCTAAAATCACCAAGCTAACAGTGGAAGAATTGGGATATGCGTGTGTTTGACTCAGAACCTATACATTTTGCTATTACCCAAAGCTGTCCTGAAAACTGAAAGCTTAGTTGTTCTTTCTTTACTTGGTTATTTTAATTCTGATGTCATTTACTTTAACTCATCTTATTTTAGCTCAATAAGCCATCTTTGTTATTTTGGGGGGTCCCACATCTGTTGAATGAAGGCTAGGGGTGGATCTGAAAATTGATGTGCAGGGAAATGTATCCTCATTGGGCAATATGAAATTCATAGTTGATCCCATTTTCCAGTAGTTCAATAATCCTTCATGAGTCCAGAAAGAACCATATCATAGTTTATTTGTTTCATTTCAAGTGATAAGAACAGCTTTGTGTAATGGGAAAATTATAACCTGGCACCAGTGTTGTATTAGTCTTCTGGGTTTGCTCTCAGCCACACGTGCATGCTTTTGCTTTATATGTGGTTCTATTTCAGTGCAATAGTGGTTTTGTAAACCAGGTCTGTAGCCAGCCTTAAGTTGTTTTGTGGATGCTTACCACTGTTTCTCACTGTTTAAGATCGCACTGTAGGACTTTTATCTGAGCGCTATCTGTTTCCACTGGGGGACCTTCTCTGTCAAAATTGAGGATTTCATTCTTTTTGAATATTATTAGTGCTGTTGCTATTTGAGCTTATTGCTACAATACTGAAGCTGTTTTCTACATCAAAATTAGGGTTTGCAACCAAGAGACAATATTTCTCATAAATGTTTGCAGTCTTCTAACATTTCATTGGAAAGTTGTTAGTATTATGCATTCGAAACAAATCCATTTTGTTTCTGGAGTTGTTAAAACTCAGTAAGAGGGCAATATAAATGACTAGTTGTTGTCAAGTGAAATATTGAATTAAGGCTGTATCTTTTGAGTTGTTTTGTTCTCAATGGAGTGTTTAGTTGAAATAAGTAATTGTTAAAACTGTTAGAGAAGACAGTGTCCAGGGACACTAATTTCACCATCAGATCTGGAGCTAACAACTAAGACAAAGCTAGAAAGCGGGGAAACCTCAGACAGTCTGAGGTTCCTTGATGCTATCAATCATGTTTAACATTGTTTATCAGAGCCTTGGAGGCAGATGTAGAAAGCGTGCTCATCAGATTTGCAGACAACACAAAACTAGGTAAGATGGCTATTACCAGAATTGAATGACAGTGTCAGAGTTATAGGATGGAGTGATGCACAAAAGCACGAGATGGGATTTAGTAAGCATAAATGGAGAGTCCTGGATTTAATTCAGAAAACCGTTTACTTTGTTACAAAAGTGGAGAGATGACTCAACGGCAGTGGTGTGCAAAAGCTGTATGGGATTTCAGGCTCGCAGAAGCTGAGAATGGACCAGCACCCTGTATGCACTGTTGAGAAGAGAGTGCGGTTAAGGGCAGTAGCCCGTTGAATTCTAAACAGCTGCCAGGATGGTTGGAGGGCCTGTAAACCTTTTAGTAGCAGGAATTGCAGGGAGCAAAGCATACTTTGCCTGTTGCCTGGAGAAGTGAAGACTTAGAACATGACAGCTCTTTTCAAATAATCAGCTTTCCTGTGCAAAAGCTAAAATCTTTCTTTCTTTTCTTTCTTTCTTTCTTTTTCTTTCTTTCTTTCTTTCTTTCTTTCTTTCTTTCTTTCTTCTTTTCTTTTTCTCTCTCTCTTTCTTTCTTTCTCTTTCTCTTTTTCTCTCTCCTTTCTTTCTTTCTTTCATTCTCCCTTCTCCTTCCTTCCTTCCTTCCTTCCTTCCTTCCTTCCTTCCTTCCTTCCTTTCTTTCTTCCTTCTTTTTTTTTTCCAATTTTTTCACAGGATAGAGCAAAGATAAATGGGTATACATTCCAAGAAGCAGAGTTTGAGCCTTTTTAAGGGGGGATTTTCTACATAGGATGCTTTACAAAATTCTGAGTGCCTCATCTGTTCAGAGGCTGGCTGGCTGGCTGGGAAGTTGTACAGTTGACCTAAGCATTTGGATAGAAGTTGGACCAGGTGACCTCTAACATCTGTTTTTGCTCTGAGGTTGGACAATGGCTGTTTTACTTATCTTCTTGCCAACAGGACACACATTGTGGACATAATGTAAAAATATTCTTTTTTTTTTTTTTTTTTTTTTTTTGAGACGGAGTCTCACTGTGTCCCCCAGGTTGGAGTGCAGTGGCACTATCTCAGCTCACTGCAAGCTCCGCCTCCTGGGTTCACGCCATTCTCCTGCCTCAGCCTCCCGAGTAGCTGGGACTACAGGCGCCCGCCAACACGCCCGGCTAATTTTTTGTATTTTTAGTAGAAACGGGGTTTCACCATGTTAGCCAAGATGGTCTCGATCTCCTGACCTCGTGATCCGCCCGTCTCAGCCTCCCAAAGTGCTGGGATTACAGGCGTGAGCTACCGCGCCCAGCCAAAAATATTCTTAAATTCATGTTTTCTTGAACCGGATCACTTAATTGTCATCAGTGGCAAACAATTATAATTTTTTGAATTAATATGATTAATAGCATTATATGGATAGTAGAATTTTCATAATTAATAAGATCAATTTGATTAATCACTTTCCCCATATGAAACATGGAGAAAAGATCTGATTACTATAAAAAGTAACAGGAGGCATTCAAGAGGATATGAGATGGGACAAAATCATCAGTGTGCTGCATGCTATTGATGCTGAAACAGCTGAATTGCTGTGTATATGCTGCATTTTCTATTATTCTTTGTTTTTTTATTTAAGTAGTTTCATTTCTAGTACCAGAATTCAGCAGATGTTTACCACATGCTTAGTCTTGAATTTATTTTTCCCTTTAAAACTTGTGTGGACTGTAAGTGAATTGATCATCTCTTTTAATTTTGAGACCTCAAATCTCCAAAGTATTAAAGTAAAACGTGTTTCTTTGTTAGATTTAGAATAATTCTTCGGAAAATATTTTGCAAGCTGTACCATGGTTTGTACTGCATTTTGTCCTCTACTATTGTGCCAGGATTGTGGTGAAAGCATTTCTTTTTTTATTTTTTTGGACAAATTATAAATGTTTTTTCTTTATTGAAAACATGTTGAACAGTTAAGTCAGTTCTCTTAAAATTTTGAATGCAAGAGCAATTTTTCAAATTCCTATACATCTGGAAACTACGAATTTTAAATTTGCTTAGGTCTTTCTTTTTTTTCTTTTCTTTGTTTTTGTTTGTTTGTTTTTTTGAGACAGAGTTTCACCCTGTCTCCCAGGCTGGAGTGCAATGGCATGATCTCAGCTCATTGCAACCTCTGCCTCTCGGGTTCAAGTGATTCTGCCGCCTCAGCCTCTCGAGTAGCTGGGATTACAGGCACCTGCCATCATGCCCAGCTAATTTTTGTGTTTTTGTAGAGATGGGGTTTCACCATGTTGGCCAGGCTGGTCTCAAACTCCTGACCTCAGGTAATCTGCCCACCTCAGCCACCCAAAGTGCTGGTATTACAGGCATGAGCCACCATGCCCGGCCAGGTCTTACCTTCAGTTGGCTTCTACCAACATTAGATTGCTTTTGGAGAGCTGTGTAATACAGCGGTGTGGGTGATGCATGGTTAATACTCAGCAGCAGCACTCGGCCAGGGATCACTAAGTGTTGGATGCACAGCTCCTGAGTGGAAAGACCTAATCATATATAGTTTGGCATCAAACTTGGCATCAAGTCTAAGGCTTCCTGCAATCATCATAGCTTATTCTAGAGATCTGGTTGGTATTTACATTACTTTTTATTCTTTTACATTTTAGGTGGCTGCCTCTTTGATGAGCCATATAGCACATGTGGATATAGTCAATCTGAAGATGATGACTTCAATTGGGAGCAAGTGAACACCTTGACTAAACCGACTTCTGATCCATGGATGCCATCAGGTTTGCTTTTAGTTTTAAGTTTTGTTTTAAAGAGGAACACAAGAGTCTCAATCATACAATGTGTTCACTGGATATTGGTTAAATGAATGAAGGTGTTGGTCTTTGGATGTGGCAGTCAAAGTTGGATTAGCTAGTGAGAGTGGTGCAATTAACAGGATAGGTTATAAAAGTTTTATCTCTCTCCCCTTAAAGTCTAAATTATACTTCTTTTATCTGCAAGTACACTTTAGCTATATTAGTGGGCATTAATTACCCAGTTGATCTTTTCCCAAGCAGCAGATATGAGAAAAAGATTGAGATCTCTTCTGGCAAATGTGTCTAAGGGGTAGAACTCCAGTTGGGGAATCCAAATAACAGTCTCCATCCATCCCAGATAGGAGGCCTTGGTGGGGGACTTTTCTCAGCCTCAGGGGCTCACTTGGCACCTGGGAGATCTGGGAGAATGCCCAGTGATCTTGAAAGTGTTCTGAAGATAAAATGGCAATGCAAAAATGTGGGTATTTTTTCCACTGAAGAAATGTTTAGTGAATTTCTGATGAGTGAAAGATGTGTTCCACTGAACACCAAAAAGAATTCTACTACTTATTGGGAGGGAAAAGTAGGAAGATGGTGACTAGTGAGCTCTAATCAGCTTGGAGCTTGATTATTGCAATGGACCCTTTTTCAGGCTATGACATTGGACATCCCTTTAGGACTTTAGGTCTGCAGATTCAGTGATGAGTTTGCTCCATTCAGGATTCAAACTCTGTAACATGTTGTTCTGATATGGATTTCAGATACAACACAATTTTTATACTTTTTAATGAATGCAAAGTTTTTCATTAATGCTCCAAAGCGTAGGAATAATTACATTTAGTAGGTAATCTTGTAAAGGTAGCTTTTCAACGTGAAGTAGAGTTTAATGTTGTCACTAAGGTTTGACAGCATGATGCCCACTGTGTTCCTGCCCTCTCCTTTCTACATTTAACTACTTATAACTTCAAAGAAGGGAGCATTGAGTTCTTTATCACTATGGCTTCACTGGACCTCAAAACCTTTTTAGCTGTTGATTATTTCCTTGCAGCTGCAGCTCACACCCTCCTTTTCTGTGTCTCCTGTTCTCTTTGTATGTGTGTGTGCTGTTGAATATGACTGTTTAAATCAGCTTTAGTTGCTTTTCCAAATTCCAGTTCCTGCTTCTGTTCTTGTCAGTGATAAAGAGAGGGGAAGAGGAGAACACAGCTGTGCTCCTCCTGTGGGGCTGTTGTTTCCCAAACAGGTGTCTTCCCCTGATGGCCTTTTGGTCTTTCCTGCCCTCTCAGGAGGATCCAGCCTGTGTCCAGAGAGGCTGGGCTGGCTAAGGCTGTGAGAGTGGGGAGGGCCCTTAGATTTAGTCCTGGTAGATTGCCCCAGAAGAGTGCACTTACTCTTGCTTTGTCTATTAACTCCTCATTTGATAAAAAATTTGAAATATTTCACATTAGGTAGTTGATTTCATTATTTTTGTTCTTAAATCAAAACTTGACTTGAAAAAATCAACTTTTAAAAAGAAGCCCAAGTATTTCAGAATCTTTTCTAGCCTCTCCTATCTCTATTTCTGGCACAAGATAACTCACCTCCCTTGGTAAATGAGGCCAAAGAAATAATTTCTTGTCACCATCTTGTCCTTTTCTTTTTTTCAATGGCCCACCTTAGACTAAGTTGTCAACTTTAAAATATTAAAATCATAGGTTTCTGGCACAGGCCGTTAAAAAAATGGTAGTAAAGATCAAAGCCCAGGTGTATCCTGGCACAGCCAGTTAGGTAATTGAAAGAACAAAGGTGAATGAAGAGGAAGTGATGCTGCACATATATGGCCTTTGAAGGCTCTTCTGACTTGAGAAGAATGACATGGAGGCATTTATATGTTTTCTTATGATTTATTCTTCTGTTGCTTAATAGAATACTTGATAATTAATATTAGGCCTTTGTAGCATAAGATCTGTGAGTGTTACATCTTGTAACACTTTTGTCAAGTCTGTCTTATTTCTGATAGTTACAGAAGGTGTGTTTTGGACCCTCACCGCCAAACAGATTGCAACTCATTGTTTGGACCTGAGAGTGGTTTAGGTGTCAGCATTTTAGTGAGGAAGGGGAAGGACTGGCAGTTCCCCCACCTCTCTGGCTGTGCTTATGTGCATGGGTGCAGATCAGATTTCTGAAAACTATCATTGCTCCATCAGATTAAATATTTTTGCCATAATATAGAACTGAAAATACTGGTATTTCTTTTTCTTTTTTTTTCACTACTCATTAAACAAACTTTAGTCATTAGAAATTGTTTTTGAGCCCCAGTGTATGCTAAACATGATGGTAATTATTGTAGGAGAGGAAGGATTATAAAAAATGATTTTTTCTCTTTAGGAACTTATCTACTTGGAGAAAAAATGTTACAAAAATACAATTGGTGAACAATCTAAAATGATATGTAATTAAGTGTGCTATAGACTGGAAGTGTTCTAAAAGCAGTTTCTCAGTATAAACCCAATATTTTATAAAAGAATGTGGAGCTGTGCCCAGCTGACCCATCGACCAAAGTAAGGAGTTAGGTTCTCAAAGCAGCATTGTTAGAAGTGAGGAAACAGCATCTTATAAACATGCATGTACTATCCTAAAGTCTAGATTTTTAAACTGAGTTTCCAATATGTATATACAGCCATAAGTTTTAAATGCTTCTTAGTTTCCAGGGTTTTCACCTTCTTTTTCTTCTTCTCCTCTTCCATTAATGTGTGCAATATGATTTATTCCTTTCAAAAACTGATTCCAAGGCCGGTTTTCCCGTGCTAAAACAGAAATGACTCTTAAGAATTTCTCAGGGTAAATGGGTAGGAAAATCAGATAGAACCATAGCTTTTTGAGGGCAAATTTTCTAAACCTTTATGTAAAATACTATTAGATTTATTCTTTCATGGGTATGTGTATTTGTCTTATGTACATAGGTTGGTTCTGTAACACTTTAGAGACCAAGAGTTGGCAAACTGTCCTGGTGGTCAAATCCAGCTCGCTGCTAGTTTTTGCGTGGCTTGTGAGCTAAGAGTGGTTGTTACATATTTTAATAGTTAAAAAAAAGCAAAAAGAATAATAAAATTTTGTGATGTGAAATTCAAAATGCACCCTTCACAAGTAAAGTTTTACTGACACACAGCCATGCCCATTTGTTTAAATGGTGTCAGTGGTTGGTTTCAAGCTACAGTGACAGAGTTTAGTAGTGGGAACAGAGACTGGTCCACAAAGCGCAAGGTATTTATACCCTGGCCCTTTACGGAAAAATGCTGCTGATGCCTGTCTTAGACCATTTTGGCAACAGCCTGTAATTGTTGTTTTGGACCCATGGTTTATATTGTTGTTGTTTTCTATATTCATATAATTATTAATATACAAACGTTTCACATTTTCTGTCACTTTCAGAAGATGTGTTTTCTACACATTGGGCTATCAAAATCAGTAAGAAAAAAAAGCATGATTAGAGATTTCCTCTATCATTGCCTTAAATTTGCTATCTCTTGAAAAGCATCGTGATGTGATTTTCTTTATTTTTTAGTACCTAAATCTTTGTCACAGTCCTGTAATTCAATAAGTGAATAATTCATCAAGGGCTGGGTGCGGTGGCTCATGCCTGTCATGCTAGCACTTTGGGAGGCTGAGGTGAGAGGATTGCTTGAGTTCAGCAGATCGAGACCACCCTGGACAACGTGGGAAGACCCCATCTTTATAAATGAAGAATAATAATTCATCAAGATGAATTTAAAAGTTATGACAGTGAGAGACTAACATTTCATTCTAATTTTTAGCTTTTTACTTTTTCTGTGTCTTTTTAAAAGTTAGTGCTCCAGTGAATAGATTTGTTTCCCTGTATCCTTATGTGTGAGGTTATTTTTAACCACATTTAAAAAATTAAAATGCAGTTTGGAGTTTTATGCAAGCTGGCTTGATAACTACTCTGGAGCAGTGACGTTAGCTCTGGAAATACATATTTAGGGGAAATAAATACTAAATGCCATTTAAATTTTTGTATTTCAAGTGAACATTCATGTCATAGTAGATTAAACTTTTGCTGCTAGCTCTGAGTCATCACGGTTTTCTTAGTGGGGAAACCATGCCAAACCTAATTTCTCTTTTATCAGTGAGTGAGTGATTCGTTTCAGATCAGTTGATCTTCTCTAGTAGCAATGGGGAAATTTCTTTCTTTTTTCTTTTTGTTTTTTTAAGGCAGAGTTTCACTCTTTCACCCAGCCTGGAGTGAAGTGGCACTATTTCAGATCACTGCAACCTCTGCAGCCTCCCACTATCTTCCCACCCTAGTTCAAGTGATTCTCCTGCCTCAGTCTCCTGAGTAGCTGGGGCTACAGGCAGCCACCACCACACCCAGCTAGTTTTTGTATTTTTAGTAGAGACGGGGTTTCACCGTGTTGGCCAGGCTGGTCTTGACCTCCTGACCTCAGGTGATCCACCTGCCTCAGCCTACCAAAGTGTTAGGATTACAGGCATGAGCCACTGCACCCAGCCCACAGTGGGGAAATTTCTTGAACTTTATCATAAGGATTGCTGTTTGAGCACAAAAATCTTGATATAGTAACCTGGTATTTTTTGTTAGCACTGTTATATTCTATCACTTTATATACTGCAACACATTCTATAATTATCACATAGATTAAGAAGCATTAAGAAGGGTTTTATGATATAAAAACACCTACCTGGTTTGATAATGTGGTATTTTGTGTACTTGTACCTCAGTGTTCTAATTCTATACAATTGATAGTAGATTCTATGTGCTTAAAATATAACCCTGTTTTATAAAAAATCAAATAATCAAATTCATCTACAATATTAAAAATATAAAGGTAACTTATAATCATAGCTATAACCGTAGCTATTTGATACTCATGACATGTATTTATAGTCTATGTTGGCCCCTTAAGTTTTCTTACCTCTAAAAAGGCTGTAATTAAGTGAAAGTGGGTATCAGTGTTGGGAAAACATAATTCTCTTAGTATTTTTCCAGGTAGTATAACATGGGACTACATAAAGCTCATTTATCTTTCCATGTCTTAGTTATATCTGCGGGGAATTGGGAATGATGCTGCTGCTAATTTTCATGGAAATGTGAGTAAGAATTGAATCATGTCTGTGGGTGCCCGTATGAAAGACAGAGAGGAAAGTGTCAGGATAGGGCAGCAGTGTGCACTCTGTGTGATGACCCAGAAAATAGAAAAATGACTACATATATTTGTTTAGAGTCAGTTTCACATTTGGGAAGGAAGATGCATTGACAGACAAAGTAATTGAAGTTTTCTCTTTGGATGCATTTATCAGGCACATTTTCCTTGTGCTAAGGAAGACTTCCCTATTTATTCACACTTCAGGGCGTATTCAGGTCTTAGAGAGTAATGAAGAGAAGATGATGGTGGGCTTGAAAAGACTTTTCCCCTCTGAGAAGATGATGGTGGGCTTGAAAAGACTTTTCCCCTCTTAAATTTCAGCATGTCTCCAGTGAGAAATGTTTTTGGCACAGAATATTCAGACCGTTCTCTAATTATCCTATTCATTCTTTCAAATCAGTCAACATTCAACAAATGTTTATTAAACACCTGCTATGTGCTATGCATTGTTTTAGATGCCTGAGATTTTTCACCGAGTGAAACAAATAAAGATCCTCTTCTCAGCCTACCTTAAATTCTTAGTCTGATAAGATCGTTCCTGGATGGGCTTATGATTATATGCTAGAAAACCACATTTTCCCACATTTATTAAAGACTTTCTAGTGGTGACTATGTAAGAAGTAATCCAAAATATAGTTCATCAGACCCAGCACATTAAAGCATCAAATCTAGCTTTCCATATAGCTTTCTTCTTTAAAAAAAAGTAAGATAAAAAGTCTAAATCTTAGGCAAGTGGCAGCACAGTATTTTCAGATCAGTCTGCCTTAGAAAACAAAGTAATCTTGTACATATAAATGACACTAAGCAGTTAACAACATTTGCTTTTTTGTTCTGTATCATTTGGTCCTCGTGATGGGCCTGGAAGATTGGGTGGCATTATCCTCATTTTACAACATAGGAAACTGAAGTTCAGAAAAGGAATGCTTTACCCCGGCATCCATGGGAGAATGACAGCCTTCACTTTTGTTCTTTGGAGCACCCTTGCGTATTCTCTTCACGTGAGAACATGCATCTGGGGAAGAGGCTAGTCTTTCATTTCAGGTGCATACATTTGGATCTTCTTGAAATGAATGTGCAGGCTGTTGACCATGGGTCTACATGCCCTTCCCAGGTCAGCTGCTGGCTCTATCAATGTGTAGCTATTGACCTTGGGCAAGTTCTGAAGCTCCCCGTTTTAGTCCTATTATCTGTAAAATATTAGTAATAGCTGACTACTGTGTAATAGTAATAGCTGTAATAGCTGACTAGTAATAGCTGACTACTGTGGGTCTGGCTATAGGTGCTAGAGCTGTAGCAATGGAGTTTCTAGCCTCTTGATGATTAAATCCCATGGAGGAGTCCAGCAGGCAGTCCACGGGTAAGTGGAGAAAATAGACTGTCATGGTGGGAAGTGCCAAGAGTGCTGAAGAGGAATCAGGATAAGGGCTTCGAGAGCAATGGGCGTTGCAGACAGGGACAGCTTTTCTGAGGATGCATCTTTGAGTAAAGACCTGAATCCTGTCAAGACCAAGAGGCCATGGTGGCTGAGTGATCCAGCGTAGGGAAGAGCAGGAGTGTGCTCTGCTGGAGCTAGGAGTGAGAGTCAGACCGCATAGGACCCTGAAAGCCATGGGAAGACGTTTAAAACCTACCTCAAAGAGTTATTGACCAGGTGAGACCCAATAACACACACCAGGAGCTTAGCCTCTAACCCGGCCCAGTGCAATGTTAAACAGATTTATTCCATTTATTAGTATTATTAAATAATTTAGAGGCAATTTGGTATGAATTCATCTCTTAGCTTAATTTTGACTCAGCTAAATGGGCAGCTTTTGCTAAATTCTTATTTTCTCTTCTGAATGACGCCAGGTAAGAAATAGAAGATATAAATCTTCGTCTAATTTTTGATTGGATTAAAAAGCCCCAAGCTGAAATAAGTCTATTAAAATATAATAATTTAAAAAAATCTTTAATCAGTATATTTGTTTCAAAACCCTATTAATATCTCAAATGAAATTTTCAGATATTTAGATGCAGCAGTGCCTATTTTTTTGAGCCAAGATTTGTTTTTAATTTGTAAAAAATTAATGTTGAATTTGCATACAATAAAATACACTGATATTTTTTCTCCTTTTATTTTAGGTTCGGGGGGGCACATGTGTAGGTTTGTTAAATGGGTAAATTGTGTGTTGCTGAGGCTTGGTATACAAATGATCCCATCACCCAGGTAGTGAGCATAGTCTCCATAGGTGGCCTTCCAGCCCATACCCCCGTCCCACCATTCCACCCGAGCAGTCCCCATTGTCTATCATTCATTCCCATGTTTATGTCCATCTAACAGTGTTTTTTATCTGGATGGTAGGATTTGAGGTTATGGCCTCATCATTTCTATCTGACACATTTCCTTTATAACCAAGTCCAACTTTATCATAAAAATTAGCACTTCAGATGTTTGGGAGGTGGGCACTGAATTTGACATTTTTTTTTTTAGTTGATTCTGAATAATTCCAGTCACTGAACCCAAGAAACAAAAATTGAATTACTCTCCTTCCTTGAATATCTCATTCAGTTGTCCACACTGAGGCTCCCACCTGAGCTCTAACTGTAATATAATCACTAGTGAGCCTTCGTCCTCCCTAGGTCTTACTCAGACCACTTTGATGAGGCTTAGAATGAGTTTACAGTCAGCTTTTATATGGTGAATGATGAGACAAAGCAAAATAAATTGGACTGGAGTTGTAGTCTCTCAGCAGTTTCGAAATTACAAAATTTAGAAAAATAACTTTAGATGATTATGAAAAACCATTTCATGTCAGTGACCTGTGGGGAGCACTTAGTGAAACACCACAGGCTCTGTGTAGCCTCTTTTCCACATGCGTGGACACCATGTGCCCCTTCAGTGGCCCTCACTGGTTGTGTGGGTAATGGGTGTGAGAGGGAGGGTTCTTCCCGTGAGGGAGATGCTGGGTGATGGAGCCAAAGGCAGGGATTATGTTTCATGTTAATTAGGAAGGAAGGAAGGAAAGAAGGATTTTTGTTCTTGAATTACACATCTGATGTGGTGTTTTCCTCCTTTTAAAAAATGTAGTAGAATATACATAGCATCAAATTTACTATGTGAACCATTTTTAAGTGTACAGTTCAGTGCATTATAAATGCATTCACATTGTATAGCCATCACCATCGTCCTTCTCCAGAACTTCTGTGTCTTCCCCCAACTGAAACTCTTTATCTATTAAACCTAACTCCTCCTTCCTCCTCCCCCAGTCCTGGCAACCACTGTTCCACTTTCTGTCTCTATGAATTTGGCCACTCTAGGTAGCTTATGTAAGTGGAGTCATACAGTGCTGTCCTTTTGTGTCTGGCTTATTTCATGCAGCATAATGTTTTCAGTGATTCAGTTTTTCTATACAAAAGCTTTCAGAGATTAAAGCATTCTTTAAAAAATATTTTGATTTTTAATATCACACTGTTTCAAAGGGGCCAATGTCAGCCACACTATATTATGTATGACCACTTATTTCAGTAGTTTATATTTAACGTTCAACAAATGTTTTCCTTTAAATTTGTTCCAAATTCCTGTCTTGGCAGATTGGAAGCTTACAAAAAGTAATAGTGGCTAGCTGTGTTTTAAATATTTGCTAAAAAGTATACAAATTAGCCTGTGTTTATAAATAATGTGTTTTAATAGTTTTATTTCCTGCTTAAATTTCCCGTAAAATTGTACAAGATGACATCATAAGAGTTATGTGGAGCCAAGTAATGGAATAAACAGGCTGATCATGACAGATGTTGTACATCTTTTAGTTAGCATCTGGTAGTGGAGGGGATGAGAGGTGGGAGAGGTGAGGACTAAGGGTGATCAGCAATGGGATGGTTACGCTACTTTTCCTGAAAATATCCACCGAGGATTCACTCAGCTCTCACAGCCTGTGTGTTCCACCTGTCGGGCTCCATAGTGTGAGGGACTCATGCTGGGCAGGGCCAATTTACTGGGACAGAGAAACCCACCTTGGCAATATGAGTCAAGAAGGGACAATGAGTTTTGAGGTGACACTCATGGACATTCCCTTAATCCCAGAGTCAGAGGGGTTAGTGGGTAGAGATGGAGCTGATTTTTGAAAACATTTTCTCTAAAGACCAGAAAGTCGAAGGCCTGAGGAAGACTTCCCACTTGGATTCAGGGCAGCAGAACAGTGCCCTCTCTTTTTATTATTATATAATTTATTTATTTATTTTTAGAGATGGGGTCTTGCTTTGTTGCCTATGTTGGAGTGTAGTGGCGTGATCATAGCTCACTGCAGCATCAAACTCATGGGCTCAAGGGATCCTCCTGCTTGGGCCTCTGGAGTATCTGGGACTACAGGTGCATGCCACCATGCCTGGCTAATTTTTAAGTGTGTGTGTGTGTGTGTGTGTGTGTGCGTGTGTGTGTGTAGAGAGACAGGGCCTTGCTATCTTGCCCAGGCTGGTCTTGAACTCCTGGACTCAAGCAATCCTTCTGCCTTGGCCTCCCAAAGCAGTGGAATTACAGGTGGAAGCCACTGTGCCCAGCCCAGTGGCCTCTCTTTACATGGGGTGGATCTATGGAGTCACAGGGGTTTGGAGTGGGCCATCACTGTGCCAGCTGGCATAGCCCACTGGCCAGTGGATGGTGACGTTAGAAGATCCCTCACATTGACACCAAGATGGGGAAGGCCTTGAAAGTTCTGTGTGGCCTAGGGCACTGCTTCACTGTATTCTCCTTCTGCCTGTGGGGGATCATTACAGGGTCCCCCATAAAAAAGTAGCTGTCCAGACTTTCCATAGTCCAAGAAGTCAAAGAGCTGAATACATTTAAATAAATAATTGTTAGGCCCAGATTATCCTTTTCACTTTAAGACCAGGAACAAATAGAGGTTCCTTCCCACTGTGAAAGGCGATCCTAGGAATTGGGTCATTCTTGTCATACCTAACTAAAACAGAGTCAAGAGGCTGGAGGGGAAAAGCACCCTGGACACACACCATTGCTCTAAGTATGTCATTCTCTGCCAGCCCAGCTGCTGAAGCTGCCTGCTGTAACCTGAAACCAGTTTTATCTAATAGTTCCTGGAATACCTGCTGTAACTCCTAAAACTTCTTTTATCCCACCACCTTACCCACCATCGTCACTCAACAATCAGAGCTTGCCAGCTTCCCCAAGCTTTTCTAGTGCCAATGAACTATGGCACTAGAAACTATGTTTCAGCTTTTTATAAAACTATGTTTCAGCTTTTTATAAAACCTCCAACCTTCTATATTCTTCAGATCTACCAAGACCACCCAGTCTGCATGTATGCCCAAATTGCAGCTCTTTTCTCCTGAATAAAACAGTAAATTCAGAGATTTGTCTCTACATTTTTATTTTGACATTGACACTGCTTTTTGAGCATTGCTGTGTGCAAGGTGCTGTTCCAGTCACCAGGGATGCAGTGAAACATCAGCCTGCGGTCTTCAGGCCATGTAGAAGTGGTGTCGCAAGTAAATGCTCTCGGGGAAGCTCCATTTGTCTGCTCTGAGCCCAAGGAGGCTGCCACCCAGATGGAGGCCATGGGGTGAGGGCAAGGGGAAGGCTTCCAGGAGGTGGGAGCACCCAAGAGGGGCAAGAGAAGGTGAGTAGTGATGCTGGAACAGGTAGAAACACCAGACAGAAGGACATCCTGTGTAAAGGCAGTGAGGGGTGGGAAGGGAGCACAGGTGTTCACAAGGCTGCTTGGGAAACTGCATGTAGTTCTAGGGACTGCCAAGTACATGGAATGGGAGGAGGAAGAGGTCCAGACATAGGCGATGAGCCAGTGAAGGATATGAAGGAAGAGGGTGATTTGAGTGTTGATTTCTGGCAAAGTGAGAAGAAAAGAAAATATTTAACTGAGTATGTGTAGAGGAAAATTCAAAATTTCTGATAAGAGTATCTCCAGAAAAGATGTAATAAGGAAATTTGGTTAGTAAGTGAGTACCAAAAAGCATATGAATATGTCAGAGAATACCCTTGTTCTTAGGAGATTCATACTGAAGTGTTAAAAGATACAAGTGTTAGGAAGTCTTTGCAGAAAAAAAGTGTGTGTGTGTGTTGAGAGAGAGAGAGGGAGAGAGCACATGTGTGCAGATATGGTAAGATGTTAACAAGTGTTGAGTCTAAGGGAAGTGTGCATTCATTACTTTCTTAATTTTTCTGTACTTTTGAAGCTAAGCAAAATTTGCAGTATAAATGTGGGGCAATGAGACATTAATTGAGGTACACCGACTTCATGTCATGCCAACACAATTTTTCTCCACTAGTACATTTTAGGCAAAATGCTATTCCATCAAATTGCATTGAAAGTGTTTATTTACAAAACCCAGGTTGAGCCACGTCTTCACTTTCTAAGCATAACGTGATGATCATTGGTCATTACTGGAGAGGTTTAGTAGAGCTGATGGACTTATGTAATACCGATTTGGAGCCACTAACTTAAAGGGTGTAATTTTAGGACTTTCTCAAATAGGACAAATGCTTCACATGGTTTTACGCCTCAGTGGGTGTCTCAAATATAAAGATTCTTATCCTATTGGTAGATATTTTGGTGGTTAACTTTGTTGGAAAATGCATTTTATTTTTGGATACATGCTTGCATTCATTTGTATCCTATCCATAATATGGGACTGAATACAGAAAAAATTATACAGAATTTCTTGGCAGACTCCACTAGATGATTGTGCAGATCATTATTTTAAATAAGTGGACTTTAATGCATAGTTAACTGATACTTTATTCTAGGAGATTGTGATGAATTATATCTTAAAGCAATATGTAAAAGCTTAAGTGGTCGAAAGAGAAATAAATATAGCTATTTAATTAATTGTCTGCCGGACAATCGTAATGCCTCTGTCTGGTGGGTGGACAAATTGAAACAACTGATTATGCAGCATTAGTAAGTGTCTAATTGGATATGTGGAGTAGCATATTAATACAGTGGCACTTTTAGAGAGAGTGTCACCGGAAATTTGTTTTTCGAATGACCAGTCCTTATTTGTATGCTTTGGGTCCTCTAATACAGGGTTGTTTCTTAATTGTATATTTCCTTGTTTTGTATCTTTCCTTGAAAGAGGTATCTTTTGTATTTATTCTGTTACCCATAGAAAATGGATAAAATATTGAAATCCTTGGCATAAAACTTGAAGGTGCAGACTGGGTTTGATTCAGTGCTTTTCAAAGTAAATATAAATAAATGAGGTTTCTGGTAGTCATCTTGGGAAATTATGAAAACCATCGTATGCCTTCTCATGACACGTCTTTTTTCTCTGTTGAAGACGCATCCTGTTACACACCTTGTGAAAATGGTGTCACCTCCCTAATTGTACTCTATAAACAAAACGTCCCTTAGTTGCTGATTGTCCTGGCTTACTGTGGAGTGACAGGCTGCAATTTGCCAGTAGGTCAACCACTGAACTGATGACAAGTGACCTTTCTAACACTGCAATCAATGCTTGTTATTTGGAAAACAAAATGATACAGTTTGTATTTTTTAGCAGATGGGTCATTGGGTCAACCCACCACTGACATGTGAATTTGTTACTTGGGCTGGATGAGTCAGTTCAGACAGAAATGTTAATTTATTTGAACTGATCTGAGTCTTGCTCTTATAAAAAGGTGTTGGACATTTTTTGATGGCACAAATTATTACAAATAATTGGTTTTATACATCAGTCAAACAAAGACTTTTAGAGGGCCCACTTGATAGAATAGCATTATATACTAGCTTTGGAAAGCATTCACCATAATGTATTTTCTCTACACTTGGTATTTCTCAATGGTTTTGAGAAAACCCAATTTACATAAGTGATCTTGCATGTGTCATGTTTAAATAGTATCTCTCCCCATGTTTCCTGAAATATGTTTGGTGTTAGACCCCATGAAGAGTCATGAGGATGAATAAGTTCTGGAAAAGATGCTGGGAAGAGATGAACTGTCATAAGAGATAGCCCCTGTGGTTGTTAGTGTTGTTGAATGACTGCTTCCAGCTTTCACCTTCTAGAAACATGGGAACATGGGAAGATTGGGCATCTCTGTCGCCTTTGATTTAGATGTTACTCCGCATGCTTTGGCTGGTGATTGTGAGTGAAAGTGACATGTGCCACTTTCAGGCAGAAGCTGCTAGAACCAGGATGAGAGTCAAGGTGTTCTCTCCCCTTTTTCCCGCCATGGTGACTGTGGAAGCATTGAGATGCTTTTAGCCCAGATGTCTGAGTGAGGAAGTTGTAGAAATGCCTTCCCTTGCCCCTCACACATTCACACACACTCAGATGACTGCAGTAGGTGTGTGCCTGAATGAGAAATAAACTGTGTTGTGTATGCCACTGAGATTTTGGGGTTGTTGAATGGATCTGTAACTCTTTGGTCTTAGGACCCCTTTGTACTCTGAAAATGTTTTGAAAAATCCACAGAGCTTTTTGTTCAAGTGGGTAATGTCTACTTATATTTTCTGAATTAGAAATTAAAACTGAGAAAGCTTGAAAACACAAGAGTCCATAAGCATCTCTTCCATTGGGCATCAGAGCAGTGGTGTACACCTGTGAGAGTTGAGCGTGAACTGAGAATAATAAAGTCAAATAGTGTCTTCTTATGATCATGAAAATAGTTTTGACCTTGTGGCCTCCCTGACAGGGTCTCAAGGATTTCAGGGGTCTCTGGCAGATACTTTGAAAATGACTGACCTAGGCCATGCTAAATGATGAGCATACCTCGATAAGTTAGAGTTACAGGCTCAGAGAAGTTGAGAAGGAAAAGAAAGAAGGGAAAAAGATTTTGGAAGCATTGCAAAAGAATATCCCTGAGTGTTAGGATTTTCTTTTTCTTTTTGAATAAAGATAATATAAATAATTCATTCCTGTTATTGAGAAGTAGTCCCTCTTTATACTAATAAATGCCTATTTTACTAGACTATCAAATGAAATAATACACATAAAATTACATTGTATGAAGCCACATAACTGTAAATATTAATTCTATGAAGGTTGAGATTATGAAATATTTTGCTTTGGAAAAATATGAAAGTATGAGTAGTATTCATATACTTAGAATTAGGTGTAGGCTTTCTGGACAGTAGAGGGTTGGAGAAAGTCAAATATTTAAACATATTTATATATGAGTGAGCTTATCTAAGTTCCATCAGTGGTGCTGCTTCTGGGAGTTTTAACGGTGAAATTGTCATATATATTGTAATGATGAAATAGTTTCAACTCCTTTTATGAAGTATATAGTGACAAAATGATATAAAGATGCCTAACATGCTTTGAAAGACTTGAAAATTGTGCTTAATGGAAATTTCATGTGCATGGATAGCAAATCCCATAGGTGAATTTACCAGTCACATGCCTATCAGTAGCCCAATTCTGTAAGGCAACATATTTATTTCCTAAGATATTAGTTCTAGCAGAATTTGCTAGTATTTTGAAAGGCATCATAGACAAACATTTTCTGAGCTTTTTGTTAATATAGCCATGGGAAAGGTTACCAAGGGAATCTGATGATCTTTATAGATTTGTCCAGCTTTTACAGATAGTTAATATTTAAGCTTCAGGAAGGAGACCTAAGTGGGCGACCTCTCTAGCTTTTTGGTTCTCCTTTTTTTTTCAGTAAATACTTATGAAGTATGTACTGTGGAGTAGCTCTGTTTTTGTATCCTACCAGATAAAGAATATTTTGGATTGGGCACAATGGCCCACACCTGTAATCCCAGCATTTTGGAAAGCCAAGGCGGGAGGATTGCTTGAGCCCAGAAGTTCAATACCTGTCTGGGCAACATAGCAAGACCCTGTCTCTACAAAAATAAAAATAAAAAATTAGCCAGGCATGTTGGCACATGTCTGTAGTTCCAGCTGCTTGGGAGGCTGAGGCAGGAGGATTTCTTGAGCCAAGGAGGTTGAGACTGCAGCGAGCTGTGATTGTGCCACTGCACTCCAGCCTGGGTGATGGAGTGAGACCCTGTCTTTAAATAATGATGATGATGATAATAATTATTATTAATATTGTCTTGGAGGATCTATGTACAGGGTTTCTGAGGTCACAGATTTCTGAGGTTAGCAAAGTTGATCAATGCTTTACTTGACAGAAAAATCAAGTATTAGAATAATGCACTGAATGGAAGAAAAGAAAATTAAATTCATGAAGTGGCATAGACTTGCTGAAGATTAATTTCCTCTACTAATTGGCTACCCATTATGGTGGTTTTTGAAGCCTGGGACTCACTTAAGAAAGGGCCTGTTATCTGGAGTCCCCCCTAGCAGGCTGAAAATGCTAAGATTTGATAGATGTAATCAAGACAGCCAGAAGTCACTATCTGCCCATTTGCTCTGGCTGGCATCTTTAGGAAGCTGAATATGTATCATTCTCCTTTCTCAAGTATAATTGTGCTTGTGCAGGGAAGGGTTGCTTTTGCTGAGAGACCGCTTATCTTCATAAAATGCCTATGGTTTATTCATATACGGTTACCTTGGCACTGAAAAGAGAAATGGTTGTGTGTTGTTTCATTGCAACCTTTAAGTAATAAAAGTCTATAGTTGTGATTAGTTTGAGCATTCACATTTTCTTACCCCTGAAATGAGGCAGTAGCTTCTTTTCTCATTTAATTTATCTTTAATAAGATGGTTGATAAGCCTTAAGCCATGCTACACTTTAAAATTTCGGTAATTCCTTAAATCCCCCAGCAGATGGAGACGTGGAATTCTTTGCTCCTTCACTGGAGCCTCTGCTGTTGCCCCAGGTGACTTTGCTTGACTTCCAGTGTCAGGTTTTGCAAATGAGCTAATGAATATGCTCTTTTGCACTTCTTTTCCTCCTCCTGTTGGCCTGCTTAAGAGTTCTTACTTACTCTTGCGTCTCATAAGGTCATTATCATTACTGACCTTCCCCAGTAGATAAGAACAATATTTTCTTTAGAGACATATTCTCAGCAAAGCACAGAACAGAGAATCCTCTGAGCTCCAGGGGAGGACGTTTAAATCCCATGTGAGCCTTTCACAGGCAGCATCCTGCCCATGTTTTGATTCAGAGTAAATCCCAGAGGTCAGATCCTTTTTCAGCCAGCAGGGTAAAGTTTGGTCACAGTTTTCTGAGATCAGCATAGCAGGTAGAGAGCCTCTCCTCTGTGGCTTGTGGCTCTGCATACCCACTGACACAAAGAGGAAGGGATTATTAACAGTCTTATTTTGAAAGGGTCTTCTGATTCAAGTGATTATTTTTCTTTCCTGCCTGATTCTCTTATACCTAGTTTATAAGTATTAAAGAGGAGATCTCTCTAAGACTCATCTTTGACAAATGCAATAAAACCTTTCAAAAATATTAATTGGTGTGAAGCCCTTTAGAAAGTCATGCCATTTGTTGCATTTCCTGCCTTTATTGCTATTTCTACTAATCACCTGGGAAAAATTACTGGTTTTTAAATTCTTAAGTCCAGTTCTTTCTAAGCTGATAAACTTTCCCCCAGTAAATTAAAAAGAAAAGGAAGGTAACCTTCCGAGGTAGCTCATGGGAGTGGTTGCTAACTCTTAATAATTGAAAATGAAAGTTGGTTAAAAAAAACAAACACATACACAAGATAACTCACCAAACATGAATTAATAAAAAACAAATGGTGATAGAAGGCATGCTCTTTAAGGGAGCTGGTAGTTTGTCGTGTTTATTTGTTTTTTATTATAAGGCTTCCTTCATTATTTGAAGACTCATCTTATAAATGTGTTCTTTTCCAAGCCAAATAATGAATTACATTCATGTAAGACATTTTTACTTACCTTGTATGCCTTAATAAGAGCAAATGACATGGTTATTTCATAAATGTCTATCGACTTACTGAGTTCTGAGAATAGGACACATCTGAATTCAGTAGGCCCTGTGGTCTAGATCCTGTGTTTTCAGATTAAAGAACTTTCCAAGGAAAAGGAGACTCTTTGTTTTTTGCTAAGAATTTACATAATAGAAAAAACGTATGTCTTGGTGTAACACTAGATGCTGTGACAAATAAATCTCACAATGTCAGTAACGTTGTGGACCTTCATTTCCCATTCACATTATAGTCTAGTATGGTCCCAGCTTGGAGGTGGTTGGGTTGGGAGCTTGTTACACATAGACATCCCGGTTGAAAAGGACTCTGCATCTTCAACATGTATTTTCCAAGTTTCTAGATGTCAAGTGGACATCCAGATGGCACAGGAAAAGTCCCTGGAGGATCTGTGTGGAGGTTTCTGTGGGCCAAGTCTGGAAGTGGAGAGAAAGGCAGCTGGGAGTATGGTTTAGTTAGATGCACAGAAGAAGAAGAAAAGGACATTTGATGAGTAGCTGGCAACTTCTGCCCCACTTGGCCTAGGAGGTTATTACTTAATAAAATGGTCCTGGTAAGTTATTACAGGAGAACATTATTTAAATTGAATATAATGATGACTTTTTTGTTCTATAAAGGAGTGCTATCTTTAAAAATCCCATTAATTGACTAAAATAATGTTTTGAGAATTAACTTTATGATGTTTTGATATAAAAGTCAAGAATTAATCCATAACAACTAGATCTTATACAAGTGGATTTTTTCCTAAGCTTTATATTATTAAACCATACCCTAATATTTTCATAAAATATTCTCTTACCTTAACTCTGATAATTTCCCAGATAGAGCAAAGATATATGAGCATATATTGCTACTTAATTCAGTAAAGCAAATATCAATGAATAAATGTCAGCTTTTCCAGGGAAATCACTGCCTATAACCTCTCTGGATAATATATTTATCAAAAAATCAATACTAAAAGTAAACGGATTTTTAATACATCTGAAGGAGCTTCTTAATAAACCAAAATGCTAACCCATAATTTAAAGCTGTTGGTACCAGTAGGTACTTAGAGATGACATCATTATTTTTGTAGATTATTCTTCGTAGTGGTCTGTGTGCTACATTTAATTCAGTTTTTACTTTGTGCTGGGGAGATGTGATTTATTTTAGAGGCATGTAAAGACTATTCTGGCTTCTCTTTCCACAGAGGAAAACCCCAGAAGGTGCATGAAGAGCCTGTGACTCTTCTGATCTCTTCCCTTATGTTTTGCTCTATTCAGTACCGAGTGGTTTTGCCTGTCTTCTCTTGTCTATCATCCCTCTGAAAACATCTGCTTAGCTTCCCCGGGCTCATACCCCTTGTTATATGGGCCTGTATTTCTCAAACTCTTGCTATCCATTGATTATATGACTGACACATAATAAATTTTTTTAAAGGTCAATCACAAATTTTAAAATAATTTTTGAAAAATTGTATTTTAAATTAACAAAAGTGTTCTTTTGTTTATTTGTTTTTTGCTTTTTATTTTGAGATAGGGTCTCATTCTGTCGCCAGCTGGAGTGCAGTGGTGTGATCACGGCTCACTGCAGCCTCCACCTCCCCAGGCTTTGGGGATCCTACCACCTCAGCCTCCCAAGCAGCTGGGACTACACGACACAACACCACACCTGGCCAATTTTTTTGTTTTTTGTAGAGATGGGGTCTTTCTGTGTTGCCCATGTTGTTCTCAAACTCTTGGGCTCAAGTGATTCAACCACCTTGGCCTCCCAAATATTAATAAAAGTAGCCTTTTACTAGTAAAATATGTATTTTTTTAAATTTTATTACCAAGTTATCTATATAGATGGCCCTTGAGATTTCTTTCTATAGACTCTGCAAGGACCAAATCAAGAAATGTCCCACAATTAAAAGCTAGACATTTGGATATTTCTTTCTTTGGCTCACTGCAAGCTCCGCCTCCCAGGGGTCACGCCATTCTCCTGTCTAAGCCTCCCGAGTAGCTGGGACTACAGGCGCCTGCCACCACACCCGGCTAATTTTTTCTATTTTTTAGTAGAGATGGGGTTTTACCGTGTTAGCTAGGATGGTCTCGATCTCCTGACCTCGTGATCTGCCCGCCTCGGCCTCCCAAAGTGCTGGGATTACAGGCGTGAGCCACTGTGCCTGGCCAGACATTTGGATATTTCAACTTGGAGATAATAATAAATACATTCCCAGAACACAGTTTGATGGCATTTGGCTTGTACATTTTATCAAAGTGTTAGGGTGTGGTTTCTAGTTATGTTCTGTCATATGCCCAATAGGAAGGTAGCTGTTAGCATAGTTGTTAAGAGCACCCTGACTTCAGCTCCTCACTATGTGACCTCGTTCAAGTTACTGACTTCTCTGAGCTTCGGTTTATTTGTCTGTAAAATGGGGGAGTTTATGACTCACACCATGATGTTGTTACAAGAAGTAAATGAGTGAATGTGTACAGAGCTTAGGACAATGTCTGATGCAGAATCCAATTAATCATTTTCTTTTCTTATGGTTAATACTTTTAATATTGTATCTCACAATGAGGAGCTCTTTCTCTTATAAAACATCTTAATTTTTTTTCACTTACCTTCCTTCTAAATGACATTGTTCCACTGTAGCAAAGCAGTTCTCCTCCTCCGTGCACAGTGTGCTTGAAATGTGGTTATGTAGAAATTTGGCTAAAAGTTGCTTATTTTCCCCATTCTTCCTTATTCAACAGTGGCTCAAGATTGAGAGGATTATTGATATGGAAGGGAAGTGCTGGGAAGGGAAGGGTGTGGTCACTGGAGAGAGCTCCACGCCCGACCGGTGCTCAGGGACCTAGGTGAGGACAGGCACTCCTGCCTTTGTGCCCAAATGTTGTGTTTCCTAAGACCACTGTGGCCCACCACACCCCCATCTTGTCCCTATGAAAACCCCAAGACCTTTGCAGGCAGACACACAAGCAGCTGGACATTGAGGGGAACACATTAGTGGAGGAAGACATAAGGGGCTGGAGGTCAAGAGGACGTCGAGGGGAACACAGCGGCAGAAGAGCACACCACCAGACACTGGCACACCATCGGCCTACGGAACGATGTGGAGTTTGGCCCGGGGCAGTTGGAGGAGAGCCTGGGCCGTTGGAGGAGAGCCTGGGCCACTGAGCAGCCCGACTCCAGGGGAAAATCATCTCCCTTCTGGCTCCCCTATCTGCTGAGAGCTACTTCCACTCAATAAAACCTCGCACTCATTCTGCAGTCTCACGTGTGATCTGATTCTTCCGGTACACCAAGGCAAGAACTCTGGGATACAGAAATCCCTCTGTCCTTGTGATAAGGCAGGGGGTCTAATTGAGCTGACTTAACAAAAGCCGCCTATGGACAGCTAAACTAAAAGAGCACCTGTAATACACGCCCCACTGGGGCTTCAGCTGTAAACATTCACCCCTAGACACTGCTCTGGGGTTGGAGCCCCTCACCCTGCCTGTCTGTATGCTCCCCTAGAGGTTGGAGCAGTGGGGCACTGAAGAAGTGAGCTACTCCCTCTGTCATATGCCCTGGGAAGGGGACAAGGGAACCTTTCCCATTTCATTATGATGTTGAATTCCACCTGGGTATGTCGTCATGTGAGGGTGAGGACAAGAGGACCATAGGGCCCAAGTCTTATCCTTAGGCTTTCCACATTATCTTCCAAAAAGGATAAACTATAAGGGATAGAGACTTGTGAGTAAGATTAAACGTAGAATATATTCATCATATCGCCAAACCTGCTCAATCACACTGCTGACAGTGTACCAAGAATTAGTAAAGTGTACTTTTTAGATTGTGAGTAGCGTAACTATATTACGTAATAATTTTTATTATTTGAAGTGTTAATATGTTAAACACTTAAAGTAATACCACTTAAAAATTAAATCTTGGCATCTGTTTAATATGCCAGGGACCTCACAATAGAATTGAAATGGACTCTTGGACCTCAAGTTGCCCTGTACCAACTGTTCCCTGGGAATAAATCAGGTATGGAGTGGTAGTCAGTTGCGGCTGTCAGCTCCCTCCACAGATACCTGGCCAGTGCTCCAGTAGCACCAACCTCAGAGGACTGTTCCCAGTCTACATCCTGGCTTACAAAAGTGAGGCTCACATGTATTTAAAACAGGCTCTTCTCTTGTCAAAAGATCAAAGTTGTAGAGCACTTTTCCCTTGTGATCACCAGCTGTATTAAGAGCTGATTCACGGGCTGCACTCAGGGGTTTGGCTGCTGGCAGGTATTGCGGATCGTCATTGTTCTCCATCGAGTGCCTCTGATTTTCTGTTGCCATTGTATTTTGGCATTAGACTGGTGGCCAGCGGTGTCATTTGATGTAGGAATTCTGTCAGTAAGCTCTTCTGCCTTCTGTCTGACCATAGCCTGGTTCATCAGCCTTGCAGCTGTTTTTAGGAGCATTTTAAAGTGTGATTTGTTTTTTAAACCTCTGAGGAGAAGGTTTCTGTTTTTTAAACGTCTGAGGAGAACAATTTCGAATGGTGCCTGTGTAACTCAGGGTTCTTCTCTTTCTTTCCTGACAACATTCTTAGGTTTATAGAAGAAATTAATGTGCTTGTTCTGGGAAAAAAAAAAAAGCTATATTGGAGTACCCAGAGAAGCCACTTTGAGACTTTTGTAAACTCTTTGTCATGTCATTGTTTGCGAGAGTGTTATGACGGTCAGTTTACAGAGGAGCTGGGGTAGATGCATTGCAGGTCAAGTTACATCTGACCTTTAGCTATTCATCTTCTGCCTTCCTATTTGTACTTTCTCTATTTTGGCAAAATCTATGAAACCATCACTCTTTGAGATATTTTTGAATGAACACATACTTATTTACATTGTATATTTGTATCACACAAAGTTTTGTTCACCAAGATATTATCACTATTTTTGTTGCTATTTTTTCTTTTTTCTTTTTCTTGTCTTTTTTTTTTTTTTTTTTTAGAGAGACAGGGTGTTGTTCTGTCACCCAGGCTGAAATTCAGTGGCAAGATTATAGCTCACTGAACCTTGAATTCCTAGCCTCAAGCAATCCTCCTGTTTCAGCCTCCCAAGTAGCTAGGACTACAGGCATGCACCATAATTTTTTAATTTTTTTGTAGAGACAGAGTTTCACTGTTTTGCCAAGGTTGGTCTTGAACTCTTGGGCTCAAGTGATCCTCCTGCCTTGGCCTCCCAAAGTGCTAGAAATAAACCACTTTTGAAACAGGATTTGTTTTTGTGAATTTGGACTCAAACACACCACAGCAATAACAAAGATGGTAGATTTAACGGATGTGATTAGTAATGAGCAGATGATGTAAATACACATTAACGGATGTTCACTGGTGATTGGCTGAACCTGCAGAGATCAGTGCTTGTGAATGGCAGGTGCCCCTTATGCTCACACAAGTCACAGGCTGGGCTGCAAATCACAGTACAGATCCCCTAAGTTTGAATTTTGAGGAAAAGAAACACGTGCGTAACCTATAAGATTAAACAAAAATCACTTGCATTACTATGCAAACTTAGACCACATGGCTCAAAAAGGGTGGGCAGGAGAGTATGGATACACTTTTAACCCTGCCTTTGCTGGAGCCAATTCATTCCGGGAGAGCAGCGTGAGAGCTCACCTCACTCCACGGCAGGTCTGAGCAGAGTACAGCAGTGTCACCCAAGGGGGTGTCTCTGATACCATGGGCCATTCCCAGGGGTAGGGGAGCAGGCCAAATGCCACAGTCCTCTGAGACTCAATGGCTCTTCAAGTCCACCAGACTTCAAGCAGTGGAGTCCAAGCAGCTCTGGATGCTGTTGTCAACCTCCAGTCACATCACTGGGTTCAGATTCACCCCCACACCTGTATCACCATAACACAGTGCTTTACAATCTTAGGCCTAATTTAGCCAGTCATCTGGGGACCTTTGTCCAGTGGTGCACTGAGCCTGAGCATGCCAGCCTAAAGGGGAATTTTGTTGTTATTTCCCTCTGGATGCATGTATATAGCACACATGTAACTTTTAGGGACCAAACAATTATTACTAAGGTGACTATGAACATCATGACTTATATTTCACATCTGTGACACGTATGCAGTGGCTGCATCACCACTGGGGGTCACCAGATAGAGGTCAGTGCTTCATGATGCCATGTGTCCACAACAGATTCAGCTCCACTCATGTACCTGTCCTTTTTCACCCTGAGCACTGGCTTCTAGGTTCTCTAAAATGAAGATGAAACGCCTACTTGAGTCGAGTGTCTAGGGCTGGGCTTTAATCGGTGCACATGGCCTCATCCCTCATGACCCTGCTCCACTGTCCTGAAGCACCTGCAGGTGCCAGACCTTGCCTGTCTCCCTGCTGTCACTGCTCATGACACTGGTCTGTGAAGGCTCCTGTCCTGTCCTGAAGTCCACCAGACATTTGCTGTTTGTCCTTTGTGCTCCTGTTGCTTCGTGTGGAGATTAACATGGTGCTGCCTTTATTTCTCTATTGCATTTAATGTGCTCACGTCCAATGCCAGCCTCTCTTCTCCTTAAGATTAGGGTGTTCCTCCATTCAGAGTAGCCTCATCTTTGACCCTTCAGTTTGTTTGTGTAACGTTGCAGTGGTCTTCAACACTGCAGTTGAAGATGACAATGTTGAAAAGAGATAATTATGCAGATCATCTAGATGGCTTACTAGCTAGTTAGATGCATGTGAACTCATGTGGGCTTTTAGGCTGTTGTCTGAAAGTACTCAGTTGAGCGTAATCCTCACTTCCTCTGGCCTTCAAATCAGAGGGAAAGCAGCACCCAGGAGAGTGTGCTGTGATGACAGCAGCAGCAGAATCCCTGGAATATCGAGTTCCTAGAAGCTTGTCTTTTTCATAGCAAGGGCCTGGATGACACCTGCAGTGTTCCAGGCAATCTAGTGTGTTCTTTAGCCACATTCTTGAGAGCTGCTAATCTTAAATTTAGGGTTTGCAGCTGCTGCTGCTGCCAGCACTGGTGGACACTTCTTCCAGCTGCAGAATCCCCTGTAGTGACTGGGATTTAATTTTTAACCGTGATATCTGGCTTGACTTCAGATGTCCCTGTGCTATTTTCATTGAAGCAGGGGAGGACTCTCCCATTCAAGTTAGGACTCTCTAATTAGATTCATTAATTAGGTCTTGTGGTCTGCTGGTGATAGGTACCCTAGGGTTAGAGGTCTCCCACTTGAGTGACAGAGATGAGTGAGCTTGTGATATGCTATCTGAGCAAGAAAGAGTAAATAAAATACCCACGAGGGTTGGCAGTTCAAAAATCTGATGGAGATTGGTAGCACAACAATGTGAACATACTTAACATGATTGAACTGTACCCTTAAAAATGGTTAAGATGGGCTGGGCATGGTGGCTCACTCCTGTAATCCCAGCACTTTGGGAGGCTGGGGAGGGCAGATCACAGGGTCGGGAGTTTGAGACCAACCTTGCCAACATGGTGAAACCCTGTCTCTACTAAAAATACAAAAATTAGCTGGGCGTGGTGGCAGGCACCTGTAATCCCAGCTACTCAGGAGGCTGAGGCAGGAGAATCGTTTGAACCCGGGAGGAGGAGGTTGCAGTGAGTAGAGATCATGCCATTGCACTCTAGCCTGGGCGACAGGGCAAGAATCTGTTTTGAAAAAAAAAAAAAAGGTTAAGATGGTAAATTTTATGTGTACTTTATCACAATTACAAACAAAACTTCTTAAAAAATTATCTCAACACCTCTCAATCTCTTTCAGTTCAGCTCTGATTTTTGTTTTTTCTTTAGACCATATTTTTTGCATGATGTGAAATAAAGGCCAAATTCATTTTCCCTCTTTCTTTCTCCTTTTCTCTCCTTATGTCTTCTTAACACTCTTCTTGCTTCCTGCTAACTTCCAATATGGAAACTCACATTCCCCAACACTGTAATTTAAAAGACCATTATTCTCTGTTCTGTACCTTTGTCATAAATAAACGTAAATACATAAACATATACATATATGTATTTATGTATTTGGGCTCTTCATTCTGTTCCATTGCTTAATTTGTCCATTTTTGCACCAGTAATTACACAGTCTTGCCGACTATGGTTGTATGCTGTGTTTTGATATCTGCTAGACCAAGTCCCACCTTGTCCCTTTTCATGTTAAGAGTATCTTAGATACTGTTTTTGTCTGTTTGTGTTGCTATAACAAAATACCCAAGACTGAGTAATTTATAAATAATAGAAATTTATTTCCTGCAGTTCTGGAGGCTGGGATATCCAAGACCAAGGTACTGATGGATTTTTTATCTGGTGAAGGCTCACTGCTTCCAAGATAGTGCCTTGCTGCTGCATCCTCACATGGCAGAAGGAGGAAGGGCAAAAGGGCAGATGGAGCTCTCTGAAGCTTCTTTAATAAGGACATGAATCCTATCCATGAGGACAGAGCTTTCAGGGCCCAATCATCTCCCAAGTGCCCCCCTTCTTCATACTATCACCTTAGAAGTTAAGTTCTAATATACGAATTTTGGAGAGACACACACATTCAAGTCATAGCCAATACTACTGGCATTTCCATGGGAACCTTAAAGGGAGCTTGTCAAGTAGGGCTTTGGTTATATTAAATCTATAGATCAGTTTGGGAGAGGTTAATATCTGCAATATATCATGTTTTTTAATCAGTGGTTATAATATCCCCATTTATTTAGATCTTTTTTCTTGTTAATTGAGGCATGAATATATATACCTTTTAAAGAATATATATAATCTACTTACCTGATAATTCCTTGAACGCCTTTGGTTAGATTTATTCTTGTTAGTTGATATTTTTTGATGCAATTATAAATGTTGTCTCTTTAAAAACAATGTTGCTGATACATAGAAATGTATTCTACATTTGTGTGTTGAACATGTTTCTTCCTGCCTTGTTAACTTCAGTTACAAATTCTTTAAGTTTTTCTGTAGATTATTTTGGAATTTTTATATACATATATAACATTCTTATTTTGTTCCTGATCTTAAAAGGAAATATTTCCCTGAAACATCATTAATCATTAAATAATGGTATTTACTAAGACCGCTTTATGCTGTCCTTACCTTTAATTGGGGTACAAGGCATGGCAGTATCTGTGAAAGTGACAGGATACTACCCTGCCCTAAATCTAGTAAGTGTTGTGGGATATTTGGATTTGGGCATCTTACAAATATGAATCTAGGTGTATCCTAAGCAATAAAGTTGTCCCAGCTACTGCAAGCCCCCATTAATTGTACCTATTACTAGTATGAACATTGGAAACATTAAATCTCCCCCCTTCAGTTGATAGCACTTACATTAAATAGCCAGGTGAGCGCCAAAGCATACACTAAATCTATTACAGCACTGCCCAATGTCATTTTTGGTCATGGTGGAAATGTTAACAGCCATGCATTACTTAACCACAGGGATATGTTCTGAGAAATGACTGAAAATATGTTTATCAATCTTTTGTTTATAAATTCATGTTTTTCCTTCAATGCAATGGAACCTTGTGCATGATACCGGGGCAATGGTAAGCTCTTATTACTCTAAAGGGAGTGGCTGAGGGCAAGGTCAGATGCATCAGAGAATATAGTTAATAAGTTTCAAAGTTTATTTGTAGCCATCACATGCAATATAAAATAACAGAAAGCAAGTTTTCTTATTAATTTAAGGCTACCAGTTTGACAGGTTGGAGTATCATGGAATGGACAAATCAAATAATTGAATAAGAATTTTCAAAGAAGTAATCCAAATCTTAGTTATCCAATTTAAAGATTACAGTTGGTCATATAGTCATGTGTCTTTTAATAACAGGGATACATTCTGAGAAATGCATTGTTCAGGCAGTTCTACCCTTGTGCAAAGATCATAGAGTGTACTTACACAAACCTAGATAGTAGAGCCTATAAGACATGTTGGCTGTATGGTATACCCTATTGCTCCTAGGTTACAAACCTGTACAGCATGTTACTATACTGAATACTGTAGGTAACTGTAACACAATGATAAGTATTAACGTATATAAACATATGATGGCATAGAAGACTTAGAAAATATGGCATACAAGATAAAAACAGCACAGCTGTATACAGCACTTACAATGAATGGAGCTTGCAGGACTGGAAGCTGCTCTGGATGGGTCAGTGAGCAAGTGGTGAGTGAATGGGAAGGCCTAGGACATTACTTGACACTACTGTAGACTTTATAAACACTGTGTACTTAGGCTGTATTAAATTTATTTAAAAATATTTTCTTCAATAATAAATTAACCTTAGCCTACTGTAATGTTATTTTATAAATTTATAATTTTTAAAAAAACTTTGACTTTTGCAATAACACTTAGCTTAAAACACAAACATACAGCTGTACAAAAATATTTTCTTTATATACTTATTCTGTAAGCCTTTTTCAATTTTTAAAAATTTATTGATTTTTTTTCTTTACTTTTTAAACATGTTTGTTAAAAGGTAAGACCAAACATCTTACCCTAGGCCTAGAGTTGGTCATTGATATATCACTGTCTTCAACCTCCACATCTTGTCCCACTAACTGGAAGGTCTTCAGAAGCAGTAACATGCATAGAGCTGTCATCTCCTAGGACAACAATGCCTTTTTCTGGACACCTCCTGATGGACCTACCTGAGGCTGTTTCATTCCTTTTTTTCATATGTAGGAGTACACTCTAAAATAACAACAAAAGTATAGTATAGCAAATTCATAAACCAATAACATAGTCATTTATTACCTTTATCAAGTATTGTGTAGTGTACATGATGTATGTGCTGTGTTTTTACATGACTCGCAGCACGGAAGGCTTTTTACACTAGCAGCACCACTAACACATGAGCACTGCATTGCACTATGATAGGATGACTGTAGTGTCACTAGGCAATAGGAAGTTTTCAGCTCCCTTAAAGTCTTATGGGACCATCCTTGTATATGTAGTCCATCACTGGCTGAAATGCTGTTGTGTGGTGCATGATTGTATATTTGTGCTGTCCAGTATGGTAGCCACTAGGTGTATGTGACCATTGAACATGAAACCTGGCTAGCATCACTGAGGAACTGAAGTTTTAATTTTAATTAATAAATTTTAAATTTAGATAGGCAGATGTAGCTAGTGCTTACTATATTGGAGAGTATAGTGGAGAAAGTACATTTAGAAATGTCCTATGTCCTTCCTTCTCTTAGGGTTAGCAGCCTTTGGGCAGAAGAACTTTCTCCTCCTCTCCTCTCCCTTCTCTGAGGCTCTCACCAACCTTTTCCAGTTTGCCGCAGCTGCTAAGCTTCACTTGCCGCTTGTTCCCTGAGGATCATCACCTTGGGCAGTCCACTCAGCCCGTTTCACCTTCTGACTCTGTTTGCTCAGGGTCCCGCTGCTGCTTCCTGTGTCCCTGAAGAAAGGAGTAAATGTGCTCTCTCTTTCCAAGGGGCCACCACTGAGTCAGGGAATTGTTTTATTTATTTAACCCAGTAAATAATTTCAGAGCTTTCAAAGTTAAGGGCAGAGGGCGGTAAAGATGATGCCACATCACCTAGGCAAGGTTGTTGGAACTCCAGAGGGTCGGATGGGGTTTGTTTGTGGAGGATTACCACTGAGACATGGGGACAGAGGGGAGCCCTGGTGACAGAGGACACCAGATACTCATTGGCATCAGCATTTAAGGGAAATGTAGTTTATTTCTGCCCTGTTTTCTGATACTTTAATATGACAGCCCACTGCCGTTATTACAAATGTGTAGTATTTAACGCTGTATTGCAATTTGGAAAGACTCCTAGATAAATCTGAACAAGTGATTATGTCACTTGGAATCCGATTTCCTAGTAAATTGATTTTTTTCCTGCAATAAGAAAGCTAGTGTATTTCATTTCTACAGAAAGTATGACATCTCTTTATTGATTCTTTGATTCAGTCATTGATTACATCATTCACTCAACAAATGATTATTGAAAAACTGTTATGTTTCATGCACTCTGCTGTGTAGAATATATTCAAATGTAAAAAAACTCAGGGAAGTTACAGTTTACTGGGGATATAGACAAATAATTCTAATTGTATAATGGCAGAATTATGGGACGTCAATGCTGGGTAATACAGAGTGTTACAGAAGCACGGAAGAGGGGAACCTAACATGGGTGGTCATACAATGCTTCAGAAAGGGGGTGGTATCCAATCTGTGACCACCAGGACTGTAAGCATTTATGGTGGGAGGATGGGGAAAGGAAGAATGTTCTAGATAAATATTTTGGCAGGTTATTGCTGTTGTAACAAGTTACCACACACTTTGCAGCTTAAATTAAGAAAAAACTTCTTATCTTACTGTTCTAGGGACAAGAAACTCCCAAATGCGTCTCACTGGGCTGCATTGCTTCTGGAGGCTCTCAGGGAGAGTCAGTTTCCTTACTTTTTCCAGCTTACAAAGGCTGCTTGCTGTCCTTGGGTTGTGCTTCTTTATCTTCAAAGCCAGGAGCTGGACATCTTTAAATCCCTAACCCTGGCCTCCTGCCTTGGTCTTCCACTTGTAAGGACTCTTGTGATTATGTGGAGCCCACCTGGATAATCTCCCCATCTCCAGGTCAGCTGATGAGCAACTTTAATTCCCTCTTTCCATGTAATTTAACATCCTCATGCATTCTGGGGATTAAGACATGGACATCATTGGGGCTGCTATTATTCTGCATACTACAGCAGACAAAAGAACAAAGTGTGTAGAGCTGAAATAAATTTAGCATGGCTGAAGGTTAGCCCATGGGGAAGGAGATGAGAAGAGAAGGGGCTGAAGAAGGAAGCCAGGCAAAAATGTGATTGACTTTCATTCTAAGGAAAATGAGGGGCTGTTAAAGAATGATATTAATATAATTAGATTTGAGTTATTGAAAACTTCCTCTACCTGCATTTGGAGGCTCTTCACTGCCTACTTCACTGGCTATAAATTGAAGCTAATTAACTTAGAATTATCAGAGCTTAACCCGAAATCTGAGACCGTAAAGAAAAAAAAGAATATCTTTATGTGTAGGCAGAAGATCAAAAAAGCAATTCTGAAAAGAATTTAATTACAGGCTATTGAAGATATTGATCAATATTTGGATGAAGACTCTTTCATCTGGTGAATACCCAGGTGAGCCTAAACTTACACAAGAGGATTTACTGGTTTATGCAAGTGAAAATTCCAAAGGTACTCCCTTAGGTATAGCAGGGTCCAGAGGCTCAAATGATGCCATTGCTGCTCTCCTCTGCGTTGACTTCATCATCGGTTGGGGTGGACTCTTCCCTTGTGGAGCTAAGATGTCAGCAACAGCTGCGGGCCATTACCCTCCTGGATCACACACCCCAACACTGAGGGGGACGGGCTGGCAGTAGTTCAAATAGAAGTCCTGGAGTTGAGTCTCACTAGACCACCTTGAGTTGTGTGTTCATTTCTGAGACAGTCACTGTGGCCAGGGAGATGTGATCTTGGGCAGGCCGGAGTTAGTAGTTGACTACCCTGCTATTTAGGCAACTCTGAAAGCTTGCTTCTATAAATAGCAGTATGTTTTGAGAGCTGGGCTCTGAGCTTTGTAACCAAAATTCAATTAAAACTGTTTAAATGGGGCCACTGTGTAAATTTCTTTGTCATATGTTATCATTAGTATGGATCTAAAAATCTATCATATTATTGCTGTTCTCTGATTGTTCTCTACAGATGGGCCTGGATTTGAAATCTTAAGATGTACATGTCTATGTTCTGTCAAATTTTCATTTAAAATCAGCACAAAGGCTTTTGGTAATTGACATCATTTGCCTGACTTTGAAAATGGAAATATTTAATTAAACTTTATATAATAATGAAAGAAAATCATGCTTTTATTTTAGATCACTTTCTTCCCTTGAGCAACTGACTGTCTCTTTCAGTCTTTGTCAGCAGATTTAATCTCACTTCCAGTAAATGCTTTTCCATCACATTATCTTCATTAAAATACAGATGTTCATTAGAATCATCCCGTGTTCTTTAGACATTGAGTATGTAATGACATTCTGCTGCCAGCATTTCTGTCATTTGTGCCTTAACGTTTGTAAATGGGGCATCTTTTTTCTTTTAAGGGTACAATTTCAGACTGAGGCAATGGAAAATATACTTGAGTGTGGTTATTTCCCTGATTGGCTTTATTTATGTTAAAAGTGACTGAAGCACTTGAAGTCACTCTTCATCTTTATCCTCTTCTTCTCAGAGGTGCTGCTCTTCACTACTCAGCCTTCACCAACACATCTCTGCAGATGACTTGAAGCACATCTCCAAATCTGATACCTTTTTCTACTTCCATTTCCAGCTTTGTTTTTCACATTTGTAACAGCTTTGTGAACTTACCATCTCTTAAACTGTCCTCATTATCTCTGATGTCTCTGCTGTGCTGACATCCACGTTCACACTGTCACCACGGCTCATCATTTCTTCCCTAGCAGTTTCTACCCATTTCTTTCCAGAATGATTGCTACCAACTATTTAGTGCCTTATAAGATTTCTGAACCTCTTCAATAACCTGCTGTGCTTCTGTTTATGAGCTCTTTCACTTCCATCTTGGTACAATTGAGATAAAAAAACTTTCTAAAACACTATTAAAGCCTGAAGAGTTTTCAGAGTTGAGCTTTATATTCCCACTCCTTCTTTTGACAGCAGGTTGAGAAGCAATTTTTCTCAAGTATTAACCCTTGGTGATTGTATTATTTACTCAATACTTACTTGTTCCATGTGCAGCTGTCTTATCTTTTAGTCTGGACTGTAACTTCTGGGAGGGTAGAAGACATGGTTTATACTTTCCTGTACAAAGTGTATACAGAACTGAGTACTAATCTTTATAAAAGGCAAATGCTTAGTAAATTTACTGTGAAGATGATAAAAGGGAGTTTTGAGGTTAAGTGAGGAGGTTGTCTTTTTTTCAGAATGACAGAATCAGTTAAAATGGGTAGCTCCCTTCAATCCTAAATCAAAGACTAGAAAAACATACCATATTTGTAATGTTAAAAGTATTTTAAGAATACATACTCAAGCTTAAAATCAAGAAAGGGAATTCTTCAGGTGTCAGAAATGAAGAGGGAGGCCACAGCATTGAATGGCAAGGGGAATAACTTGAGAAGATATATGTAGTGGGGTCTACAGTTATAAGCGGAGGCTGCAGGCTGCCAGCCTAGTGGCATACCAGAAGTGGGCTGAGACTTGGGCAGGGCAGTCCCACTGGACATACTCTGAACTGAATCCATGGTGGAAGCTGGGCCCTAGCTTTCCCTTTTCTGTTTGATGAGCCAAATTTTCATTGTGTGGAAGAACCAAGCTCAGAAACTAATGTCAAATTTGGTCTGCAAATTAGGACACCCCATATGACCTCATCAGGGATGTCTCCACAACCCAGGTTACTCAGGGGACTTCCATGAGGATAAAGGATTCTGAATTATTATGAGCTCACAGACAAATATCACAAGCACATTAGAAAATCCACTGGGTGACAGCTAGTCAGCAGACACAGAAACAAGATTAATCAATTACATATAATAAACACTAAAGGACCACAACCTGCAAGGAATAATAGGGACATTAAAATTAATTGCAGACTAATTTGGGGGAAGGAGAGTCTGCAAATAAAAATATAGCAATGAAAATTTTAAAAAAATCAATAGATTGATTTATGAGCAAAAAGGGCATCATTGTCCTGGAAAGATGGAGCCACGACCACATTCTGTATTACTTTGTGCAGTGCAGTGCAGTGCAGTGCAGTGCAGTGCAGGGCTGGGCTGTGGCCAGAGACTCTGGCTGCTCTGCAGAGCGAAGGCACTTCTGGTGGTAAGGTCATTCTTCATTTATTTTCCTCTTTCTCTTTAAATTTAGATGACCTTATTTTTGTTGCCTTTGTAATTTGGAGGTGAATTTATAATCTTTGTTTACAAAGAACAAGGCAATACACCAGCTGGTAAGATGATGCAAAAGCCTAAAATTGTGCTAGTGATGGAAGGGAGAACCTATGGGAAGAAGGTTGCTTTTTGGAAGACAAAACTTTATTTTCTTTTTCTTTTTCCCATTTTCCCTGACTGCATTGTGTTCTGTGCCAGAGGTTTGTGGCCCTCTGCCTTTCCCACCTCCCTTTGGGGTAGCTACAGTTAGTATCTCCTTCATCTGTGGCACCTGGGCAGTTCTTTTTTTGAGAGTCTTGCTTTGGGCAGTGGTGCCCATCATGAAATAAGCAATTTTCGTTTCGTGTCCTAGATTTTTCTCCTATGCTAGACCTGGGTCTGCTTCCAAGTGTTCACGTTTCTTCACAGATTTCAGTTTTCAAAGTTGGAAGTGTTGAATGTTTTTTCTGGTAGTGCTGATATAGAGTAGATTTGTGATGAGATGTCTACTGCCATGTCTCTTTCAGGAAAGACTCTTTCTTCTTACACTGCCATGGAACATGGTCAGCAAATACAGAAAGCAGAAAAGTAAACTTTCTGTAACCTAACTTGACTAAAGTTTATTTAAATGCAGGATATTCAGCTGTTCTCTGACACTTTAGTTGTTGCTTTAAATTAAAAACAGCCGATACGCATAGGTTTTTAAGAAGCTTGTTCATGCCCCATCCACAAGTTCTTTTATTTATCCAACCCCCACCACCTCCTGCCCATGTTGTGTGTCCCACAATAAGGGATTTCTGGATGTCTAATTAAAGTTACTTAAGTATCAAAAAGGCAGCTAGAAAAAAAGGTGTATCTGTGCCACTCATGTGATTGCTTGCTGTTCTTTTTTTGTTGTTGTCATCTAAGTTATTTTTGGAAGCCCCCAAGTGAATAAACAAGTGCACCACTCTGTTGAGAAATGAAAGATAAACATAGCATAATCGGCTAAGACTGGGATCATGACGTGATGTGTGCCTGTGTCGTATTGCTGACGTTTATGTGTTTGAAGAATTACATCTAAGTAATATTTGAATATGTGTGATTTTTGACTTCATAATATTTGACACAGTGTGGGTAGAATCTGTGTAATGTTACCATTGGTTACATGGGTGTAGGTTGTGCCCCCCATAATTTACCCTGCAGATACAGACATAACCTTTTATTTTTTACTCCTCGGATTCATAGCTCTTTTTGTCTCACTCCAGAGATAAAGTAGCATATCCTTCCTGCTGTCCAAGGAAGACGCGTGTTCCTGTGTCCCTGCGTCTTATGCATATTCATAACACACCGAACCCTGGTGGTTGTGAGCGATAGATGGAGCTTGAGGGATTGTATTATAGGCAGTCTCCAAACTGTGTGTTTGCCAATATTTCTTTCTTCGTCTCTATTTCATCAAATCTGTGAACTAGAAACAAAATTGACAGCACGGAATTCAATTTTCCCTTTCCGTGTTTTCTGGCACTCCCTTGGATAATTAGAGCCATGTGATGAAGTGGTGCAGACGGAGGTGGAGGTGGCTGAGGGCACGGAGGAGAAGCGGGGTGGGGGTGCTGGTCTAGGAGGCCCCCCTCGGTCCATGGAGAGGCGAGTTAGATTTGGTCTTAACAGTGGGGAAAATAGAACTTATTTACCGTGAGATTCCACCCAGTAATTTCTGAGATGAAATCTGTGTCTTCTTAATTTAAATGGATGAACCTCACTGCATATGGAAAACATAGCCTGCCTTTCTTACAGAAACTCTGCCTTTGTGAGGATTAAAGCAAAGAGTTGTCCTAATTTTTAATTCTTCACTGGATTCAAGTCATAGGAAATGAGCCTGAATTTGGTGACATAATTCAGATTTTTTTCTGTTGTGCTCAATCTTTTTGTTTGACAAAGGACTGAGGTTGAATTGTTGAAGTTACATATGCAAAATCAAAAGATCTCAGCTAATCTTGAGGAAAGTTTTTGATGAGTTGGATAGGAAGTTAAACTCTACATATAAGAAATGAGAAATGTGTTAGAACAGAGAACATTTTATTAGCTTATTGGTATTATAACTGTCTCCTGAGTTTCCTTCAATGTGTGACTCTAATATTCTATAATATTCAACGTGAATCTGCAGTGAGTATAAGATGTTCACTTCTGATTTGTAGCACATTCCTCATTGGAAGAAACATAAGCAATACAGACTCCCAGATTTTAACAACAACAGTAATAACAGCTGCTGATTACGGAGTACCTGCTCTAAGTCAGACGCCCTGGGAGGTTTTCCCCATGAATTTAATTCTCAGCAGTCATTACCCACATGTGACAGTTAAGGACCCTGAGACTTGAGGAGGCTAAGGATTCAATCTCAGGCCCTGGAGCTGGTGAGTGTTCCCATGAGGCTTCTAGCCTGGCTTTCTCTGTCATCAGCTCCCTTCATCACCTGTTGTTTTCCAGGATGCCGGTAGGAGGCGGCAGGCTAGAGAGTGAAGCTTTCTCTCCAGGGATTGGCCAAATCACTCTGCTTCTCTGTGCTCCATTTTCCATCTGCAAATAATAGCACCTAACTCATGAGTAGGGCTCCATGAGTTAGTTCAGGAAGCAAGATTTGAAGGGTCACCAGGCACACAGGAAGTCCTCAGCAAGTTCACAGTCATGTAGGTCTCCCTTTCCTACCCCTTCCATAGTTAGCTGCTGGGACCACTCTTCTCCCCTAGACCACTGCACTCATGCCCCTTCTCCAGCCCAGGTGCACTCTCATGTGTTGGCCTTTCCAAGACAGGGTGCAGGGGAGGGGATAACTCTGCCTCTGTAGCTCCTTGGTCCTTCACGTGGCCACTGCCCCTCCTGTGTTACCATGACCTCTCCTCCTGGCCTCAGCTCTTGGCCTGAGGCGCCAGCGCCTCCTTTCTCTGCATTTCCTACCATAAGCTCATCCTCTGCCCCAACACCCGCCCTGTTGTGATTAAATGCTCTGGATACCTGAGCCCCTTTCCGTGTTACAGTGATGTTTTACTAGATCCCTTCCTGTGATGTTTATCTTTCCTTAGAGTTTAAGATGATAAGGGGAGGGTGATGGTAGACTACGGAGGAAAGAATGAGAGGATTAAAAAGGGTTGGGAACAGAAGACACAAGTGCCTTAAGGGATAGGAGCTATAAAATTCTTACAAAAACCTCAAGGTGTGTTCCTGTTTCAGGGAATATCTGCAATATTACATTCTTTGGCAACAGATTGTCCAGAGTGATTATTCCTGAGCTTCTGTGGGACTTGGTGAGTTTGGAATAATAGGAGGTAGGTGGAACCTGGAGGTGGGGTTAGGGGAAAGGCAATGAGAGAGCCAGCTGGAATCAGAAATAGCCAGCTTAGGGATCTGCAGTAGCCAAACACCCCTCGCACCTACTCGCTGCCTTTCTCACTGCCCCCACCACCTTTCTCGAGCTTTAGTCCTTGTTCCTCTAGGCCCTGGGAACTGCCCTTTGGCATGTTGAGGTTGAGATATGAATGAAGATAGGACCTCAAAATGCAAGACAAACTGAATTTTCCTCTGGTAGAGTTTTAATCTGGTAGTTGGTTTCTGTTGTACATGTGTTACTGTGCTGTGAGGATACAGTGTGTTATGTTGCTTCATTATGAATAGCCTGGGGATGCAAATTACTTGAAGTACATAGTTTCCCTTAAGAACGTTTATTATGATTTCTATATAGTCTGCTTACAAATGAATTTCTTGAGCAAAGCCTGTTTGTAAGCAGTGGTTGTATGCATTTGTGCTTGATTCATAAAGCATTAGAGTTGCAATGGAAATAACTGAGCCTTAGTTTCCTGAGAGACACCTACTTGGTAGCTTGTGTGTGTTGGGGAAAGAGAGACTGGGGTAGGGGGAGGAGGGACAAGGATTTAAACAGAGATTTGAATTGTACTGTCTGTGGAGTTGGCTGGGGGGCATTAAATCTAGGGATTAATTCAAGCAAAATGTCATATGTATGTAACCTTTATAAACTGCATTGTATTTATTAAGCCTATTTTATATAAATTCAGCTTCAACTAGAGGGTTATTTTCCATAGCATTATTTTTTCTATTGAAGCATACAGATTTTACCAAAACCCCTTTCCAGTACCTTTAATTCTTTCTGCTAGGTCATAGGAAGGATTTTGAATGACGCTATTAATTTAACTTCATTTTAAATGAATAAAATCAGCACATCCACAGTTTGGATATTTTTCTGAACAATTGAATACTTGTTTTATTTTATCTTTTGCCCAGTAATTTTTTTTCAACCAATATTGGGCCAGTGGCCACCAGTCATATTGCAGCGTAGGCAAGCAGTGTGCCTCATGAAATAATCCTATAGGAAATAAAATATGCAAAAATCAATAAGGTTTCATGGAACAGTTTCTGCAAGGAGCAGAAAGGCAAGCTTGGCTCAATAAAGTGGCAACAGCCTGTGACAACAAGCCCGGAACTGGTTTCCATCAGAAATACCCTTTTACTGAGCACAGTGAATATTTCTGTGATATCCCATCCCCATGTAGCAGGAGCATTTTGCCCTGGTTGCACATCCCCAGCAAGGGGCTTTGCATAGGCTTTGCACAGGATGCTTGGGAGACTCAAACTCTTTCCCCACCCTGAGATGGAGTCTTCCTCTGCTGCTTAGCATGGAGCTCAGTGGTGCAATCATAGCTCACTGCAGCCTTGATCTCTGGGGCTCAAGTGGTTCTCCCATCTCAGCCTCTCAAGTATCTGGGAATGTACCACCATGCCGAGTTCATTTTTTTATTTTTTTATTTTTAGTAGAGATAAAGTCTTGCTATGTTGCCTAAGCTGGTCCAAACTCCCAAGCTCAAGCATTTCTCCCATCTCAGCCTCCTGACATGTTGGGATTACAGGCATGAGCTACTGTGCCCAGCTGAAGACTTGAAGTCTTGATGCCAAAGGGAGGGAGGATTTGTTGTCTACTCTTTGGTATTCCTGAGAGTGACACATGGGGCTGGGTTCTCTGTGGCACTGTTACACAAGTCAAGCAGATCCCTTGGAACTTTATGTGGGAAGTATTGTTGGGCAATTATAATCTATATTCTGAATACTTGAAAGGGTTAATATAACCAGTGTTTGGGCATTTGGGTGGTGTTTGCACATATATATATATATATATATATATATATATATATAGCAGCCTCTTCCTGAGAGAGTGGATAGATTAATATCCGGAATTACTTTATGTAAAGTTTTCCAGGGTATGTTATTGGAGTGAATTTGAACTCTGGTTCTGAAACCTTTTATATAATAGTTATGTCCATCAAGGCTCTTGTGCACTGATTCTTAATCAAGAAAAAAATGAATTAAATCCCCTTAAATGAATTAAACACATTTTTAATTTAATGTGTTATTACCAACTTTATCTCTGTGATAACAATATTGGATGAATGAGGCATTATTGAGTGACTGACACTTCTCAAATTCCCAGTTCATCCCTGCCCATCATTCACTTCCTTTAAGTGTTACTTTTTTCCTTATTTCAGCTTTTCAAGTGACTTCTGACATTTAAAAAAAACGGTTTTGATGAGGCCATATGTTCTCTTAGGTGTTTTGTGCACTGCTGTTGCTCTTCCTTTTATCTCTCTCTTTCCATAAGCAGGAGCATATTTGCTTTTCTCTTTCTAGTTGAGGTACCTGGAGGCAGCCCCATTCACATTTGTGGGACTGATGGTGAATGGTATTTTGCAGTGGAAAGGAAGCCTCTTAGGTCTTAAGCTCCATGGGTTTAAGCACAGGAGGGGCATGAGCTGCTCCAGGAATCTCCTGCAGCTATTTATAAAAGGATGGACTCTTTCTCTTCCCTAGGGGACAGAGTATGATGGATTGTCATGGCAGTGTGTGAAAATAAAACTCCACAAAGCAGCCCAGGAGAGCTGTGTAATCAGTCTGGAATTTAAAATATCCAGTTGCCAGCTTCACCGGTGAATGTTGAAAACTGAGACTTGGAAAGTTTTTTTTTTTTTTCTTTGACAGCGATACTTGTTCAAAGTGCACTGGCTTATGATGGAGAAATTGGGTCTAGATGGTCTAGCTCTTTGAAGAGTGAACATTAAGTGCCACTGCACAGCGCATGAATGAGGCATGAAATGATACCATCAGAGCAGCAGGGGCGCAGAGGTGCTTGGTGGATCTTGTCAGTCTGAGGTTGAAACGAAGCACAGAAGCACAGAACAGGGTATGTCTAAAACCTGACATGGCTTCTTTGTGCTATTCATGTGCACCTAACAGTGCCTTAGCCACCTAGCTCTATGAGACATCATGCTGATGAATTACCCCTGTGACTTACCTGTGTGCAGATGCCCACTTTGGTGATGTTTCCTTTCTAGAGGGTCTCTTTCTCTTGTTCTGTAAGAGACAAACATATGCCAGTGCCATGTTCTTTTATAGAAATGAAAGTACGAGGGATAAATGAGTGAGGGGAAGGGCAGAGGGAAAGAAAATGTGAATGTAAGGATACAGTAGATGCACATTAGTGTGTTGTGATCTCAGTACAGTAGATTAACGTTAGTGTGTTAGGACCTCAAGGAGAAATTTAATAGCTGAATCATTGCTGAGATTGACAAAGATCAATCTCAAATGCTTGGAACCGTAGCCAGTAAGACTATTTCTCAAAGACAGAGTGCATCATTTACTTCTGGGCTCTCCGTCCATGCTGCAGTTCAGTTATTGAATATCCTTTAAATGCAACATTCTTGGTAACCACGTAAGAAATACTCAAATATTGAAGACAGAGGACCTGGCTCCAGGGCATTTATCATCCAGATGTGGGCCCCCTTCCTATTCATCCTGCTTGGAACTTTGTGGGCCTTCTGGACTGAGAGGATATGTGCCTTCAACTCTGGGTACTTTTCTTCTCTTATTTCTTTAGTTTGGTCTGTTACTTTCTCTATATTCTTTTAAGTATTTCTTCTTAATTTTTTTCATATTAGGCATATGTTAAAACTTCAAAGTTCTTGCCTGTCTTAACTTTTCTTTCACGTTTTTTCATCTTTTTTTTTTTTTCCTATGGGAGATGAGTTGTCTTGTGGGATAATTCTTTGGCTCTATCTTCTTACTAATTTATTACTCAGCTGTATCCTTTCTCCTGTTTAGACCAAATGTTGTTTTTCTTCATTTAAAAATTGTCTAAAAATTTCAGATCACCTTTAAAAAAGTATTATTAACATGGCAGTCTATTTTCAGACCCCTTTTAAAATCTCCCCTTCACTTTAATACTTATTTACTAAAGCATTCCTTATACTGTTGGTTATGTTTGCTGCTTCTCCTTCTTGGTCTTCATTTTCTCCAAATGTTTAACACTTTGTGGTTGTGCACACATCTCCATGCTTGACATCTGACAGTATACAACTTGTGAGGTTATACTTGTTTTTAGCTACTTTTCTTCAGGGATTGTGGGAGATGGGTGCTGAGAGGGGTGTTTGCTAGTGCTATGGGGATCCCTGTTCTTCTAGGGTCTTGGCAGCCTCCTACAACAAGCTTGCTGGGGCCTGCTGTGTGTACACACTGTGTCAGGCCGGGTGTACCTCCTTAAGCACATAGGTGGTAAAATAAGTACCATGGTAAAATTATGGCTTAGGGCTCAGGGTAAAATTATAAAAAGGGAACAGATTACATCCCGCTGTGGGCAATAAGAAACACTTTCTGCAAGATTCTGAAATGGACCTGGAAGAATGGATGATATTTCAACAGGAGGTAATGAGGAAATGTAATTTCAGTGTGGGCACCTGAATGGACAAAAGGAAAGGTGTCATGGAAAACACGTTCTGGGAAACCTGCATTATTATCCCACTGGAGAGGGATAATAGTGATGCTATAAATAGCAAATGAAGTCAGTTGGGCTCTTATATGTGTTGAGCACCACCATCCATCTGAATAGTTGCTTAAGCCAGAAATTGGGGCATGGCCCCAGCTGCTTCTTCCTTCCCTTCATCCAGAAAATTAGCAGTTCCTGGATTTTTCTTCCTCCAGAATGTCCCTCAAACCTGTCCTCTTTTGTCTTTTCTCATGTCTGCCACACTTGTCTCAGTCATTGGCAAAATATCCACATTTTATACTTTTGTTTTGAAACTGACGGAATTGTCCCAGAAAACTGATGTTTATGGTTTCTTATTTAAATAAGTACAGAAATTTACCCTCCCAGTCTTAAATCTTGAGAAAGTTACATTTATCTTATCTGAGTTCCTTTTTCAGGAAACCAACCATCAGTCCTCCCAGATAGTATCAAGGAACTGAAACTTTCCAGATCATAGCATCAGGACAATGAGACACCAGACCCCTCACCCAACATGATTGCCTAGCCCACCACCTACTGCCTGTTGGCTAACTCCTCTTCCTTACCCCTTCCTGGTTCCTGTTTTCTCACACGTCATTACATTTCTTTCCTACTATGTAAGTCCTTAATTTTAGTTGGCTTAGGAGATGGATTTGAGACTGATCTCCCATTCTCCTCTGCCGCAGTACCCAAACAAAGCCTGGCAATACTCTTTGTCCTAATAATTGGCCTCCTGTGCAGCAGCAGTGGCACTTATCTGTACCATACCTTTGACGTTTTGGTGGCAGTTCTGTGAATGCAGGAAAATTGATTGTGGAATAAAGTGATACATTTGGTTTGGGGCATGTTTCTATCTTATTAATAGTATATTTTTCCTCATAGAGATGTCTAGTACGCAGTGAGAAATAGAGGCCTAAGCTGGGCATCATTGCGCTTGCCTGTGATCCCAGCTACTAGGTAGGTTGAGGTGGAAGGATCGCTCGAGGCCAGGATTTTGAGACTGTAGTTTGCAGTGAGCATGCCTGTGAATAGCCACTGCGCTGTAGCCGGGCAATAATAATATTAATATATAGATGCCCTGTCTTTAAAAAAAATAGAAAAGAAAAGAAATAGAGGCCTAGTATTTGAGGGAAAGGTTATTGATAACGCAGCACATTTTGAAGAGATTGTAGTTTAAAGTATGGGAATAGATTTAATATATGGACAGCAAATCAATAAAGAAAGGCAAAATGAGGTTCTACTACAAAATCAGTGGAACTCCTAAACATAAAGAAACAGCTGCCCTCATGTAGTGAACACAAGATCCACATTGTTTGAAGGACACCAACGTATGTTCTGTCCTCTCCCTTTGAAGAGAGTCTAATTTAACAGGTGTGATAAGACATCAGTAACAGTGACTAGTGTATCACTGAGTGTCAAGTGAGTGATATGTGCCTTAGGTCCTGGTTTATATTCTGGAAGATCTAATAGCTTTACCAAAACCAAAGAATCCTGTGATAAAATAAGTTTGGCAGTTCCTTTACTCCAGGACTTAATAAAGTTAACACATCTGATTATATACAATATTTTCCCCACCAAGTACTGGAAAGTTGTGTTCTGCTGGTTAAGGACTATTTCTCTGTTGTAGTAATCCCTAGAAGCTAGAGTCTCAGAGTTCATATGGCGTAGACAGTTGGCATAGAGATTTTCCAATCAGTTTCGTCCAACTTTTCTCTTGCATATAACCTAGAAGAATTTTTAAACAATAATGTAAATAATATACTTCCCTCATACACTTGTAAATTGACATGCAAAGCTTTTAAGAATTGTAAGTTGCAAAATATGAGTAAAGGATGTCATTTCTAATAAATTACAAATATTGGCACTTAAAAATTAACTGGTATAATTATTCTTCTAAAGATGTCATCTAGAATCTACATTCCTTAGTATTGTGAGGCCTATTATTTTAATTTTAAATCATGAACAAGTTCTTCTTTAACATTTAGAAATTTTACGTCATTCCTTTTTTTGGAGTCATTTCATTCTACATCCTCCATTGAATTTACTTCTAATATCATGTGTTTGCTTCCTTAACACCTTTATAGCTTACCCTTTCATGTTTCTCTACATCTAAAATAAACACATAAATTAAAGGAATACTTTACAAAAGTCTCATTACCATAAAGTTCTGTTGTAAAATCAAATTCTTCTGGATTGAATCATCATTACAATGATCAGTAACACACAGTTGATCTGAACAACATAGATATACTCAAGGCTGATAAATGATAATTAAGCATAATAACTGAAATTTCATTTGAAATGCATCTCTTTGAGAAGAAAACGTCTTTTATTTTTTCTAGTTAGTTAATTACTTTTTTTTTTTTTTTTGAGATGGAGTCTCACTCTGGCGCCCAGGCTGGAGGACAGGGGCGTGATCTCTGCTCACTGCAACCTCTGCCTCCTGGGTTCAAGTGATTCTCTTGCCTTAGCCTCCCGAGTAGCTGGGATTACAGACATGTGCCACTATGCCTGGCTAATTTTTGTATTTTTACTAGAGACTGGGTTTTGCCATGTTGGCCAGGCTGGTCTTGAACTCCTGACCTCAGGTGATCTGCCCGCCTTGGCATCCCAAAGTGTTGGGATTAAAGACATGAGCCACTGCCCCCAGCCTTTTTCTAGTTAGTTTATTTACCTATGAGTGATAATGACATATTGCTATAATGGGTATCAGTAGATTATATTGATAATCCAGTGTAAACCTGACATTAAGGAAAGATACAGTGGTACCTCATAAAATATTTATGTATTATGTGTAATAAGTTGATAGAAATGTAATATTAGATACCATTTGGGGTTATTATTGTACTACTCCTGCTCTTTTCTAGTAATTAACAGTTGGCCACTACAAACTTGCACTTGGATAAAATATAAAATGTGTTTTTTATAATTACAAAAGCATTCCTAGCTTTATGAAAGATTTTAAATGATTCAATATGTGAAGTGATTTCTATGCTCTTTTTCTATCATATTATTCCATGAAATAAGGCATACTTGTACAGGGATGAACTTTGGCTGTTCTGTTTCGCTATAACAGTGTGATGGATAGCATTATCTCTGGTAGGATAATTGGGGTCAGACTGTAAAACTGGAGTTGCGTTTGCACCATGTGATTCTCAGAAGTCTTGGGATGTGCAGATCCAAGGCAGGCTGTTGTGTTCCTGTGTGCTGTCTTAGTCCGACTGCTGGTCTCCACTTGGAGTAAGACTCCCAAAAACTGGAAGGGAATGAGGCTACAGACCTCTCTATCTGAGCTTTGAAAGAGGAAAAAATGTTTCAGGCCAGAAAAGAAAGCTCTGCAAGGCAGATGGTACACAGGGAAGATGGTGTCTGTCCTTAACCTCACACTCCCTGGGTCAGGGCAGCCTAGGGATTTTGCAAGTTATTCACCTCCCTCCCCCAGGGCAAAATTACTTCCCTTTTATCTTAGCCAACACCCTCTTTGGAGGAAGCTCTTCATTAAAGTTGTGAGGGAAAAATGTCACTTAATTTCTGGGGAATATGATTTTATACAACAGCAGTCTCTCCTCTATACTAATTTAGTTTTTTTTCCGACGAGTCTTGTATTGGAAAGTAGCTTAATAGTTAAGAAACTGTTATTAATTTCTTTGGCTAGGTCTAGGTATTATGGCCTCTCCATGAGAGCTTTAAAATGTATCTAACCATTCAGTTCCTTTACTTCGTTCAGTCATTCACGAACAGTTTCGACTCCATCCTGGGGTAAGATTAATTCCTTCCTTCTTTGTGCCCCTTCCTACCAGGTACAGACTAACATCCTAGCTCCTGCAACACTCAATTGCTCCCTGCGTGCCTGGTGTCCTCCTACCGGACTCTGAGATTGTATTCACCTATGTATCTACTAGAAGGTGGGATACACAGTGAATTCTGAGAGAGGATAAAGAAAGAACTGCCCTAAGCACTTGGACAGTATTTAATCCTCTCTTTCTTTTAGTAGCTATGAAATCTTGGGGCAGCTTTTGCTCCCCCAACATGGAAACAACAATAAGCCCTGCTCACAGAGTTGTGGTTGAAATTAAACATCAGTAAAACACTCTCTGTGCAGGTGCCTGTGAAATGCTTAATTCATGTGAAGTGCCACTCTTAGTGTTACTGGTGGAGCAAATGCACAAATGAATCAGAGAGGATTTGTTGATTCTGTGAGGCTTGTGAACACAGCTCCTGCCCATGGAGGATTCATGTTCCAGTAGAGCTGGATACATAGGAATGCGTCATGAGAGTACAGAAGGGTGGAGAGGATTATAGACAGAGCCCTAGAAACCTCAGGTGTGAAAAGTGTACTTCTTTTTAAGGTTAGGCTTGAGGAGGCTTCCTGGGAGAGGTAAAGCCTGAGCAGTGATTTGAGGAAAGGGTATTATTCTTGTCTAGATGGTCAGTATGGTAAAGTAGAGACAGTGGGCCTGAGAAATTTCCAGTGGTTTCTTACTTCTGTGGTGTTATTGATATGGAAGAGGGGCAGGGGAGTGCTGGGAGGAGAAGGTGAGCCCCTGACTTGGGCTTCACGCCCAGGCCTGTGCCTATGGACATAGGTGAGGACAGGCGCTTCTGCTTTTGCGCCCAAATGTTTCATTTCCCAAGACCACCCTGGCCTGCCATGCCCCCTTCCTGTGCCTATAAAAACTCTGAGACCCTAGCAGGCAGATACACAAGCTGCTGGATGTCGAGAGGAACACATCGGCAGAAGAAGATAGAAGCGGCTGGATGTTGAGAGGATGTTGAGGGGAGCACACTGGCAGAAGAGCATACCAACGAAAGAGCACACCGACAGATGTCATCAACCAGTGGAATGGCGCAGAGTTTGGCCAGGGCAGAGGAGAGCCCAGGCCACTGAGTGGCTCAAGTCTAGGGAAAAAGCCTCTCCCTTCTGGCTCCCCCATCTGCTGAGAGCTACTTCCACTCAATAAAATCTCGCACTCATTCTCCAAGCCCACGTGTGATCTGATTCTTCTAGTACACCAAGGCAAGAACCCTGGGATACAGAAATCCCTCTGTCCTTGCAGTAAGGCAGGGGTCTAATAGAGCTGACTAACACAAGCTGCCTATGGACAGGGGCTTCAGCTATAAACATTCATCCCTAGACACTGCCGTGGAGTCAGAACCCCACAGCCTGTCCGTCTGTATGCTCCCCTAGAGGTTTCAGCTGTGGAGCACTGAAGAAGCAAGCCACACCACCATCGCACGCCCTGAGAGGGGGACAAGGGAACTCTTCTCGTTTCATTTTGAAGGGGAAGGAGCCTGGAGCGGGAAGCAGGCCCCTCCATGAAGGACTTTTCCCCAAGAGGCAGCCAGGAGCCATTGAAGTGATATATAAAGTGGATATAAAGTGGATGGTCTCATGTTAATTTGTGAAGTCACCAACCCCTGTTTGTGAAGTGCGTTGCTAAGAAATACTTTTGCTTTATCTTAAGCTTGGGTGAGACTGTGCAGGATCTTCTGGGAAAGACATGGAGGGGTCTCTTACAAGACCTCTTGTTGTGCCCGCCTGTATCCAGCTTCCATATTAGCTATATCCATTCAGTATAGCCAGATGCCATACTGAATGGCAGTGGGAAGCTTTGTCCTTGGAGCTGCCTGCCACAGGTACGTCTACAGAGGTACATTAGTTCCTTGGCTGTGAGCTGCAAGGAGGGCCTGGCCGGGGGTTGGTGAGGGCTTGCTCTGCTCAGAGGGTCAATTAAATAACTAGGTTCAAGCTGCCCTAGCTCATTCCAGTCAACATGCACCTCCAACTGAATAAAAGATCATTATCCTAGGATGTGGCCTCTGCAAGTCTTCAGACAATAACCCCCAAATCCATTCGCTTTACACAAACTTGCTTTACTTTTATTTTTTGTGTGATTCTTGAGGAGAGAACACTTAGAATCTGTTGGCAAGACACTGATTTTGACTGTAGAGGTAATTATGACAGACACCCTAGCAGCTTATTGCTGGAAACTGGCCCCTTTGAGGCACCCCCAGTCAGAGTGTGTTCCCTGGGGAGCCTCGCCTCTTCAGTTCAAAAATGTTTCCCTGGAAGCCAGGGAAACATGGCTTATGTTGCCAGGCTGATGATCCTCTGGGCACAGCCACCTCCCGTGGGTGACTTCCCCGGAAAGCACCATGGTGGCCTTGCCTCTCTTTGGCTTCTCTCATGGCAGCTGGGCCCTTTCCATTGATTCTTCACAGCACAGAGACCAAACTGCCATTTGCAGCCCGCCTTTTCCAGAGGCTCAGCTGCTGTGGAGGGAAGTGCAGCATGGAAATAGAGCAGCAGGTCAAGGTCTACACATGGGCTCTTCTGCTGACTCCCACCTGCCTCCCCTGGCCCTGGTCAGCTGCCCCCCAAGGACTGGGAGAGTTCCACAGGTTAGCCTGCCTTGTGGAGCTACTGATTAGAGAAAGAGGAGGAAATTCTTCTGTAACCCCAATTCAAATCCCACCTCCTCATTCCCTCCTAGGACTGATCTCAGTGTTAGTGGTGGAGAGAAAACCCATCTGGTAGAACTCACTGTCAGCCCGAGGACGTTGTTCTGGCTCTATGGCTTAGCAAGGCAATCCCATAATAGTCTACCATGGACACTCTCCATAGTCTGGGTTCCTTGGAGTTAAACAACACCTTATTGGGTAGTATGTGAATGGTCTCGTCCAAGGTGGGCTGTGCCATGCGGGGACAGTTGCTTTTCAGTCCCTCTCCAGTTAGAATCTAGAGAAATATCACTGTGAAACAAGGAAAAGACATTCTTGTTGCCGAATGTGATAATGTATTATAGATATCTGTGTAAAGTAGCCCTTTTTTTACTCATAAGACAAATATTTAGAATTATGATGGAATATGGTAGTTTCCTCTTATCCACAAGGGATATGTTCCAAGTCCCCTAGTGGATGCCTGAAACCACCGAAGCAAGTACCGAATCCTATATACACTATGTTTTTCTCCTATGCATATATACCTATGATGATGTTTAATTTATAAATTGGGCACAGAAAGAGTTGAACAACAATAATAATAAAATAGAACAATTACAATAATTTGCCAGTATCACTAGTGTTGTGCTTTGGGGTCATTATGAAGTAAAATAAGAGTCCCTTGAACACAAACACTGCAATACCCCAACAGTTGGCCACATAACTGAGCTGGCTACCAAGTGACTCATGGGCAGGGCAGGTAGTGTCTACAGCGTGGATCTACTGGTCAAAGGGATGGTTCATATCCTGGGCAGGACAGAGGAAGACAGAATGAGATTTCATCACCCTGCTTAGAACAATGCACAGCTTGAAACTTATGAATTGTTTATTTCTGAAATTTGCCACATGATATTTTTGGACCATATTTAATCATGGGTAACTGACACCATGGAAAACAAAGCAGCAGATGAGGGAGGACTACTATATTGCCACATTATAAATATATCTGCTTAAGATGTGACTCCAAATATAGTTCTACTTCCTTCCTTCATCAAATAATATTTTACATTTATATTTATTGACATCACCTTGCCCCGATGTGTACTTTTAAACTATGCTTTACCTCTTTCTGAGGCTCAATACTTCTTGTCTCCCATCAAGTTTCACAGGAGGTGTGTGTATATCCAGAGCTATTGAAGCAAACTCTAAAATATCTCATTCACTTCAGAATGCCTGGCCTGGGCTATTATAATGCGGAAGTATGCTTACCTCCCCTTGTGATTTATTTGAGTCAAAACAATTTCTAGCTATAACATTTCCATTTATAGTGACTGAGAAAAAGGGGCAACATTAGTGATAGAACTCATTCATTTGCATTTGACTTGAGAATTTCTGTTCTGATTGGTACTTTCTATACTATGAACTTATGGACTGATATTTACAATTTCGCCAATAGATAGAGTCAGCAGAGAATCTTGCATATAAAATGGGCACAGAATATTTGTAGGTGTAGTTTCGTTGCTCAGGCTGTTTGATGTGTTCTGTGGGTGGGAGAGGAGTGTTATCTCCAGCTTGTTCTGCATTGTCATTTTTTAAGGCGAGCCAAGCATTCTCAAGTTGCTTTTGCTTTCATTACAACCCTTAGAATGAATTCTCTCAAGGCCTCTGCGGACCTCGAACCAAACCCACCTAAATAAATGGCCAAATTCTACTCTGCCTTCTTGGTTTTCGTCCCTGTCATCTGAAATGCTCAGCCACTCATGGCTTCCCTGGTGTCACACACTCGTGAGCCTATTCTTGGCCATCCTCTCTTGTTTTCACACTGCCTTTTGCACTTCCTTTCCTGCCGCAGCTGTGTGCTGTGGGCCAGGCTTGCTCTCCGGGGAACATTTGTTGTATAGTCTCAGTGACATCCTGTGCAGTGTAGGATGTTCAACAGCATTCCTGGCCTCTGCTTGCTAGATGCCTACACCCCTCTTGACACTCAGAAATGTGTCTAGACATTGCCACGTGTACTCTGGGAGACAAGAGTCTCCCCTGGTTGAGAACCGCTGTCCTAATGTTTCTCACATTTGTAGTATCCATTCTACTCTTGTTGCCCTATTCAGGATTTAATATTCTGTAGCCCCAGGATGCTTACAAAGCTTCCCCATGCAGAACTCTCCTCCCTCCGCTCCCTGCAGAGACACAGAATAGAGCAAGCTGACACTGTGGTGTTTCCCTGGGTGAAAGGTTATTCGGAGACTTCACAAGTACAGACTAAGAAAACAGAACGATGGTATTGTGGGGACATGGGAAAGGGGAATGCCTGCATTTCACATGTTTACTTCCACAAACAGAAGGATGCCCATGGACAGGGGTGCCCAGCAGGCAGATATAAATTCAGCCTTGGTGTGATCATTAAGTGTCAACTTGATTGGATTGAAGGATGCAAAGTATTATTCCTGGGTGTGTCTGTGAGGGTGCTGCCAAAGGAGATTAACATTTGAGTCAGTGGACTGGGAAAGGCAGACCCACCCTCAGTCTGGGTGGGCACCATCTAATCAGCTGCCAGCGCTGCTTGAATAAAGTAGGCAAAAGAAGTTAGAAGGAATAGACTTGCTGAGTCTTCCAGTCTTCATCTTTCTCCCATGCTGGAAGCTTCTTGTCCTCGAACGTCGAACTCCAAGTTCTTTGGCTTTTGCACTCTTGAACTTAAACCAATGATTTGCCAGGGGCCCTTGGGTTGGTTTCCCTGCTTTTGAGGTTTTGGGACTTGGACTGGCTTCCTTGCTCCTCAGCTTGCAGATGGCCTATTGTGGGACTTCACCTTGTGATCGTGTGAGTCAGTACTTCTTAATAAACTCCCCTTCATCTATACGTCTATCCTACTAGTTCTGTCCCTCTAGAGAACCCTGACTAATATACTTGGACGAAAGGGGCCCCAAGTCCCAACCTGCTCACTGGATGGATCTGTCTTTATTGGCCCCTTGCACTGGCTATACAAGAGCCAAAGGAGTGAGTGCCCCCTTGTCCTTCCCTCTCTAACGTGCATATCTTCCATCCCCACTCCTCGGCCACTTTCACTGTCATCTCACAGACAAATCCCTGGTCTTCATCCGTGCCTCATTGTGGTCTCCCTTTCTAGTACCCCTGAGGTCAGAGCACCATTGTTCTTGCCTGAGCATTACCTGGACTCTGTTATGAGCTAGTCCCACTTTCCTGTGCTGCATCTGGGACATCACTGTTCAGAGAAAGCCTCTAGAGGAAGTAGGGTCTCTCACTGTTCTGCGGGTGACATCAGTCAGGAGAGTGTGCACCAGTCATGGTGAGGACACATGAAACAACTCCATGGGGTCTCAGGTGCACCAGGCAGCCCAAGAGCAGGTGGACGTGGTGATGTGGTTGGATGTGTGTGTGTGTGTGTGTGTGATTGTGTTTTTCCTCAGTAGCATTTTCTTTATTTATAAGAAGAGATCTTTTAGCATTTTATAAAATTACTTTTATTGCTCGTTTTTTCCCTTTGTAACTTTAAGGGTTTCCTTCTCTTTTTTCTATTTACTTATTTTTCCTATTAGTAACTACTAGACTATTTTTGTCAGCAAGGTACATTTTTAATATAGTTGTATTTTCTATTTTCCTGTCCAGTTACTAAGATTAAAAGCTTTGCCTTGCTGTTAATAATGGAACAAAACACCATCCAAACTGTGGTTAAAACGTGATTTTCTTCTGGGATGTGGTAAAAGGAGAAAGCCCTCATCATCCCAGCATGCTTTGCCTAAGCTGACTTACAACAGAGTTGTGCCCTGGCTGTCAGTGCATGAACTCTGGCCCCAGGGAGGCTCTCTGGGCAGGCAGTGCTACTCAACATGGTGTCGGCTGCTTGCTGGGGCTCCCAGGATGCATGGAACCTCTATCGTATTTTCCAGACTTAAGCTTCTCTTCATGGATTTACACCAAATGCTTAAACACGTCTGTCTGTTTTTAAGATTTTGAGATATTGGTCTTCTCTTAGTTCAACTAGCATCAAGGCTTGCTGCATTTCATGTGTAGGGCCATCAGTGCTACTGGGACCAGCATTTCTGTCCATCAATTAAAGGAGGAAATTGCCTAGGAAGAAGTGGCCGGGAGCCAGGAGGCTGAACTAAATAGCATTCCAATTAGTTGCAATTGTCCTATAGAGGAAATTGCTAAGGCCCTGGTTCCCAAACTGTGGGCCAAGCCTCCCTGGAGTACTGGAACAACTACACCACGTTGTAAGTGTTCACGTTTTCAAGGGAAACACAGCTAGATACTATGCAGAGGACTATTATGAGATTGCTTAGACTTCGATATTTAATAAATGGAATGGATAGGTCTTGATTTTGGCATAGGAGTGCCATGAAAAAAAATCACTGAAAGGTAAGAGCACTATGAACTGAGAAAGTTTGGCAACTTCTGCTCTAACGGGATAATGAAGGTTTTTGAAAAGCTGAGGATATAGCCAGGTGTTTGTGAGGGATGGAGGATAGGTATATAAAAGGATATGAGGGAGGAGAAGACACAGATTTGGAAGGTGGATAATTGGGCCAAAATGACTCTTAATTTACAAGGAATAGAGGATTGCTTGGGTCCAGGAAGTCGAGGCTGCAGTGTGCTGTGATCATGCCACTGTACCCCAGCCTGGGTGACAGCAAGGCCCTGTCAAAAAAAAACAAAAACAAAAACAAAACATCTTATTGTGTATGGACTGTGTTCAGAGCACTAAGGTTTGCTTTGGAGCAAAGTAAAATAAACATATATTCCCTGTTAATACAGGTATAAAGAAAGGCAAATTACTGTGTCCCTCATCTTAAAAACAAACACAGTACTTTCTTTCAATCATACATCACTCTCGACTCTCCTGTTTGCCCCTTATTTTTCTTCTCATAGCTGTCGAATTGATTTCATTAAAGATAGTTGTGGCCTTGTAGCCCTTCCCGATTTTCTATTAAAATTCACCTAATGGTAGAGGTGAAATAAAATGTGCATCTTCACCCCTTCACTGTAGCACTCCCTACAGCTTTACTCTGGTTTACAAGACTCTCCCAATCTCTTGAGAGCAAATTATTTGAGGTTAAGGACTTAGGGCTTATCTGTCTTTTTACCCTTGGAAAATAGTGAATGTTTAATAATGTTTGCATCTTACTGTGAGAGCCTTCGCTCCAGCACATCAATGATCTTGGGCACCAAGCACCAAGAATCACCTAGATTTGGACATCAGAAGCCAAAATGGAATCAAGCCATACACTGAATGTTCGGGGAATCTGTCTTATCTTTATCAAGGCTTCTCGGCGTGGTTGAACTGGTAGTGTTCTGATTTCCCATGTGAGCATGTGTGCACATGTCAATACATGTATATATCTGTAGTGGACATATTGTCCATGATTGTTGGGAGGCATGGTTTTCTCACAACTGTGGGCGTGATTAATTATTTGCTAGAAAGTCCACCCACATATTCCACCTGTATTGTTAGAGGGCTATTTACCAGACACTTCAGGGGCTTTAGAGAGGCACTGGATAATGCCCATGACCACAGGGGGTTCATCGTCTGGAGCAGTGTGAGAGTGGCTGACATGATGATCTGAATTAGCAATGGCTAATAATCCAAATCATTTGGGAAGTTTTTTAAAAAAATTGTGCTCGTATAGGTGTGTAAATATGTGCATGTGTGTATAATGTTTATACGTGGTCCTATCTCATAATTAGTAAAATCAAATGAGGCAGGATTCTAGAATTTCAAAGCTTTCAGGATGGTTCAGATGAGTGTAATTAGTTTTGGGAACTAATGAGTTAGAATTCTTAATGTCAAAAAAAGTTTGTCAGAGGGCAAACTGAAACCTGGAAGTGACAAGAGGGCCACGTCTCATGCTCCCTCACGTATGCTGCATTGCCCTATGTCCTGCCACTGCTGAACCCATGCAGGGAGGTGCTTCATTTATGAGCGAGGTGAAACTGCGTTGAGAGTGGCGGAAGTGTGCTGTGCAGTACATCTGTGTGAAAGGATTCTGTATTTTTCTAGACTGAGATGAAAAGTAGGAAAGAACTACAGTAAAAGAGATTAGTCAAATGCAGAAGCAATGTACTAGAAGCTGTCTAAGGAAAGCTGGATTTTAGAACTAGCCCTACTGGTCCTACAGCTGATATAGTACCCGTGCTGCATATATTTAGTGTTCTTGTAAAGGTAAATGAGGGAGTAAGTATGAGAAAAAAAATTTTAAAGATAAAAACATTTACACAAATGAATGATGGCATTATATAAGTATTGCAATAAAGAACCACTTTTCTTCTCTCTCTCTCTCTTTTTTTTTTTTTTTGGTCTGGCCTCTAGTTAGAGTTCCAATAGTTTACATTCAGTGCTGTTAATTCCCACAATATCAAAGATCTGCATTTCCTGTCAATACCTAATTGTATTTTGAAATTGAAATGATTTTTGGATAATCTGCCATTTGGACTATCTGCATCATTTTTATCATAAATGATGGAAACCTGAATATAGATGATGATAACAGTGATATATTTGTGACATACTTGTATGGTTCAAAGCACTTCTGTTGAGAGGAATAAACAAAACAACATACATAAATGTTAGAGACATTTTTGTGCATAATATTTTCAGGAAACTTGTATCTATGTACATAATAATTATATATTTGCTTTCCTTAGAATTCAAGATGACACTCTTCACATTCAAGATAATAATAGATGGACATTTGATATCCAGGAAAATAGTTATATTCTATCCTAGCTAATCAACGTATTTGTATTTCAGAGATGGGTGGCCAGAACTAGATTACTAATTTAAAGTGACATTTTTACATCCTGGGTTTGTAGATAGGTGGGATATCCTTTCAAAAATTATATATATAAATAAAACGTAAGTTTGTGTTACGTTATTGAAATATTAAAAGCATGGCTGTTAGATTGCTCTTAAAGATATCTTAAGTCAAGGTGACCTATAAATCTCTCAATATTATAAAGGATCTGCAAGACCATTTGCAAGACTTGTTAGTGTATGTGAGGCTTATGAAATGGAATTATTTCATTTGGTCATATAAAAGCTTTCATGTGGTACTTCCAAAACATTTCTATTTTAGCAGAAATGAGATTGCTCTTTCTTAGAAAAGGATTTCCTAACCAGAGTCCTCCTGTATTGGAAATTGGAATCTCCCTCCCTCTCTCACTCCCTCCTTTGTTTACTGAAGTATCTGTGTACTTTCCCCCCTTTTCTGTGTGTGTCAGACATTTCAATGTTTGAGTATTGATTATCCTCATTTTTTTAATGTTCAAGTAGTAATTACATTATTTAACAAATATTGTCTTGTACTTTTTGGAAAGAAAGGATGTTCTAGTTAACTTGGAGCCAAATGGCATACCTCCTTTCTCACGACTCTTATGAGTTAAACTCTCATTAACCTAATTCAATATACTTCATTGTTTTGGTAAATTTAATATAACAGAATGTAGTAATGTAGTATATTTATTCTCCATATCCATTCCTTTACTTTCACTTCCCAAACCCACATTTCCTGTGGGCCCTTCCCCTCTTACTGGGCATGTGTTTCAGGTGGAGCCCCATCTCTGGCTGGAGGAGTGGGACACTCCTCAGGGCTGGCCAATCAGAGCCTCAGTTTCCCCCAGCCATGTGACTGGTTCAGAGGTAAGAATGTGACTTAGATACCACAAGTCCATGTAATTCCATCTCCCTGTGTACACATTTACAGACATGCACCACTTAACAAGGGGGATATGTTCTGAGAAGTGCATTGTTAGGCAATTCCTTTGTGCAAACACCACAAAATGTACTTGCACAAACCTAAATTATATAGACTACTACACACCTAGGCCATTTGGTATAGCCTATTGCTCCAACCACCACATGTATGGTCTGTCACATGCCGTCTGCTGTTGACAGGAAAGTCGTTAGGCAGTACATGACTTACCTATGTAGAGATTGAGTTCATCCAATCAGAGTGAATAATGAGACGTATGTCATAGTTGCTAGGAGGAGATGTGTTCTATTTCCCAAGGGCCTTGAATAGGTCGCATAAGGCCCACGGAAGCTGCCAATCATCCTGTCTAAAGAGACAGCAGCCAGTGGAGGGCAAAGCTGAAGGATAGAGAGGTAAGTCTGTGTCCTTCCTCCAACACACACCCGAAAGCATTTTTACCTCTGCACTTGTTATTTACCTGGCCCAATATATTTCCCTTTTGGATTAACCTAGTCTGATTTTTCTGTAACCACTGAACAGAAGAGACTCTGCATTTTGGTTGTTTTTGGTGTAGGATATGGAGTTTATCTTGAATTGCTCATCTCACTACTTAAAAATGTTGAGGGCAGTGAAGTTTTATAAAAGAAGGGGTTAAATATGTTTTGTGATGTTCCAGCATTGTGTCAGGCAGAGTTATGGTATAAGATGGAGATGATTTAAGGTTTTTGAAAGTTTTGGACAATCACAATCTTACTGCACTTACTTTTTGAGGAAAATATACACTGTTTTTATTTTCAATAAGGGCTAGATTGCAGTTCTTAACTAGTAGCAATGGTCTTAAATATTGCCAAAGGTTATTTATATTTTACTTTGAAATAAATCTCTTGGGGAGCAACTCTGCCTTTCTTATCATGTCAGTCTTACATCAATAAAAAATATATTTATTTTCTGAACATTCCAAATAGGCTCACTGACTGGCAGGGAAAGACTTCCTGAGTTATTTTTTAATGCAGACATAGAACATTTATCACCTTTTATTCTAGCAAATCCTCTGAAGAAAATCATTTTTGTTTTTCATAACCATTTTATTTTTTCCAAATATCTTTTAATTTTTTAAAAATTGTTATGGTACATAGTAGGTATGTATATTTAAGGAGTACATGAGGTGTTTTGACAGAGGTGAAGTGCATAACAACCACATCATGAAAAGGGGTATACATCCCCTCAAGCATTTGTCCTTTGTATTACAAACCAATTATATTCTTTTAGTTATTTTTAAATGTACAATGAAGTTACTATTGACTGTAGTCACCCTATTGTGCTATCAAATACTAGGTCTTATTCACTCTGTTTTTTTGGTATCCATTAACCATCTCCACCTTCATCTCCACTTCCCTCCTGACCCCACATTACCCTTCCCAGCCTCTAGTAGCTATCATTCTACCCTCTATCTCCATGAGTTCAATTGTTTTGATTTTTAGATTCCACAAATAAGTGAGAACATGTAAGGTTTCTCTTTCTGTGCCTGACTTATTTCACTTAGCATAATGTCCTCCAGTTCCATCCATGTTGTTGCAGGTGACAGGATCTCATTCTTTTTATGGCTGAATAGTACTCCATTGTGTATAAGTACCACATTTTCCTTATCTATCCTTCTGTTGATGGACACTTATGTTGCTTCCAAATTTTGGCTGTTGTCAGGAGTGCTGCAACAAACATGGCAGTGCAGCTGTCTCTTCCGTATGCTGATTTCTTTGCTTTTGGGTATATATGCAGCAATGGGATTGCTGGATCCTATGGTAGCTGTAATTTTAGTTTTTTGAGGAACCTTCAAACTGTTCTCCAAAGTGCTAGTACTAATCTGCATTTCCACCAACTCTATATGAAGGTTCCCTTTCTCCACATCGTTGCCAGCATTTGTTATTGCCTGTCTTTTGGATATAAGCCATTTTAACTGGGGTGAGATGATATCTCATTGTAGTTTTGATTTGCATTTCTCTGATGACCAGTGATATTGAACACCTTTTCATATGTCTGTTTGCCACTTGTATGTCTTCTTTTGAGAAGTGTCTATTAAAATATTTTGCCATTTTACTTAGATTATTAGATATTTTTCCTGTAGAGTTGTTTGCGCTTCTTATATATTCTGGTTATTAGCCCCTTGTCAGATGGGTAGTTTGCAAATATTTTCTCCCATTCTGCAGGTTGTCTCTTCATATAGTTGATTATTTCCTTTGCTGTGCAGAAGCTGTTTAACTTGATGTAGCCCCATTTGACCATTTTGGCTTTTGGTTGCTGGTACTTGTGAGGTATTACTCAAGAAATATTTGCCCAGACCAATGTCCTGGAGAGCTCTTCTGATGTTTTATTGTAGTAGTTATATTGTTTGCAGTCTTAGATTGAAGTCTTTAATCCATTTTGATTTGATTTTTGTATATGGTGAGAGATAGAGGTCTAGATACATTCTTCTGCATATGAATATCCACTTTTCCCAACACCATTTATTGAAGAGATTGTCTTTTACCCAGTATATGTTCTTGGCACCTTTGTCAAAAATGAGTATACTGTAGGTGTGTGGATTTGCTTCTGGGTTCTGTATTCTGTTCCATTCATCTCTGTGTCTGTTTTTATGCCAGTACCATGCTCTTTTGGTTACTATAGCTCTGTAGTATAATTTGAAGTCAGGTAATGTGCTTCCTCCAGTTTTGTTCTTTTTGCTTAGGATAGCTTTGACTATTCCAGGTCTTTTGGGGTTCCTTATACATTTTAGGATTTTTTTTGTTTCTGTGAAGAATGTCATTGGTGTTTTGATAAGGATTGCATTGAATCTGTAGATTACTTCAGTAGTGTGGACATTTTAACAATATTGATTCTTCTAATCCATGAACATAGAATATTTTTTAATTTTTTGATGTCCTCTTCAATTTCTTCAACAGGGCTTTATAGTTTTCATTGTAGAGATCTTTCACTTTTTGGTTAGGTTAATTCCTAGGTATTTAATTTCATTTTTGGCTATTGTAAATGGGATTACTTTTTTATTTCTTTTTCAGATTGTTCACTGTTGGCGTATAGAAATGCATATTGATTTTTGGCCAGGTGCAGTGGCCCATGACTGTAATCCCAGCACTTTGTGAGGCCAATGTGGGCAGATTGCCTGAGGTCAGGAGTTTGAGACCAGCCTGGCAAACATGATGAAACTCTGTCTCTACTAAAAATACAAAAATTAGCTGGGCATGGTGTCAGATGCCTATAATCCCAGCTACTCGGGAGGCTGAGGCAGGAGAATCACTTGAACCCAGGAGGTGGAGGTTACAGTGAGCCAAGATCTCACCATTGAACTCCAGCCTGGTCCACCAGAGCAAGACTCTGTCTCAAAAAGAAAAACAACAACAACAACAACAACAGCAGCAATGCATATTGATTTTTGTAGGTTGATTTTGTGTCCTGCAACTTTACTGAATTTATGAGTTCTAATAGGTTTTGGATAGCATCTTTAGGTTTTTCTAAATATATCTATCATCTGCAAAAAGATAATTTGACTTCTTCCTTTCCAATTTGGATGTTCTTTATTTCAGTTCTCTTTCCTGATTGTTCTAGCTAGGATGTCCAGTACTATCATCAATAACAGTGGGGAAAGAGGGAGTTCTTGTCATGTTCTAGATCTTTAATATGATACTAGCTGTGGGTCTGTTATATACAGCTTTTACTATGTTAAGGTATGTTCCTTCTGTACTCAGTTTTTTTTTATGCTTTTTATCATGAAGGGCTGTTAATTTTGCCAAATACTTTTTAGCATCAATTGAAATGATCATATGGTTTTTGTCTTTCATTTTGTTGATATAATGTATCACATCAATTTTCATATGCTGAACCATCCTTGCATCCCGTGGATAAATCCCACTTCGTCATGATTAATGATCTTTTTAATGTGTTGTTGAATTCAGTTTGCTAGTATTTTGTTGAGGATTGTTGCATCAATATTCATCAGAAATATTGGCCTGTATTTTATACATACGTATATGTATATATAAATATATATGTATATGTAAATATAACTATGTATATATAAAATACAGGCCAATATGCAAGTATATATACATACACACACGCACACACACACCACACACACATATACACACACACTTCCAAACTCATTCTTTCAGGTCAGTATGACCCTGATACCAAACCAGTTCAAAGGTGTCTGGTTTTGATATCATGGTCATACTGACCTGAAAGAATGGGTTTGGAAGTACTCCATCCTCCTCTGTTTTTCAGAGTAGTTTGAGTAGGATTGGTATTAGTTCATATTTAAATGTTCGTTAGAATTCAGCAGTGAAGCCATCAAGTCTTGGCGTTTTCTTTACTATGAGACTTTTTATTACAATTTCAATCCCATTACTCATTATTGGTCTGTTCAAGTTTTGAATTTCTTCGTGGTTCAATATTGGTAGCTTTTATGTGTCTAGGGATTTGTTCATTTCTTCTAGATTTTCCAATTTATTGGCATATAGTTGCTTGTAATAGCTACTAATGATTTTTTGAATTTCTGTGGTATCAGTTGTAATGTCTCCTTTTTCATCTTTGATGTTATTTATTTGGATCTTTTTCTTTTTTTAGTCTGGCTAAATGTTTGTTTAACTTTTCAAAAAAACAACTTTTTGATTCAATGATCTTTGGTATTCTTTATTTCAATGTCATTTATTTCTTCTCTGATTTTCATTATTTCTTCTACTAATTTTGGGTTTGGTCCTTGCTTTTAAATTGTTTGACATTTTTCTTTTTTTGATGTAGGCACTTACAGTTCTAAACTTTCCTCTTAATACTGCTTTTGCTGTATTCCATAGGTTTTGAATGTTGTGTTTTCATTGTCATTTGTTTCAAGAAATTTTTTAATTTCCTTCTTAATTTCTTCATTGACCCACTGGTCATTCAGAAACATTTTGTTTAATTTCCATGTATTTGTATAGTTTCCAAAATTCCTCTTATTATTGATTTCTATTTTTATCCCATTGTGGTCAGGGAAGATGCTTGATATTATTTATATTTGTTTGAATGTTTTAGGACTTTTGTGACCTAACATATGGTCTCTTCTTGAGAATGATCCATGCGCTGAGGAAAAGAAGGTGTATTCTGCATCCTTTGGATGAAATGTTCTGTAAATATCTACTAGGTTCATTTGGTCTATGGTGCAGAATAAGTCCAATGTTTCTTTGTTGATTTTCTGTCAACAAATACTGAAAGTGGAATGTTGATGTCTCCAGCTATTCTTGTATTGGGATCTCAATCTCTCTATAGCTCTAATAATATTTTCTTTATGTATCTGGGTGCTTCAATGTTGGGCCCATATATATTTATAATCATTATATCCTCTTGCTAAATTGACCCATTTCTCATTATATAGTGACTTTCTTTGTCTCTTCTTGAAGTTTTCTTTTTTTTTATCTTGAAAGCTATTTTGTCTCCATAGAGCTCCTCCTGCTCTTTTTTGGTTTCTATGGGCGTGGAATATCTTTTTCCATCCCTTTATTTTTAGTTTGCTTGTGTCTATGCCTGAAGTGTGTTTCTTGTAGGCAACAGATTATTGAGTCTTGTTATTTAAGTTAATGTAGTCACTGTGTTTTTTGATTGGAGAGTTTAGTCCTTTACATTCAATGTTATTGATAAGTAAGGACTTACTCCTGCCATTTTGTTATTTGTTTTCTGGTTGTTTTGTGGTCTTCTTTCTTCCCTTCCTGTCTTTCTTTTAGTGAAGTTGATTTTCTGTGTTGATGTCATTTAGTGTCTTGCTTTTGTGTGTATGTGTAAACATTGTATGTTTTTTGATTTAAGGTTGCCATAGGGTTGCAAATACTATTGTATAACCCATTATTTTAAGCTGATAACAACACTGTTTGCATAAACAAACAAACGAGCAAAAAGAAAACTAATAATGCTCTATGCCTTTTTAATATTTTGTAGTTTCTATTTATATCTTCTTGCACTATGTCTTGAAAAGTTGTTATAGTTTTTTTATTGGTTCATTGTTAATTATTTCTAATTAATATAAGTTCATTGTTTATTCTTTCTACTAAATATGAGTAGTTTACACACCACAGTTACAGTGTTATATTCTGTGATTTTCTGTGTACTCACTATTATAAGTGAGCTTTGCACCTTCAGATGATTTATTGCTCATTAACATCTTTTTCTTTTGAATTGAGGTACTCCCTTTAACATTTCTTGTAGGACAGATCTGCTGTTGATGAAATCCCTCAACTTTTGTTTGTCTAGGACAGTCTTTTTTCCCCTTCATGTTTGAAGGATATTTTTTTCCAGACATACTGTTCTAGGATAAAAGTTTTTTTTCCTTCAGCACTTTAAATATGTCATGCTGCTTGCTGCTGGCCTGTGAGGTTTCCACTGAAAAGTTAGCTGCCAGATGTATTGGAACTCCATTGTATGTTATTTGTTTTTTTTTTCTTGCTGCTTTTAGGATCCTTTATCTTTGGCCTTTGGGAGTTTGATTATTAAATGCCTTGAGGTAGTCTTTGGGTTAAATCTGCTTGTTCTATAGCCTTCTTGTTCTTGGATAGTGGTATCTTTCTTTAAGTTTGGGAAGTTCTCTGTTATTATCCCTTTGAATAAACTTTCTGCCCTGAACTTTTTCTCTACCTCTTCTTTAAAGACCAGCAACTCCTCTTTAAGGCCAGTAACTCTTAGATTTGCCTTTTTGAGGCTATTTTCTAGTTCCTATAGGTGTGCTTCATTTTTTAAAATTCCTTTTTCTTTTGTTTCCTCTGACTGTGTATTTTCAAATAGCCAGTCTTCAAACTCATTGGTTGTTTCTTCTGCCTGACCTATTCTACTATCAAATGACTCATGCATTCTTCAGTATGCTAATTGCATTTTTCAGCTCTGGAAATACTGATTAATACTTTTTAATTATTTCAATCTTTTAGTTAAATTTGATAGAATTCTGAATTCCTTCTCTGGGTTATCTTTAATTTCTTTGAGTTTCTTCAAACTCGAAACACAGCTTTTTTTTTTTTTTTTTTTTTTTGAGTCAGTCTCACTCTGTTGCCCATGCTGGAGTGCAGTGGCGTGATCTCAGCTCACTGTCAACCTCCACCTCCCAGGTTCAAGCGATTCTGTTGCCTCAGCCTCCTGAGTAGCTGGGACTACAGGCGCATGCCACCACATCTGGCTAATTTTTGTATTTTAGCAGAGACAGGTTTCACCATTTTGGTGAACTCCTGACCTCTGTTGATCTACCCTTCACGGCATCCCAAAGTGCTGGGATTACAAGCATGAGCCACTGCACCTGGCCAACACAGCTATTTTTAATTCTCTGTCTGAAAGGTCACATATTTCTGTTTTTCCAGAATTGGTCCCTGGTGCCTTATTTAGTTCATTTGGTGAGGTCATGTTTTCCTGGATGGTCTTGATACTTGTAGATGCTCATCTGTATCTGGGCATAGAATAGTTAGGTATTTATTGTAGTCTTCTAGTCTGGACTTGTTTGTACCTTGGCAAGGTTTTCCAGATATTCTTTTTTTTTTTTTTTGAGACGGAGTCTTGCTCTGTCACCCAGGCTGGAGTGCAGTGGTGCGATCTCGGCTCACTGCAAGCTCTGCCTCCCAGGTTCACGCCATTCTCCTGCCTCAGCCTCTCGGAGTAGCTGGGACTACAGGCGCCCACCACCACGCCCGGCTAATTTTTTGTATTTTTAGTAGAGACAGGGTTTCACTGTGGTCTTGATCTCCCGACCTCGTGATCCGCCTGCCTCGGCCTCCCAAAGTGCTGGGATTACAAGTGTGAGCCACCACGCCCGGCCTGGTTTTCCAGATATTTTAAAGGACTTGGGCATTATGGTCTAAGCTATATCTGCGTTAATAATCCCAGTAACTCTGTGGTTCCTGAAGAGAAGACTCAAAGAGTGTATTAGTCTGTTCTCAGGCTGCTTTGAAGAACTTCCCGAGACTGGGTAATTTATAAAAGGAAAGAGGTTTCATTGACTCACAGGTACACATGACTAGGGAGGCCTCAGGAAACTTACAATTATGGTGGAAAGGGAAGCAAACACGTTCTTCTTCACATGGCAGCAGGAGAGAGAAGTGCCGAGCAAAGGGGGAAAGTCCTTTATGAGATCTTGTGAGAACTCACCCACTATCATGAGAAGGGCAGCATGGGGTAACTGTCCCCTTTTAATTACCTCCCCCCAGAACCCTCCCATGACACGTGGGGATTATGGGAACTATGATTCAAGATGAGATTTGGGTGAGGACACAGCCAAACCATATCACAGAGGTACTGCTTTAGTGGTCTTAGACAAGATCTGGAAGAATTCTCTGAATTACCAGGCAGAGAGACTCTTGTTCTCTTCCCTTAGTTTATCTCCCAAAAAAACAGAGTCTCTGTCTTTGTTCTGAGCCACCTGGAGCTGAGAGTGGGGTGACACAAGCATCCCTGTGCCCACTATCACTAGAATTGCTCTGGGTCAAACTTGAAGCCTGTACAGCACTGGGTCTTTCCCAGAGCCTGTTGTAAGAACTCCCTGGCCATCACCTAATTTCATTGAAGGCCTTGGGGCTCTACAGTCAGCAGATGGCAAAGCCAGACAGGCCTGCCTCCTTGCCTGCACAGTGGAGAGCTCCCCTAGGCCCAGTCAGGGCCAGAGGTACTGTCCCAGGTGCATGGAATTTGAGTCAAAAACCTTAGAAGTCTACCTGGTGTTCTGCTGTCCTGTGGCTGAGCTGGTACTCAAACCACAAGTCGTGGTCATTCCCACTCTTCACTCCCCTTTCCAAAGGCAGAGGTGCCTCACCCCATCACCACAGCCACCATGGGCCCACAGGGCAGACTACCACCAGAGCTCCCTTCAGGCCCAAAGGGCTCTTAAGTCAGCTTGTGGTGAGTGCTGCCTTGACTCTTGGATAGCATTTCCAGACTCACCCTTCACAGCAGTATGCTCCCCTCTGGCACAGGACATGTCCAGAAATGCCATCCAAGAGTCAAGTCCTGGAATCAGGGACACCCAAATGCCCACTGGGTGCTCTACCCCACTGTGGCCGAGGTGGTACCTAAGGCGCAAGACAAAGCCCTCTTCACTTTTTCCCTCTGCTTTTCTCAGGTGGAAGGAGTCTTGCCTTGTATAGCCATCACAGCTGGGAATGTGCTGAGTGTCACCTGAAGCCAGCAAGTCTCAGAGGCTCACCAAGGCCCTTGACACAGCTCCTGAGCATCGCTGCTGGCTATTCAGAACCCTTGGCCTCTCAATCAGCAGGCGATGAATTCTGCCAGGACTAGGTCCTTCACTTCAAGGCAGTAGGTTCCCTTCTGGCCCAGGGTGTGTCTAGCAATGTCATCTGGGAACTAGAAGCTGGAAAGGGGGCCTCATAATTCTGAACAGCGCCCTATTCTGCTGTGGCTGAGCTGGTATTGTAGATGTAAGACAAAGTCCTCCCCAGTCTTCCCCCACCTCTGCTCAAGCAGAGGGATGGGGTCTCTGTTGGAGCCACAAGCTGTGGAGCCTTGGCTTAGGGTAGGAATGATGCCAGTACTTCTTTAGCTGCCCTTGGGGGTGTCTCAGTAGGTTGCATGCCACCAAGTCCACTGGCTCTGGGCCCAGTTCAGCACTAGGCCTCACCTAGGAGTTCCAGTCCTTGTGGCCTAGACTGCCTTTCAAGTTTATTTAGGGTTCCAGAGAACTTTAACATGCTTGAGAGGCATGTGGGAGTTCAAGTTCGGACTGTTGGGACTGGTGATTCCCCTATTCCTAGGGCTGGTTTAAATGCTCCCTTCGTGGGTGGGCACCAGTTGAGTTTGGTCTGGTTTTTTCTGCTGTAACAAGGCAGCACTGAGTTCAGTGCTTCATGGTTGCTGTGCTCCCCTCTCCCCAGCACACAGAAATACTCTCTGCACCATGTTGCTGATATGTGTGTATGGGGTGGGGGGGGTAGAGGTGGGGGCAGGGTGATGGGGGAGGGGTGGTGTCCTTGGCAATTCAAGACTGTTTTTCCCACCTCTTCAGTGCCTCTTTCAGAGGTAAGTTAAAACCAGATACTGTGTGTGCTCATCTGATTTTTGGGTTCATAAGAAGGTGCTTTTTTGGCATAGATAGGTGTTAATTGGTGTCCGTGCGGGAAAGACCATCAGTGGAGCCTTCTATTCCACCATCCTGCTCTGCCCCATCTGAGTTTTAAATTTTATTCTAGGTATTTTTTCAAGAGGTATATGTGTGATTAGTTGAGAAATAAATTACTTATTGGAGGACACATATAGACATAAGGTGATTAGGCAGATTCTTCCTCTGAAGGTATCGTATTTTGAAGCACTTGTTTGCTATCATACCTGGGTGCTGTGAGAATCACTTGATAGATCTGCCTCCAAAAACTGACAGTGTAACTTTACTGATCTAGATTTCTTAGCATTCTGGCAGGGTCTGTGCTGTAAAAGCCATTGGCAATGTGTCCATTATTTTCAGGCAAGATTCAGCTTCCTGTTCAGACTTCAGAACTTGCTGTAGCAAGAAATTGACAAATGATCAGAAATGTGCCTTCAGTGACTAGCCTCTGTGATGTTGTGTTTTGTTCAAAGGATGAATTGGCTTTATGTAGAATAAAAGCCATTGGAAGCATATGGTACAACAGTTGGCTGTAGAATTTGTTTTGTTGTAACTTCAGAAGCTGCTACTATTTTGCTTTGACATGCCCTTGAAAATCCAAGATGATTTGGTCAATGTGTTTGTTATATTAAAACTAACATAAATTTTAGTGGGAGTTTGGTAGTGTAAGACAGGCTTCGCTTATTTTTTTTGTGTGTTCCAAATTGACCTGAGATGAAAGGACAAGATGTAATTTGTAAAGTACCACAATAGAAGTAATTGGAGAAGCTATGTGTGAGAATCAGGCTCATTATTTTATAGTCACATAGCATCGCTTTAAGTTCCTTGAACTGAAAAGCAGATCTCATACAAGGAATTTCTAGCCATGTTGAGCCCATGGTGAATTGTAAGTGATGGTAATATAGCCAAAAATGTGTAATTCAGTAAAGATACAGGAGCTGTTCTGGAGCTTTGCTTTTGCATATTGCTTCCTTATAGGAATAGAATAGTTGTATTTCTAACTTCAGGTCAGACAGGTTTGGACATTTTTGGTTCAAATCATTTCTTTCTTTTTCTTTTTTTTTTTTTTTAAGATGGAGTCTTGCCCTGTCACCCAGGCTGGAGTGCAGTGGCCTGATCTCAGCTTACTGCAAGCTCTGCCTCCTGGGTTCACACTATTCTCCTGCCTCAACCTCCTGAGTAGCTGGGACTACAGGCACCTGCCACCGTGCCAGGCTAATTTTTTTGTATTTTTTTAGTAGAGACGGGGTTTCACCGTGTTAGCCAGGATGGTCTCAATCTCCTGACCTCATGATCCACCCACCTCGGCCTCCCAAAGTGCCGGGATTACAGGCGTGAGCCACTGCACCTGGCCCAAATCATTTCTTAATGTGAAAAATGATTAGCACTTGATTATTCAGAGAGTATGTATAGGTTATCTGGCACCACAGTTGCTTAAATACTCTGACATTAGCATACTCATGAAACTAGCCAGTTAACTAGAAAATAAAATGCCTTACACTGTTGAAGCTATGAATGGCCCTTTCTAGGTGATTTGAGCATTCTGTACAATGCCATTATGATCTGTAGGTTCAGAAATTTTATAGGATGAAACTTGGCTTCGAGGTGGGGCGTGGAAAAGTGGTAGAACAAAACAACCTACTTATATTTTGAAATTTTTATTCTTTGGGGATATAAATAGGACAATTTATGTTATTTTTTTTTCTTTGCTACTGTCTTTGGCTTTTCTTGTTGACCCATAACTCAGAGGCTTACTTAGTATGATGGAGTGTGACTGTAGGTCCAGTTCCTTGAGCAGGTGAGGGCACCTGGAGCTGAAGAAGTTGATGACTTAGATCCATGTTCCAGAAACACCCAGCATGTCTGCTTCCTTTTACTTTTAGAGCCACTTTCACATAAAGATAGGAAAAGTATGAGGCTAAATGAACCTCTGGTTTATAAGGTTAGTTTGTAAGTAATAATGAAGGGACATGAGGGTGATATGAACAATGATATGAGAACAATAGGTATAAGCCAGGGCTGTTCTGGGCAAAATGGTTGTCACCCCGGTAGTAACTAACATGCTTTCATCATTTTTTCATTGCCGGTCATTATGCTTAGCACCTGTGGGCATTAACTCACTTAAGCCACCCAACCAACCAGTGAAGTGTAGATACTATTTTCTTATCCTTATGATGGTTAATTTGTGTCCACTTGGCCAGGTAGTGGTGCCCAGTTGTTTGGTCAAACAGAAGTCCAGACGTTGCCATGAAGATATTTTTAGATGAGATTAACCATTTAAATCAGTGAGCTTGAGTTGAGATTAACATTTAGGTAAGTAGACTTTGAGTAAAGCAAATTACCCACCATAATATGGGTGAGCCTCGTTCAGTCAGTTGAAAGCTTTTAGAGAAGAGATGGAGTTTTCCTAAGGAAGAAGGAATTTTCAAGATTGTAACATAGAAACCCTGCCTGAGTTTCCAGCCTGCTTAATTTGGACTCACCAGCTCCAATAGTTACATGAGACAGTTTCTTAAAATCTCAATCAATTTCTCTCTCTGTCTTTCTCTACATATGTTTATATATATATGTTCTCTACATGTTTATATATGTTTATATAATGTTTCTCATATATATGAGAGATATGTATGTTTCTCATATATATATATGAGACAGAGAGAGAGAGAGAGATTGTATGAGCCAGGTTCCTCTGGAGATTCATGTAGTGCCTTTATGTTTCTCATATGTGTACTATTGATTCTGTTCTTCTGGAGAAACCTGGCGCATACAATCTCCATTTTACAGATAAAAGCACATAGAGGTCAGTTAACTCAGCTAAAGTCACACAGCTTATAACTGGCAAACGTGAGATTTGAAACTAGATTTTTGGACTCCAGGGCTCAAATGTCTTACTGTTAAGTTTTATTGCCTCTTAAAAAACAACATCGAGAGAAAGCTTTTATGATTTTTCATTCAGCTGGCCCTGTCTCTTCTGAGAGTCTCCATTGTTAACTAGTTGGCTGTTTTCTTTAACTTAGGACCCTGAAGCAAAGCATTTGTGATTATTTTGTATCACTATTACAGGGGACCACAGGCATTTCTGGTCAAGATTCTGCATTCTTTAATTGCCCTTATAGAAAGTTTATTCAGAGCATGTGAAGGAATATTTCTGTGCAGTTTTAGAATTTCTAATAGGTGTTTTAGGGGAAGACCTACTCCCAGACTACTAGTATATTATCATTGTCATCATGAGTTAGTACTAATTCAGATGTGGTACTCTAGGCTAGCATTTCCCAAACCTGCTTGAATGGGCTGTTGCATGAACAACATTGCAACTTTCATTTTCATGTTACACTGGAATATGGAATTTTTGTATAACGTTAGTATTTTGAGGCACTATGTAATATATGTATTTGTTATCTATTGCTGCATGGCTCAAAACCACAATCATTCTTATGCCTCTCAGTTTCTGTTGTCTGAAATTCAGATAGGACACAATGGGAATGGATGATCTCTGTTCCATCTTGTGTGGGGCTTCAGCTAGAGGTCTCAAGGACCAGGGCCTGCAATCACCTGAAGGCTTTTTCACTCGGAAGTCTAGAAATTGATGTTGATTGTCAGGGTGGACCACCTGGGGCTGCTGCTGGGATAACCTACATATGGTCTCTTCATGTGGTCTGGGATTCCTCACAACATGATGACTTGATTCCAATGGCAAGCACCCTGAGGTGGCAGGTGGTCACTGCTGCACTGCCGTTCATGACCCAGCCTTGGATATCATGCAGCAGCACTTAGCCCGAAGTTGTAAAGACCCCACCAAGTTCATGTGAAGGGAATGTAGACCCCACCACTCAGTAGAGGAGTGTCTGTAACTTTTTAAGAAGAGCATGTGGAACAGGGTATATATTAGTGTGGCCATGATTGGAAAATACAATGTCAGTATCCTCTTACCATAAGAATTCACATCATATGCTTCCTACATGTAAAATACACTCACTTCTTCCCCCAAGATCTATAAATCTCATCCTCATTGGGATGTGAGATCAAAGTCTAGGATCTCAGCCCTTAAATCAGGTTCAAGTATGGAAGAGATATTTTCACTGTGGATTTGCACAGCTTTTCAAATATAGGTTTTAGTCTGAAGACCTGTGAACTAAAGAGACAAGTTATCTCCCTCCCACCCCTCCAACATGCAATGGTAGGACAGGCAGAGGAGAACTTTCATGTAGAGCCTCCTGTTCAGGAAGGGTGGAAACAGAAAGCATGCAGGAGTCACTGGTTCATAGAAACTCTGAAAAACCACCTGGAATGTGCTGTAATTACTTGACAAGGTCTCAGTCCTACTGCCTAGGAATGATTCTCCATAATTACTGACTTCTGAGTCACTCCTCCTCTTCCCTAAGAAGTGGCCAGTTTCATTGGGTAGCTTTCCCAGTCTGATTTCTGCCTGTAGTACTTTAGCCTCTTTGTAGTCCAAAGGTCTCTTTTCATTATAAGTGTCTCTGTCCATTTTGGTCTGAACTGGCAGTGTTTCTAATGGCAGTCAGACTAATTCTCTTAAAATTCCTGTTGATCTCTTGTGAATCTTACTGAGGTTCATTTTGTTAGACAAAATTCACATTCATCAATCTCTTTGAAATAAGCCCTGGAGATTCTGCTGAGGGATTACCCTGTTAAGGTTTTTATAGACAGTACTGTTAATAGACAGGATCTATAAGGTATGCCCGTAAGATTCTTAGCCTTTTATCTGGGAGGAATTCATGATCTATCATAGATGAGTATTAAACTAGAAAAAATGTCCATTCCAAAATTACTTTTTTTCGAACAAGAATGAGAATATGGCTTTAATTGTGTTCAAAATTGTTGCATTTCATGAGCTTGCATTTGCTAAGATCGATTAATGTATGATATCTTTGAGAAGTTCATGAAAACCTGAAAAATGTCCAGGTCAACTTATGCTTTATATAAGTTAGGTTGTGTGTTCAGTCAATTTTTGTGAAGCAGGGCAACCATAAATTTTCACATAATTTATGTGAAAAGCATCTCACCCTCTCATGACCACAGAGGTCCTACAGGATTTTCTTGTGATCAAAGATTTTACGTTGTCAAAATTTTTCAGTACACTGAAACCTAAATATCCTATAGGACAAATGAAACAGGCTGATTAGAAATGTTTTTCTGTTGCTGTTGATTCTCCTTTTCACAGTTATAGACAAAATTCCCTGTTATCCTAAGTTTGACAGTGTCTTTTTATTTTTCCCTTTCTTATTTCAATGGAGGAAATTTAGAAATAAGACTTCCTTATCTTTCCAGAGTCTCTGTGGTGGTCCTCCATGTCCATACATACAACGCAGTTTTGCAGATGGGATTCCCTGGGAAGCCAACTCCAAGGTGCAGATTAGCATACAGGATGACTCTTAAGGGTTGCTCTTGGGGTCAGTGTCTAGTGGAGAGAAAGGAAGGAAGCAGCCTTACTTCTCCCTCTGCCCAGTCCTGTGATACAGGCTCAGCAAAGGCCTCTGCTGACCCTGTTTGAAACAGCTGAAGCTTGGCTGTTCTTTCAGAGTTGTCCTGAGTCAGGGCAAGGAGGTTGAGTCTTTAGACCCCAGTGTTAATCAGTCATTAGATGTGGATTACCTCGGGCAAAAACACTCTCTTCATTCAAGGCAATTCTAGAGGATGACAGCTGATGGTCAGTAGTGTTTGCTGCAGCTGGGACCATAAGCTTTTTAGTCTTAAAGCAGAGGAGGGATGTACATCAGAGTGTCCACTCACACGCCTGAAATAGAATGAGGTGGAAGGAGGCAAGACAAATTATTTGTATGTGATGGTGCTAGATCCCCCATTACATACAGCGGTGGTGTTTTTGGTTGATTTGTTTTTGTTTGTAAATAAAGGAAAATGTTTATATTACTGTACAGTGAATAAAACAAGGAATTCTTTTCCAGAAGAATCATAGGTAACTTCAAACTCTTTTGACCGTTTTCCTGTATTTGCTATAATGAGTAAGAACTGTTTTTCTCTAGGATGTTAGGGTGTTGCTGTGGCAACCGGTGTCCTTTGCTGTGCTTGTTATTGCCTCATCCTCCGTCTGGGCCTGGTGGGCCTCTCCCGTGCTTCTGTAGCTGGGAATTATGCACAGCATGGTTGTTATCCTTACAGGATTGTTATTGGTTTATATTCCTGGGTTCCCCAATGAATTGGAGGGCTAGGCCATGTTTTATTAATTTCACCTGATTTGCCTAGGGAAGTGCACAGCCCTGGAGGGCACTCACTAAATGCTTAGTGAACTGACTCTTGCCTGCTTTCCTGTCCTAAGGCACTGTTTTGCCTACCTGCTTGTCTTCGGAGCTCTGCTCAGCTATTCTGAGTAGTTACTGCCTGCTACTAATTCTGATACCTAATCAGGCCAGGGTTTCTGATGTCTCGTCCTCTTCAGTGTTCTTGCCCACTTTCTAATTCTACTGTATTTTATCTTATCTCTGAGACTTCTTGGATGAACTACCCTTTATTTGATCTCTCTCCCTATTTCAGACCATCACTGTGTTTTGAAGGATATAGCAAATATATTCAAGGATGTAGTTTAAACTAGGAATCTTTGGAAGGCCCCTTAGAATTTTATCTGTAGTTAATTATCTAGTAGTTGCCTCTTCACTGACAAAGAGCAGAGTGTAGTGTTGGATTTAGAGGGGTATTCTAGTCTAGCTGCTTGGTTGTAGTTTCTGAAATACAAATCTGGCTTTTTTTTTTTTTTTTTTGACAGAATGTCACTTTGACACCCAGCCTAGAGTGCCATGGTGCAGTCACTACACACTGCAGCCTCAGCCACCCAAGCTCAATCGATTCTCCCACCTCAGCCTCCTTCGTAGCCGTGAATACAGGCATGTGCCACCACACCTGGCTAATTTTTGTATTATTGGTAGAGACAGGTTTTAACCATGTTGCCCAGGCTGGTCTCAAACTCCTGGGCTTAAGCCATCCACCCGCCTCAGCCTCCTAAAGTATTGGGATTACAGGTGTGAGCCCCCATGCCTGTCCACAAATCTAGCTTAATCATAAATGGGGATTTATTGGCTTTTATAGTTGGGAGTGGAGGAACAGAGTTTGGTTTCAGGCATAGCTGGATCCAGCAGCTCAATAACAACCAGACTCTGTCTCCCTTTCCAGAACTCATCTTACTTCTCACTGTGCTGTGGCTTCATTCTGAGGCAGAGTTTCTCCTATAGCATGAGAGATGACAACCTCAAGCTTATCCCCCTACAACTAAAGATTAAAAAGGAGGGACCTTCTCACTCTCTCTCAGCGTCTATATTACACATCTTATAGAGAGGGTCACCCACCCAAACCCAAATGATGTATTCACTGTTACCAGGGGTGGAGAATTCTCCTTTGCCAGCTGGTGGCATCTGCTTGTCTTGATTGATGAGCTGACCCAGGTGCTATGCCATCAGAGAGGCCCCCTCAAGGGAGTGGACGCTAAGCACACAGCAGGTATTTTCTGTCATAGAAGAGGAAGAATGAGTACTACTGTGTAGAGCTGTTTCAGGGGAGAAATGGGCAAAGCAAAACTAGAGGAAACCTTCGTATCAAACTTAATGAGTCTGAATTTGCACCCAAATGTATTTACATTTCAAAATATGTGGACAGAGACCTGCCCATAGTCACATTGCATTTACCTCCTTTTATCTGGGTAGTCTCCCCCTTCACTGTCCTCCCCACCAGACTGTATATCCTTGCTGCCTGTGGGAGGTATTGCCTAATAGTCTGCTGGACTGAACTTATAATGTTAAGGCTTTTATTTGCATACTTACTTAAATAAGTTGAACATTTTGGAGTTGAGATTGGCCAGGCAGCTGTAAGAGATTTTGTCTTTCTGTAGTCAGATGAAACAGTATGAAAATTGCTTGCTCAGCCATGCTGGTTGTCATGTTGCTAATAAAACTTATGCAAGAATAGAACCACCTCAATATTTCACATGGAAAAAAATGTGGTTTGCTGTCATTTATTGTCTTCGTTTTCATTAAGTTCTGAATTACAAGGAATTGCTTAAAAATAAATTTTGTGGCCAAGGCTGGTGGCTCAAGCCTGTAATCTCAACTTTGGGAGGCTGAGGCAGGAGGACCACTTGAGCCCAGGAGTTTGAGACCAGACTGTGCAACATGGCGAAACCCTGCCTCTACTTAAAAAAAAAAAAAAATTAGCCAGGAGTTCCTGTAGTCCCAACTACTCAGGAAGCTGGGACAGGAGGATTGCTTGAGTCCAAGAATTTGAGGCTGTGGTAAGCTAGTATCGCACCACTGTACTCCAGCCTGTGTGACAGATTGAAATACTGCCTCGAAAGACAAAAATTTTAAAAATAAAATAAAATTTGCTTTGGGAAATTTCTACTTTACACAGTGAGAGTAAGCCATTGTTTCTAAAATGAAGTATTTATTTTCATTTAAAATGTTGATAATGTATAAAGTTGGACATTAACTTTGGAAAGTTAAATAGCTTTCCCTGAAAATGTGGTAAATTTTCATATACACAACATACCAGATATCTCTGAGCTCTGATTCTGATTTAGGGATTTGAAAGTTCTTGATTCTTTTCCTCTCCCCTGCCACAGGGGAACGCATAGCAAATTTGGCTTGATCTGAGATGGCATCTGCCTCATTAATTTTTTTTTTTGGTGCACCCAGAATGATTTTGGCTTTCCCCCTCACCTATCAAATGGATTTTCATGCAGTGGCCAGACTGTGATGTTTTGCTCATTTCACTTTGGGTTAAATTCCTATGTCTATGACTGCAGGTAAAATGTCTCAAGTTTCAGTGGGGATTCAGAATGTTTCAGGTTATCAAGAAAGTGTTTTTCTCCTGGAGAAGGCTGGTGTGTGGCTTAATGACTTCTCCACATGGCTCCTTCCTATACCCTGTGCTCATTCCCTGCCCTGGCAATCTTTAGCAAAGAGAACGAATCCTAGATGAGTCTCTTTTAGGGTTGTAGAGATAAAGCATAGCTGGAAAATTCAGATGAAAGTGGGTCTCTAAAAAATAGATGTTAACTCTAGCTCCAGTACTTAAGTTGGGAATGAGGAGTAAATGTCTTTTTCTGGGGATGCCAGTACTAACAGTGAGGCACTTTTTAAACATGTGTCTTTCGGTTTAAATGAAATGATTGGAATTGGGTTGTCTGTTAATGTTTCTTTGCAGCTATGATATATATACTTTTTGGAAATACTTTAAAGTAATGAGGAGCTGTTGAAAACTATGAAGAAATAACTTAAAAGAATGGACCAGTTGTGCTGCAGAAATTAGCAGTGAGATGTGTCTTTACTTAGCAAAGGTTGAGAGCAACATATGAGAGGGAGAGGCAGTCACCAGAAGTGAGCAGCTCCGGAGAAGCCACCAGTATAAGACATATAACTATCTTCCAAACAGCATGGTATGTAAGATGCTACTTACGTTGACATTTATTTTAGTCTAGTCATCATAATAGTTTGCTAGCATGTATTTGTAACATTCTAACTTTCCTAAACACATTCATGTGTTTTATTTATTTCCTCAAAGCCACCTATGACATTGGTAGTTAAATTATCCCTGTTTTACAATCATTGAAATGGATGCACAGGTTCAGTAACTTGTCCAGAGTCTAACAGCCAAGATTTGAACTTAGGTGATCTTCACATGTGGGTGATTCATGTACCAATATGTCAGTCTTGAATAAGAACTTATATTGTATATGCATGTTTACAACAATTTTGTCCCAAGGTATATTTGAAGATGTATGTTATTTGGGAGAAAATGAAATAGTGCCTTAAGATTCTGGGCTTTGTTCTTGAGCTTTTAAGTAACAGTCTAGTAATTCTGTTTTCAGTAATGGTCAATTTGCTTGTTTCAGACCATTCTCCATTTAGAACAAATAGAAAATCTGGAAGTGGGGAGGGATATCAAATTGAAAGGATTGAGATCTACAAGATAGCAAGAATTTGTGGGGCTAATATTCCAGGGAGAAGGTAACCCAGAAAAGGAGCAACTTTTCCCATTCAGGCATTTGCTGAATTAAAAGTCTCATCTGGGAAGCTGAAAAACTGAGCGGAGTTTTTGGAAAACTCAAAGAGCTGCGAAATTCATATTTTGCTAAGGAGGAGGAGCTCTGGAAAATAGCTCAAACTTTTATTGGGACCTCAAAGGGTTTCAATGTAGGAATAAGAGTGAATCTGAGAAGCGATTTCTCACAGTGACTGAAGCCCAGCTTCTGATCATGCAAGCGCTGGAAAGAAGTAATCTGTTCCTAGCCTGTGCCTCTGCTAGCTGCAAAAGTGAATCCACTCTGGATGAAAGTAACATTAACTGTAGCCTCAGATTTTCTCTACAACTTTTTATTTGCAGCTTTATTCGATTAAAAATAACCAGGTACCCCAAAACATAGCACTTAACTGAAAATCAGTAGCACAAAAAGTATACAAATAGGAACTCTTAGGAGATCCAGATACTGAAGTTATTTAACATAACATTGGTTGAAGGAGTTTGATATAACAATGATTAAAATATTTAGAGAATTGAATGACAAATAGAATAATTTCACAGAGAACTCTGTTAAAAAGTGAAAAGAGATTCTAGAATGAAAATCTATGTTAAAAATCTAGTGAGTTGGTTTAAGAGAAGATTTTACACAGCCGAGAGATAATAAATTAACCAAAATTTCTACAGAAAAAAATATTTAACTGGAAATGCAGAGAAGAACGAAAGAATGGAAAACACAGGAAAGAATGTACAAGCTGTATGACATGGCAGGTCTAGCATACATAATTGGAGTATCTTCAGGAAAGTCAAAAGGCAGAGGAATTGAAGCAATATTTTAGTAGATAGTCACTGAAGGTTTTCCGAAACTGACAACGTCAAGCCACAGATGTAAAGAAGAGTTATGGATCCAAATGTGATAAACACAAAGAAAACTTACGTATACTGTCATCAAACTGCTGGGAACCAAAGACAAGAGAAAATCTTAAAAGCAGCCAGAGAACGAAGACATTGCACCTTCAAAGGAGCAATATAAGACTGAAAGCAGCCTCTCAGCAGAAATAATGGAAGCTACAAGTCAGTGGATTGACATCTGCAAGGTACAGAAAGGAAATATCCACCAACCCAGAATTCTACTTCTAATGAAGGAGAAATAAAATTATTTTTATACCAACAACAACAAAAAAAAACAAAAAAAACTCTGAGGAAATTAATTACCAGCAGAATTGCACCAAAGGAAATGCTAAGAGGAGTTCTTTTGGCAAAAGAAAATGATCTTAGATAAAGCATGATGGTGCAGGAAATGAGGAGTGGTGGCGAGGAATATTACTGGAGGTAAATCTGAATAAAAATTTACTATAAAAATTCAAAGTAATAATGGTTTTTTGGGTCTCACACAGAGATTTAAAATGCGTGACAGCAATAGCATGTTAACTCAAGAAAAAGAGAATGGGGTTAGGGTTTTAAGTTTCTTGAGATTTTCAGGATATGGCATATGTACAAACTGATTGAACTTCAGTAATTTAGGGAGCCATATTGTAATCTCTACAGCAGTCACAAAAAGAATAGAGAAGGGATATGTAAAGAATAAGCTACTGGCATGGAAATTATAATAATAAAAACATCAATCTAGAAGAGGGCAGTAAAGGAGAGATAAAGAACACAGCTCAATAGAGAGCTCAAACCCAAATATATGAATTATAGTAAATATGCATAAAATTATTTCAAAGGCAAAGATTGTTAGATCAGATAAAAAAGATAGGAAAATGTCTGTTTGCTACTTGCAAGAGACATATCTTAAATATGAAGATGTAGAAAGGATGCAGTAAAAGGTTATATCAGCTGGGCATGGTAGTTCATACCTGTAATTCCAGTGCTTTAGGAGGCTAAGGTGGGAGGATCCCTTGAAGCCAGGAGTTCATGACCATCCTGGGAAACAAAGCTAGATCCTGTCTCTGCAAAAAAAATTTTTTAAAAAAGAAACAACTTTGGGAGGCCAAGATGGGCAGATCGTGAGGTCAGGAGATCGAGACCATCCTGGCTGACACAGTGAAACCCCATCTCTACTAAAAATACAAAATACTTAGCTGGGCATGGTGGCAGGCGCCTGTAGTTCTAGCTACTTGGGAGGCTGAGGCAGGAGAATGTGAACCGGGGAGATGGAGCTTGCAGTGAGCCGAGATCGTGCCACTGCACTCCAGCCTGGGTGACAGAGCGAGACTCTGTCTCAAAAAAACAAAAAAACAAAAAGAAAGAAACAACTGTGGATGGTGGCATGCACTTGTATTTTCAGCTACTCAGAATGCGGAGGTGGGAGGATTGCTTGAGCCCATAAGCCTGCGAGTTCGAGGCTGCACTGAACTATGATCACCACTGCACTCCAGCCAGAGTGAGACCCTGTCAACCAATCAATCAAAAAATAAAAAATAAATAATGCATAGATAGTTACATAGCCTAAACAAAAGAAAAGCTGACATAGCTGAACTAAACTGTTAAAAAGTTGACTTTAGGCAAGAAACTTAATATCCATAAATAGGAAACTTTACACTGATAAGAGGTTCAACATAAACGGAAAATACCACCCTTTTAAAAATTTTCTACCTTACAGCATAATCTCAAATATGTAAAAGACAGCGTGTTGCCTAATATTTTAGTGGTTTGACTTGAAAGAACGGAATGTTCTAAAGTCAGAAAGAACAGATGACGTTCTGTATGGACATTGGAAAAATATTGATACTGATTCCTTCTTTTTGCAGATTTCAAATTCAGACCATGTCATTTCTTTCCACAGTCCCTTTGGTGTTTTCTGTTATCCTTATGTGAGTCACTTAGTTGAGAAGGTGTAAATGTAGGGCTCAGCTTGAAGTAGGAGAGAAGAGACTTGGTCTCCCTTTTGCAGGTGGAGTGGAAGTTGGTGCTAGGTGTCCTCCCTTGGGAGCTTCAGGTAAAGTCTGGAATGGGTAGTAAGGCTGTTTGTTTCTCTGCTGTTAGCAGAAGTCTTACCCCAGAGTACACTGGCTTCAGAAGTACCTGGAAAAATGAAAGCATGCCAGGAAGAGTAAGAATCCCACCTTGCCTTATTCTTTGGTATTTCACTCATGCATCAAAAATGTGAGGATCAGGAAAATTGCACTGGATTTCTGAATCTTCTCTTCTTCTCAAACAGTTATTTGTTGACTATTAAGAGCATCTCCATTGATTAGAAGTGGTGGAGACATACTTGTGCCTTTGGAAGGGGGAAATAGAATGTGAACACAACCTATTCTTGAAAGAGCTTAAAATAATATTCTATACCAAGCTGATGCTCTTTGGTACTGCTGTTGTCCACCAAGATAAACAGCTTCAATCAGGGAGCAGTTTTTTCTAATCAGGTTTACAGCTTTGAACGTCAATGAAAACTGATTTTCTAAATTGTTAGTCAGTGGAATTATATTTTCAGTCTGGTTGTCTTTTCATTCAAAGAAGCTGAGCTAATGAGAGCAGGTGTTGGAGAGAAAATGAGTCATAAAATTCTCTGTATCTGTTGGACCTAGACTGCTGAATTGAGAGTTGCAGAATTGGCCATTTGTTAGAATGCATTTCAGGATTTCCCCCTTAAGTTTCACAAAACAGAAAATTTAAACAGCAATATTAGTTTTTATGTACCATAAGAGAATGAAGGAAAATAATTCCTTTAGCTAAAGGAAATGATGGACATAGTTGCTTTTGAAGCAGTGGTTGTCTACCATTTTCCAGTGATTGTCTTTCTTTTACCATGTTACCTCTGATTCTTATTGCTGAAATGTAGAAGAAATAAGAGCCTACAAGGGAAAGAGTTCTCTGAACTTGGAATTCTGATCTGATACTTCTTCTTACCTCTCTTAGCTAAAGCAGAAATAATGAGGATCTAGTATATTACCCTTTTACACTTCTGCAAAGCTTCTTAACTTATGTAAGAATCAAGTCAATTTTCTATGTAAAATCTTGACAGGGATTGTCAAAAAAATTTAGTGTGGAATGAAATGGAGCCTAATTTCATTTTACTTGAAACTCTATTACAGATGGAAAGTTTGTAATATAAGGTACTGGCGGGTACTTGAAAATGCAGGTAGCAGAACAGAAATTCTTTGGCTTGCTCCCTAACCTTAAAATACTATTTAAAGATGCATCTCGTATCTGAAAGTGGACACACAAGATTGTTAGCAGTTGATCACCTCTGAGGCATGAAATTAAAGGGTTGAGAGAGTGGAAGACTTAATTTTTACTTTTTTTTTTTTTTTTTTTTTTTACAAATGACATATATTTTTAAAAATGGATTTTTAATGACCTAGAAGTTTTCTGTGTAAATGCATTGTTATATAAAGGGTATGGAAGAGAAGCTTCATTGCTTATTGCTTCATCCAGTCAACCTAGACTTTTGATCTTTGACAGGTTTGTTTCCAAGCAAATAATTATAAATAAGTAATCATTTTACTGCATATCCTTGAAGGTTAGGTAGCATCTCCTACCCTCAGGAATGACAATGCCAAGCAACTGCCCCAGGCAGATAAACATTTTATATTTAAAAGTTTCCAGGGGGAGAATTTACCGCTCTATTTACTATGAGGATATTCTTGAATATATCTATTTTGAGTGACTCATGCTATAATGTAAGTGTTTTCTTCTCCTTCTCCCCTGGTGGAGGAGAACAGCTGCTTGCTAACCTTCTGTGTACCTACACTCTTACATTATTATTATTAGAATGCTGTGCAGCGGGGTATCCACTTAAAGTTGGGTGTGACTGAGCAGTATTCCAGACATTATGTGACATACTGGCATATAGTGATTAAGGAGACGTGGTCTCACATAAAGACACCAGCATGGGCCTGTGGCTCACAGGGCCTCGCGGCTTGGGAAATGCCTCATTCCCATCTCCACTTAGCACTCCTCTATCTGATGGGATTGTTCCCCACCACAAAGCTGCTTTTGGCTGCTTTTCTTTGTAACTTGCATGGAACATGCCACCTACACAAAGAAGGAAGAAGAAAGAAGGCTATGGTACCATCCTATTTGCAAAGACTCAGAAACTGACCTTCCTTTGAATTCCATTTCCACCCTCTACTAAATCTTAATTCTTCATTTGTTAAATGGAACTAATAGCACTGAACTCACCTTGCAGTTTGCGAGAACTAAGTAAGCTTTTTGTCAGTACAAGGAGTGTGGATCAGCTTCTTGGTAACTAAGCTCCCAAAAGACTTAGATGAAATTAATTTCCAGTTTATTATTTGGCAATGGAAAAATAGAACCCTCCATCTGAGAAGACACTGTTTCCTCTGGCTAGCACATGAACTACATGGAGAGACATTTGTGTATCTTTATGAACACAGATTCAGAGTAAGGAGAATTAATGGCATAATTCAAATGTTTGACATCGTCAGGAATGTGGCTGAAAATAGTATACCACAGCAAGTAGGTCATGGTAGAAAAAGCAGAAGGTGCCTGGGAATCAAACAGTCATCTGGGATAAGTTGCTTTTTCTCAGCTTCTGGAAAATGGGTATGATAACACTTGCTCATCAGCTTGGTTTAATTATGGGATAATTCAATGTGAAAAAGGCCCAACAAGGACTAGGCTTCTTCATCCTCCTCCTGTAAAGCACTGAGCCATATCTGATTTGTAATTAGTGAAGTTAATGATCCAGTATTCTAGATTCCCTTCTATTTTCCATGGGAATGGAAGAGGCTTCTGAAGCCTGTTTTGTTCTTATCTTTGCTTGTTTATATCATGCTGTCCTTGAAAACCATAGTTACCTGTCTTGATTGCAAAGATTTATAAACAAGGCATAGTCACACTTTATACATACATATTCATAGACATGGAATGCAACTACAATAGCAGTTTGAACAGAGGAAATTAAAAAATGTTTTGAGTAATGCCCATGTCTGCATAAATTTTACCTAGTCACTCGTCTCTATTTTTGTTTATTGATACCCACATTAGACCAGTTGAAAAGGACAGCAGGCTGGGTGCCATGGCTCATGCCTGTAATCCCAGCACGTTAGAGGGCTGAGACAGGAGGATTGCTTGAGCCTAAGAGTTCAAGACCAATGTTGGCAACATAGTGAGACCCTGTCTTTGCAGAAAACAAACAAACAAACAAAAAAAAAAACTAGCTGGATGTGGTGGCACATGTCTATGGTCCCACCTACTCCGGAGGCTGAGGCAAAAGGATCGCTTGAGCCCAGGAGGTCTAGGCTGCAGTGAGCCATGATGATGCCACTGCACTCCAGCCTGGGCAACAGAGCAAGACCCTGTCTCAAAAAAAAAAAAAAAGTCATCAAGAGTGTGCCTGCTTTGAATGACACTACTGTCATCTCCATATCTAAGCTGTAGACAGATGGTATATATGCAGACAATAAGAGGCAGTATCAGTATTCCCTGTGCTGATGCAGAGGCAGTACTCATCTCAAAAACATCTGACTTATAAATGATTCACAGATAGGAGCAAAAAGGAGCATTATCTCCTGGCTGATGTCTCTTGCTCTTGCTCCTGAAACTAGTTTTCAGAGAACCTGTGGCTTCAGAATGCTTTCCTACTCCCTCTCCTTGTATTTCCCTATCATCACTCAATCTCACATGCCATTTCTTCTGGGAAACACTTCTTGAATCCTGCAGAATGAGTTTCTGGCTTTTCTCTGCTGTGGGAAATCAGTAGATGGTCTCTGAGCTGAGAAGTGGTGCAGAGGGCCACATGACAGGCAGGTTGACAGATGGTCACACTCAGTAGGTAGGCTGAGCTCAGTTTGAAGGGTCCTGTGTGGCGTGCTGAGGACGTTGAGCTTTATCTGATAAGCAACTGGGAAACTAGATTGTTAAACCTTGAAATAGAGTAACAGATTAAAATTTTAAAACTTGTTTTAAAATACATAGCCTGAAGGCTGATTACCCTGCAATCTAATAAAGTGCTAACAGGTAACCTTTCGATACAACTGGGATGCTGGCTTCAGGGATTCTGCATGAAAGAAATCTTCATGCAAAGGCTGAAAATTATAGAAGAAATATTATTGCAACAAATGCATGATGATTTGCTGAAAGACCTATGAGAATACACCTGTGTTTACATTTCACTTTGAGATTTCTGTGGCTCATGGGCCTGTGACAGGACAGTTCTGTCTTCTTCTCCATTTGCCCTTCCTGCAAATGGAGCATGGTGCAGGTATCCTCACTCCTCAGGGCCATTCATCCATCCTGCATCCAGGGACTCAGTTTCTTTCAGCCATTACCTTTCCAGTAGTAGGCGTGTTATTTGGCTTGTTTGTGGCTGTTTGTACAGCCAACTTTTTCGACATCAATGAAGGAATAGAACAAAGCCCTTGAATACAGAAATTTGAGGTGTGGGTGGAAATCAAGCTAAGATTACATCATAATGTTCGTTTCTTAGAGCTGTTGACCAAGATAAAGAAGCAAATGATGGAACCCTTAAAAAAGTAGAGCAAAGTAGAGAAAGAGCTTACTTACTTTAATAGCTTTCTTCTTAAGTGCTATTAGAAGAGAGAGAGGGCAAATCTTTCATTTGAATCTTTCTAATTTCTTGGGTTATAAGGCTCTTGCTTGGCCCTAAGTATTTCCAGCAATTAAATCAAAGCCCATTAAGCTTAGGTTCATCATAGATCTTATTAAGGATTTAAATCTTTATGCAGATTTTATTTTTCTTATTGAATAGGATAAATAAAGGTGATGTACAAGGAAGGTCACATTTTGAAAGAGTACAAGATTACTTCACCAGTGCTCCCTTGAAATGTGGCACTGAGAAACTGCAAGGTTATGTTTTTGTTTATTAAAAAGTAAGTTCTGGGCTGGGTAAGGTGGCTCATGCCTGTAATTCCAGCACTTTGGGAGGCCGAGGTGGGAGGATCACTTGAGGCTGGGAGTTCAAGACCAGCCTGGGCAACATGGCAAGACTCCGTCTCTTATTAAAAAAAAATTAAATAAGCCAGGCATCATGGCTTGCCTTCAGTCCTAGCTATTCTGGAGGCTGAGGTGGGAAGATTGATCGCTTGCGCCCAGGACTTGACATTACAATGAGCTGTGATTGTGCCACTGCACTCTACCCTGGACGAGTGAGACCCTGTCTTTTAGAAAACAAAAATAAGTAAGTTTGGAGGGAAAATTCTAGTTTTATTGTTGTGATGAGAATTACCAATATAATTTAATATATTTTAATACAAGTGTTAATATGTGTAAAATACTTAACACAGTGCCTGGAAATGTTTTGGAGAGAAGTCTTTAAATAAGAGCTAGAGCTATTATAATGGAGACTCACACTATCCTTGTAGGCTATATCCTTATTCCATCTACTAAATAAAGAATGTGCCTTTATTTACGGAGCACCTATTAAGTGCCAGTTAGTATGTTGATACCAAGGATATCTATAAACAAGTCCTCGCAGAGCTGACATCCCAGTGGACGATTGGCCAGTCTTCAATAAAGAGAACAATTCATGATTTGATTTACTTGTTACTGTAATTATATGAGTGTCTAAAAAATAGTGCATCCTTGAATTTTAGAATGGAGTTCCTGAGGCAGTCAGTGCATTCTGGGGTTTTGCTCCAAAGTGCAGGAAATATGAAATCCAAATTTATATAAATGATATTTGAGCAGCTTCACTTATAACCTAATTTCTACTGATATTCCTGGTTTTGTGTAAATGTCTGCAAAATGAGTTCCATCTAAAGCTGACGCCAACTGTTTAATATGTGTGTTAGATATACATCTATGTATAGATATATATGATACATATGTATTATGTATATTAATGTATATGTTGTGCTGGACCCAGTTTATTCATCTCCCAGGATCTTCTTGGCCATCCTTTTCTCCTGTGCTTCCCTGATCCCCCTCTAGGGAAATTCCCTGATGCCCACTGCATTCTTTAGACACAGAGGTCAGATTTCTACCCCGATCCTTGCTGGTGGCAGCCAGGTAGTCAGGGCAGCTCTGCTGGGCCAGCCAGGCCCATTATTACTCCCGTCTCCCAACTCTGATGTCACTTGTGGTCAAGAACCGGCATAACTGCCTGGCACCTGGGGCTTCCATGAGCCTTCTGAGCTTCACTGCTCCTATTCTGACCCCCAGGCACCTCTGGCCCAAGTATGCACACTGGAGTTCCCATAACCCTGGCCTGCATAGCAGATGCCACTCTTATGGGGGAACTCAGGCTTTCAGGATGGCTGCCAGAGGGACAGGGGACCAGTCAGAAATGGGGGTTGAGGAGTCGGTACCCTGTGGTGCAAACACTGATAGTTGAAGACCAGAGCTAGTAGAAATTCTGCTCCCGTGGTGGACTGTGTGCAGATTCAGGGGCTTTTACAGCTACTCTGATCTGCTGTGCCTATGAAAACCTTGGCCAGGTCAGTAACCAACCTGCTCCATATACCTCCCTCCCCTGCCTCAAAGCCCTGTCGCACTCACTCCTGCCTCCCTCACAACCATTTACTTGGAAGCCAGGAAGTGTTTTCCCAGGCTCCATTTTCCAGAGAACCCAGGCAAAAGTACAAGTGGAGGGCTAGTAGATTGGAGGTTTATATTTGAGAAAATTTATGAAGAATTTTCTGATCCTTTTTGAATTGTATTTCTGCTAGTTTTATTTTTTTTAATTTTTAATTTTTTTTTTTTTTTTGAGACAGAGTCTCGCTCTGTCTCCCAGGCTGGAGTGCAGTGGTGCAGTCTCGGCTCACTGCAGGCGATTCTCCTGCCTCAGCCTCCCAAGTAGTTGGGATTACAGGTGTGTGCCACCAAGCCCAGCTAATTTTTGTATTTTTAGTAGAGACGGGGTTTCACCATGTTGGCTAGGCTGGCCTTGAACTTCTGACCTCAAGTGGTCTGTGTGCCTTGGCCTCCCAAAGAGCTAGGATTACAGGTATGAGCCACTGTGCCCATTCTGCCAGTTTTTTAAGTTTTTCTTCTTTTAGTTACAAGTGATCTGCGTGCTTTGGCCTCCCAAAGAGCTGGGATTACAGGTATGAGCCACTGTGCCCATTCTGCCAGTTTTTTAAGTTTTTCTTCTTTTAGTTGGGGAGAGATAAAATGGATTCAGAAAAACAGATGGATCTATGTGCTCAGTGACGGAAGAATGCGGGGGGCGGGGGTCTGTTATGTTCAGTCTCAGATCCCAGGCAAAGCGCCTGCTGGTATATGCAACTTGGGAAACCCACCTGCTGAAGTCACAGAACTAATTAGCCTTTCCAAGCTCAGGAATCATCTGGCCTCTTTCACTACATTTTCCTCTCGTTCATCTTGTTCCTCTGGATTATTTGCATTTAACAGAAATGCTGAATACTTCTATTTAGCAGAAACATTAAAAACAAGGTTTGTCCAGTATGCAGGGAAATAATCTTAGATGTATGTTACAGGAGAACTTAACAGGTAAAGATCCATGATTTGCATCATATTTGCACAGGGATTGTGATGCTCTTGAGCATGGTAGAGGCCCACTCCCTACTCTGTCTCAGCTTTCCTATCTTTATAGACCATCCCTTGCTTTCTGGTTTCTGCCCCTACCATTTCAAATGAATTATGCTGTCTAGTCGTGTCAAGTACTTTCCTTCTGAATCCTTATCTCAATTACTTTCTGACACAGATAGCAAATGCATTCTTAAAAGTTCTTCCACTGAGAAAGAAGCCATTTCTGGTCTGACTTCCTACTCTGTTCCTCCTAGGTCCCTCCCTTTTTATACTGTATGTCCCTCTGTTGGATGACCCCATGATCTCCCTGAAGCCCTAGTCCATGTCCTCTTCATTTTTGCATCCTAGATCCTAGGCTCTTCGCTCTGTTTCGAGACCTTTAATAAATGAGTTCTACATGGCTGAATCTATGATGTTTCAACCTTTCTTGCCTTCCCTACAATTTTTTTTTAACCGGAGGTTTGCAGCTCTGTAAATTCCCTAAAAAAATTATGGTTTGTGCTTTTACGTTTCTGCTTATAAAGTAAACAGAATAATGATTAAAATAAACACACTCAGTATTTATAGTAATATGAAAACAAAGTGAGACTAACAATTACTCACTGAGGATTTTCATGTCTTTAATATTTGAATGCAATCTGGCTTATTGCAGCAGGACTTTGCAGGTGACAGCATAATATTTAAAAATATTTATACTTGTACCTAATCAGCATTTTCTACAACTTATTTTGGGTAAATTGAAATGAGCCTAAAAGTTCTATAAAATATATCTAAAACAAGTCTAAAAACCATCAGACTTTGAAAGCTTCTGTGAGGAGGTTTCTATTGCTTGTCTTTCTGAGGATCTGGTCCATTTTGGTGGGGTCAAGACACAACTCGGCACACAGGTCTTCCACCTTTTACTCAAAATCTTGCACATCTTTCTTGGGATAGGTAGTGGAACGAAGACTATTTGTTTTTGGGGTGTGTGTGTGTGTGTGTGTGTGTGTGTGAGAGAGAGAGAGAGAGAGAGAGAGAGAGAGAGAGAGAGAGAGAGAAACCCGCACATAAACAGGCAGCCAAAATCCTAATATAGACAAGCAGTAAACCTACTCTCTTACCCCCACCCTGCAAAGTAGACATGGATATGTAGGCTGTATATTTGATTGAATATTGGGGAAAAACCCTCTCCTTAAGATTTCTGTCTTACCTAGGTGCCTGAAATTCTGTGCTTTTTGAAAACCACTTTATAATGCACGTGGTCATAAGGGAAGAGGAATCACAGAAAGACATGAGCATTTAGAACATGAATTCTTGATTGTTTTCATGCCATGTACACCTTTGGCAGCCTGGTGGAGTCTACAGAACTCTTTTCAAAATGATATGCATAAATGCATAACGTAAAATTTATAAGATTATAGTGAAATCAGTTAAGTTCAAAATAAAGGTATCCAAATATTAAAACAAATTTGCCATATAATAGTAGGTGTCTTTATTTATCAGTGCCCTAATAATGATATCTAGCAATAAGTCTATTCACTCAGGTAATTTTAAAGTAGTGAATATAACATGTTGATGTGAAGTGAATATCTCCTCATTTTTTAGTGATGACAGAGTCACAAATACTGCTAATACAATTGTGCTTTGTCAACTACATCATATTTGAAGGAAGTGCCACATTCAAATATGAATACCACATTCAGATGTTTTCAATACTTTCAGTTAGAAGGTATTGAAAATTAAGATGTAATTTTGTTATTATTGACGTATCTGGACCCTTTGAATTTTATCTATGGACACCTCCCAGGGATTTCTCTGATTCCTTTGAAGAAAGTTTTAAGCAAGTGAATGGAGGCACAAGGAGATGGAGGGTAAGAAAAGTAAAATGGGAAGGAGGAAGGTGGAAAACGAACTTGATAACTTTGCTGTGGCTAGTTCTGCCAAGACTGTGAATGGTGCTCCTATGATGTTGAATAGGCTAAGTGCAGTTGCTCAATAAATGTAACAAACTCGCAGAATCATTTTACCTTCATTTGAATCTAAAGAGGAAATGATTCTTCTCTGATTAATACAGAATTCTGATATCCCCATCAACAGGTCTTGGTATGCAGCCTGCCTGGGCAAGTTACCTAGGGATGTCTACAACTCTGTAAGTTGCTTAGATTATCAGAAGTCACAGCAGAGTCTTTAGTCAGAAAAAATGAAATACGGACAAACTTGTAAAGGGAGATTTCTTGGGAAAATCTATGTTGCTTCCGATAGTCATACTTAGCTTTCTTCTATTAGGTTTGGGATAGAGAAAAGCTGGGAATAAGATTTGTTCTCACAGTTTCACCATCAGTTTGCTGAAAGGCTTGTCTTTTTTTTTTTTTTAAGTATAGAAATGGACTATAAACTGTGGGTTTGACTTAATTGGTCTGAGATTTGGCAATTTCATGTGGGTAGGTGAATGGTGAGGCTTTTACATTTTTTAGATTAAAAAATTTTTTTTATTATACTTTAAGTTCTGAGATACATGTGCAGAATGTGAAGGTTTGTTACATAAGTATACACGTGCCATGGTGGTTTGCTGCCCATCAAGCCATCATCTACATTAGGTATTTCTCCTAATACTATCCCTCCTGGAGCCCCTCACCCCTGACAGGCCCTGGTGTGTGATATTCCCCTCCCTGTGTCCATGTGTTCTCATCGTTCGACTCCCTCTTATGCAGGAGAACATGCAGTGTTTGGTTTTCTGTTCCTGTGTTAGTTTGCTGAGAATGATGGTTTCCAGCTTCATCCATGTCCCTGCAAAGGACATGATCTCACCTTTTTTATGGCTGCATAGTATTTCATGGTGCATATGTGCCACATTTTCTTTATCCTGTCTATCACTGATGGACATTTGGGTTGGTTCCAAGTCTTTGCTATTGTGAGTAGTGCCACAGTAAACATATGTGTGCATGTGTCTTTATGGTAGAATGATTTATAATTCTTTGGGTATATACCCAGTAATGGGATTGCTGGGTCAAATGGTATTTCTGGTTCTAGATCCTTGAGGAATCGCCACACTGTCTTCCATAATGGTTGAACTAATTTACACTCCCACCAACAGTGTAAAAGCATTTCTATTTCTCCACATCCTCTCCAGCATCTATTGTTTCCTGAGTTTTTAATGGTCACCATTGTAACTGGCATGAGATGGTATCTCATTGTGGTTTTGATTTGCATTTCTCTAGTGACCAGTGATGATGAGCTTATTTTCATATGTCTGTTGGCCACATAAATGTCTTCTTTTGAGAAGTGTCTGTTCATATCCTTTTCCCGCTTTTTGATGGGGTTGTTTTTTTCTTGTAAATTTGTTTAAGTTATTTGTGGATTCTGGATATTAGCCCTTTGTGAGATGGACAGATTGCAAATATTTTCTTCCATTCTGTAGGTTACCTCTTCACTCTGATGATAGTTTATTTTGCTGTGCAGAAGCTCTTTAGTTTAATTAGATCCCATTTGTCAATTTTGGCTGTTGTTGCAATTGCTTTTGGTGTTTTAATCATAAAGTCTTTGCCCATGCCTATGTCCTGAATGGTATTGCCTAGGTTTTCTTCTAGGATTTTTATGGTTTTAGGTCTTACATTTAAGTCTTTAATCCATTTTGAGTTAATTTTTGTATAAGTGTAAGGAAGGTGTCCAGTTTCAGTTTTCTGCATATGGCTAGCCAGTTTCCCCAACACCATTTATTAAATAGGGAATCCTTTCCCTGTTGCTTGTTTTTCTTGGGTTTGTCAAAGATCAGATGGTTGTACATGTGTGGTGTTATTTCTGAGACCCCTGTTCTGTTCCATTAGTCTATATATCTGTTTTGGTACCAGTACCATGCTGTTTTGGTTACCATAGCCTTGTAGTATAGTTTGAAGTCAGGTAGTGTGATGCCTCCAACTTTGTTCTTTTTGCTTAGGATTGTCTTGGATATGCAGGCTCTTTTTTGGTTCCATATGAAATTTAAAGTAGTTTTTTCTAATTCTGTGAAGAAAGTCAATGGTAGCTTGATGGGGATAACATTAAATCTATAAATTCCTTTGGGCAGTATGGCCATTTTCATGATATTGATTCTTCTTATCTATGAGCATGGAATGTTTATCCATTTGGTTGTGTTCTGGCTTATTTCCTTGAGCAGTGGTTTGTAGTTCTCTTGGAAGAGGTCCTTCACATCCCTTGTAAGTTGTATTCCTAGGTATTTTATTCTCTTTGTAGCAATTGTGAATGGGAGTTCACTCATGATTTGGCTCTCTGTTTGTCTATTATTGGTGCATAGGAATGCTTGTGATTTTTGCACACTGATTTTGTATCCTGAGACTTTGCTGAAGTTGCTTATCAGCTTAAGGAGACTTTGGGCTGGGAGGATGGGTTTTTCTAAATGTACAATCATGTCATCTGCAAATAGAGACAATTTGACATCCTCTTTTCCTATTTGAATACCCTTTATTTCTTTCTCTTGCCTGATTGACCTGGCCAGAACTTCCAATGATGTGTTGAATAGGAGTGGTGAGAGAGGGCATCCTTGTCTTGTGCCGGTTTTCAAAGGGAATGCTTCCAGTTTTTGCCCATTCAGTATGATATTGGCTGTGGGTTTGTTACAAATAGCTCTTAGTATTTTGAGATACTTGATATACAGTTTATTGAGAATTTTTAGCATGAAGGGTGTTGAATTTTGTTGAAGGCCTTTACTGCATCTATTGAAATAATCCTGTGCTTTTTGTCATTGGTTCTGTTCATGTTATGGATTATGTTTATTGATTTGCATATGTTGAATCAGACTTGCATCCCAGAGATGAAGCTGATTTGATCATGGTGGATAAGCTTTTTGATGTGCTGCTGGATTTGCGTTGCCAGTATTTTATTGAGGATTTTCGCATTGATGTTCATCAGGGATATTGGCCTGAAATTTTCTTTTTTTGTTGTGTCTCTGCCAGGTTTTGATATCAGGATGATGGCGGCCTCATAAAATGAGTTACAGAGGATTCCTTCTCTTTCTCTTGTTTGGAATATTTTCAGAAAGAATGATTCCAGCTCCTCTTGGTACCTCTGATAGAATTCGGCTGTGAATCTTTCTGGTCCTGGACTTTTTTTTGGTTGGTAGGCTATTAATTACTGCCTCAACTTCAGAACTTGTTGTTGGTCTATTCAGTGATTTGACTTCTTCATAGTTTAGACTTGGGAGGGTGTATGTGTCCAGTAATTTATCCATTTCTTCTAGATTTTCTAGTTTATTTGCATAGAGGTGTTTATAGTATTCTCTGATGGTAGTTTGTATTTCTGTGGGATCAGTGGTGATATCCCCTTTATTATTTTTTATTGCTTCTGTTTGATTCTTCTCTCTTTTCTTCTTTATTAGTCTGGCTAGGGGTCTATCTGTTTTGCTGATCTTTTCAAAAAACCAGCTCCTGGATTCATTGATTTTTTTGAAGGTTTTTTCATGTCTCTTGTCTTTTTCAGTTCTGCTGTGATCATAGTTATTTCTTGACTTCTGCTAGCTTTTGAATTTGTTTGTTCTTGCTTCTCTAGTTCTTTTAATTGTGATGTTAGAGTGTCGATTTTAGGTCTTTCTTGCTTTCTCTTGTGGGCATTTAGAGCTATAAATTTCCCTCTAAACACTGCTCTATCTGTGTCCCAGAGATTCTGGTATGTTGTGTCTTTGTTCTCATTGGTTTCAAAGAACTTACTTATTTCTGCCTTAATTTTGTTATTTACCCAGTAGTCATTCAGGAGCAGGTTGTTCAGTTTCCATGTAGTTGTGTGATTTTGAGTGAGTTTCTTAATCGTGAGTTCTAATTTGACTGCACTGTTGTCTGAGCGACTGTTTGTTATGATTTCTGTTCTTTTGCATTTGCTGAGGAGTGTTTTACTTCCAATTATGTGGTCAATTTTAGAATAAGTGCAATGTGGTGCTGAGAAGAATTCATATTCTGTTGATTTGGGGTGGAGAGTTCTGTAAATGTCTATTAGGTCCACTTGGTCCCTATCTGAGTTCAAGTCCTGAATATCCTTGTTAATTTTCTTTTTCGTTGATCTGTCTAATATTGACAGTGGGGTGAAGTCTCCCACTATTACTGAGTGGGAGTCTAAGTCTCTTTATAGGTCTCTATGAAATTGCTTTATGAATCTGGGTGCCCCTGTATTGGGTGCATATATATTTAGGATAGTTAGCTGCTCTTGTTGCATTGATCCCTTTATCATTATGTAATGCCCTTCTTTGTCTCTTTTGATCTTTGTTGATTTGAAGTCTGCTTTATCAGAGACTAGGATTGCAACCCCTGCTTTTTTTTTTTTTGTCTTTTGCTTTCCATTTACTTGTAAAATATTCCTCCATCCCTTTATTTTGAGCCTATGTGTGTCTTTGTGGGTGAGATGGGTCTCCTGAATACAGCACACTGATGGGTCTTGACTCTTTATTCAGTTTGTCAGTCTGTGCCTTTTAATTGGGGCATTTAGCCTATTTACATTTAAGGTTAATATTGTTATGTGTGAATTTGATCCTGTCATTAGGATGCTAGCTGGTTATTTTGCCTGTTAGTTGATGCAGTTTCTTCATAGTGTCAATGTTCTTTACAATTTGGCATGTTTTTGCAGTGGCTGGTACTGGCCATGTTTAGTGCTTCCTTGAGGAGCTCTCGTATGGCAGGCCTGTTGGTAACAAAATCTCTCAGCGTTTGCTTGTCTGTAATGGATTTTATTTCTCCTTCGCTTATGAAGCTTAATTTGGGTGGATATGAAATTCTGGGTTGAAAATTATTTTCTTTAAAAATGCTGAATATTGGCCCCCACTTTCTTCTGGCTTGTAGAGTTTCTGTCAAGAGATCCGCTGTTAGTCTGATGGGCTTTCCTTTGTGGGTAACCCGACCTTTCTCTTTGGCTTCCCTTAACATTTTATCCTTCATTTCAACCTTGTTGAATCTGACGATTATGTGTCTTAGGGTTGCTCTTCCCGAGGACTATCTTTGTGGTGTTCTCTGTATTTCCTGAATTTCAATGTTGGCCTGTCTTGCTAGGTTGGGGAAGTTCTGGATAATATCCTGAAGAGTGTTTTCCAAGTTGGTTCCATTCTCCCTGTCACTTTCAGGTACACCAGTCAAACATAGGTTTCTTCTTTTCACATAGTCCCATATTTCTTGGAGGCTTTGTTTGTTCCTTTCCATTGTTTTTTCTCTAATCTTGTCTTCATGCTTTATTTCATTAAGTTGATCTTCAATGCCTGATATCCTTTCTTCCACTTGATTGATTTGGCTGTCGATCCTTGCGTATGCTTCATGAAGTTCTCGTGCTGTGTTTTTCAGCCCCATCAGGTCATTTATGTTCTTTAAACTGGTTATTCTAGTTAGCAATTTGTCTAACCTTTTTTCAAGGTTCTTAGCTTCCTTGCCTTGCGTTAGGATATGCACCTTTAGCTCAGAGGAGTTTGTTATTGCCCACCTTCTGAATCCTACTGTCAATTTGTCAAACTCTTTGTCTGTCGAAGTTTTGTTCCCTGCTGGTGAGGAGTTGTGATCCTTTGGAGGAGAAAAGGCATTCTGATTTTTTCAATTGCATCCTTTTCCTTTTTGCTCTCGTTTCTCCCCATCTTTGTTGGTTTATCTACCTTTGGTCTTTGATTTTGGTGGCCTTTGTATAGGGTTTTGGTATGGATGTCCTTTTTGTTAATGTTTATACTATTCCTTTCTGTTTGTTAGTTTTCCTTCTAACAGTTGGGCCCCTCTGCTGAAGGTCTGCTGGAGTTTGCTAGAGGTCCACTTTGGACTCTGTTTGCCTGGGTATCACCAGTGGAGGCTGCAGAACAGCAAAGATTGCTGCCTCTTCCTTCCTCTGGAAGCTTCATCCCAGAGGGGTACCTACCAGATGCCAGCCGGAGCTCTCCTGTATGAGGTGTCTGTCAACCCATGCTGGGAGGTGTCTCCCCGTCATGAGGCACAGGGGTCAGGGACCCACTTGAAGAGGTAGTCTGTCCCTTAGCAGAGCTTTAGCTCTGTGCTGGTAGATCCACTGCTGTCTTCAGAGCTGACAGGCAGAAACGTTTAAGTCTGCTGAAGCTGCACCCATAGCCACACCTTCCTCCAGGTGTTCTGTCCCAGGGAGATGGGGGTTTTTACCTATAAGCCCCTGCCTGGGGCTGCTGCCTTTCTTTCAGAGATGTCCTGCCCAGAGAGGAGGAAGCTAGAGAGGCAGTCTAGCTACAGCAGTTTTGAGGAGCTGTGGTGGGCTCCACCCAGTTTGAACTTCCCAGTGTCTTCGTTTATGCTGTGAGGGGAAAACTGCCTACTCAAGCCTCAGTAATGGCAGATACCCCTTGCCCAGCCAGCTGGAGCATCCCAGGCTGACTTCAGACTGCTGTGCTGGCAGTGAGAATTTGAAGCCAGTGGATCTTAGCTTGCTGGGCTCCATGGAGGTGGGATCTGCTGAGCTAGACCACTTGGCTTCCTGGCTTCAGCCCCTTTTCCAGGAAAGTGAACGGTTCTGTCTCACTGTCTTTCCAGGTGCCACTGGGGTATGAAAGGAAACTCCTGCAGCTAGCTCAGTGTCTGCCCAAACAGCTGCCCAATTTTGTGCTTGAAACCCAGGGCCCTGGTGGCACAGGCACTGGAGGGAATCTCCTAGTCTGCAGATTGTGAAGACCGTGGGAAAAGCTTAGTATCTGGGCTGGAGTGCACCATTCCTTATGGCACAGTGCCTCATGGCTTCCCTTGGCTAGGAGAGGGAAGTTCCTTGACCCCTTGTGCTTCCGGGGAGGTGATGCCCCACCTTGCTTCTGCTCTCCCTCCATGGGCTGCACCCACTATCTAACCAGTCCCAATGTGATGAGCCAGGTACCTCAGTTGGAAATGCAGAAATCACTCGCCTTCTGTGTTGATCTCGTTGGAAGCTGCAGACCGGAATTGTTCCTATTCAGCCATCTTGCCATCCATCGATCAGTGTTTTAGATTTTTAAGCTTCCCATGGAAAGCAATGCTGTTTTCTTCCTGAAGTGGCCAGTAAGTGGCCATTATTTAACTGATGGCTTTTTGAGGAGTGCGGATTTTTCTGAGAATATTCTAATGCAAGTAATTATTGGATGCTTTCTTTGGGGCCATGGATATCTGCTCACCTGATGTCTGACCACATGATGTTGCTCTTCTGTAGCTCCTAACTGGCATATGCATCAGGAGTATCCTCAAAGCTAAGAGCCCCAGTGTCTTCCCTTAGGCTAGAGATTGGGCCATATGCAAGTTAATCTTTGTAATCTTATGAAAGCTCATGATTCTGAAATGAAAAGGGAAACTGAAGTTGAAATTGCACAGTGGCATGGTGGACTTTGTCTTCAGCAGATGAAGTCGGTTTAGAGAGCTGAATTTTCAAGATGGCTGACAACTGGCTACACTATGGTGTATCAGGAAATTTTACTGCTTTTAGGTGAATATCACTCTAAACTTTATCAGGCACCTTTTTGCCTTACTCAACATAAATTTATGTGTTTGTGGTAAGTTAAGGCCATGTTGAAAAACATAAATGTTTTTCTGCAGATTTGCTATAGAGTAGTGGCTTACTTATGCTCCTAAATACCTCTGGCTGCTGTGCTGCAACTTGGCATGACTGTCTTTTATATTTTATTGTGTCTTCCCTTTTGACAACTCAGTTTTCTCATTGTTGCTTGGGTGTCTGCTTTAGCAGTCTTTCTTTCCTGTGAATTTCTGAAGGTGCAGATAGTAGATAACATAATTTTTGTGCATATGGTTGAGTACAGGCTGTGAGTCAACTGAATAAATGCATGGATTTGACGACATCTGTTTTGGCTGCTCAGAGGTTTTGTTTTGGTATGTGTACTCTCTAGGACATAATTTTCCATGTAACTGAAAGATATACCTTAACACTAAATAGATGGTACCCCATCCCCTCCTCTCTTCATTACGCTGCCTACCAATTAATATAAAATCTGATAGACAATTTTAAATATTAAATCACCTGAATATTTTTTATTTGAAATATAAAATCACTGAAGATTTTTTTTCCTCAACAATTAAAAAATATTCTTTGCCTTTAGTTCAGCTTTCTCCTCTGGGCCTGGTTGTAGACTCTATGGAAGCAATTCTGCCTAATGAAAAGGTTTAGAGATGTTCCCTAAAATACTTCACAAAAGAACCGTCTCCCTGGCAGTTAACTCTCATGGGGATAAAGTAGCTTTCAAACTCCAATAATAATGGTTAGTTTTGAAGTATCTGACCTGTTTGTGTGCAAGGTGGGAGTTCGTCTCCCTGGAATACCACTTAAGGCAGCAATGCAGCTCTTGAAAGAAGTTTTATAAAAGCAAAACACCAAACTGTAAAGAACAAGGCATTTTAATGTGAACTGCTATTACTTTCGCAAGAGCCCAGTTGTTTTCCTAGAAAGCCATACTGTGATTCCCAACAACAACTGTGGACATGCTATTGTTCCTGTGGTTAAATCACATCTTGATTTCAGCTGTGGAGCACTGATTAATCCTTCTAAAGTTTGGACAATGAATGAAGTGAATGAAGTTTGGACAGTGAATAAAGTATCTTCCTCCACCCTCCAAGATATTGATGGTCAATATTTGCATTTGTGTGTGCTTTACAGTTTCTCAGTGACAGTCTAGTTCAGTTCTGAATTTACCCCATGATGCTAAACTTGCATTAGCCATTGTTTTCTGTGGTGCCATTCTCTCACTTTGGCATTTGAGTATGTCTCTGACATAGCAATTACAACTTTGTGTTTTAATTACTTAATTACACAGTTGCTCTGTTAGACTGGAAGCTTCTGAGGGGCCATGGACACGTCTTTTTCCTGCCCAATGTCAGTGTCTGTTCACTGTAGCAGGCTCACAAATGTTTGTGGAATGAACAAATATTGAATCCCCAGTCTGTTCTCCATCTGTGTCCTGTCCTGTCTAATGCCTCATCCTGGAGGACTCAGCTCAGAGTTCCCTTTCTCTAAAGAGCTGTCACTAGCACCCCACCTCCCTGAGCTAGCTTCGGTGCCACTTTTGTATGTGCCCTCAGTGAATGTTGAATGAGGGAGGTGTTCACACCATTGCAACATCACTATCTTCCTGCCATACCTGACTTAAGGATGGAGCTTGAATTATTATACTCAACTTTGAATCAGTGGTGCTTACCACAATGCCTGGGCAGTGATTACTCAATACATATACACAGTACATTTTTTTTTTTTTTTTTTTTTTGATATGGAGTCTCGCTCTGTCGCCCAGGCTGGAGTGCAGTGGTGCAATCTCGGCTCACTGCAAGCTCCGCCTCCTGGGTTCATGCCATTCTCCTGCCTCAGCCTCTCCGAGTAGCTGGGACTACAGGCGCCCGCCACCACACCCAGCTAATTTTTTTTTTTTTGTATTTTTAGTAGAGACAGGGTTTCACCGTAGTCTCGATCTCTTGACCTCGTGATCCTCCCGCCTCGGCCTCCCAAAGTGCTGGGATTACAAGCATGAGCCGCCACGCCCGGCCTACACAGTACATTTTGAAGTTTGCTGTTTCTTTTTAGTATAATTGTGTGAATGATAAAGAAGAAAAAATTAAAGAAAAAGTGTTTCTGCCAATGAGATACATAAAAGGATTTAAAATGCCTCTGTTGTTGTTTTTTGTTCATAATGCATTGTGGTAGTTAATTCAACTAATTGAGTGCCGGGCATATCTTAGATTATCCATCATTGGTGATATAGATGTATCAAATTAATGTTTCTGCTTTTTTGTCAGATAAAATTCAGTTGTCAGCATAAACTGGAATCATGTAAATGGTGTAAAAGAACCACCATTCTTTCACATAGTTTAGGCTAAGAATCATTTTGGACACCATTAGCTCCCCAGCCTCTCAGTATCCATTCAGACAAACAATCCTTTGATTGTAACTCAAAATATCCCATTTAGCCTTCCCACTTCCTCATATCACTGCCTTAGATTACCATTGGTCTACTATTCCCACCTAATATTTTCTCTTCATGTTACTATAAAATTATATTATTGTGCATTTATTATTCATATTGCTTTGCTATTCTACCCAGTGTGTTTATGGGTACCTGGTTTGCTTTTTTTTACCCGATTGAAAACGATTACTTGAAAGAGTTATTTACAAAAATATTGGTTAAATGAAAGAAAAATTAGCCTTGCATAAAAATACCCAAGATAATCAGTGGTATTAACTCTTGTACATTTCTTCCCATTTCATTATCGGCAACAATAAAAGTGCCATTTATACAGGAGTGAATGTTGGAAAGGATTCTCATGGCATCTCTTGACAGACCTGTGGAGGGCACTCTGTGGAGGTAGAAGATGAAGAGCACTTAGTATCGAGTGCCTCTGTGAGTCATCACAGATATGCTTCTGACCTTCAGACCATTTTGGCACTTAGTAGATAATGTTTGTCTTCTCTTGGGTTGTGTAAGCTCAGAGAATTGGACATCTGTTTTGAATAATTTGATCTTAAATAACATTTTTAAGTAAAGCCACATGACTGTTATTATATCATTTTATTGTATTAGGAAGCAACAAGAATAAAAAGTATCCTCTGGGCTTTTGAAGAGATCCAGGGGTTGATTTAATTGTTTATAGTATAATAAATGTCTTACTTAAAATTCATGTTCTTCAATGAACGTTGGTAGTTTTTAAATAATAGATTTTATTTTCATCTCTTTATCTTGCATTCTATCACTAATTCTTTTGTTTACTTGAGAAGAAATAATAGAATTAGTTTTGGTTCCATACTGTCATCATAAGCATAGTGAGTTTTAAATTTTATTTTTTAATAAGAGAATAGCTCATGTAATTTGAGAATCGACTAATTTTACTTTTTAAGAGTTGTAATTCAAAGCTGGAGATGACCCTAATAGCTTCTAATGCACTTTTTTTGGTTCTATTTTTAATTTTCTCCAGAGAGCATACGCCACCAATATTTGGTTATCTGGCTCTGAGATGTGCTATGAAACCTTGATTATATGTTAGGCTAAATCATCAGCTCCAGAATCTGACTGACTGGATTACAATCTGCTTTTTGGTGTGACCTTAGGGAAGTTTTTTTAAACCCTCCTGATTATAAAATGACAATAATTCTCTCAATGGTTACTGAAGGGACCAAATGACATAAAGTGCTTAGCAGAGTGGCTGGCACATAGCTAGCACTCAGTACAGGTTCAGTAACAACAAGAGCAACAGTAACAACAACACAGCCAAAAGGAGGGAGTAGAGGAAGTCAAGATGATTGCCTGTGCTTAGAGGATGCCAAGAGACCTCTTTTTTGCGGGGGCTGGAAGCTGCTTTCACATTTGCCAGTCTTCTTTGAAGTAACAGGGCCACTTTATATAAACCACTGACCATGATCATTAATAAATTAAAAAATACTATTTTCATGTCTGGAGCAGTTGTTTAGTATTTATATTCAATAAATCAAAACCCTGGAAGATTAAAAATACATATACCTTTTGGCTAGAAACCTGACTTGTGGGACTCTCTTCTGTAGAAATGAAAACCGTTCACATGGCTCTTTACTGGATGTTCTTTGTCGTAGCAAGTGTCGAAAATGTAAATTTGGTCTCTGTGTCCTTATTGGCCTGAAGAGTTGTCAACATTATATTATTGGTAAAGGAACAGAACAAGCTGCAGAGGAATGTGTCAGCTTATTATTCTTTGACTAAAGTAGAAAAGTTTTCAAAAAAAAAACCTTCATATATGTGTCTGTATGTTTATTTGTATATAAAGAAGTATTCTGAGGGAAACATACTATTGTCTAAATGGGATAAGTTTCTGGTCAGTTAAGTGAAAGGAAGAAATGGTTAATTTTTCCTTTGAAATCCTTTATTTTTTGACATTTTATAAAGGCATATGCAATTTTTGTTAAATTTTTAATGAAAAGTTAAGATGGGGAAAGAAAACTGGGTCTCTATGTAAACAAAACAGTTTTCAAGGATATCTAGAATTTAGCTATCTTGTTTTTATATTCTGAGAGCTAATATAAAGAATTTTCCCTAAAATACAGTTATTTACCTCTAAAGCTGATCGATCATTCATCATCAAGTGAGGGCATTTTACATGAAGCTTTTAAAAAATGTAATTTTTAAAGTGGTTATGCTAGAGAGAAAAAAAAAAAGAGAGAGAGAGAGAGAAACACCTCTTTAGACCTCTATGAAGAACGAGTTTTAAAACCTAAGGTTTTAATAGAAATGTAATAAGTTATACTGGGTTCTGAATTAACAACAACAACAAAACCTGAAAATGAAATAGTGTACTCAATAACTTTTCATCCAGCCAACCTTAGAGATACAGTGATAGAAATATACATGTATGAATCTGTTTCTAGGCCACCTACCTAAGGGAATAAATCAAGATGCACTGAGTTCAACTATTTTAATTATCCTATAGCTTCCACAGCAAGGAGCCGAGGAGCTGAAAACACTAGGAGAAACAGAAAACCGAAAGCTTCCTTCAGGAATTCTTCACAAATGACCTGGCGCGGTGGCTCACGCCTATAATCCCAGCACTTTGGGAGGCTGAGGCGGGCAGATCACTTGAGGCCAGGAGTTCGAGATCAGCCTGGCAAACATGGTGAAACCCTGTCTTTACTAAAAATAAAAAATAAGTTAGCTGGGCTTGGTGGCGGGTGCCTGTAATCCCAGCTATTGGAGAGGCTGAGGGCAGGAGAATCAACTGAACCCAGGAGGCAGAGGTTGCAGTGAGCTGAGATCTTGCCACTGCACTCCAGCCTGGGTGACAGAACGAGACTGTCTCAAGAAAAAGAAAAAAAAAGAAATTCCTTACAAATGATAAGTGACATATCCCACAGTGGGTAAATTGTTCACTGTATTATGGTGTATCCTAGGATACTATGGGTATCAGTGAAACATTCTTGGTAACATGCACCATTTCATTTTTTTTTTTTTTTTGAGATGGAGTCTCCCTCTATTGCCCAGGCTGGAGTGCAGTGGCACAGTCTCAGCTCACTGCAACCTCCGCCTCCTGGGTTCAAGTGAATCTCCTGCCTCAGCCTCCCGAGCAGCTGGAACTACAGGCGTGTGCCACCATGCCCGGCTAGTTTTTTTGCATTTTTAGTAGAGATGGGGTTTCACCACATTGGCCAAGCTGGTCTCGAACACCTGACATCGTGATCCGCCTGCCTCAGCCTCCCAAAGTGCTGGGATTACAGGTGTGAGCCTCCGTGCCTGGCCAACATGCACCATTCTTGCCAAAGACCTGAACTTTACCATCTTTACTCTTTTTTCAGCAAATTTGTTTGTAAAAACCATTTCCTCCCTGCCTCTTTCTTTCTCTCTATCCCGGTCACTCTCCCTGTATATTTGTATGTGTGTATATACCTGTAATAAAGTCGTGCATTGCTTAATGACAAGGATGCATTCTGTGAAATGTATCATCAGGCAATTTTTTCATTGTGTGAACATGATAGAGTGCACTTACACAAATCGAGATGGTAGAGCCTACTCCACACCTAGGCTGTGTGGTATGGCCTATTGCTCCTAGACTACAAACTGTATAGCATGTGACTGTATTGAATAACTGTAGGCAACTGGAATACTATGGTAAGTATTTGTGTATCTAAACATAGAAAAGGTGCAGTAAAAATACAGTATTACAATCTTAGGGGACTGCAGTTGTATATATGGTCCATCTTTCACCAAAATGTCCTTAAGTGATGCATGACTGTGTGTGTGTGTGCATGTGTGTGTGTGAGAAATTCGAAACGTCTGTATTGATATAAACTCATTAGGTGATTTAAAAAGAATTGGTTTAGTCAAATTAAATTTTCAAATTGGTTATCCTTTTTTAAATCACGTGTCCAATCAAGTACCCAAGAAAGACATATTAATTTTCTGTAATGCATTCTCAATGATATAACATGATCCAAAATTCAGCTCATTTAGATATTGTTAGGTCTTTTAAAAACTTTAAAAAAAAACATTTAAAACTTCTATTTTGAAAATGCTCAAAATACACATGAGTAAGAATCCACCCTCAAGTTGTCTTAAAACAGCACTCATAGCTGATAATTCTATGGGTCAGCAGTTGGGGCTGGGCTCAGCCTAATGGTTCAGCTGATCTGAGCCATGCATGGCTGATCTTGGCTGGGTTCACTTTTGCATCTGCAGTCAGCTGTTAGGTCAGCTGGTCCTAACTGGGAAGGCTGAATCCTGCTCCACATTGTCTCCTGTCCTCCAGCAGTCTAGCCTGGACCTGCCCCCATGGTAGTGAGCATGTTCACATGTTGTTCCCTTCTCTGCTATCTTAGGTTTATGAATAAAATTAGATGTTATTTATATATACACTTACAAGGATATAATGTTCTTCCTGAAGTTATCTAACTAATGTGCTGGTCCTTAAACTGAGAGGCAGCTTAGTATCACATGCTTAAGAGCACAAAGTCCAGAGCACATTTGCCTGAGGTTCATATTCTGTCTCCACCACTTACTATCTACATGATCTTGAGCAAGCTACTTAACCCCTCTATGCCTGAGTTTCCGCCTTGTCTGTAATGAGTAAAAGAGTTAATATATGTAAAACATTTGGAAGAATGCCCAGCACGTGTTAAATATCATGTGTTAGCTATTATCAGTTCCCATATTAATTGTTAATATAGTTATGTATTTAATGATTTGAAAGTTTTTAATAATTGGTTTTATAAGTATAATTAGCAGCTTTCATAATCACCATTAATTATTGTAGCCTTTTGCTCTTATAATTAAATATATATATTTATAATTTAATAGACTTGGTAGCATCTAAGCATTTAAATCACACTAGGAGATTTTTCACTCCACGTTGCATCTAGAGTGATTATTTATATTTGAAAATTCATGTTTAGACATTGAAGATAAATTCAAGTGCCATGCCTAGTTTGTATTACTGACCTTGTTATGCTGATTTAAAGATGGATGATGGTAACCTGTGTAATCACATGATCATTGATACACATAATTTTATGGGTGTAAGAAATTTCCTTGAAGTAAGAACTCTGTTATCTTGTCTTCTAGGCTAAGTTCAAATACATTTGGGTAAAAACTGGGACCAAGTTTGAATTTTGACATGTATCTATTCTATGGTAGTCACCCTTCTAAGAAGCATTTTACATGATTTACCTTATTTAATTTATACAACCACCTCTTTGATTAGGAAACTTGCAAAGAAGAGTTAGTTCACTTGCTCAAGGACATACAAGGTGTGACTGAGTCAAGATCCTAAGTTCAGGTTGTTTGGCTACAGAGCCCAGCTTTTCCTACCAAGCTTAGGGAGCCCTCCTCAGGTCCTGCCCAGCATAGTCCAGAGTACTTTGCTTGCTTTAGTCCAATTCTTTCACAGTAGGCACTGTTTGTTTTTGAGTTTATGGACGAACTGACCCAGATTGAGAGTGATTTTCATAAGGTCACAGAACTAGCAAGTTTTATAGGTGAGATTTATCTACCAGCCTGCTCTTGGCAAGGAGTGTGACCCTCTCTGTGGCCTCTGCTGTTGGGATGCTGTGTGTGATAAAATCCCCTGCTTCTTTCTTTCCTGAACCCTTGCAGGAGCTTCACCAGAACCTCACAAGCATATAGTGTTGAAATGTTTATGTAATTAAGAAATTTATCCATGTTAAAATTATACCCAGCATTTGCTTTAATTTGAATTTCTTGGTTTAGTGGTAAGATAACTATTTTCCCAGACATCTGTGTTCTAATTGTATTTCTGCTAATGCAGATTGCTTTTTCATATTATTTGCTAATTATTTATTGATATTTTGATGCTTTTTCTGGTTAATTAATCCAACAGATTCCTTAAGTTCCAGACTTTTGATAATTTATAAACTTGATACTGTATCGTTAGTTTAATGGGGACACCGTTTCATTTTCTCTGCTGACTCGCCTTTTTAAGTTTTGACCATTCCTTCTTTGTGCCTTCTGATCAAGCAGTGAAAACTCCTGCATGACTCTGGTTTCTGACCCTAGTTGGGCTAATGAAACATCTTTTGACTTCTTCTTCAGGAATATGGGGAGCTCTCAATCAGGGATGTCGACAGAACCCTTGGAGTCTTTTGAACTGTTTTTTAGGACAAAGGATGATTTAGCAAGCTTCTTCTGAGTACCACTAGCAAGCGTTTGAATGTGTCAAAGATAGACCTTTAAAATATTTAAGTTTGCCCTGCATTTTATGTAAAAGCTAACTGCACAATTTCTTCTTAAGGCAAGTCATAGTTTAGCTGGTAGAATATCACCAGATAGCTCTGATCTGCAGACCATACTGAGTAGCACAGGCTTTTTTTCACATGTGGAAAAAAAAAGATCTCTGAATCAACACTAATTTAGAGGAAAAATAAACGGAAGCTTATATTGTGATGGCTTGTGTCATTCTGAGAGTTATAACAAAAACGAACCCATTTCTAAAGATGTCAGTCAATGAAAAACTTGACGTATGGGAAATTAAACAGTCTCTTTAGAACATTCTAAATAGTCAACCTGTCACTACTCGATTGTTGTATGTGTGGCTCATTTCCTGAGACACAGTCATTATCGTCATCAGATAGTTAAAAGGTTGTGTTTGCTTTACTCAGTGTTTGTTTTTTACTTATAAATTACAAAGCTCACACCTAGTATTTTCTACCTAAGTCACTGAAGCAGTTTGTCTAAATGACACACTGTAATACAATTTAGTTCTCATTAAAGCTTCCCTTTTCTTATAAAAGGAGAGCACATTACTTGTTACTGCAGAACCCCCAGGGTTTCCTCTCTGCAGTGAGCCTCTTCCAGTGCTGCTTTGTCTCTTACGATAACTGTGTTTCACAAGTCCCTTTTAAGATTGATGGTCCTAAATCCATAAAGTTTACAGCCACTTCTGGTTGTTACTTATGTAACTGTTGGCGAACTTAATGATCTGATTTGCTAATTCTGTGAATCTCTTTTTATTCTTTCTGTGCTGAATGAAAACAACTTAAAATACGATATACAACTAAACTGTGAAGTTCTTGCTGGAGGAATAGGTCCAAGTTTGTCTTGTTTGTAGTTCTCAAAATGCCCCAATACATAATGGGTGCTCAGATGAATCCTGCCATGGCTAAAAGTGACTAGTTAAGGTGAAATAATATATTTTTGTTCAGCTCAATATTTTTATGAATAATAAAAATAGCCATTCAGTTGTGCTGTGAATCACTAAATTGACAATTGAATATCTTTTTGGTATTTAATATAAATGTCTTAAAGCAAAGGTTATAAGCACATCTGAGGTATATGAGCTGTGCTTATTAATTTTGTAGCACCTAGATTGATGTGGAATTCTCTCAAGTAGAACAGAGTACCATGAACTAAATGGCATGATTTGTAGAATGGTCCACGCCAGGATGATCCCATCAGCCGCTGTCCCTGCTGAGGGAGTGTATTAGTCCATTCTCACACTGCTATGAAGAAACACCTGAGGCTCGGTATTTAAAGGAAAGAAGTTTAATTGACTCACTGTTCCACATGACTGGGAAGGACTCAGGAAACAGAATCCTGGCAGAAGGTGGAACAAACACATCCTTCTTCACATGGTGGCAGGAGAGAGAAGTGCCAAGCAAGGTTGGGGAAGCCCCTTATAAAACCATCAGAGTTCATGAGAACTCACTCACTATCATGAGGACAACATGAGGGTAACCACCCCCATGATTCAGTTAACTCCCACTGGGCCCGTCCTACGACACGTGGGGATTATAGGAACTACAATTCAAGATTTGATTTGGGTGGGGACACAGCCAAGCCATATCAGGGAGTAAAGAGGTGTGCAGTTGGTTAGAGAGTTTTACTTCAGCTTCCCTGTGATACAGTATTACTTCTTTTTGCTATCTTACTGTGTTTTCACCAGCATATCATGAATGGGGCAAGAATTAGTACAACTAACAAATGGTCTTTTTCAGTAGTTGTTGGGAATCCACAAGGAAGGCAAGAAGAGACGGGGCAAATAGAAAATGTGTCATTTGGGAAAAGGGAGAATTTTTGTTATTCATGTCTTATTCCCTAGTGGCTGAGAAATAAGTATTTTATGTTTGTAGGAGGGGCATAGAAGAGGCAGTAGCTTAGGAAGGATGTATGATATCTGGTCTGCAGAATGTGAATGCAGCTTGGAGACTGTGGTTTCATCAGACTGAAATGGGTGCTAATAAGCATTTTTAGAGCGATGGTGGCACCTCCCTGCAGAGGCTTTGTTCCCTTTGAGCGTTGCTCCCGTAGTTCATTTATTTCTCCACAGGCCTTCCTCTTCCCTATTTCAGGAAGTTTCTGGAGACATATTCTTTAGGAGCTGTGTCAGTACTGACCGAGGGAGTTGGAGGAGGGATGTAACCTGGTATTATGATAATCAGGGGATGAGATCAAAGTGTAAAGGACAAATTAAAAATGAAAAGCTTTCTTAGGAAGCATAGCACAGTGGTTTTGATTATTGGGAGGAGTTGCATTATGGTCTTAAAGCATTTGTGGGCTCTGATGTCAGTTGTAGGTTGCAGCCAGAATTGATTGATTGATTTTGCAAAATGCATTTGAGTTGGAATAGAAAATGTACAAGCAGTACATATATACACATGGTTAGAAGCATAGTGATACACTTTTTTTTAATGAAAGCCTGGGTGTGCGTGTGTAGGTAAATGTATATAGAGACACGTCGCTTTACACATGTATACTGGAATGTAAAGAACAATATATTGGCGTGGCGTGGTGGCTCACACCTGTAATCACAGCACTTTGGGAGGCTGAGGCAAGTGAATCACCTGAGGTCGGGAGTTTGAGACCAGCCTGGCCAACATGGTGAAACCTCGTCTCTACTAAAAATACAAAAATTAGCTGGGCATGGTGGTGCGTGCTTGTAATCCCAGCTACTCAGGAGGCTGAGGCATGAGAATCACTTGAACCCAGGAGGCAGAGGTTGCAGTGAGCCGCAATTGTGCCATTGCATTCCCACCTGGGCAACAAGAGCAAAACTCTGTCTCGGAGTAGGGCAGTGGGGGAAGTACAATCTATTATTTTGTACTATGAGTTACAGTCAAAATGTTTGAAAAATATTAGTCTTAGGAGCATTGCCTTTGGAGTTTGAAGGTAAAAACTTTGCATTCCCCTTGGCCCTATCTGATGCTTTCACTTGTCCTCTAGTGGGTTCACCCTGCTCTCTCTTTCTTCAGACATTCATTGTTGTGAGGATTTAATTAGATCAAGTTCATGGAGCACCTGGCTTAGGCACTGGTGGCCCATTTTGCTTCCATACCCTCCCCCTTCTCCTTAAGACGTGCAGATGTACATGGTGATTCCATGCGCCGTGGCCTACTGGCACCCGTTATTTTCTCCTTTCCTTGAAGCCGGGTCTTTTCTGTATTCAGAGCCCGGGTGCAACCTTTCCATTCACCATGACCATGTGTGTCCACTTGCTTCCCACTTTCCCTTTTCATTTTCTTCTGCAACATCTTTCATATTCAAAGGGGGTGGCTTTTATGACTTACCTTTGGGTTAAGAAAGCAGATTTTTCTTTTTTTTCATTCTTTTCTTTCAATTTTCCTCATCTACTGTTGAGGAAAAATGTATATTTGGGTACCAAGGATGCTATATTGCTTTACTCTTTGCTATAACTTTAAGCCTATGCTACTCAGTATGGTCGGCAGATCAGAGCTGGCCCACTCATTGTTTCTGGTCCCTGACCAGTACAGAAACTGAGAGCAAGTCTTTAGAAAATTTTTATAGGAAATGGACAGAATAATTTTATTTCATCGAATAATAACAAATCTGGGGCTACCATGTTGTGTGACTAAACAATTTCATTTTTCTAGCAATTCATGTTTATTGTATTTTATGTAAATTGGTCTGAGACGCATTGGACTTTTTAAAAAAAAAAACTGGTTTTTCATTATAGATTGTTTGAGAAGTGCTGCTCTAGCGAACTGAATTGTTCTAACTGGTTGTATCTGAATAGGTCAGATGAAGCACAAATAACCCCATAAACTAGAGTCAGGAGATATGCCTGCAGTGATGGAACTTGTTAACATTTTGTTTGCCTCTCGTATTCTAAATCCACAAATTTAAAGGCATGGTCATACAAGAAAAAGGCAAAACAGCCAAAGGGAGGCAAAGACCAATAATCTGTGGCTTTTGCTAAAATTAAGAAGTTTAAAAAGTGAATTTTGTAATAGCTTTAAAGTTCATAAAATGATGCTTCTCTGTAAGCCAAAGTATTGAAGAACACATGTAAATCTTTCTTCCTGCTGGATAATGGAAAATATTCTCTTTTTTTGTTGTTTGCAAAGTTTCTCAAATACACTTGGAAGAGAATTCATGTAGTTTTCTCAGCCTTGACAAATCTAGAGCCCCAAACACACCAATGCAAATTTTAATGATGGGTTAGAAAGGAATAATTCTGTGTAGTTATTACTGCTGTCACAAACAATGATGGAAGATAGTTTAATCAAAAGCCTTTGCCAATGGATATGATTAGCTAAATTTAATTCACCCAGAGATTTGAGAATGTGAACATTGCATGTTCTTGTCGAAGATTTTTCCTTTTTGGGGAAACCAAAATAATTATTCTTAAGAAGCTTCTAAGTCTGCATCTAAAGGCTGTCCCTTTTTGAAGCTGACTCCATCATGCAGAGCTCATTTCATTTGCCTGCAATGGTATACTTTCAACTTATATACTAGTGACTTAAGGGTGTTTTGTTATCTGAACACAAACAGAATTTCTATGCTAATTTGAATTATGATTTTTTAAAAATTTACCCAGCTGGAATGCTTTTTGTAGGAGGAAAGAATTGTAAGGAAGTAACTACAGAGGGAGACCCAATTACTCTTTGAAAATGCATTTCCTCGCAGTCAAAACATTTAAGTAGAAGGTGAAAATTAAACATTCAGCCATATAGGGATAGCTTAAAAAACAGACTTAATAGTCTAAAATTGAATATAAATGCTTTGAATTCTGTAATTCTCTAAACGTTGGTTAGTGAGTTGACTTTATACCTTCATAGCAGATACGTGATAAAAACAAACTAAGAAGCAACACTTTTCTTCCTCCTGCCAACTATAACTTTATTGCAGGTTGCTAGACTTTCACATTTGCTTCTGTAAATTCATTGGCACATAATAGTACACCACTGTCAGGAAACATGAGTGTGGATAGAAACATCACCTTTTGTACTTTAAAGCTGTGAGTTAAGTCCTGATGGCCACACACTGAAATAAAGATTCCCTTTCCCCAAAAACGTAAGGGCAAGATTAATTGAGTTGAAGGTTTTGTGTTATCTCAGTACTAATGTTCTTCTCTCATAAAGAAAGGAAACTTAAAAATTACTGCTTAGGTGAATTATAGTAGGACCAGGAGAGTTGTGAGGTGAACAGGGGGAAATAGAGATAAATGGTAAAGAATTCCAGCTGGGCACAGTGGCTCACACCTGTAATCCTAACATTTGGGAGGGTGAGGCAGGAAGATTGCTTTAATCACGGAGTTAGAGACCAGCCTGGGCAATATAGTAAGACCCTCTCTCTGCAAAATAAAAAATAAAAAAAATTAGTGGAGTGTGGTGATGCACACCTATGATCCCAGCTACTCGGGAGGCTGAAATGGGAGGATCGCTTGAGCCCAGGAGTTCGAGGCTGCTATGAGCCGTGACCCTGCCACTGTACTCCAGCCTAGGGGACAGAGGGAGACCCTGTCTCTAAAAAAAAGCCACATAATTTTAAAAAGCCATACATTTAGGAGGGTTGAGGAGCTAAAGTCATCATAATGAAACTCAGGAGCATTTGCTGGGCTTGTGCTTTGTGGCAGGCTTTGTCTCGCTTGCCTTGTTTGCATTCATGGTTAATTACGAGGCTGCATAGATACACCAATTGGGAGACTATAGAGGAAGGGAAAAAGGGAATCTTGCAGAGGAGTGTACCGCAGGGGAAGGTGCTTGGCAGAGATTTTTCCTCTAAAAGATCATGAGTGTTGAAATCTGAGTGCTGCTTAATTGATTTCTAGATCATTTGGGAGAGACTAGCTCTAGCTAGTGACCATGGGGGCAGTCCAGACAGAATTGCCTCCTGAGGACCTGAACCCCTGCCAGAGGAGGACTGTACATAGAAGCCTCTCATGAATTTCACAAAATCACATGCTGAAAATAGCAGATCTTAGGCCAGGTGCGGTGGCTCATGCCTATAATCCCAGCACTTTGGGAGGCCGAGATGGGTGGATTACCTTAGGTCAGGAGTTCAAGACCAGCCTGACCAACATGGTGAAACCTTGTCTCTACTAAAAATACAAAAAGTTAGCCAGGCGTGGTGGCAGACACCTGTAATCCCAGCTACTTAGGAGGCTGAGGCAGGAGAATCGCTTGAACCCAGGAGGTGGAGGTTGCAGTGAGCCGAGATCACGCCATTGCACTCCAGCCTGGGTGACAAGAGCAAAGCTCCATCTCAAAAAGATAAAAAAATAAAAATAAAGGAGAGAGAGAAAATAGCAGATCTTATGAGAAGAATGGGGTTGGGGCTGACCCTTCCAAATCTATGCAGCTTTGTAGCTGCCAAGTGAACAAAAACAGTGACAAAGCTAATAAAAGTGCTGGCTCTCTGAACTCCACTCTGGCGTGGACCCCATGAGACGATCCTCAGCCCTGAACCCCAGACCCTGAACCCAAGGCCTCCACTTCTTCCCACTCTCCACAGAAGTCCTCAAAGTCATTCTCTTCTAATAGAGACTACTTGCTGTGAACATAAAATATGATCTGAGGTTTGTCTTCTTCATCAGTCCTTTTCTTTTTTTGTCCTTTTTAAACACAAAGGAAGGGGGCAGAGGCTTCACAGTTCTTCACCCGTTCTTACAGTTTCAGAGACAGCTTAGGAGTGGAAAGAGGAATGAAACCACCAAACCCCCTTCTTGCCACTCCTTGCATTGAGGAAAGACACTTCTGTAGGATCTTCAGCTTTGTTTAAAAGACATCATACACTGATAAAGCTTTCCCTTTATTTGAGAGGACAGTTGCCCCTCATCACTTCACAACATGAATGCCCTGCAAAAAATTGCACATAAACCAAGAGGACTTGGGTGTAATAGGGATGTCACTCCTCTATCTAGTAATCCTCTATTAGCTAATCTGCACTACAGAAGCATGCCTCAAAGCAAAACAGACTATTCTTAGTCAAACAGGGAAAAAAGGAGAAAGGACTATAAAAGCTAGGATCACTCGAGTAACCTAGATTATACCTGAATTTCACCTGGATCTCAACATAAAAATTCTTATGTACTTTAGACACAAGAGTGTAAGAGCATTTCATGCTGGAATGGAGCACAGTGGATTCAGCATTGGAGGCAGGCTGTGTAGCTAGGAAAATAACAGTTTCGGAAAACTGGGTGATTTCCTAAACAGTAATGGTAGAAAGGTACCCAGTTTATGTAAATATGTGAAAGGAGGCTCCTCTGAGTGCTTCACAGGATGTGGGCAACACATACTTTGCCGTGCTTTCCACCCATGCTTGCCCAAGCTTAAGTGATGGGAACAATGAGAGAAACAAATATTCTTGGCAATGTGGCCATACTCAAGGTTTTGTTCATTCAGACGTGACCTCAAGAACATGTCATGCCTCAGCTCCACCAGTAAGACTATATGTGGTAACTGTTGTAGATAACAGAGCCCCCAGTGATAGAATCTGGCGTAAATCAGCTTCTATTTTACTAAGAGCAGAAAAACACAATCTGTAACTCACACACGCGAACATCTTACTCTGGATTTGTGATGGAGTTCATCAACCCTGCATGTTTTGAAGATTTTTTACATTTGTAAACAATAACTAACCTGAATTATTTCAATGATACTCTCTTGTCACTTGTTCTTTCTCCGCCCCTCTTTCTTAAATCACAGTTAAAGTTGTTCCTTAATGCTGAACTATATTTCATAGGTAAGTTATATTTCATAGATAGGTTCGCTTGTGACTTGGCTTTTGTATTTCTAGGTGCATAACATTCATTGCTTGAAAAATTGCTCTGTTTTAAAATAGCTACTACAATTTCCCTTCACTGCTGTGAAAGGGTGTTTTTTTCATATATGTTCAAAAAGCACATGAAGAAACATGGGGTTACTGGAGTGTGGCAGAATGAGTAATGGGCTGGAAACTCAGAAGCTCGAAGTTCTGGTTTTGCCACTAACTCATCCTAAAACCTAGATAAGCTGCTTCTAATCTCTCTGTGATCCCGTTCCTGTTTATCATAAGTGGTGTTAAACCTGGCTCACCTCATAGCTGTAAAGGTAGCAACCATAAGAAAGCATATGATAATATAGATCTTTTAACAACAACCTCTTAATCTGTGAAGGATATCTACATCTGTATTTTTCGTTTGATACTTACAGTAATTCTTTGAGAATTACTATAAAAAGGTGGTCTTCTTGTTTTGCTGTTTAGGCAACCACAGCATGTAAACAAAACAGAAATTCCATACATTTTCTAGTACTGTGTATGTGTGTGTTTACTCATATGTGTGGGTAGACAATAAACACATATTAACATATATACACACCTTGAACATTATGATTCACAATGAGGGTACCCATCTGTTATTTTTATTTTTTTCATTTTTATACTCCAAGTTCAGGTGTATTTCCTCCTTAGAATTTTAATACATTTTTTCTCTGTGCTAAAGCAGACCTATGATAACCTATTTTCCCTTGCATCTTAGAACATTTTGCTTTTATCTTTTACTATGTGAAATATAAAATTCATATGGGGAAGGCTCAAGTGCTTGGTATCTAGAAAGCTTGAATCCATCTGGAAGCTCCTCAACACTCATGGGTAGGTTAGGGCCATTGGGGTCAAGATCCAAAGAGCTCATGAGACTTCTTAGAATGATCGTCCTCCAGTTGGGGCAATGATTGCCTAAGTCATCACCTTGTTGTGAGAACACCTTCACTGTCAAGGAGAAGTCAGTTGTTCCAGCGATGGAGGTGGGGTACTGGTGCTGAAGTGCAAGAGGATTGTATTACATTGACAGCAGGGAACAGATGGGGCCAATATCATGACCCTAAGATGCACAGCCCACCTAATCTTTTGTCTTTCTCTAGGTTATACAGAGTGATTACTGAGTAATGCTAACAAAATGGGACAGTGCTGTTCAGTAGAACTTTCTGCTGGATGGAGATGCTCTGTATCTGTGCTGCCCAGTGTGGTAGCTACTTGTCACACGTGGCTATTGAGCACTTGAAACACAGTTGGTGTGAATGAGGACGTGCATTTTAAATATGGAATTTTAATTTTTAATTTAAATAATCACCTGTAACTTCTGACTGGTAGACTAAGGCGAGTCTATGAACATTATGCTACATTTCTGTTATTTAGAAGTCAAATTACAGTAACATCCAGGGAATTTTCCATTAATACTATGTGCACTCTTGAAAACACATAGGGGGATGATAGGAGGAGGAGGAGGTGATATATGAAATAGGAATGAAAGAAATGGCAGTTTAAGCCTAAGTAAGACATGAAATTGCAGTGCCAACCCATGTAAATGATGGTGGGTTTTCAGAGATAACCAGAAAGTAGTGTTTCAGGGTATGACTCTCCTTGATTTTGTTTTTGCAGGTTCTTTCATGCTGGTGAATGCCTCTGGGAGACCTGAGGGGCAGAGAGCCCACCTGCTCTTACCCCAACTTAAAGAAAATGACACCCACTGCATCGATTTTCACTATTTTGTGTCCAGCAAGAGTAATTCTCCTCCGGGGTTACTCAATGTCTACGTGAAGGTCAATAACGGGCCACTGGGGAATCCTATCTGGAATATATCTGGAGACCCAACACGTACATGGAACAGGGCAGAACTGGCCATTAGTACTTTCTGGCCTAACTTTTATCAGGTATGTGCTTTCTTTTTATTACATATTTTGAAGCATCCTCTAATTTCTAAAAATATAAATTATTGTTATATCATTATCAGAAAAGGTTGTTGTATTTTTGTTGGCAAGGTTGTGGAGAAAGGGGAACTCTCATCCTGTACTGTTGGTGGGATCGTAAATTAGTTCAGCCCCTTTGTAAAGCAGCTTGGATACTTCTCAAAGAACTGAACAGAGACTTACTGTTCAACCCAGCAATCCAGTTACTGGGTATGTAACCAAAGGAAGATCAATTACATGAGTTCAGGAGTTTTTTTGGTAGAATGTGTATCACAGCACAATTCATAACAGCAAAGACATGGAATCCACCTAGGTGTCCATCAATGGTGGACTAGATTAAAAAAAACATGGTACATGCACACCATGGAATACTGTGCAGCCATAAAAAAGAATGAAATCACGTCTTTAGCAGTAACTGGAAGCCGTTATCCCAAGTGAATTAATGCAAAAACAGAAAACCAAATGTTGCGTGTTTTTACTTATAAGTAGGAGCTAAGCATTGGGTGCACATGAACATAAAGATGGGAACAGTAGACACTAGAGAATACAAAAAGGAGGAGGGGAGCAAGGGTGGAAAAACTAACTTTTGGGTACTGTGCTCACTACCTGAGTGACGGGATTAATCATACCTCCAAACCTCAGAATCATGCAATTTACCCAGGTAACAAACCTGCAGTTGTTCCTCCTGAATCTGCAATTTAAATAAATAAATAAATAAATTTTTATAACAGTGCAAGAAAAACCTATGCTATTTGATAAGGAGTGCCTTAAGGCTTTCTCAAATTAGTAAAAAATACAATTCAAAATTTGTTTATGCCTGGCATGTATTGTTTTAAGAAAATAAAAGCAGTCACTTGTAGGAGGGCAAGAAGTGCTATCTACGGGGTTTGCAATTACATTTTCTTTTCTTTTCCTTTTTTTTTTTTTTGTTTTTTTTGTTTGTTTGTTTTTTGAGACTGGGACTAGTTCCATCACCCGGGCTGGAGTACAGTGTTGTGATCACAATTCACTCCAGCCTCAAACTCCTGGGCTCAAGTGATTCTCCCACCTCAGCCTCCCAAGTAGCTGGAACTACAGACATATGCCACCATGTTGGGCTAATTTTTTAAATTTTTTTTATAGAGACAGGGCCTTGCTATGTTGCCCAGGCTGGTCTCAAACTCCTGGTCTCAAGTGATCCTGCCACCCCAGCCTCCAAAAGTGCTAGAATTACAGGCATGAGCCATTGTGCCCAGCTGGATATTTTAGTTTCTGTATTAAGTAGGCCATATGTGACGCAGAAAGGCATAGCACCTGAGTCTAAAAGAAGACGCCCTCTGCAAATGGGTCTCAGGAGTAAATGAGTCATAAGAGATGAGCCCTGTGGAGACAAGCCAGTGAGGGGCAGGTCCCTGCTTCCGCCCATGTAAGCAACAGGAAGAAAATACCAGATGTAGATGGAGTCCTTGTCACAGAGGCACTGCCACAAGGCCTGTCCTGTTATTTGGGGGGCTCTGTGGAGACCCGCAGTAACTGCTTTGAGTTCCTGTTTAAAGTAACTGAAGGGCGGAGGCCCATGGACAGTTCAGAAGTGGTACTAAAGCAGTTCTGATGTCACATCCTCTCTGCCCTTCTGTTGGAGATGCTTGTGACACAAGAGCATCCTAACTTAGGATCAAAGTGGGAAATTAGTGACAATGGGCATTCGGAGAGCTTCTTCTTTTTTGTCCACAGCATCTTTTAAAAATAACAGTATTGAGAATACTCAACTAATGGCCAACTATGAGCAGGAATAAAGAGGATTGCAATATTTTGCTTTTCTCTTTAATTCCTTTGGCTCAGAAAGGAGCCAGCTGGAACACGCATCTAAGATCATTTTTCATGTTTAATTGAGGTGCTTGGCTAGACATAGGGAAGGGAAAGCTAGGGCTTTCCAGGGCTGATTGTCTTCAAAATGGGCGTGAACAGCATCCAGTAATCCATTCTGCAGGTTCGGTGTTTATGAGTTAAGATCCATCAACCCCAATTTCTCTCTCCCTGGACTGATGAATAAATGGGCTGTAAATTTCTTGCTTAATTTATCTTTGTAGGCTACCTACAACAATTTCTAGGATTTCATGAGTGACAAGTAAATGTGTGTTTTTTTTAATGGAAATGAAGAGATAGGGAAAGCTCTGTGAGTACACGTGTAAATTGTTAAGTTCTTTTTAGAGTATGTACTTTGGCAATAAGTTTTAAAATTGTTAAAAAATTTAGATATGCTTAAATCTAGCAATCCACTATTAGGAATTTATCCTAAAGAAGTAATGAAGAGTGATTGCAAATAATTAACCACTGGGATATTCATAGCAGCTTATTTATAGTAAAGAAAAATCAGAAACAGTATTTTTCCAACAATAGAGGATTTGTTGATTTATGCTACCTCAGTACAAAAATTTATTTTGCAGCCATTAAGAACAATGTTATGGAAGAAAATTTAATGATACATTTAAGGTTACGTTGTTAAATGGATTAAACAGGTATAAAGCAATACGTTAAATTCTATTTTTAAATTTAAAAAATCTAATAAAGACTTAAATATATCCTGAAATAAATACATAAGAAAGTGGTATCTTGGCTGGGTGCAGTTGCTCAAGCCTGTAATCCCAGCACTTTGGGAGGCCGAGGTGGGAGGATCACCTGAGTCCAGGAGTTTAAGAGCAGCCTGGGCAACATGGCGAAATCCAGTGTCTACAAAAAAAAAAAAAAAAAAATACAAAAATTGGCAGGACATGGTGGTGTGCACCTGTTGTTGCAGCTACTCAGGAGGCTGAGGCTGGAAGATTGCTTGAGCCTGGGAGATCGAGGCTTCAGTGAGCCGTGGTCGTGCCACTGCACTCTCCAGCCTGGGTGACAGAGTGAGACCTTGCCTCAAGAAAAAAAAAAAAATAAGGAAAAAAGAAAGTAGAATCTCTCTAGCTAGTGGGATAACAGGTAAACTTTTTTTTTTTTTTTGGCCATCTGTTATATTCTCAGTTTTCCCCAACATACGTGTACTGTTTTTATTTATAAAACAAAAAGTAAAAATTTGTTTTTCCTCCAGAAGGAAAATATCCTATTTAATAAACACATGCTTTTTATATAAATGTACTAGTAGTGGCCAGTCAGTAGTTTAAAGCATATGGTCTCTGGGACAAAACTTAGGAAATGTGTTTCATAGGGTTAAAAAGCAAGTGGGTGGCCGGGCACAATGGCTCGTGCCTTTAGTCCTAGCACTTTGGGAGGCTGAGGCAGGTAGGCAGGTGGATTGCTTGAGGTCAGGAGTTCAAGACCAGCCTGGTCAACATGGTGAAACCCCATCTTTACTAAAAATACAAAAATTAGCCAGGCGTGGTGGTGCACGCCTGTAGTCCCAGCCACTTGGGAGGCTGAGGCACAAGAATCCCTTGAACCAGGGAGGCGAAGGTTGCAGTGAGCTGAGATTGTGCCACTGCACTCCAGCCTGGGAGACAGAACGAGACCCTGTCTCAAAAAAAAAAAAGGCAACAAGTAGAAGTGGGTTTGGCCAAGCTAGGCCTCCAGAGGTTTTTGTATGGTGGCCTAGGCTGAGAAGCTGAATGTGATTAAAAACCTTCTTTAGGAGGAGCCTTTTCCAAAGTAGGGAAGACAGGGATCTGGAATGTTCCCACTGCCCCTCTGGGACCTATTCTACGTTCTTTCTCAGTCTCCAGTTATCTGCTGGATTGAGGCCAGTGGACCACACTCCTAGTTGAGATCAGAAGGTATGTCCTGCTCGTCTTTTCACTGAGTTTCTTCTCTTGGGCCTTAGCAGTGTCCACACAAAACCTCTAGAATGGGCTCTCTTGAGACCGTCACAGCCTCCAGAGCCACAGTATGCTGGTTTAGCATGGCCTTGGCTGCAGTCAGATGTGGAATTTCTGTCTTGCCTTTTATAACCCTAGCTCAGTCAGCTGCATTAAAGGAATGATGTGGTTTATGAACAGTCTTGGAAGACCAGACTTTAAAAAGGAACTGTTAAACTACATTGAGAGTAAGACGGTCCGATATATTTCAGGCCATTGTCATTTTCAGTGAATTCTTACTTTCTTGAGCACCTTTGGATAACATTTCACCTTCCCAATTGTGAACTTCTGCTCCTAACCTTTAAGCCCTCTCACTTTTCACTGTGATCTCTCACACTTTACTGAGCAGTAAATGATTTGCCAAATTAAGTTAGAAGTTTTTTCTCATAGCTTTTTGGTTCACTTTTGAATGTACTGCTTCATTGATATCTTAGTCTGCTGTGCTGCAGTAACAAAATACCACAGGCTGTATGGCTTAAACAACAGACAATATTTCTCACATTTCTAGAGTTTGAGAAGTCCAAGATCAGGGTGCCAGCGTTGTCAGATTCTGGTGAAAGCTTTCTTCCTGGTTTGCAGATGGTCATCTTCTTTCTGTGTCCTCACACAGTTAGGGGGAGGTCAGGGAAGCAAGAGTTCTCACGCCTCTTCTTATGAAGGTCTACTCCCATCATGAGGGCTTGCCCCTCGTGACCCCATCGCCTCCCCAAGGCCCACCTCCTAATACCACCATATTTGGGATTAGGGTTTCAGCATGAACTTGGGGAGTACACAAACATTCAGTTCATAGCACTGATAGATTCATTAGGAATAGCTTCATACTTTGATTTTAAAGATGGATTTGTAGAGATTCTTCAATACAGTGTTGCTAAGTTTTTATTTATTTTTTTGTTCTTGGGAAAATTTTTATTTTAAAATGGAAATGGAAATATACAGGAAAAACTTGTGCTTTCCTTTTTTTTCTTTGCATAAACAATAATAATGCAATCCAGGTCAAAGCACAAGGCAGAAACTTGAGAAAAGAACAGTTGTTACAAGTACGTGGTCTTCTTTTCAAATATCCATGAAAACATTTAATGACTGGATGGCTAGGTACCTAAAGAAAGCTCCAAAGCAATAATCTGGCCTTTTAGTTTCGACAGGACTATTTTGAATCTTAGATTTATCAGTCACTCCTTTCCCATTCTGCTTGTTCTAAGAATTAAGTATATAATGAAAATAAAAAGCTCATATCCTGACTTTAAATCTCCACTCTCCTAAAAACCTGTTTGAGGAAATAAAAATGAGGAAGAAGAAGATCAGAGCAAAAATATTGTTAACTCTGGCCGTCCTCATGCAGGTGGGCTACTACCAACTCCTGACGAATGTCTATAAAGGGTATAGATCTACTGAAAACCCACTTGTTTAATGCCTGAGCACTTCCACCAAGCATCAGCCTTGGAATTTTTAAAGACAGAGTTAAGGTAGCACTTCCTTATTATTTCCCCTTTATCTGCTGGGCAGTAAACAAATTGAAATCATTGCCCTAATAGCAATATAAACTATTAGGTAAATGGCACATTGTAGATGCAGCAAGAGAGATGTCAGCAGGAAACTTCCCAGACACTGAACTGCAGGCCTTAAAATCACTGTGTAAGACCTGAATGAGGTTTCCCAGTTGGGATAAGAAGGACAGGCCGTATTCACAGATATAAAGTAAAAGGAAGACACCTACCAAATCCAATTTTCGCCCCTGGCCTCAGGTGTCAGCCTAATTAGAGATGGTCAGAAGAAAAGCCTGGACAAAAAACAAAACAAACAAACAAAAAATAAGCTGTGAAGTTGAGCCAGGGGAGGGGCTTCCTTGGGCTGCAGATCCAGTCCCTAGTCCATGGGGCCAGCACACGTGTACCGAGGAGATGCCTGTTGTAGTCTGATGCTCTCAGAAATACAAGTCATGCAAGAGCCCGTCTGCTTTTGATGTAATTTCCCATATAGATTTTTTTATAAGGAGTTCTGTACTGGCCTGAAAATGTGACTCTGGTTTTTGACTATTATATTTCTGATTCCAAAATATAAAAAATATATTTTCCAGGCCAGGCGCGGTGGCTCATGCCTGTAATCCCAGCACTTTGGGAGGCTGAGGCAGGCAGATCATGAGGTCAGGAGATCGAGACCAGCCTGGCTAACATGGTGAAACTCCGTCTCTACTAAAAAACACAAAAAATTAGCCGGGCATGGTGGTGGGTACCTGTAGTCCCAGCTACTCGGGAGGCTGAGGCAGGAGAATGGCGTGAACCTGGCAGACGGAGCTTGCAGTGAGCTGAGATTGCACCATTGCACTCCAGCCTGGGGGACAGAGCAAGACTCCGTCTCAGAAAAAAAATATATATATATATTTAATATATATATAAATATATATATATTATATATATTAAAAATATATATATTATATATATATAATTTTTTTTTCCAGTATTGTGTGTGCATGGATGCATGTGTGTAACATTTTCTTATATGAACATGGTGCATAAAACTCAGTATCCAAGTGATGCATTCTCAGGCTGTTTCTAGGCCTGAAAGCTGAAGAGAAGATAATAGGATATGGGCTTTGAGAAGCCCTCTCTCAGGGTACAGGAAGTCAGCTTCCTCTAGACACCACCTCTACAATTATTACGTAGGCTGCAGGATATATTCTAGAATTCTAAAATATTAATATAAGGTTCATGTATACTTGAAGTATTTTTGTGTTAAAATACTTCATACAGTACTTTATTTCTATAAGCAAATTTCACACTAGTAAGTAGTTTTGATATGAGTGAAAATTGATTAATGAATTCTTTTAAAGGAATTTCATATTATAAATTGTTTGCACACGGGCAGCATCAGAGGACAGTCAAAGAACATACGCTTTGTGTTACAAAGAATGGGATTTGAATATCAGCCTTGCTTACTTAGAAGCTTGGGCAACTAATTTAAACTTTATGAGCCTCACTTTCCTAATTACAGCAGGGTGAGGGGTAGTAATTAGGGGTAATTAGGGGTTGAAGATGAAAGGAAAAGCACATTGGGGATATTCTAGCCTCTTAAGAAGTGGTGGCAGTTTGTTGAGCCACTGTTAAGATTTGTGGAAGATGGTAAAAAGGTGACCAGTTAATAGTTGATGCTTTCTCCCTGCTAAGGCGCTTCCTAAATGTGTTTAGTGGAATGTCAAAAGGTGTTAAACGAAAAAGGGCTCCAGGAACAAATCCTTTTGTGAAACACTGCATGAGACAAAGTGAACCAAGTTCCCTTCTGTCAGAACATTCCAGAACTGCTGTCATACAGCACTGCAAGGTGAGGTTCTGTGAGGGTCCATGCAGTTCTCCCTTCCCTGGACTTGTGTGACTGCATCTCAAGGACCAGGTGCCCTTGGGTTGCATTCAGGGGCCGCTGTGTTGGGCTCTTCAGTTGGCTATTTCCCATGACCTTCTGGACCTTCTTCCAGAACATCCATTTCTCACTTCGCTTTGGCTACAAAATACTGAGTTAATTTTCATCTTGATCAGCATCTGAACTCTGCAATTGTTGGACTAGGGGAAGTTTTCAGTCAATCTAGACACAAGTGTCCTGTGTACTTTTGATAACCATAATAGGTCTTTTTGGGCATCTCTTACTTTCACAGTTTTTTCTTCTAGCTTTAATATTAACACTGTTAGACGTTTATAGAATTTTGAAAAGTTTCTTAGCAGAGTAAAGTGTTTTTACCACAGTTGTCATTTTGTGTAGTTTTTACTATTTATGGTAGAATAATATGCTACAGGTACACATCACAATGGTAACCTGCATGGAATACAGCTAATTGCAGGTTAATTACTGTTCCTTAAAACATAAATTGCCAAGTATTTAGTGATTAACACATATTTAATTCCTTAATTAATGTTTTTCCTAATTGCTTCTGTGTGGACCTGCCCTCCTGTGGTTGAGAAGCAGTGGGGAAGGGCAGGTACCTGCCATCCTCAGGGCACCTGCCTCCTTTGATTTAGACATTGATTTTTTGCCATTTGAAGAATATTTTCCTCATGCACTCACCCTCTTGCTTTATTGTGCTGATAAAAAAAAAAGAACTCTGCTTTGATTCTGCACCCCCGCCTCCTGTTTCCCACCCCTACACCCTAAGGCAAAGGAGCCAGCCACGGATTTCTTCGTATTCTAATCATGCATGCACCCCAGAAGCCTCAGCTCTCACCCAGAATTTCAGCCTTCCTCTCTGCTTTCAGAAGACAGTGATTCTGAGCCCAGTCAGAGGCCAGGGAGGTGGTGATCTTTAATATAAATAGTTGCTTTAAAAAGAGAAACAATGCATAGGTAGCTGAAAATCTCCTTTCCCCATGGCTCTCCATAAAGAAGTGGGGCGGGGAGGGTAGGCAGGGACTATAGGGAATGGGAGGATAAAGTCATCAAATATGAGAGCCTTGTTGGTTCACAAGAGCCTCCTTGTTAAAACAAATGCCTTAGATATACTGAAGGGTCCTGGGAGAAGATTAGGTGTGGATTCAGCTTGGGCCCTGCTCGGAGTTCTTTGTGCAGCAAGGACTCAAAGGAGCTTGTACTGGGGAGAGGGGCACTAAACCAAGATTCACCCTTATCAGTCTGACATCTTTCCTGGTAAATGAGGAGTTGAGGGAATAGGGATGACTTGATCTTACCTATCTTTTCACATTTTGCTGCAAACTTTATTCCCCTGCACAGCTAGCTCAGGGCCTGTTTCTTTGCTGTATTTGCCTTCAGCCCACTGATTTTACTACAAAGCCATATAAAGCCACAGCTAAGTGACAGCAGGCCCACATACATTTGTTGCCTAGAGACAGTGTTTTAGAGTTGAATTGGTGAGTCTTTTCTAGATTGTGTTCCACAAATCCAGGGAATGTTAGGAGGCATTAATTGACCAAATGGAAAGAAGCACTGGGTTAAACAAAGTAGAACTGCTTCGTTCTGCAGGCCATTTCGGAGGCCAGGAGTGTTTTTGAATCTCCAGGAAGGACACATGGCGAGTGTGGGTGCCCAGCTGGAGCCAGAATTTGGGCTTTGCTGAGTATTTCTTGAGTCTAGTGTTCCCTGAAGTACACTTGGGAAATACTGATATGTGCCAGTTGAAAAATAGAACATACTTTGACTCCATAAATTCCTTGGCTATGGCCCTTATTCCAAGTGCAAGACAATTGAATTGCTTCATGCCTCTAGAGGATGTGAGGAATTTGCTGTGGCAGTGAAATATCACTCTCAAGCAGGAAAGCTAGTCTAGTAGGTGCCCCAATACTCTGCATTTTGTGCTTAAAAAAGACAATATGTTTCAAGAAACCACTGGGGACACAGTAGGTTGTCAGTTTAATATTGACTTAGAACTGTATTTAGGCAATAGAACAATTTGCATGATGTTTTTTTCATCCTCAAAGATCTTATTTTTGATTATTTTTTAAAACTTGCCACATCTCTAAATTTCATTCTTAACTTGTACTTCTTATGTGATGATAAAGGATAAGTACTTCTATTGCTTACCATCTTAATCTCTGCATGGTCTGCTGCTATGTGCATATCAACCCTGTTCTTTATGACTTCTAAGCCATGTTTTTATCCTCTACCTTTAATTTCTGTGCATGGCCTCTTGAATGAGTATATGACCTATGATTAATCATACTTTTCTCTAAAGGGAAGGAGGAAACAATGAGAAAAGTGAGGAAGGTTGTGGTGTTGGTAGGAAAAACAGGTGAAGACATTTAAAAATAACATTGCAAGCACTAATAATTAACTCCATTGCAAATTTTGCTGTCTTTTGAGTGCCTTTACCTTTCCCCAAAGTAGATTTTTATTTTATTTTCTGATAACATGTCAATACAAATACAAATGCTTGAATATTTTGCTCCTGATTCTTAATGTGACATGTTTTGTGGTTTTTCCTGGTCTCTTTAATATTACAGAAACTTTACTGTATATGTTTTATTTTTATGTAACTCATTTGACACAAACAAGACAAAGTTTTTGTAAATGGGTGTGACCTACCTTTGCATTTTATTTAAATCAAAACCAGAAGGATAGACTAGGTAATGTGTGGGAGAACCGACGTTTAATCCCCTTTGTTCTAGGGAACTGACTAATGACTTCCACCAGCACATTTTCCTTGGTGAGTATCTGTGTTGGTAAGCAAATCCCCTTTCTTTGCTTACACGTAGCAAGGAAAAGTGGCAGCATGGAAAGCTAATTTTGCTCTTCACTGAAGCAGGGAGGATCAGGGAGGCTGTGGTGTTAAACTGCTTCCGCATCACTCCTGTTTGGCAGACATCTGAAGGATAGCCTGATGTCAAACCTCTCAGAGGCCAGCAACCAGGATGGATTTTCATGAGCAAATGAGAGCAATAGTCAGTTTAAACAACTGGTTTAACCAGTTGTTTCTTCTCTAAAAAGCAAGTGGCTTTTCCCACAGTCTCCAAAGGCAATAGGGATACAACATCTTGTCTCCTGAAATGTTATTAGTTGAGATTGAATGAATATTGATTCTTTCTATTCTACATTTTGTTACATCCCAGGGCTGCAAATATCTGGGCGTTATCAGCAAAACAGTGCTTTGAAATGGAGACTCAGAGTGAACCACATCACGTGAATAGAGTTGATTCTCGATTATTTGCAGTAGTTATGTTCTGTGAAATTACAGAGAACACTGAATTAGTGAATACTGAACTACTTCTATAGGAAATATGGGGTTAGGTTCCTGTGAGCCTTTGGTCACAATGTTTTTGTAATGTTTTTGTCTACTGATCAATACATAACCTCATTTTATATGTGTTTCTGTTTAAAGATACCGTATGTAATTTATGTTGTCGATTCATTAACTTTGAACCTATGGCGAAGGCCAGTAGCACTGTAACTCATGCTGACTGGAGCGCTTCTAACACGTGTATTTTTTCCTTAAGGCTCATCTTAGCCTCCTTGCACTCTCAGGAGCGCTAGACAGCCCTGAAGCACTATACTTGGGTTCATTTTAAAAAGCAACGTCACCAAAAAGAAGCACAAAAATGGAAAAGCATGGCACTAACTAGACCACAATAAGGATACTCTTTTATGGTATCAGAGCTGAAACAAGGCGACAGAACATTGCCCTGCCTGACCTCAGCTAGGAACATGTGTGTTGAGCAACTCACATTTTTTTTTGCTGCTCTGTGCATGTCCACAGATACCATGAAAGCTTTGCAAGTATTGATTTTTGGGGGTTACAAATAAATTTTAGGGAGTAGCAAATTCACAAATTGGCCTTGAATAATGAGGATTGATTGTATTTTCTGACAAGCCAAGTCCAAAAAAAGTGATACAAAACTAAATTCTGTGTTGTGACAAAATTATTTCATAATAAGGTGACTCTATGATTCTGTCAGACCCACAGCTTTTAAAATAATCACAATTTAGATTGGGCTAAAGGGCAAAAACATTTTTCCTAAAAATGTTTGTTTCAGTAAAAACAACAAACAAAAACAATTTAGTCCAAATTTAGCTAACACAAAAGAAGATGGTATAAAATGAGATCTTAAGGTAAGTTTTAATATTAAAGTGTTACTAATTCTCAGTAGTTCAGTGTCTTTATAGAAGATTTTTGACTTCTAAATGAGTTAGGTTTTATTTTATTATATTTTTTATTTTTCATTTTTCTGATATTTTGAGGCCTATGAAGTAATTTTTCTGGCTTTGTTTTGGTATATTGCAAATATGTATTTTAAAAATTTGATTATGATATTACAAACTTAAGTGGGTATTTAGAAAACCACACATGTAATATAATTGGAAACAAGTCAAGCCAGGGACAGGGTCTTCTTCTCATTGCTGGAATGTGAGGCTCCCCCATGGAGCGCAAGGCATATTGTATTTGGCTGTGATAAAGTATTGCTTTTGACATGTGCTTTCTTGTTAATCAGAGGAATGATGGTGCATTGGTGAGCCAAGCAGGAAAGTTTTCTCTAAAAACAGGAGGCTAGATAGTAAATATTTCAGGCTTTACAGGCCAAACGCTGTCTGTGGCAGCTACTCAATTCTGCTGCTGTTGTATAAAAGCAGCCATAGCCAACATGTAAATGAATAAACATGGCTTTGTTCCAATAAAACTTTATTTATGGACATTGAAATCTGAATTTCATATAATTCTCTTGTATCACAAAATATTCTTCTTTCTGTTTTCTCCCACCAGTGAAAACTATAAAAACCATCTTTAGCTTGTGAGCGATATAAAAACAGGTGGTGGGACAGATTTGGCCACGGGCTATAGTTTGCCAACTCTTGTATTAAACTTGATGCTGTCAAAACTATGCCATATCAGTCTTCCCAATTGCTATATTTCTTATAAATCTGGATGTAAAAATTTTAGAACCTGTGTATCTATACATTAAAAGGTGTGTGTGTGTGTGTGTGTGTGTGTGTGTGTGTGTGTATAGGTATGTAAATGTATTCTATATACATATAGTCTCTCATACTTGCTAGTTAGGCAGTTTGGCAACATGAAAAGAGTCCAGACTTGGAAGCAAAATAGATCTAGGATTAGACCCAACTCTGTAACTACTTGTGTGAACTCAGAAAATTTACGTAACCTTTCTAAGTCATCTTATCCCTGAAAGGGAGCTAATATGACCTACCTCACATAATTGACGGGAGAAAATTAGATAATATATGCAAAGGATACCTGGGACGTGGAAGTATACGAATAAATAGTTTTTTTTGAATTGCTAAATTATTCTTTTTGAAGAAAAACTTGGTACATGGCTCTATAAGATATTCAAACCTTCTAATATAGAATATTTTCAATATATTTTGTTCTGTTCCATAAAAATGAACATGGCACGTCCCCAAATCAATTTCTTACACGTTTCCTTTTTCCTTTTCCAATGGTACTGTTGGTATTCTCATGTTACTGTTTCCTCTGACCTCAATCTTTTTCGACCCGGATGCTGGCATTTTCAGACATTCCTATGATTCCCACTGGGTTCTGCACACTCTTGCTATACTTCACTAGAGCAATACCTGTACTTTTCATTAGAGTAGTTCCTTATTTGACAAAAAGAGAAAAAAGATTATCTTTGCTTTTGAAGCCTTATAAGGGCACTGGCTGGAGAGGTATACATAATGGAAAATTTGCCAGATAGCCAGAGTTCACAACAATGGAACCTTGAACAGAATTCCAAAATCTGTTTATAAGAAACGTGTTTAAGATGACCCTCATCCTTTGAGCTGCATGTTTTTTTTTTTTTCTTTTTTGGTACGGAGTCTCACTCTGTCGCCAGGCTGCAGTGTAGTGGCACAATCTTGGCTCACTGCAACCTCCTCCTCCCGGGTTCAAGTGATTCTCTTGCCTCAGGCTCCCGAGTAGCTGGGACTACAGGCGTACACCACCACGCCTGGCTAATTTTTATATTTTTAGTAGAGACGGGTTTCACCATGTTGGCCAGAATGGGCTCAATCCGTTGACCTTGTGATCCACCCACCTTGGCCTCCCAAAGTGCTGGGATTATAGGCATGAACCACTTTGCCCCGCCTGAGCTGCATGTTTTAATCCTCTTGTTTGTTAGAAAAAATACAAAGGGAAATCTCTCAATGGTTGGGTGTTTAAAATAGGTAATCTCAGACTACTGTATAGCATCTAAATTCAGATAGCTTCGTTTAGTCATATTCATTTCACAATAGGAAACTCTCCAGTACAGCTCATACCTACTTTATAATTGTAGTATGTATTGAAACAGTTGTATACTAAGTTGTAAACTTGATGAAGCAGCTAATAAAACTTGTACTCATAAGTCCCTTAACAAGTTTCTAAGAAAGAACTAGAAAATGATTTTAATAAACATAGAAGTTATTGCTTCAAACTTGTGACACAAATGTGTAACGTAAGAAACTTTTATTTATATATTATGTATTAATTTTGTGTGTATGTATGGGTAGGCATGCACACATAAACGTATCAACAAAGATTGTTTTTCTCTTCTTGACTCTGCAGTTAGCTTTAAGTCAGTGCCAGAACCTGCCAAGTTTGAGAAGTTTACTTTTTAAAGTTTCTAATTAAACTCAGAGGGGGCAGGAAACATATTTGTAATCAGATGCTGTCCTTCTTTGCCTCTTGATATTCTAGTTGGAAGACTGAGGGGAGCAAATAAAATTGCAGATAGAAGCTTGTCCTTAATTCTTTTGTTGTGGCCTTGCTGACAAGTCATCTTGCTGGGAAATATGGGGCGCATTGGCTTGTTTCTGAGACTGTCTTTGCCTCTAGTCCATAGGGATGAAGGCAGATAGTTGCTGGGAAATCCGTGAGTTGATACTAGCAGGCTGAAGCTCTGCGCTGGGGGTTGTATGGCTGTGGCACAGGTTTCTTGGCTTGTTTGGAGGGGAGGAGTCATGGTTCTGTGGCAGGAAAGGATCCCATTGCTATGAGCTGTGTTTATTGAATCTGTCATTTGGCCATTGCTATCTTGTTCTGTTCTTTCATCATTCATGTTTCTTGTTTTTTCCCCAACTAAAGCTTACATTTTATAAAACTGTCTGCATTGCTTAGATCTTCCAAAGCATGCGGTAGATATTTTATAAATATTTGGACTAAAAGACTCAGAATTTCTTAGCGTAAAACTTCTGAGAGTCATCCATTCTTTGACGCGATGGATGAAAAAACAGATCTAGAGAAGTCTAGATGGCTTTTCCAGGTCTCAGATCTTCTCTGCCTTTTTTTTTCACTCTCCTTTGCTTTGGTAGTGGTATGGCCCTGTATAGGTTTAAACAAAATATTGTGGATTAAATTTACACATACAGATCAACTTAAAAGTAGATCCACACAAGCACGTCTCACATGTACGCTATGTTCTAAAAGGTAATGCATTCCCTTCAAAGAATAAGGATAATTCAATTTTTACTAGAAGCTTCAGACATTGTAGTTGATACAGCAAAATAAAATTTCAATATGAAAGATAGTTTTGATGAGGAAAGATTTCTTCAGCTGTTCTATCCATGATATATTCCAAGTGCTTATCACAGTGCCTGGCAGAGAGGTGGCACTCAGTAGAGCCTTGAGTTCATTGAATGAATGAATGCATGGATGAATAAGAGAGAAGAAGGAAGAGAGGATGGCAGGTGGGATGAAGGAAGGTCTGATGAACATTTTTGCGTTTGGTTTTCAAAATACATTTTTCTAACCAGAACACCCGTGCTCTTGGGTAGCTGGTAGTGGTGGCATCAGCAGCCACCCCTCAGCTGTCCCTGCAGTAGCCATTGTATCAGAGCAGCTTGCAGGTTCCTGCAGTGCCAACTGTAGCTGTTTCCTGGGAGGCAGGATGTGACTCTTATTTAGAGGACCTGTTTTGAGAGCCTCAGGAATGCTTTTTCCTTTACTTGCTCTCGATATTCATTTTCCTTTTGTACTCTCAATTGTCTTCTTATAGACTTCAGTAGTAGAGAGATAAATTAGCAGGGTCCCATTGCAGGAATATCTGTGCATATCTTCCTTTCTCTTGTATTGTCAGTGGAAACTATTTATTAAACTTACGAACAGGATGAAGTTTTATTTCATTTCTGGTTTTCTGTTGTGCCTTTCCTCTCCCCTGTGTTATATGTTATTGTAATAGTGTTGTGGCACAGTGTCATCTAGTCTAGCAAGAGTTTCTGGGATGGCTTCTGTCCCTGTACTCCAGGAAGCCTCTTGAGCTTTTCCACTCTGGGCTCTGCTGATTGCTTTCTCCAGTTTCACATCCATCGCATACACAAAATAATGCAGACCTAGGATCAAAGTTTTTGTTTGAGCAATGTGTAGAAGTGAAAACATCATATTTGGAATCAGAAAAATTGAGTCTAAAGATTGCATCTACGATAGACTCATTGCATTTATGGACAATTGCTTTGTATCTAAAGATTTCATTTTTTTGAAACATGAAATTCTTGATTTTTTTGTATGAACTAATGAGGTAATGGAATGATATCTTCCTAGTGTATGTAACATATGTGCTTAGTAAACGTTAACTTATAATTGCTTTTATAAATTGAAATTTTTATGGAAATCATTGTAGAGTCACATGCGGTAGTAAGAAAAAAGATATTCTTGAGTACATGTTTTGCCATTTCCCAGAATGCTAACATTTTACAAAACTATAGTACAATTGCATTCTGTACAATCGTACAAATATATACAGTTTGTTCTGTACAACTTTGTTACCTGAATAGGCTTGTGTATCTCCCACCACAGTGAAGATGCTCAACAATTCCACTAACACAAGGAGTGGTGGTGATGTCCTTTTGTAAGCAAACCCATCTCCCTCCTGCCTCATCTTCCTCCATTCCTACCCCTGGCAACCACTAATTTGTCCTCCATTTCTAGAATCTTAACATTACAAAATGTTACATAAATGGAATCATAGAGTACATGATCTTCGGGGATTGGTGTTTTTCACTCACCATAGTTATCGAGAAGTTCACCCAAGTTGTTAGGTACATCATTAATTTGCTCCTTTTTATTGCTGAGTAGTATTTAATACTGTGGATGGACCACAGTGTATTATTTACCAATTGAAGGACATCTGGGCTGTTTCTGTTGTTTGGCTATTATGAATAAAGCTTCTGTAAACATGATGTGTGCAGATTTTTATATGAATGAAAGTTTACGTTTCTTTGGAATGAATCTCCAAGAGTGCAATGGTTAGGTTGTATTTTAAGACTTAACCATCATGAGTCATGGTTCCCTGGTGAGATAGTTTCATTCTGTGTGTAAATAGAGGTCAAAATAACATTCATGTGGATCTTTTAAATGATAGCCTGACAACTGACACCTTTAGTCAATTAATCAGATTAAGAAAATTGATAACTCTTTTACTGGTTCTTTCTTTCTTTCCTTTTTTATTTTTTTATTTTTTTGAGACTGAGTTTCGCTCTTGTTGCCCAGGCTAGAGTCCAGTGGCACAATCTCGGCTCACTGCAACCTCCACCTCCCAGATTCAAGCGATTCTCCTGTGTCAGCCTCCTGAGTAGCTGGGATTACAGGCGTATGCCACCACGTCCACCTAATTTTTGTATTGTTAGTAGAGATGGGGTTTCACTATATTGGCCAGGCTAGTCTGGAACTCCTGACCTCAGGTGATCTGCCCACCTCGGCCTCCCAAAGTGCTGGGATTATAGGCCTAAGCCACCACGCCCAGCCCTGGTTCTTTCTTTTTTGCCTTAATTTCTCTGAAGTGGCTCCACCATCTCAAAAAACTCCACCATTCTTAGAACCTCCAGGCATGTAGGCCTTTTCCTCTTCTCTTGTTTCACCAATTATCAAGGCAGAGCTGATGCCCTTTCGATTTTGCCACTGTGGACATTTTTATATTATTTTCCTCTTGATTCATAGCTTTATTGTCTGATTTTCAGTTAGCATAGTCTCTTCACTGCATTATTAATAGGCTATCTTTCCTGGTGTCTCTGTCCTAAAGTGGAGTCTTCTGCAGCCTGGCCACAGCTGACCTTTGTGGCGGTAGGTCCCAATGCTCCCCTTGAAGGCCATGGTCACGACCACCTCAGGGCCTTCACATGTGCCCAGGACTGAGCCTGGTCCTCTTCACACTGTTAGCTCCTTCTCATCCTGTAGCTATTGGCACAAATTTCACCTCCTCATTGGAGGTCCTCCAGGTGTATATTCTTCTAGTACGCTGTACTCTTCTTTCATTACACTTACTGTATTTTTTTTCACTTATGTAAATCTTACTACCCCACATGGTCCAGTGTGGTCAGAGAGTTACTTTCAGAACCTTCAGAAAAGGTTTAGATCTCCTAAAGCAATCTGAATCTTAACATTGTCTCTTGAGGGAAAACAACCACAATCCTAATTTGTGTATGGCAGTGGGTTTAACATACAGTGCAACCTTAAAAGTCTTCTTTAGACTTTGTTTCATGTTCAGGATCTCTCACGAGCTCAACTCTGGCTTTGTGTGGGGAATCCTTTCTATTTGCTGAAACTGTTGAAGAGGTAACCCCAAAGCCTCTTCCATCTCGGTGTCCCCATCTCCCACCCAAGCAGCTTACCCACCAACAAGTTGCCGTCTGTGCCAACTCACTATCCTGTGAGCTTCCTCGCTTTTCCTATGGTGTACGTGTCATCCCCCGCAACCCCACGAAGTATCCTTTCACTCTGGGTTTTCTAAGTTGGGGTTCTGTCTAACCCATTCACTACCTATTGACCTCCCTGAAGACTGGGGTGGGGTCTTGCCTATCTTTGTAGTCTAGAACCTGGAACATTGACTAGCAGATGTTACGTACATGAATGAATGAATTGGTGAGAGAATAAAGGAAATTATGTGTCTTATATATAGGAGATACTTGACAAAAGTAAGACAAAATGAATAAATAATATAAATCTTTCTTAATTTTCCAGGTGATTTTTGAAGTGATAACTTCTGGACATCAAGGCTATCTCGCTATCGATGAGGTGAAGGTGTTAGGACATCCGTGTAGTAAGTTGTCTTTACTTGTAAATATTCGGGTACATCATTGGGGGCATGTTTACATTATGAATGAAGAGAAGGGATAGAAAACCTGTGAAGAGGTCATCCTGCCAAGACAGTTCCCTGACAGGCCTGTATTGTTGGTTTGCCAGCCCAGAAATCCAAAAGCATGTACTCAGTGTAAATGCCATGGTTTGTATAAGTCTAAGTATTTTAAAATTTGGTTCAGGAATGGAGAATCAAGGAATTCTTTGGCATGCTCAGACATCTTTGCAAAGAACCTGCTTATTTGTTGCCATGGTCTTTAGAATTCCCTTTTCAGTAGTAGCACAAAGTTAAATATTGAGAATCTGTACATTTTGTTTCTAAGTCCAGTATGTTTTTGGTACAGTTCCTTAGTATTTATCACATGGTTTCAGATGATATAGCTGCAAACAGACCTGGGATCTGTCAAATAAAAGACACCTACCTAAACCACCTGGAGACCCCAGAAATGGCCTGCTCTTCATCTTTTAAAAATTAATACTTTAAAAAAGTACAACAGGTGATAAACATACAATTTTTAAAATATCTACTATGAGCAACTAACAGTTTATCATATTTGTATGTGAGCCTTTTTCCTTAAATAAAATAGTACAGATTGCTAGATCTGTTTCTCCCCAAACCCCGCCCCCCAGGGGCCACCACAGTGGTGAGCTGGTTGTTGCACCTGTTATGGTTTCTAGTCTGCACACAGCAACAGACTGTAGCTGCTTGAAGCAGAAAAGGCATCCTATTGATAGAGAATTGGAGGGCAGTGGTATTCCTGAAAACATTGGTGGTCTAGACTCAGATGATGAGCAGGCCCCCAAAGTGAGGCTACACAAGCAGCCACAGCAACCACTATGGCAGAGGAGCCAGCTGTGAGGACAAGGGGAGCTGGCGCTGTGTCTCTGTGCACCTTACCCTTGGAAGATGACCCTTGCCTAGACATTCTGCACTGATTCTGGGCCTTGGCATCTTTGGCCTTAGGTGCAAAGCCCTGAGGGGGATAGTCAGGGTGAGCGAGCTAGATCACGCACTCATTCATGCCTGGCAATTGGTGTGACTAGGAAAGTGGGTTGTTGGCTTTTCCCACTCTGTCAAGGGAGCTGGGCCTCAACTTTTACCGAGAAACATATAGTGCTGAGCAACTGAACACTGCAAATGTGTGTGTGTGTATGTGTATGTGCGTGTGTGTGCTCTTTCTCATAATCCCCATGGGTTTATAAAAGCAAAAAAGCAAGGATTGCCTTTTATAAATGCTAATGAATGGTTTCCAGCCATACAAATTTCTCTGTATTCTATTTTTTTTTAACTTAAGTGTTAGATATTTTAGGTCAATCCATGGTGTTCTATCATATGGATTTACTACATTCTATTTTTCTAGTATTTTATGAACATTTAGTGTTTCCCCCCAGTTTTTCTCTAGTAAATATTGCTGCAGTGAGCATTATGGATGTGCCTACTGGTGCAGTGTTGAGAGCCTCAGTGGAGTGTGTTCTTAGAGGCTGAATTGCTGGGATGTAGTGCAGAGACATTCTTAATTTTATTGGATGCTGCCAAAATGCTATGAAAAGTGTCTGAACCAGTTTATATTCCCACCAGCAATGCATGGTAGCTTTATTTTCCCTATATCTTTGTTCAAAATTGATATTACCAGACTTCAAATTTTTGGCCATCTGAGGGATGATAACCTGCTTTATTTTTAGGATCTCTGGCATTAAAGAGAAACTGGCTAGTTCATACATTTCATGGGTCTTTCCTGATGACCCTACGCAAAATTATGAAAGAATGGTTATATCTACAATAATAAAAATGGAAACATTTGCACAAGTGGCTCATCTTTTTATTGCATGGATTTGAATAGACCACCAGGACCCTTTTTGTTAAGCTCTATAGAAGGCCTGCGTGGTTGTTACCTGATGAAGGTATCATGACACAGGTGTCTTAATTCCATCTAAAGGGGTTTTGCTGTCTCTGATATCTTTATTTGGTGCTTTGAAGCTTGCCAAACATTGAAGTTAACATAAAGCAATCATTCATTCATTACAAAGGCAGATGTTACTTTTGTGTCATGTTACATTTGTCTTTTCTTCTGTTGTCAGCAAAACTGGGGAGTTCAAGAAGATTCCCTGTCCCCTCCCATTTCATGAAAAGGCAGGAAAACCATCAAGGCTGTACCTAATTGAAACAGCAGGGTAAATTTAGGAAGCAGAATGCAATTACCTGAGCTGGAACTCAGCCAAATCCTTAGAGTAATAGCCTCCAGCTAGAAAAGTGCCATGAGATCTTCTAATATGGAAAAGTTCATGGTCTCTGATTCACTTCTTACTAGGAGGTTAAAAACATAAGAGCCGTAATTGCATGCCTTCTAAGTGCTGAGCACTCTAATGACAGTCTGCCTCCCTGTTTCTTAGAGCAGAGCTCATGGCAAGGCAGATGTACTGGGTGCAGGTGTGGTGGCTGCAGTCAAGGTTGCACATGGCTTTCTATTACATATCCGGGGCTCCATCTTCTACATCTGGCCACTAGCCAACATAATAGCTCCTTAAGTGTAGTGCCTTCCATTTTACTGGATTTTAGTCATTGTGTGCAGCAAGGACCTAAAGACTTCATGCTTATCAGTGCCTTCCTAAAACATGTCTCATGCAATTTTGTTCTTCCCGTAGGAGATAGCTTCTTATAGCCATAGAAATGGTGTTTATGTTCTCTCCTTTGGAGAATACCTGTGCTAATACCTGATTGGCTTTGGGAGCTGCTGTGAGGGCACAGAATTGCAAAACAGGCTGTGTATCAAGGTGATGTACGGTACAACAGCGTTGTGAACTGGAAGCCTTAAATGGTTTTGATGATAGCTCTTCCTTAGCTTACTTTTTCCTGAATCTCTAAGTTAATGGGGGAAACATACAAATAAAGATTTTAAAGAAGGCAATAGTTCGTTCTTAAAATGAAAGCTTTACAGGTAATATTTTATGAGCTTTCTTATCAGGATTTCATAATAATGAATTATTTTGAAATTTTGATGTTCATTAAATTTAAATCCTAAAGGAGTATTAATATTTTATATCTAAAACTATGCTTTCCAAATGGCTGCAAAATTGCTGAATCTCATTTGCTTCACTGTAAAGGCTCTTATTTGGATTCATGTAGGTTTATGAGTAGGCATTACAACATTTTTTAATATTAGATATTCTGATACAAGTCTACAGTTGCTCATAAAATTGACTTTAATGTAGTGACAATAAGATGCAAGATCAGCCTGAAATGTGGAGATGACTGTGCAGAATCAGCAGCTCTCTAGCGTATGACCACTTCTAATAAACATATAATTTTTGCATTTGGTATGCACACTAAAAATATATTTGGAATTTGGTTCAATAATCCTGGTAAGAAAAGAAGCATTTTATTATAATAGCTTCCTAATGTTGTCTCCTGTTCTTAAATACATTATGAGCTGTGCATATATGGGTATTTCTCTTATTACCTTGTGGTACTGATAATGTATTTTTATGTCTTAAAAGCCATATGTAATTTTAATAGATTTATTGACATATCACACATAATTTATCCATGTTTAAAGTGTACAATTCAGTAGTTTGTAGTTTATTCACAGAGTTATGTACCCACGACCATAGTCAAATTTAAAATATCTTCAACATCCCCCAAAAGACCCACTACCCATTAATAGTCATTCTTCATTTTCTCTTGTTACTCGTGGAGGGTGTCCAGGTTCTTGATGTCTTGAACAAAGAATTGGCCAAACGCACAAACAAAGCAAGGAAAGAATGAAGCAACAAAAGCAGAGATTTATTGAAAATGAAAAATACACTCCACAGGGTGGGAGCAGTCATGGCTCAGGATCCCCATGACTGAATTTTCTGGGGTTTAAAATACCCTTTAGAGGTTTCCCATTGGTTACTTGGTGTACACCCTGTGTAAGTGAAGTAGTGGCTGATGGTCAGTCTGATTGGTTGTGGGAGGGGACCAATCAGAGGCTGAAGTGAAGATACAAAGTTACACCCTCTGCAAACATCTGATTGGTTGCAGAAAGTGACCAATCAGAGATTGAAGTGAAGTTACAAAGTTCTACTCTTATAAAATGAAAACTTGGCCCAAGACCAGCCTGACTGGTTGCAGGAGGGGACCAATCAGAGGTACTTTCAATTTTTCATCTGCCACCCAGAAAAAGTGGGGGGAGGCAGTGTGCAAAGGAAGTAGTCTCTGGTCCTTTTGTCACTTGGGTGTGGAAGGTTGGGATTTTCCTTTTGATTTAGTTCTAGGAAGTCAGCATGATTCGGCCTTAGGTTCCTTGCCTCTAGACCCTATTCTCCCGACTTACTCTGGCCACCGCTCCTAGCCCTGGGCAACCATTAATTTACTTGTTGTACCTGTAGATTTGCTTGTTCTCCATATTCATTTAAATGCAGTCACACTATATGTGGCCCTTTGTGTCTGGCTTCTTTCACTTAGCGTGTTTCAAAGTTCATCCATGTTGTAGTGTATATCAATATTTCACTCCTTCTTAAAACCAAATAGTATTTTATTGCATGGATATACCACATTTTATGTAAGCATGCATCAGTTGATGGACATTGAGGTTGTTTCACCTTTGGGCTATTGGGAATAATGCTGCTGTGAACATTTGTTATCAGTTCTCTTGGGTATCATGCTCTCAGACATATACTTAGGAGTAGAATTGCTGGGTCACATTGTAACTCTGTTTTTAGCATTTTGAAGAACTGTGAAATTGTTTTTTTAATTGGCTGCACCATTTTCCATTTCAAACAGCAGTGTATGATTTCAGTTTCTTCATATTCTTGCGAATATTTATGTCTTTAAAAAAATCATAGCCATCCTTATGGGTTTCAGGTGGCACCTGTTTGTAGTTTGGATTACCTAATGGCTAATGATGTTGAGCATCTTTCCATGTGCTTATTGGCCATTTATATGTATGTTTGGGAGAAATGTCTATTCAGATCCTTTCCCCATTTTTAATTGAGTTATTTATCTTTTTATTATTCAGTTGTAAGAGGTTTTATATATCTACATACAAATTCCTTATCAGACATGTGATTCAAAAACATTTCGCCCCAATCTATGAGTTGCTTTTTCATTTTCTTGATGGCATCCTTAACAGCACAAAGGTTTAAATTTTGATAAAGTCCAACTTTCTGTTTTTTCTTTCATCACTTAGATACAACTATTTGGAGTTGTATGTAATAATTCTTCTAAGATCACAAAGCTTTTCTATGTTTTTTCCAAAGTGTTGTATGGTTTCAATTTTTTTTTTTTTTTTTTTTTTTTTTTTGAGATGGAGTCTCTCTTTCTCACCCAGGCTGGAGTGCAGTGGTGTGATCTCGGCTCACTGCAACCTCCGCCTCCCATGTTTAAGTGATTCTCCTGCCTCAGCCTCCTGAGTAGCTGGGATTACAGGTGTCTGCCACCAAGCCCGGCTAATTTTGTATTTTTAGTAGAGACAGGGTTTCACCAGTTCGGCCAGGCTGGTCTCGAACTCTTGACCTCAGGTGTTCTGCCTGCCTCAGCCTCCCAAAGTGCTGGGATTACAGGCATGAGCCACCATGCCCGGCCTATAGTTTCAATTCTTACTTACAGATCTATGAGCTATTTGAGTTAGTATTTGTGTATGCTGTAAGAAAGTGGTGAAACTTCATTCTTTTGCATATGGATATGCAGTTATTCCAGCACCATTTGTTGACACACTGTTCTTTCCCCATTAAATTGCCTTGGTACCCTTGTTGAAAATTAATTAAGAAATATAAAGACTTATTTCTGGACCCTCAGTTCTATTCAGTTGATCTACATGACTATTCTGCTACAAGTATGATACTATTTTGATTACTGTAACTTTTTAGTAAATTTTGAAATTTGGATCAGCGGGTCTTCCAAGTTTGTTCTTTTCTCATTATTGTTTTGGCTATTCTGAATCCTTTGTACTTTCTTTTTTTGTTTGTTTTTTTTGAGACAGAGTCTCGCTCTGTTGCCCAGGCTGGAGTGCAATGGTGCTATCTCGGCTCACTGCAAGCTCCGTCTACTGGGTTCACGCCATTCTCCTGCCTCAGCCTCTCAAGTAGCTGGGACTACAGGCTCCCGCCACCACACCTGGCTAATTTTTTTTTTTTTTTTGTATTTTTAGTAGAGGCATGGTTTCACTGTGCTAGCCAGGATGGTCTCAATCTCCTGACCTCGTGATCCGCCCGCCTCCACCTCCAAAAGTGCTGGGATTACAGGCATGAGCCACTGCGCCCAGCCAATCCCTTGTACTTTCAAATGAATTTGAGAATCAGCTTATCAATTTCAGCCAAAAAAATTCAGCTGGGATATTGATAGGGATTGTGTTGAATCTGTAGACTGGTTTGGGTGAGGGGTTATTGCTATCTTAACATTGTCAGGCTTTGTGATCTGGGAATGTGGGATGTCTTTCCTTTTATTGAAGTCTTTTAAAACTTCCTTTAATAGTGTTTGTAGTTTTCAGAGTACAAGTTCTATTCTTCATTTGTTAAATTTATTCCTAAGTATTTTATTTTGAAGTTCTTTTAAATATAATTGTTTTCTTAATTTTATTTTTGGATTGTTCATTTCTGGCTTGTAGAAATGCAGTTGATTTTGTGTATTGATCGTGTATCCCGAGATCTTGATGAACTTGCTGATTGGCTCTAATTGGTTTTTTGGTGGATCCATAGGATTTTCTGTATACAAAATTGTGTCATCTTCAAGTAGGTTATCCAGATTCCTATTTTTCAACCTAGGTGAATTTTATTATTTTTCTTGGAGTCTGCCATGGCTAAAACCTCCAGTACAATGTTGAATAGAAGTGAAAAGAACAGAAGTGCTTGTCTTGTTCCTCATCTTAGGAGGAAAGCTTTCAGTCTTTTAGCATGATGTTGGCTGTGGTGTTTTGTAAATGCTTGTTTTTAGGAAGAAAGTTCCTTTTTCTTCGTAGTTTGTTGGATGTTTTTATCAAGAAATGCTGTTGGGTTTTAGCAAATCCTTTTTCTCTATCAGATTATTATGTGGTTTCCATCTTATATTCTGGCATATTATATTGATTAATTTTTGGATGTTAAAACAATCCTGGAACACATCCCACTTAGGCATGGTGTATAATCTTTTTTATATGTTGGCATGTAGCAATGAAACATTATACAAAGTTACTGGGATATATGATGCCTTGAATTCTGAAATCTTAAAATTATACAGAATCATGCCCCATTATTTTGATGCCAATTTAAAAACAAAATAATACAGTAAAAAAGAGATAAAGCCCTTCTAAACCCATGTGCCGTATATTGGATAAATTGCATACAAAATCCAAGACTGTCCTGTTTTATTACTTGGGCAATAGAAAATAAGTCAGCAATTTCTTTAAATATTAAAGCTTATAATATGGCCTCCTAAATTCAAAATTATTCTTATTTTTTAAAATAGTATTTTCCTTATTTGTGTAGTCACACATTGCTTACCACTCCCAAATTTAGATTTTTTAATGAAGATTTATTAAATAGTGTGATTGAAATAAGAATAACAGTGACAAAGAACAAATTAGAATTGTTTTAGGAATTATGTTCTGCTGAATAAAGACGGATTCATGTGCTTTGGTTGAGAGATATGTGGGACTCAGAATTGACCTTTCATTTTAAACATGTGGGAACACAACTTGGACTTTTCTCCAAAGGAATATCATTCTTCTTAAGATATAGTCGACTTCTAAAAGTTATTTATATGTAGTGGCTACCTTAGTTTTCTCTGATAAGAATGTTGAATCTGTTTTTCCACTTGAAAAATTATTCCATTAAAGCCTATTCTTACCTTTTAAGGAAAACAAAACTGACTTTGACCTGAAACATGTTAAGAGAAAAATTTTCTGCTTCTATCACAGGAATTACTTGGCGTTTTTGGACCTATAATCTCATTTGTATAAGAAGATAATAATGTTTTTCTCACTGAGTAAATATAGGGATTACATTAGTTAATGTACATATAGAATTTATCACAATGCTTACCACATTCTAAGAATTTAATTAATGTTAGCTATTATTATTATTATTAGGCACTACATTGTGATAGACTTGCTAGAATTGGTTAGCTGCTAATGGTAAACCTCTAAATAGCTAAAATGATTGATATCCTAGATGGGGAAGTTTAGTTGTATGTCCATCATTAAATTCCAGAAATGTTTGCAAAATATATTGGTTCTCAGTGTTAGAGTAAGCAGTACCAGGCTGTTCTTTTTGGCAGCAATTCGCTTCCTTGTTTGTGATGATATGTTACACCAATAGAGAGAAATATTAACTCTGTTTATTCTGGTGGTTGGGCATGCATCCCGTACATTTCCACCTATGCCATTACATTAAAATGTAAGTTAAAGCAAAAGGGGGTTAGGACATAGTCCTCTTGTTCCACTTCAATTTGCACTTTGATCTCACAAATTACTCTTCTCTCATTTTGTTGCTAGTATTTTTATGCAGACTGAAGAATCAATAATAATGAAACATCTACAAAACAATTTGTATCTTGGTCAATGATAATTCTTGGCTTTGGGATCAAAGGCTTATTTGAGATCAATTAATACCCGAAAACCTCTATTTTTTCTTAGTAAGAAGCAACAGAATATGGAAGCAATGAGAGGATAGGAGGGTTGTACTAAGAACCTGTTTATTATTCATGGAAGATATTTAGTTTTTAAATCTCCTACAGGTTTTAGAAGAAAGCTGGCATAGCATTTTGAAAGGGTATCCAGGAGACAAATGGGCCTATAAATTTGGAGAGAGAGAGAGAGAATGTTTCTTTTTGAATAATGAGATAGATTGAAATTTCTATTCTGAAGGTGGTATACACCTGATGTTAATTAAAGTAGTATGGCAAGAGTCAGAGCATACAGCTCAGCATGGGATCTACACTTTTCTGGCTGTAGAGCTCTTTTTCTTGGGCTCTTTTCCAGGTTCCAGTGACAGATAAGTTATTTTAAATAGTAAGGAACATTTTTGTGGGCTAAGTACGAAGCACAGAGAACGCCTTGGCTTCATCAACTTGTTTATTCTTTATATCAACACTACGAAATAGGTACTTTTAAAAAATCTCTATTTTACAGATAAAAAAATTTTGTGAAGATTTAGGTTTAAGAACTTTTGTATATATTCAGAGATAGTAAAGGACTGAAGGGAGTATTGATGCTTGAACACAAATTTGCTGAAATCTAAATCTTAAAATAGTATCAGCCTTAAGCTACTTGCCACCTGAAAATGGTTCTAGGATTTATAGTACTAAACAAGGGGAATCTAGGCATCTTAAAAGTTTGGAAGATTATATAAGCCTTTAATATTTACTGAAAAAATTTACACCATTAGCAGAAAGTTTGACTTTCATGTTCTTGGAGAAATCTGATCTCACAGTCATTTTGTTAAGTGGAATAACTTAGAAACAGAAAAACAAAAACTACACGTTTTCACTTACAAGTGGGAGCTAAACAATGTGTATATATGGACATAAAAGAATAATAGATATTGGAGACCCTGAAAGGTGGGACGGGGAAAGAGGTGAGTGATGAGAAATTACCTATGGTGAATAATGTACACAATTCAGGTGATGGGTACACTAAAAATCCAGACTTCATTGCTATGCAGTATATCCAAGGAATAAAACTGCACTTGGACCCCTTAAATCCATTAAGATACAAAACTTTAAAAGAAAGTGATATTCCAAAACTGGGCATACCATAGATGAACACACCTTTAGCAGAACCAGCGACAATTCTCATGTTCACATTATTTTTTAACTATTACATTTGCTGATAGAGCAGAGTGTTTGTATTTTATAACTTTCTCAAGAAAGATTATAGAAGTTAGTACTTACTGTATTTTTTTAAATAAACAGCAGAAATATACCTCTCACAGTTCTGGAGCCTGGAAGTCTGAGATCAGGGTGCCAACACAGTCAGGTTATGGTGAGGACCCTCTTCTGGGTTGCAGACTTCCATCTTTTTTGTTGTGTCCTCACATGGCAGACAGAGGGGGAAAGAGCTGAGTCCTTTTCCTTTTTTAAAAAATGTTATTTTATTTTAAATAATAAAAACAAAAAATAAATCAACACATAATTATACATATATATGAGGTATAGAGTGAAATTTTGAAACATGTATACAATGTGTAATGATCAAGTCAGGGTTAATTAGCTTATCACCTCAAACATTTATCATTTTTTTTGTGCTGGGAACATTCCATATCCTTTCTTCTATTAATAGGTATTTGCAAATATACAAGAAATTATTGTTAATTATAGTCACCCTACAGTACTGTAAAACACTGTAACTTTATTAATACTTATATCTAACTGTAATTTTGTTTTCATTAGCCAACATCTCCTTGTCCCTCTACGCCCTACCTTTCCTACCCCTTAGTAACCACTCTTGACTTCTGAGATCAACTTTTTTATCTCTCTTACATGAGTGAGAATGTGGTATTTGTCCTTCTGTGCCTGGCTTTTATCACTTAACATCATGTATATACTCTAGGCACATCCATGCTGCAGCGAATGACAAGGTACTTTTGAAAAGGTGGTGAAAAAGCTCTTTCGTACCCTGATGGTAAAAATGTGAATTGTTATAAGCTTTTATGGAAAGCAGTTTGACAATTTATGTCAAATGTCTTTTAAAATGTGTGTTTTAAAAATTATCTTTGGCTAGGCACGGTGGCTCACACCTGTAATCCCAGCACTTTGGGAGGCCAAGGCAGGCAGATCACGAGGTCAGGAGATCGCGACCATCCTGGCTAACACGGTGAAACCCCATCTGTACTAAAAATACAAAAAACAATTAGCCAGGCGTGGTGGCAGGCACCTGTAGTCCCAGCTACTCAGGAGGCTGAGGCAGGAGAATGGCGCGAACCTGGGAGGCAGTGGTTGCAGTGAGCCCAGATCACGCCACTGCACTCCAGCCTGGGTGACAGAGTGAGACTCCATCTAAAAATATATATATATATTTTTTATTGATACATAATATAAGTGCATATTTGGGAGTACATGTGATAATTTAATACGTGTATACAATTTGTAAAAATGGAAGCAGTGTAATTGGGATATCCATCACCTTAACTATTGTCTTTATGCTAGAAAAATTTGAATTGTTATTATCTTCTAGATATTTTGAAATATACAGTAGATTTTGCAAACTGTGGTCACCCTGTTGATCTTCAAGCACTAAATTTTATTTCTAATAAGTGTGTATTTGTACTCATTAATCAACTTCTCTTCATTCTGCACCCCCACGCCCCCTATCCATCCCAGCCTTTGGTAACCATTAATCTACTCTGTATCTTCATGAGATCCACTATTTTAGCTCCAACATAAGAGTGAGAATATGTTCTATTTGTTTTTCTGTGCTTGGTTTATTTCACTTAACATAAGGCCTTCCAGTACCATCCATGTTGCTGCAAATGACAGGATTTCATGCTTTTTTGTGGCTGAATAATATTCCATAATGTAATAGGAGATATTGTGTTTGTGTGTGTGTGTGTGTGTATGTGTATCATGTTTTCTTTATTATTTATTGATGGACACTTAGGATGACTCCATATTTTGGCAATTATGAATAGTGCTGCAATAAACATAGGTGTGCAGATATCTCTTTGATATATTGATTTCCTTTCTTTTGGATATATACCAAGTAGTGGAATTGCTGGATCTTATGGTAGTTCTATTTTTAGTTTTTTGAGAAACCTCAATGCAGTTTTTCATAGGGGCTATACTAATTTATATTCCCACCAACACTGTAAAAGGGTTTCCCTTTCTCCACCTGCTCACCAGTATCTGTTACTCCCTGTCATTTTGATAAAAGCCATCGTAAATGGAGTAATGTGATAGTTCATTTTTGTTTTGACTTGCATTTCTCTGATGATTAGTGAGGTTGAACATTTTTTTCCTGTACCTGTTGGCAATTTTCATGTCTTATGAGAAAATTCATTAGAGGCTCATACTTAACAACAGAATGGGTCAAGCAGAGGAAAGAATCAGTGAATCTGAAGACAGCTACTTGAATGTCCAGTTTTAAATTGGACTATTTGTATTTTTGCTTGAGTTATTTGAGCTTCTTGTATATTCTGATGATTAGTCCTCTGTCAAATGGATAGTTTGCAAATATTTTCTCCCATTCCGTGGGCTCCCTTCACTTTGTTGATTATTTCCTTTGCTGTGTAGAAGCTTTTTAACTTAATGCAGTCCCATTTGTCTGTTTCTGTTTTGGTTGCTCTTGAGGTCTTACACAAAAATTCTTTGCCCAGACCAATGTTCTGGAGTGTTGCACCAGTGTTTTCTTTTAGTAGTTTCATAGCTTCAGGTCCTAGATTTAAATCTTTGGGTCTATTTTGATTTGACTTCTGTAGATGTTGAAACAGAGGAGGCTAGTTTCCTTTTTCTGCATATGGTTCTCCTGTTTTCCCAGCAGCAGTTATTGAAGAGACTGTCCTTTCTCCGTTGTATACTCTTGGCACCTTTGTCAAAGACAAGTTGGCTACAAATGCATAGATTTATTACTGGGTTCTCTGTTCTGTTGCATTGATCTATGTGTCTGTTTTTATGCTGGTGCCATGCTGTTTTGGTTGCTAAAGCTTTATACTACATTTTGAAATCAGGTAGTATGATGCCTCCAGCTTTTTTCTTTTTGCTCAGGCTTGCTTTGGCTATTTGGAATATTTTCTGGTTCCATATAAAGTTTAGCATTATATTTTCTATTTCTGTTAAGAATGGCATTGGTATTTTGATAGGGATTCCATTGAATTTGTAATTTTTGAGTAGTATTGTCATTTTAAAAATTATTGAAACAAATGATAACAGAAATACAACATACCTAAACCTATGGGATTTTCTTCTTAATTTCTTCGATTGGTTGTTCACTAGCATGTTTTTAAATTTCCATGTGTTTGTGTATTTTCTGAGGTTCCTTTTGTTACTGATTTCTAGTTTTATTCCACTGAGGTCAGAAAAGATACTTCATATTATTTCTACTTTTTTGAATTTGTTGAGACCTGTTTTCTGGCCTAAGATATGTTCTGTTCTGGATAATTTTGTATGTACTAGTGAAAAGAAAGTGTATTCCATAGCATGTGGGTGAAATGTTCTGTAGACGTCAGTTAGGACGATTTGGCATAGCGTGTAGTTTAACTCTAATGTTTCTTTGTTGACTTTCTGTCTGAATGATTGGTCTGTTGATGTTCCCTACTATGACTGTATTACAGTTTATCTCTCTCTTTAGATCTATGTTTGCTTTATATACTTGGGAGCTCTGGTGTTGGGTGTATAATATGTATAATTGTTTTATCCTTTTAACCAATCCCTTTATCATTATATAATTACCATTTTTGTTTTATAGTCTTTGATTTGTACTCTATTTTATCTGAAATAAACATAGATTCTCCTCCTCTTTTTTGTTTTCCAGTTAGATGGAATATCTTTTTCCACCCACTTCACTTTGTCTTACCTATGTGTGTGCCTTTATAGTTGAGGTGGATTTCTTGTAGGAAGAATTTAATTATGTCTTGGTTTTTTATATATTCAGCCTCTCTATGCCTTTTGATTGGATAATTTGCTCCATTTACATTCAATGTCATTATTAAGTAAAGACTTACTACTGCCATTTTGTTGCTTAATTTCTGGTTGTTTTGTAGTTCTTGTCTTTCTTCCTTTCTTACTACTTTGTAGTTAAATGATTTTCTCTGGTCACATGTTTTAATTTGTTGTTTTTTATATGTAATGAATCTATTATAGGTTTTTGCATTGTTGTTACAATTAGGCTTATAAAATATATCTTACAGATATAAGTTATTTTAAAGAGATGACAACTTATCTTTGATGACAAATAAAAGGACAGAAAAATGAAAAAAATGCTTTTATGCTTTAACTCCATCCCCCTCACATTTTGAATTTATGTTGTTTCAATTTGCATATTTTTATATTGCCTATCTCTTAACGGGTTGCCATACCTATTACTGTTTTTGATAGATTTGTCTTTTGGGCTTCATAATAGTTACGAGTAGATTGCACACCACAGCTACAGTGTTAGAATATTCTGGATTTGTCTGTATATTAATATTATCAGTGGGTTTTATATACTTTTACATGTTTTCTTGTTGCATATTAATGTTATTTCCTTTCAGATTGAAGAATTCCCTTTAGCCTTTCTTGTAAGATAGATCTAATAGTGATGAATTTTCTCAACTTTTGTTTGTCTGGGAAAGACTTTATCTGACCTTTATTTTTCTATGGATAGCTTTAGTGGCTGCAGTATTCTTGGATGGCAATTTAAAAAAATTTTCCACACTTTGAAAATATCTTCTTATACACTCCTGTTTTCATTGAGTTCTGTTGCCATATGAACCCTGATTCCTTTATATGTTATTTGCTTCTTTTCTCTTGCTACTTTTAGGATAATCCCTTTGTCTTTAACCTTTGAGAGTCTAATCATTATATCTTTTGGGGTAGCCTTATTTGAGTTGAATCTCTTTGGTGTTCTCTGAACTTTCTGTCCCTGGATATTTATCTCTTTCATGTTTTGGAAAGTTTTCTGTAATTTATTTTTTTTAATAAGCTTTTTGCCCCTTGCTGTTGCTCAACTACCTCTTGAGCACCAATAATTCTTAAATTTGATATTTTGAGGTATTTTTCAGTATTTTGTAGACAATCTTTGTTCCTTTTCATTTTTTTCTTTTTGCCTCTCTGACTGTAAATTTTCAAATAGCTGTCTTTAGATTCGCTGATTGTTTCCTCTGCTTGACCCATTCTGTTGTTAAGAGCCTCTAATGAATTTTTTTTTTTTTTTTTTGAGACAGAGTCTTGCTCTGTCGCCCAGGCTGGAGTGCAGTGGCGCGATCTTGGCTCACTGCAAGCTTCGCCTCCCGGTAAATGCCATTCTCCTGCCTCAGCCTCCTGAGTAGCTAGGACTACAGGCGCCTGCCACCATGCCCATCTAGTTTTTTGTATTTTTAGTAGAGACAGGGTTTCACTGTGTTAGCCAGGATGGTCTCTATCTCCTGGCCTCGTGATCTGCCCTCCTCAGCCTCTCAAAGTGCTGGGATTACAGGCGTGCATCACCACACCCGGCCTCTAATGAATTTTTTAATTCAGCAAATGTATTTCTTTGTTTCAAGATTTCTGTTTTGTTTGTTTGTTTCTCTGATAAGTTTCTGAATTGCTTTTCTGTGGCTTCTTAGAGATCAGTGAATTTCCTTAAAATGGCTATTTTGAGTTTTTAGTTATAAAGTTCACATATCACCATCTTGTTCAAGTCAGTCACTGGTTTCTTGCTTTGTCCATTTGTAGAGGCTGTGGTTCCTCATTTGTTTTTGTTTCTTGTGGATGTATGTCTATGTCTTTGCATTAAAGGGTTGGTTATTTATTCCAGTCTTCCCAGTCTGGCTTGTTTTGGTTTTTATTGGATATTTTTGCTTAGAGCTTCTTTGTAATTTACCTGTTGATTTCCCTTTTTTTCCTCTGCTAGGTTACTGCCTAATTTTTGGCACTAGATGACACCTTAAGCCAAAGTTTGCCTCAGTTATGGTAAACAATGAGAGTGCTACTTTCCCTGAATTTGGGAGGTCCCAAAAGGGATATACCAGTAGTGTGGGAAGGCTGGCTAAGGGTTTGTGCAGAAAGGATGAACAATTCTCCTACAGTGAGGTGCTGCTTAACAGCCACTCTGATTTGGCATCCCTTTGGCCAAGTTACAGATAAAGTTTCTAATGCTGGGGTGGCAGTCCTGCTGCCCCCTACCTTTGTCTCTGTCCTTAGGGATATTTCTCCCTTCAGGCACTTTCGATGCTTCCATTGGGTTGGGGAAGGGACAGATTTCCTGCCAGGCAATCCACAATAGTGGGAAAATTGTTTACTCACTTTGACCTCATTTTTTTCCAATGTAGAAATTATGAGTCAGAGGAAATTTTCCAGATACTTTCTGCTGGGCAGATTGGGGGTTGAGGTTTCACAGATATTGAAGTCTGGTTTTCTTCCCTCTGCTCAGAAATTTTTCGTGTCTCTGGCCCCTGGAATAGTCTCATCCTCATATTTGAGTTCTTGGGTATTGCTGGTGATAATCTCTGTGCTGTATATTTATTTATTTTTTGTGGGAGTGAGTGAAGCCAACTTGCTTCTATGCCACCATTTCAGAACTGGCAAAAATGCATGTATTTTTTAATTAGTAATTTCTAATAGTTTAACTTATGGAAAAAATAAAGGTTTTAATTATGAAAACTTTTATCTTGGCATTATATGTAATGGAAACAAACCTCAGTGTTCAATAATGGGGGATGTTTCAGTAAACTTGTTTATGTATGATATGTGTTAGGGTTTCTCAACCTTGGTGCTATTGAGATTTTGGCACCCGCTAATTTTTTGTCGTGGGGGCTATCCGGCACATTTTAGCAGCGTCTCTAGCCTCTGCTTTCTAGGTGCCAACAGCACTGCCTTTTAGTAGCATAATTCTGCTGCGATACACCAGGAGTCATACTGAAAATATTTAACAACCCTTCAGCACAGGCTCGGAACTGACCAGCTTAACTGAGCGGGGTAAAATTTAGAATAGGGGCCCCGAGTGCAATACCCCTTTAACCCAAGTTATCCTGAGAAATGGCTACATACTCAGACACCTTGTGTTAGAGACCTAGCTTGCTGTAGTAACCTGTAGCTGGAGGAGAGCAGGATTAGGTGTCTGGGAAATCCACTGGAGAGATCAGCACCAGGGAGAGAACCTATTGTTCTGAGTGTGCCAGGTAACTTCAGCCTTTAACACTCCGCAGGGAGATGGAAGGCGGGGGTTGGTCAGCATGTGGAATGAGGCTTCAAGGCATTGTCCTTAGATATCATTGGAAGGAAAACTTTTCCTTTTCTGATTTGGGTACAGTGGTTGGGGACCTGCAAATTAACTGACAAGAGACAGATTAATTGAAGAAAAGACAAAGTTTATTTTCACATTTGCAGGCCAGAGTTCCCAGCAATGGAAAACTCACTAAATAACCAGAGATAAAGGTTTATATTCCACATTTAACAAAAGATGGGGAGTGGTTTTAGGGCTTCAGTGGGAAAATGTAGAAAGTTCTATCAGGCTTTTTGATGGTAATGGCAACAGGCAGTTTGTCTACCTGGGAGCTGAATTAGGTAACTCCCTTACAGGGGAGTTAATGGCAACTATTTTTTCTGGGAAAGGTCTGTTTTAGTCAACTACTTGAAGTTCAGATAAGATTTCTTTCTGCATCTTCTTTTGCTCAAATGTTTTCACTTTAAAATAATCTTTATACCAACTCTGGGGATCTGAATGGGTCCCCGTATTTTCCCTATGTAGAAGTTCCTTCAAAAAAAGAAAGTGGGTTGATTGCTGTGCAGAGATATTTGTGTTATAAATTGCAAGGTAAGAGATCTATAAAAGAGAGCAAATTTAGATTAGAACAAGGAAACAAAAAGAAATCAAAGAATAATGGTTGGAGCAAACTATAAACTCAGATTCTGAGTCCAGAAGGCAGCCAGTTGTGATTTCTGGGTGTTGGATTTGAAGCGTCTTCAGTGATGATAGTAGTGTCACAGCCACGGTTACTCCCTGAGCAGAATGTGGAAGAGGCAGGTATTCCAGTGGGCTTTCTGAGTGGCCCACACAGTGGTGGTGATTAATCTTTTGAAGTTTTATCAAGTCATCAGCTTCAGCTTGCACAGCTTTGGGAGTATGCTTAGAATTATTTCACGGGGGAATTGTTTTTAATGTTTCCAGTTAATGACACATGTACTAAAATGGATTTATTAAAAGAAATTTGTTTAAATTTCCTTGACAAGAAAACAGCTTTTGGCTTCTAATATATTCCTATTAATTGAGTTAAATCTTAAAATTCTTAGTGAACTCTATTCACGTTGGGGACTTGTGGTGTAGGTAAACCTAAAATTATAATGATTATAAAGTTTTTCGTATGGTAAAATTTCGTTAATATCAGATGAGAGTGAGAGAGTCGAATTCTACAGAAATTGAAATCTAAAATGAACAGTCTTTAAGGATAGGTGGGTAGTTTTAATAATTTTAAGTAATATGAATTTAATGATGATAATGAGTATCTGCTGTGTGTGAGGCGATAACATCAAGTTCTGTTGCATCAAGCGCTGTGGCCGTTGTGATATTAGAAGGCCTAACCACAAGGTGAGCGAATCTACAGAAGCTTCATGGAAGGAACAGCATTTGAGAAATGCCTTGAAAATTCCAGCAGGCAGACCCAGGGGAGCCACTGCAAGTGGGATGAAGAGATAAGGAAAGGCACAGATGGTGGGAAATCTGGGGAGAGGCACTGTGGCTTCGTAAACCGAGCCTGGTGTTTGGAACTGGATATACTGGAGTTTGTTCTTTTTCTTACACTTACTAGCTAAGTACCCATAAGTGTTCCCCATCTTGGAAATGGAGAAAATATCTCCCTCACAGAACATTTGTGAGTACTCAATGGAAAAGTTTCTGGCACATAAGTACCCAATAAAGGTTACCTTGTTCCATTTTCTAAAAACAATGGGTCTTTGACTTTTTCAGGAACAAAGACTAAAAGAGAAATTCATTTAGGGACTTTTTACAGAGATCTTTTAAAAACACAGAATTATGTTATTCTTGAGCAAGGGGTAATTTGATTAAGTCAGTGAAAAGCAGAGATCATAGAGTTGTATATTAATCTATTAGTATTAAGAAACAGTGGTCCATGGTTATATTGCTTTGTTGAAAGTTATTTAGAACATTTTGCATGCTGAGCATCATGAATACTTTGTCTGAATTATTAGTGGCCTCCAAATTAATAATGGGGCTTTCCTGTGTGTTTTTGACATTAAATTAAGTTTTTCTTTGTTCTTTGTTCTGAAGTAGTAACTCAACTTCCATTCCTAATTACATTCTGCCCAGGCTAATATGAGCACTAGTTTGTAATCTTTTGCTACCCAGTAGTGGGGCACCCTTTTTTGAAGCTGCCTAGACATGGCTGAAGACACATTTGCAGTGGGGAAAAGCTGGCAAGGCATAACAGATGTATTCTAGTTATTATCCAGATTTATCTGTCTCTCTCAGAAGGTATGATCATCCTCTTTGCTTCCCACCTCTTCTGTGGAAAGCACTCTTCTGTGCCCACCCTTCCCGCTTTGTTACTCTTTCACTCTATCATTGTTATAATAAGGGAATGTTTTCGTAAAAGTAGAATTTTCATAAAATCTAAGTCCTGATTTCCATCCTAGTTCCTGGACACCTGTTTTCAGTGTGATGCAGAAATTGGTCTGTGCTTCTCATACCAAATAGAATAATCCTTTATTTAAACAGCTGTCCCATATGGACAATGTACATTATGAGACAATGGTGTTCACCATTTGGAATCCTTCTTAGTTCTTGAATTGGAAATAAGAATCAGCAAACATTGCTATGCTATGGCAGTCTCAGCATCATTTCACAGAGTGTGTCTAAAGGAGTAGTATTTTTGGTAGCTGAAAAATATTACATAAGTAATGCTGCATACCAGTTAGTTGTATTAAAATAATATTATGTACAGCTGTGTACTTGGCTTGAAAAGCTTCCTTGACAACATCATTTAACTTCTTACTGTTCTTTTCATGTTGCCAGTATAAATATCTAATATGTTTTTGTTCAAAACATCAATTAGGTTTCAGCATAATCTTTATTAATACAGATGTTATTACAAGAAGACTGCTGAGCTATGATAATTTGCACAGCAGGAGCAATAAAATATCTGCTTTCTGTTTCGTTCTCTTCCAGAATGCTTGGCTTTTTGTTATTCTTCTACACAACATACCAAAACCTCTTATGATTTTTTAAAAATTATAGTTAAATCTTTAAAGCTCATAGAAGCAAAAGCATTATTTTTTTCCCAAGGCGAACAAAATTGAAAGGCCAAAAATGGCGGATAGATTGAAGAAGACATATATATTAGTTACAAATCTCCACTTTTAATATCTTTCATTCTTTTTCTTTATGTAGCCAGGACTCCTCACTTCCTGCGGATTCAGAATGTGGAAGTTAATGCCGGCCAGTTTGCTACCTTCCAGTGCAGTGCCATCGGCAGGACCGTGGCAGGAGACAGGCTCTGGTTACAGGTACAGTAACTCGTTTTCACCAGTTTTTGAGAGTCCAGAGGGAAGAATACATTCACCCTGGAGGAGGAACCCAGAGAAACAGACTCAGGTCCTAGTGTAAGAGTTTCCTTCTTTGTTAATAAGTAACCAGATTACTTAGTAATATATAAAAGCTAATTATTTTTGTTTACACACCTTTTGTGAGTTTCTTTTTTTTTTTTTTCCTTTGCTTATGCTTAGTCATCTTGCTTGGAAGATCTGACTGTCAAATTGCTTATACGGCAGTTTATTAAATTAAAAAATATGACACTCTTCTCCTAAGTCTTCCTCTTGAGAAAAATCTAAAGAGTCTCTTTCTCTCTCTCTTACACACATACACACCATACAACACTTCATAGGCCTTTTTGTCATTTGAATTTCCAAGCTGTAAGCTTAAACTTAGATGTTAATAATACTTATTTTACTTTTGAGCTTTTAAATTATATGTTTTTCGTGTAGTGATCAATTGTGTGACTTGTTTTGTAATTATTCAAATTCCACCGTATGTGTTTTGCATAGCAGAGGGTTGCGTGGATACATCCATGCTCTCAGGAATCCTGACAGAATGAGTGGGATTAAATTGCCTGTCCCTTCTAACCAGAGTGCCACCCACTTCTTTAAGCTCTAGGTTTGGGGTTTCCCCTGCCTTGGTATTCTCCAATTGCGTTCTTGTTTCTTCCTTTTAAGCATTAATCTGGAGGGTGCTCATTTTTCATCTTGAGTAGTGTTGATTTTTTGTCCTTATCCTTCCTTGTTTTGTTTTGTGTGGATTTCTTTTTCTTTTTTTTTTTAAAGTATTATCTATTTATTTTTAGTTTTTGCTACTGAGTTGAACTGTCCTTCGGGTTTTAACCCTTCTGTGTACGCAGTTGTGCTCCACACTGGCTTCCGCTTCATCACGCATGCTGGCCTTGTCTCTGCACGTGCCATCTCTCCACCTCCTGTCATGCCTCGCAGTGTAATTATGATTGTGATGGGAGACTTCATGTGACACTCTGTAATTTCTAAATCCTTTATTCCTTTTAATCACTGCAATGTAAATCAGTAGTCATTTGTTTTGTTTTGTATTTGTCTTAGAGACAGGGTTTCTCTCTGTTGCCCAGGATGCAGTAGAGTGGTACCATCTCACTCAACCTCCTGGGATTAAGTGATCCTCCTGCCTCAGCCTCCCAAGTAGCTGGTACTACAGGCACATGCCACCATGCTTGAGTAATTATTTTGTCATTTTTATAGGGATGGATTTTCCTTTGTTGCCCAGTCTGGTCTCAAACTCCTAGCCTAAAGTGACCCTCCTGACTTGGCCTCCTAAAGTTCTGGGATTACAGGTGTGAGCCACTGCACCCAGCCCAATAGTATTTTTATTCTTCTCTTTCTGGGGAAAATGGGAGACATTTGAGTGTACTGTCCCAAGATTAATCCGCAATGAATTGTCATATGGGAAATGCATTCTGGAGAGGCTTCTTGTTGTTTTCTCTGCCAGGATGTTCCACCCCTCTGTCCAGTGTCACTCTATTTTTTCATATCCTACTGTCCCTTTTAGAGACTTTGCTGGCCAGGAAGTGTATGCAGAGGATTATATTGTATATTCCAAGTTCATCTTTACTTTCTTCTTTGTCTGTAAAAGTTTTGTAACTGCTAACTTAAGAGCTTTTTGCAGCTTGTGAAAACTGTCCTCAGTATTCAAAATTTTTTTCTCTTTTTAACCTACATCCCAGTTGTTTTAAACTCTTGATGTTAGAATACAGAATTGTTTTCTCAGATAATGGCTATTTGGCATTAAACACAGTCAAGATTGGCCATCTGTGGTAATTAATGATGAGACAAACATCTTCTATTGACATTTTCCACAGAGTATTAAGTACCTTATAAAAATGAAACTATTTGTTCCTTTATCTCTAGAAATCTTAATTATTTGTGGAAAAATATGTTTTGCTCCTAATATTTATGATATTACTTGAGAGAATACAATATAAATACTATATTAAGTCTAGAGAACACAATATAAATACGATATTAAGTCTAAGCTCTCGCCTCAACAGAGTCATCTTAGATATTCCCAAGAATTTAAGGTTTGTTGAGGACATGATTTGCTCTCTTTATTTTTGCAAATGTCCTGGACTTGGTGTGCCCCTGCTTAAACTTGAGCACTTATTTGGGTTGGGAATCTTTCACTACTTCCTACACATCCAGGAACTTTGTTTTAAAGATAATTTGTCATGTGGTATGGAGAAAGCTACTTACAATTTTGGGGTTTGAAAAACAAAGGGTCTAAATGCAAAGTTCTCAGCCCTGACTCTACTATAGAACAACTTGGAAGGGTTTTGGTTTGTTTTGGTTTGTTTTTTTTCCACAAATGTCTTGTCTATTTCCAGATTCTCATTTAGTTGGTCTAGGGTGGGGCCCAGCATGCAATGTTTTATTAAAGACTCTCCAAGTGATTCGAGTGTGCACCCAGGGTTGAAAATTACTAGTGTGAAGCAAAAAATACAACACACATTCCTAATCAGGAAAGAAAGAAGGCAGACATAACGTATAACTGGTACCTGTATTCAGTTGCCTCAGTTTGACCCCAACGTTTAATTTTCCATGTACTGATCTTTGAATTTTTTCTCATTAGATTTGAATGATGGTGTTGGTAGTTGTTTTCACAATCGGTCCCTTAATGCCTTTCTTTTTCTCTTGCTGAGTCTTTTCTGACACCTCTTGTCCTCAGTGACCATTTATTGCCCTGCAGCTTTCTACACTGCACTGTCAAGAAGGAGACGACACAGATAGAACTGTTGTGACTTTGAGCTTTTTACTGAAACTTACTTTATCCTGGAATCAGGACACTATTTGGTTAGTGAATCTTTGTGATGTTAGAATAATTTTACTGTTAAATAATTTATTTTCCCTGGTTGGGTAGGCATTTTGTGGGGAAATGTTTATTTTATTAATAGCTTATGAAATAAGACCTGTGTCCTTCACCTGCAAGGGTGGTTTCTATTAATCTATATGTGTACAAAGCAGTTTCCAGTAGTGATGAAGGTTTTCAGCAGATGCTGGTTTTGCACAGCCCTTCCTGCCCTCTTGCCCAGGACCCCTCACTCCCCCTTGAACATTTTCTCAGGCCATTCTTTAGAGGTTGTGAAGACATGTAAACCTTTCGTCATGGACCAGGTCTTTCTAATCTAGAGTTGTAATACACTAATGCCTGTCTGCATGTAAACTCATTTGGGTCCTCAAAATAATCCTGAGATCCAGGCAGAAAATTGAAGAAAAAACTTATTTTTAGTTTTTTCTGTGATTGAAATCTCTCTCAAGAGTGAGTCAATATTTAGAAATTAATAATACATCTTTGGGATACATTGGTGTTTTTGAATATAATCATTTACAATATTTTTTGAGACAGGGTCTCACTCTGTCACCTAGGCGGGAGTGCAGTGGCATGATCTCGGCTCACTGCAGCCTCTACCACCTGGGCTTAGATGATCCTCCCACCTCAGCCTCCTGGGTAGCTGGGACTACAGGTGTGCACCACCACGTGTGGCTAATTTTTTGTATTTTTTGTAGAAAGAGGTTTTCAACATGTTGCCTAGGCTGGTCTCAAACTCATGGGCCCAAGCAATCCACCTGCCTTGGCCTCCCGAAGTGCTAGGATTACAGATGTGAGCCACTATGCCCGACCTATTTACAATAATTTTTACTACTTGTGTTGCAGTCTTTTGAGGCCCACAATAGGTATTCTGCACAAAGTTTCATGGTTGTATCCCACGGTGGTTTATCTGTTTTATAGAAGAGGAGCTGGAAGTTTAGAATTGTCCTGGGTCACAAAGAAAAATGGCATAGCTGGCAATAATACAACTCTGTTTATTTACTTTTATTTCACCTCTAAGTAATTCCACTCTACTATACCGTCTTCTTGAATTTGGAAGGTAGGCGAATAGGCATTATGCACTTACGCTTTGATAGAAGAATTTGGGTGTGACCAGTATTACATCGTTAATATCAAGGTGCCATCCTGACCACAGAAAATAATGTTTATATGTAGTACATGTCATATGATCCATACCTGTGAAAAATGGCCAAGGTTTTGATTTTTTTAAATATAGATTAAATATAATCTTTGTCAGAGTCTTTCACAATAACATAACATAAATCTGATGATGACACTAATGAAGAAATGTTTATGATTAACAGATGTGTCCCATCTGTTTATATTTTCTTCGTCTTATCTGTGGACCACACAGGTTATGTTGCCAAGTGGGATTGTTTTTTTCTGGAACACTGAGCAGTAGAATAAGACCCAGTGTGTGAGCGCATCCATTGTTACAACTACAAAATACTTTAAAAAATTTTCCAGACAGTAGGAAGACAACATCTGTAGAACTCTTTTCTTGTATTGAAAAACCTATATGCAATGCAGTTCTTGAAGATACTTGTGATATGTTATCGGATATGGCAATCTATTCATATAAACATGGACTGCAACAGTGTGAGATACTAAAATTAAATGTATTTATGGAAATCATGCAAGCACCCAAAATATTACTGTAATTTTTGCTATCAACTTTCTGATCACTTTTCGAGCCCACATTTTGAAAATATCTCAGAGTCTGTATACATATATTGTGTGTATGTGTGTGTATATATATAACACTGAAAAGAGAAAATGGAATTTGAGATTTTCTTTTTATACTTTCTGTACACTTTTATACTTTTGAAAGTACTTTCTTGGCTGGGTGCAGTGGCTCACGCCCGTAATCCCAGCACTTTGAGAGGGTGAGGCAGGTGGATCACGAGATCAGATCGAGACCATCCTGGCCAACATTGTGAAACCCTGTCTCTGCTAAAAATACAAAAATTAGCTGGGTGTGGTGGCACATGCCTGTAGTTTCAGCTACTCAGGAGGCTGAGGCAGGAGAATCACTTGAACCTGGGAGACAGAAGTTGCAGTGAGCCGAGATTGTGCCACTGCACTCCGTCTCAAAAATAAATAAATAAATAAAAATAAATAATTTTTGTTTGCTGATGGGCAACTTCTGATGTTGTATATTTTTTATGTAGTCTGTGACCTTTAAGCTATGTATGGTTGTATTAAAACCTTTATTGTTCTTTCTTCAGTATTCCAAATATTATTTGCCTACATTTGCTTGTTTCTCTCAGGACTTTCTATTTATAATACTTTTCAGTAAATGAAGGTGATAACCAAAGCTAGCTAGTGTTTATGTACCTATAGATGACTCATGCATGTGCAGTTACAAGACCTGTGGCATGGGGGCCACTGCCTTCCTCTTCCCCTGCCTGAGGTCCCATTTTGGTGTTTTTGTAACTTCTGCTCTTTAATTCATTTCTTATAATTGTTGTAGAGGTTCCTGCATTCCTTACTCTTGTTAGCAACCACATCACATTCAGAGTGGGTGGGAAATACAAAGGTTCTGCCTCCAGGACAAAGAGCAGAAGACGGGGGGGAGAAGCGACGTCTTTTCAACAAAGGATGAACAGATCTTTGATCAGGCTAGGGGTTGAGGTGTCCATGTTGAGTGAATAGCAGTTGGCAATGGAAACCTGGAAAATAACCCCTTTCTCTTCACAGACGTTAGAGGTCCGTACCATTTTTAAATATCTTACCTTTTAAAATTACACAATTATGTAACCTCTGAATTTGGAGCAATCTTCAAATTAAATTCCTAATTTTATTGAGGAGAAAAAGGAAGCCCAGAAAATGTAGGAAACTTTAGTGCAATCGTATATCCGGTTTTTATGTTTATTATAGGCAACTCCATTTTATTAGTGAAAGTCAGTTTTATATGTCTAATATGTTTATGTCTGTATATATATATACATGTTTATACTTATGTATAAGTATTGTTATTTATTTACAAATGTGTGAATTTTTTCTCTTGGACATTTTTCTTCACTGAGTGATCTTGCATCTCAAATAATATTAGCCTTTTAACCTGATAGTCTCAGATTTACTGCGATTTACCTGTGTTAAATTTAGAACTTTAAAATCCATCATAGCACAATTTAATTGAGAGTTTTACTGTTTTGCAAGCAGAGCTGGGCATTTATTATAAGTAATGCACCAGAATAGCCTTTTAAAATGATTCCATAATATGCATTAGTTTACACAAATAGAAAAGGAAATCAGACGATGTTACTGTAAAGTACAGTAGTCCCCTCTTATCCAAGATTTTCACGTTCCATGGTTTCTGTTACCTGTGGTCGATGAAAATGTGGTCCGAAAATGTCAAATGGAAAATTCCAGAAATAAACAATTCATAAGTTTTAAATTGTGCACCATTCTGAGCAGCTCGATGAAAAGTTACTCTGTCCCACACTGTCCCACTGAGGACATGAATCACCCCTTTGTCCAACAAATCCCACTACCCACCCAGTGGTTACTAAGGAGGTGTCTTGGTTATCAGATAGGCTGTCTCAGGATCACGATGCTTATGTTCAAGTCACCCTTACTTTACTTAACCATTGCCCCAAAGCACAGGAGTAGTGATGACGGCAATTGGATATGCCATAGAGAAGGCATAAAGTGCTTCCTTCAAGTGAAAAGGTGAAAGTGCTCAACCTAATCAGGAAAGAAAAAAATTGTATGCACTGCTTGCTAAGATCTACAGTAAGAAAGAATCTTCTATACTTGAAATTGTGAAGAAGGAAAAATAAATTCGTTCTAGTTTTGCTGTTGTACCTCAGACTGCAAAAGTTTACAGCTACAGTGCATGGTAAGTGCTTAGTTAAGATGTACAAGGAGGCATTAAGTTTGTGTGTGCAAGACATGACAGAAGCTATCCATGGTTTCAGGCATCCACTAGGGGTCTTGAAATGTATCTCCCATGGAACAGGGGGGACTGCTATACTGTTAAAAATGCTAGTACAACCGAGCACCTAAACTAGTGCTTGTCACATAGCAAAATGCTCAGTGAATACCTACTAATGCATGGAGCTTACTGGCTACCCAAACAAATCGTGTAGCTCCTTCAGGTGAGCATCAAAAGTAGATTTGTAGTTAGGGCAGGAAAACAAGCACAGAGGAAATCGTTTCTCTCTGGGATGATTGCGTTAGGCCTAAAGTTCCTGTTCAGAGGATGGTCTTTGATGAGAGGGGCAATTCATAGAATGTAGTGGTGCCTCTGCTGCTTCAGGCTATATGGCAAATATCATGCAGAGTTACAAAAACTGATTAATAAAAACAGGCATATGTTGGAGTAATTTTAGAAGCAAATATGGTCAATATATCATCTTTCCTAAATCTTCATTTCTTGTACCCTTTGCCTAGGTTTTCTTATTCTGTCATAAAACTTCTTTCCTAATTCTTCCTGTAAAAACTTTCTTGCCACAGCATCCACATTAAACATTATAGACATATACCTTTATTTTTTTCCATGATCTCCATGAACATAAGAAATATACCTTTAATAAGGATATTCCATTTGAGTTTGCACAATGGCAATACTTGTGTCATAGTAATAGATGAATTAAACCTGTCCCATCCACCTTTTGTAAAGAATGTAATTGGCCAGGCGTGGTGGCTCACGCTTGTAATCCCAGCACTTTGGGAGGCCGGGGCGGGCGGATCATGAGATCAGGAGATCCAGACCATCCTGGCTAACACGGTGAAACCCCGTCTCTACTAAAAATACAAAAAAATTAGCCGGGCTTGGTGGCGGGCGCCTGTAGTCCCAGCTACTCGGGAGGCTGAGGCAGGAGAATGGCGTGAACCCGGGAGGCGGAGCTTGCAGTGAGCCGAGATCGCGCCACTGCACTCCAGCCTGGGTGCGACAGAGCGAGACTCCGTCTCAAAAAAAAAAAAAAAAAAAAAAGAATGTCATTCCATTTGAGCTCTTCCTTTGAGGAGTTTAATTTTCTTAAAAAAACTACTTAGAGTTAACAGTTTTTTAGCTGTTGGCCTAGAGATTGATAATTTTTTTTCTTTTGAGAGTTTGACATATAATTCCACCAAACTGGATATGAGCTATGCAATTGTGAAAAAAGTATGTTTCTCCAGTCTAATAAATTGCTCATATTTTGTTTTTGAGCTCAGATAATTTTAGACCTTTTTCTGAGAGAAAGGAGGGAAACCTTGAGATTTTTATAACCTACGACGATTTTCATGGGAACAGTTTCACTGATCTACCATAGAATTTGGCTTTTGAATGAATAAATTAAAAATTATAGGAACAGTGTTTATATTACTGACTTCAGCAGGTGTGTTTGAAATAAAGTGATTGCAACTATATTTACTGAACACTACTATGTGCTAGTTACTCTGGTAGGTGATGTTCAGGCATTTTTTTCATTGATCCCTACAAGAATTTTATTATATGTCCATTTGTAGAAGAAGTGGCTGAGGCTTAGAAAGTTTTAATGACTTTTCCAGTGGTGCATTGCTAATCACAAGAGCTCGGATTTGAACCCAGGCCATCTATGTTGTATCGTAACCATAATGCATCTTTGGTACTGCAGAAAAAGTCATAGATAGTTCCTCATGAATTCATAAGTATCATGTAATTTAAATGATAGCATTGATCAGAATGTACAATTAAAGTTGTTTTTGTATGTATGCGATGTTGCCTTGGCTTTCATGTTATGGATATACGCTTTTGGTCAACCTTTCTAGGTGGCTTTTCGTTTCATTTGCTGATTATAAGGAAAAAAATCACAAGTGTATTTCAGAACAATTTTGTTATTATGTATAAAAGCCACAAAATGATATGAAAAGAAGTAAAATTATGGTTCCCTTCACAAGCTTAACTTGGGTATTTTATGCCATATATATTAAAGCATAAATTTAACATCACTTAGCATCCCAGAAAATACTAGAAATGCATAAAGGAGGACTGTCTTTAGTTGCTATGGGAACCATTTGCTCTAAAAAATTTGGAGTAGTTAAAATCACATCCATTATTGTTTTAGTCAGTTAAATATCTATATCTATATTTATATAATATCATACTGAACAATCAGACTGAAGCTACTGAAAACCTTTAGGCGTATACCGTATGTTTTAACTTAGTATGATTTTGGATTACCTTTATTTAAAAATAAAAATTTCTTTTATATTGATGAAACAGTATAACATGTCTAGGGATACTCTAGAAGAAATTAATTAATAATTTTTCCTTTGTGATATTATCTAACTCAGCCAAAAAAAAGATGTAAGCAACAGGTGCTGTAGGATGTGGCAGGAACAGGTAGGGCAGTAGAGAGCCCCTTCCTCCATAGCAACCTTGAGGTCTCCTGGCCTCAACTTGAAATTGGACTTTTTATTTTTATTTTTTTCTTTCCAGCTTTTATTTTAGGTCAGAGGGTACATATGCAGGTTTGTTACATGGGTAGATTTTGTGTTGCTGGGGTTTGGTGTCCAAGTGGTTTTGTCACCCAGGTGGCGAGCATAGTACCTGCTAGGTAGTTTTTCGACCCTCACCCTCCTCCCACCCTCCACCCTAAAGTAGACCCTGGTGTCTGAAATTGGATTTTTAAAACTACTGGTCAGGTTGTGTCAGTGTGGAGGGCAGAAGAGAAGGAAGGGCATCGCCACTAATCTTAAGGTCTGCTTCCTTTGGGCCTACAAACCATACATTCTGGGAAAGCCTTCTTTCTTCTTTCTTCTTTTCTCATATTCAGTGGAAGGTTCACTTGCTCTTCTTGCTTCCAAGTATCTGAGGCTATCCCATGAGAAAGGAAGACAGAGATGGCCATGATTGGGGCTGCTTGCTTCATGGGGCCGGCGGGAACTGGGAACAGATAGAAGCCCCACCTGCTGCTGAGCTGGCAGGGCAGGAACCTCATGCTCCCTGTGCGCAGCTGCGGCTGCCCAGCCATGGCCTCAGACCCAGCATCCTTGTGCTCTTAGAGGCTGGGAGCAGGCAGGATCCCTGCCCTCCCAGGCGCAGCTGCAGCCACCCAGCCACAGCTGTGGACCTGGGCATCTTTGCACTCTCAGGGACTCAGGAAGACACCCCTGCACCTGCAGGCTTCAAAGTGCCTGCTCCCACTGCCTGGCCTCTCCCTGTTCCCAGTGCCTGCTTCAATCATGGAGCAAAGTTGAGGCCAAACCCAGGTGCTGTCACAATCCAGCCAGGTGTGTGTGTGCCCAGGGCAGCGCTGACATGCCAGCCCCTTGCTGCCTCAGCCCTTTCCTGACTTTAGGCACTGACAAGCATGGGAAGAAGGCTGAGGTGGTGTTGAGGACAGTTTGGCACTGGCCTGCAGGTGCCCCTTAGCGTGAACAGCCTGGGTGCCATGAACAGGAGGCAGACAGGCTCCAGGGCAGATGGGGGAGTTCCCCGGTGAAGTCCCACCTTCAAGCTAGGGAAGGCCTGAAGCCTGGGAGCTGTCAGTCCTGCAGTCCGGGAGTGGGAAATTATGGTGCTCTTTTTGTGCCCACCCATGGCCACCCATGAACCGATCAGCACACACTTCCTCCCCTCTGAAGCCCATAAAATCCATGGACTCAGCCAGACTTGAGCACTCAGGCCGACCTGCCTGGGGAGAGGAGCTACCCACTCCAGGGTCTCCTCTCTGCTGAGAGCTGAGCACTTGACTGGATGACCTGCCTGCATAGAGGAGCTACCCACTCAAGGGGCTCCTCTCTGCTGAGAGCTAAACACTTGTTGAGACACCCGCACTGTGGAGTGGAGCTGACCACTAGGGGCTTCCTTTGAGCTATTCTGTCATTCAGTAAAGCTCCTGTTCACCTTACTCATCCTCCACTTGTCTGCATACCTCATTCTTCCCGGACGCAGGACAAGAACTCAGGACCCACCAAATGGCGGGGTTGCAAGGGCTATAACACAAGCAGGGCTGAAACACGCTCCTTGCTCACCACGTTGTGGGTGACAAGAAAGAGAGAAGGAGAGAAGACCTACAGCCCTTCAGGAAGCCCAGACCTAGAAGCTCCCTGAGCCAGGGCTGTGACACCCTCTTTGTGGCTGCAGTTCCTGGTGTCTCAAGCTTCTAGGTGCCACCACGTTCCCCATTGCCAGCCTTGGAAGCTGCTTGCAGGGAGCTGGTGCCCATGCCAGCACCTGGAGCTGCCCATCCTGCCACAGCCGGTGTGCCTGGCTGTGCACAGTGGCCAGATCCCATGCTCGCTCACTCACACACCCCTCACCTCTCCACTTGCCCTTGGCAGGCATGGAATCCAGGCCGGTAGTGTCAGCCGAGTGCAGCCTGCCAGGCCAAGTGGGCCCACTGGTCCTGAGCAAAACTCAGGTAAAGGTACCACTGGCCACAGAGGTTTCTGGGGGTCGAAGCAATACCCCAAGGGGTCCTATAACATTATCAGCCATTGATGATCATTGCCTTGGCTCATTAATTCATTAGGAGTTGCAGAATGGTCTAGGTCTATCAGTCACTTACTGTACTGTCATCACCTAAAAGTGACCAAGGTAGTTAGAATTATTGTTGTCATCATCAGCATCGTCATCATCAGCTTGTGTGTTTGAACACATTTGATGTGTTTCAGTCCATTGTACTTAATATCTTTATTGTTGCCCACATCTTCCCCAGCTTTCCAGTGGGGCTTACTCTCCATGGGTGACTCCTGTCCTGGTCCATCTCAGGGAGCTTCTTTGCTTTCTGGTGTGATGACATATTCTAGGTGTATATTTTCCATTTTCTACTTCAGACCTAGAATTGGCCATTTTTCCAGGGAATCCTGGTTCTCTTTCTGTGGGAAATGGCCATTAGAAATTACAATCTGAACATAGAGGTGCTCATTACTACTTTATTTATTTTATTGTTTATTGTTTTTGGATCTTCTCATTGGAGAGAGCTAGGATATCTAGGTATGCACACATACACACATTTAAAGACAACCTGTGCCCTGAGTGCATACTGACAATTCCTGTGCAAATTCAAAACTGTAGGGATTTTAACCTCCTTTATCTTACATCTTTATCCTCTTTCAACTGTGTTTTCAGAAGAGTTGTATATTTTAAGGCACATTGACTAAGGAAAAGTGACGTTATTAACCAGCCATGTGAATGACTAGCCTGGTCTTTTAGATCATGTTTGATAGGTAGCACAGGCACTGCCGCTCTCCCCCCGCCATACTAGAGTGCTATAATTACAGTCTAAAAGTGAACTGGCTTGAGATCTAGTTTTGCAAAGGTTTGAACCTTTAAATATGTGAAAAAATGTTCGTCAGTGTTGGGCTCCTTAGTTTTATTTGGCCAAGTTAACCCAGTTAACAGTTGGATATTTGATTTTAAGACTACAGAACTTCTAATTTTGCTGGCATTTCTAGTTACTGCATTTATCATGTATTTCTATATTATTTGGATTAACTTCTAGATAAAATTTAAATACAGGTTTATTAAATAATGTTATTCAGCTATTATGAATATATCATGAAATGAACTATGTCTAAATAACAGAATGAAGCTCTAAATTTCCATAATCAAATTCCTCTTGAATATACTGATAATAATAGGATATAACTTTGGATATCTGTATATTATTTTGGATATCTGTATATTCATTAGCCAACTGACCGTGTACTTGTCAATATATATTGCTAGTATATGATTATACAAGTAAGAATTTTTAGTTTTAGTACAGTACTCCAAATTGATAAATATTTGGGTTAACTTGGTTGTGGTCTAGAAATCAAAGGTCAATACTATGTTAATTACTAAAATAAAACATATGGGCTGTATAAAGGGTAGATTCTTCTTTGAGATGTTCAATTAATACAGGATTTAGCTTGCATAAGATATTTCAAACAAAATTACTCCAGGCCCTGCTGATGTTATTAGTGATGTCGGTGTTAAGAATTTCAATCAATATCTTACAAATGGGCATATTTGAAAGTTGGATAATACAGACTATTTTCACTATTGAAGAAATGAAAGTGCCGTTTAATCCCCACCTGTATGTCTGAGGAAGGGGGACTGGCTCAGAGCTCCTTGATGTCTCAGAGCAGCTCCAAAATGCCTGAGATTGATTAATTTGCTGCAAGTGCTGCTAACTTCCCAGACCTCAATTTCTTTCAATCATTGCTCTGATTATTGCAAAACTATTTTCTGAAAGACTTAATATGTATCTTTTGCTGGGTAAATTACTGCTCATTTAGAAGTCCTAGAGTTAGTCCATTGCATAAAGAAGGTTGTAAGTCTAATTTAAATAACTATCAGTACTTTTTTCTAGCCTGCTCAAATTGAAATACATGCACATTTGAAGATACTCTTGCTTTTATAAAGAGCTGTATTTAACCCGGTCAGATATCTCCTCTTAGGCATCATCATGATGGTTATTTCACTAAGTGGACAAAAGATGGGTCAGTGATTTCTTTAACAACCCAGGACATTCGGTCTCTGTGCTTTGCATGGAGTCTGAGGTTTTTGTTCCCAACAATTGTGTCCTAGGCTGTCTCTCCCAGTGAACTCTCATATGGTAAAGAACAGTCCGATGCCCATCCTTCATCATTTTTTATGGTCCTTCTGTCACGCTATTAAGAATGTAGAGTGCCAGTGCTTGGCAGGGCTGCCTCTTTCTTATTCTGAAAATTGGGCAAAATCTGGCTGACAATTTTGCGTCTCAACCTGATGTATATTTTCATCATTTTGTTTTGCTAGAATAACAAAAAGTTCCCTATGGGTTTCTAGATGCTCAGTGGTACCCGAGGTTCTGAACACATTGACCTCTCCAGGTGTCACTGTCATGGGGAAAGGACAGCAGGGGCAAAGACTCTCATGCCTGTCTGCACCTGACTTGCAGCAAAGGGATTGGGGCTGGCCGTCACTCCCCACACTTCACAGTTTAATTCCAGCCTAGAGGATGGAATCTGGGGACCAAAAGACATCTTAAAATCAATTAATTTAGTCACTCGTTCAATGCCTGAATCACTTTTAATATCACCACCGTCCTCCCTAGGATGTACAAGGCATGGTTTATATGTTCAAGTTAGAGCAATAAAAACCTGGCAAGGATCCTTGCCTTCATGGGACTTGTATTCTAGTAGGGGAGATAGACAGCAACTATGATAAGTAAGAGAATTATGCAGCATGTTAGGAAGGGGTCAGTGGCACTCATAAAAGAACAGCTAGGTGGTGCCAAGCAGGAGCATGTTTCAGTTTGGAATTTAGGCATCAGGTTAGGCCTCAGTGAAGTATTTGAGCAGTCCCTGGAAGGAGATGGAGTTGGCTCTGGGGGGTGGGTGGGAAGCATCCTAGGAGGAGGAAGAGGTCTCAAGGAAGAAGGAAGCCTGGGCTGGAAAGAACAGCCAGGAGCCCACATGGTGGGGCTGAGTCAGCTGGCACAGTGGTGCTGCCATGGCACAGTGGGACTGGGAGTGCCTGAGGATGGGAGGACTGGGTGTGTGCCTTCTCGGTGGTCATTCTTAGGACCTTAGCCTGTACTCCAAAATCTATAATCAGAAAGTTTCCGTATTTAATTTGGTAGCAAAACCTCCCCATTTTTGTAATTCATTTGGTGACCAAACCTGACCTGAATGGATGTGAAGCTATTTAGGGTCTCTGTTTTTTCCTACTTAAAGTCAATATTCCTAGGTTTTGATGCAGAAATATCAAAACCTAGGAATTATGGGGTGCTGTCTCAGACTCTCTTTGGGGTGTCAAAGAATATGCAGTGCAGATGCCTTTATGAAATAAAATAAAAAATCTGAATTCTGAACCACATTTTACTGCGAGTATTTCAGATAAGTAAGTACTGGTGACTTTTACTAGCTCCCTGTGGCCCAGACATTCACGTCCCATTCCTGTTTTATGTGCCTGTCCTTTCCATGCTGGAAGATGGTTGTCCTCTCCCCCTCGTTCTCAGCTAGCCGTGTTAATGACTAGCCTGGTCTCCAGCTCCTCCCCTTCTTCAGTTCCCTAACTGTGGGCCAGAGGATTTATTCACTGTCTAGTCCACAGTCCTCTGGACAAGTCTGCTTCTCATATGATCTGCTGAAAGCCTGAGGCTCTGAATGGAATGCTGTGTGCTGGGACAGGGACAAGAGGGACCATCTCTCCAGATACTTCATTAATACAACTGAAAATTGAATTAGGATTTTAGACAAAACCTGCTCCACAATTGTTATGTATCTTTTAATGATGAAGATGATGCTAAATCAGAACTCTATCCACTTAACAAAGTCCGATTTTACAGGGAAGCATCAGATGCACGTTTATTTTTATTGATGTTTATCTTGTTTTAATTTATTGTTTGGCTTTGTAGATATCTTTTTCCATCCCTTTTTGTTAATTTATGTGCTCATTTATTGTCACCTGTACATTTGAGAAGCACATCTATGACTGTCAAAGGCAGGAATAAACATGTTGAGAGAAGTCAGAGATGAGGAAATAGCCTTGTGCCAAGGCACCAGAAACAGACGTCAGCGTTGGTGCCGACGAGCAGCTGCGACTGTGGTCACTTGCACGTTTCTAGTCCACCTGATCTTCCTGGCAGTTATCCCATCTTGTTCTCCTCGTATGCACAGAGCTATCGTAGGAGACGTTGCCTGGTGCTTTGCCAGTGACTCTGAACACTGTGCTTCCTCATTTCCTCATGCTCCAAGAAATATGGTTCGACACTGGAAGAAGAAAAGTAGTACTTTTCCTCACCCATCACAAGGTTTATGGCTGAAATCCCTATAATAAAAGACAGATTAACAAGATAAACACATAAAAAATTATTTAATACGGCTGGGTGTGGTGGCTCACACCTGTAATCCCAGCACTTTGGGAGGCCGAGGCGGGCAATTACAAGGTCAGGATTTCCAGAGCAGGCTGGCCAATATGGTGAAACCCTGTGTCTACTGAAAATACAAAAATTAGCTGGTTTGGTGGCAGGCGCCTGTAGTCCCAGCTGATTGGGAGGCTGAGGCAGGAAAATTACTTGAACCCGGGAGACAGAGGTTGTGGCGAGCCAAGATCGAGCCGCTGCATTCCAGCCTGGGTGACAGAGCAAGACTCCATCTCAAAAAAAAAAAAAAAAAAAAAAAAAATTATTTAATACAAGTTTTACATGGCACGGGAGCCTTCAGAAAATGAAGACTCAAAGACTGAGAGAAAACTGTGTTTTTATGGACAGTCACGTGGAAGTGTGATTGAGGGACAACAGGGCAGGATCTGATGGTAATAAGTGGGGTGCACTGAACAAGGCCTGTTTGTTCAGATTCTCTGTGACCTGTGTGACATTCCTGCCCTCCAGATACAGGGCAGGATACCTGCCACATGAAGGCAGGCCTTTAGGGGAGGATGGAAGGAGGAAGTCAGAGAGTGACCTCTGAGTTTCCTAGCCCATCTCAGGGCAGAAAGGGGCAAGTGGAATTTCAGTTTCTGTGTCCTGCTTTGTGGGGGGGCAGGGGGAGGGAGATGGTCAGCATGACCTTTCTGATGTTGTGGTTTTCTCGGCTTCTTTCAGCTTAAAATATGCGGTATGCCAAGGTGCCATATTTTGGGGTAGCATTTCCTGTACTGCCGTCAACACTAACAAAGCGGAGGGTGAGGTCTCTCTCCTCCCTTCTCCTCCCCACCCAGTACTTTGAGGACACCCCCTCATTTCTCCTCCATTAGCCCCAAAGTGCATTTGCTGCCTTACGCATGTCTTCTCAGAATGGGGCTGATAGACAGCCTGACGTTGCTGTTGCACCTCACACATGTTTTGCTTTAAGAACCAGGGAGGGGTCTATGAACGTGTACATGTCAGGATTTCAAAGGAAACTAACAACGTCATTGAAGGCTTGTATCTTTTTCCCTCGTGGATCACATCTTTCTGCGTGTTGGGTCACATGGCCTTTCGTTTCTGTGCCTCTCCCCATCCTTGCCCTGCCTGGTCCTTTCTTCCCCATGCTTCCTCTCCTATTGCCTCGCCCAGCTTTCCCCACTCCTTTCTGATTTTCTGTCTTCACACTGTCATTCCCCCACTCTTCTCCAGTGTAGACGGCACTGTTTCTTTCTTCTGTTTTGTTATCCCACTGCCCCTGTGGCTCTTCTGTCTCTTCATGCCTTCCTGGTTTGGCCTCTACTCATTTCATTCATCTCGTGGGGTGCCTCCAGGGTTGCTGTCTTCAGGCTGCTATTCTAGCTCATGGTTCCAAAGTGGGGTACTCTTCTTCGGTGACCCAACATGACCTTAAAGTCTTGCTTATGCACCTTTGACAAATCAAGATGCACGACACCTCGACACCTTCAAAAAGCCACAGGGCTTTCAGTTTATCTGATGATCACCATATTGGCATCCTATTGCTGCCTTAACAAATTAACTCAAACCTTGTGGCTTCATCATCTTACTGTTTTGCAGGTCAGAAGCCCTAAAATAAGGTGATGGCAGGTTTGGCTCCTCTCAAAAGCTCTGGGAAGAATCTGGTCCTTGCCTTTTCCAGCTTCTAGAGACCTCCCTCATATTTTGTCTTGTAATCCCCTCTTCACACTTCAAAGCCCATTGGCACAACCTCTGCTTCTGTTATCTTTCCTTCGCATTGACCCTTCTGCCTTCCTCATAAATAGAACCTTGTGATCACGTTTGGCCAACCCAGATAATCCAGCTTATCTTCTCATCTCTAGATCCTTATTTTAATCATATCTGCAAACTCCTTTTTGCCATGTAAGGTAACATAGTCCCAGATTCTGGGGACTGGGATGTAGACATCTTTGGAGGCCCTTATTCTGCCTACCACAGTCATGATGAATTGGGGCAGTGTTGCTGACTGACGACACACAGAACCTCTAAAGCGTTCTTTTATTTTCCCTGTTAGTCTCCATTGTAAATAGGGATTCTTTGTCTAGGGTTTGGGGTTTAAGTCTGTTAATTTAACAGAACCTCATTTTTCTGTTCTACCCCTGGAGCATTTTTTTCCACTGAGGCTGTGATTCCTAGAGTCAGCCAGTATTTCTTGAGGTCTATTTATTGTGCACCTGGGTACACAAAATGAGTAAGATACGACCCTGTACCTTATGGACTGCTAGAGGAGAAAGATGTTACTGCAGTAGAGTACACATTGTGTTGATTTCATTTTCCAGATATCTTTAGGTTCCATCCCTTTCTCTCTGTCTTCTCTCTGTGTGTCATTTGTTACTGTGATTTCTGAAAACAATTTACCCAGTTTCCCTGGACATCAGTTGGGCTCACACCCTATCTCCTCCATTCCATTACTGTACACACAGAGGTGTTTGTGTTACCTCTTTGCCTAAGGTCCTTCCATTCCCCACATCAAAATACACTGAAATCTTCAACATGTCATATTTCTTGTTGGAGTCTGTATTGTGCTTTTCCTTCCAGCCTTTTTACCTGTCATACCGAGAAGCACTTCTTGTTCTTGCTGTATGGGATAAGTTATACTTCCCTTAGAGTTCCCCTGGAGTTCTCCTATACTTTCCCTATAGTTTTTTTTATAGTTCTCCTATAGTTCCCCCATAGTTACCCTATATTTCCCCTATAGTTCTGTGCTCTTTCTTGGCTCCTGACTCTGGAGAGCTTCTCTTATTCACTAGACTTTTCCTTTTCATTCCTTGCCTGAGAAACTTCTGTGCATCCCCAAGCCTGGGCTTAAGCAGTGCTTCCTAGAAAGCTTGCACTGACACCATCCCCAGGACTATAGTTTGAATATTTGTCGCCTCCAAAACTCATGTTGAAATATTAATCACCAGTATTAAATCAGTATTTAATCTCCAGTGTCGTTATTGAGAGGTGGGGCCTTTAAGAGGTGATTGGGTCATCATAGGAGAGCCTTCATTAATGGATTAATACATGTATGGATTAGTGGATTAATGGGTTATCATGGGAGAGGGACCAGTGGCTTTATGAGAAGAGGAGAGACTTGAACTAGCACACTCAGCCCCCTCACCATGTGATGTCCTATGCTGCCTCAAGAATCTGCAGAGTCCCGGCTGGGTGCAGTGGCTCACGCCTGTAATCCCAGCACTTTGGAAGGCTGAGGTGGGAGGATCACGAGGTCAGGAGATTGAGACCATCCTGGCGAACATGGTGAAACCCCGTCTCTACTAAAAATACAAAAAAAAAAAAAAAAAATTAGCCGGGCATGGTGGAGGGCACCTGTAGTCCCAGCTATTTGGGAGGCAGAAGCAGGGAGAATGGCGAGAACCCAGGAGGTGGAGCTTGTAGTGAGCGGAGATTGCGCCATTGCACTCCAGACTGGGCAACAGAGTGAGACTCCATCTCAAAAAAAAAAAGAAAAGAAAAGAATATGCAGAGTCCCCACCAGCAAGAAGGCCCTCACCAGATGAGGCCATTTGACCTGGGCTTCTTAGCCTCCATTACTGAAAGAAATAAATTTCTTTATAAATTTTAGTTTCAGATATTCTGTTATAAGCAACAGAAAACAGACTAAGACATCCAGTCAGGTCTTCTCCTCTGTGCTATGGGAGGCAGTTCATTGCTCTGTATTGTAATTATTGCCTTGTCTGTTTTTTTTCTAGCCAGACAATAAACTCAATTAGGTAAATGATGGTTCTTTTAATTTTATGCTCTCTTATATGATATAGATGTGCCCCATAAAAGATTATCACTGAATATTGGTTGAACGAATGCCTGAATCCATGCACACGTGAATGGTTTAATACAAAATGGCCTGCAGATTTGAGTAAGATGTGTGATTTGCTATTCCTGTGTTGATTCTAAGCTAAAATGATTGCTACTTAGCACTTGGTTTCTCCTCCCTATGTACTATTTCTCTTGAAGCTGAATCTGACTTTTCATGTGATTAAGTACATGAGTTAAAAATTTTTTAAAGGCTCATTCCTGAGAGTTCATATGACTCACTAGAGTCACGCAGGGCTCCTAGTCCGAGGCTGTTTATTTTATAGGGCCCATCTGTGGCACGAAGACAGTGCTACTGTGAGTCATACTCCTCTCAGCATATGCATAAATCCAAAAAGGAAGCTTTCTTATAGTTGAGCGCCCTCAGTACAGCCTTGAATAGTTGTGAGGGGTCGGTGAGTGCAAACTTGAAATTGTTTTTGAATAAACATTCTTTTGATAGATGCTTCTATTTGGAAAAATATTAGGAGATTATTACAAAAGGATATTATTACAGGATTCATGCCAAAAGTAAATAGATAAATAAATGGATAGATAGCCCTAAGGCCTCTTTGTTGTTGTTAATAAACAAATACTTACAGATATGAAATCTGCCTTTATGGCTTAATTTCTTTTCCCTTCAAAAACTAGAGATGTGGTTCTTTTTCAGTTTGGAAACAGGACAAGGGAGTAGTATGTCTAAGATTATCCTTAGGGCTAGAATTTGCTTATTTCCTGGGGTGGGGTGAGAATCAGAGACTGACTATCTATGGAAAACAGAGAGGAACCTTTCTCCTGTTGTATTATTAATGCTAAATTTGGTTTTGTTTCATTTTTTAACTTCTTGATGCTGTCTATGAGAACAAACTTAGGGCATTCAGTGAAAAAAACACACGCAGACATATGTGGGACTTTATATTCTGACTTACGACATTGTGTGGTATAAACAAGACTGTTTTACAGATAATACTAAAGATAATGTTGATGGAACTGTTCTTCCCCACTCGTGATGTTTCCTTCCAAGTGGCAGGAACTGTACTATTGCAGCACTCCTGTCTGCCTTCTCACTGCCCAAGCTGAAGCTGCCTGGGAGGAAGGGCTGAGCATGCCTAGCCCAGCCCCTTCTTTGGGGAGCTGACTGCCTATGGGAACCCTGTCCCTCCATCCTGTGAGTTTTACAGCAGCACTCAACATATGGGAGGCCTTGTGGTTTTCTAGGGTGGCCTGGGACTGGGTTGGTGAGTCTGTTTATTCTGTGCTTCAGGATTAGCAAGCCCATTGTTCTTGCACTCTTAAGTCATATTCCTCTGTCTCAGGTTTATCAGTAATAAAGGTGGTACTTTGATAGCCGCTCTGCTTTTCTCCGTGAATTCATCACTCAGGTGTTCCAGCACTTGGGCGGGGCTGCATGGTGGAGTTGTTATGGCTGTGTTCTTGCGTATGCCTGTGGGTTCTCCCAGCAGCCCTGACAGTGGGTGGTATCATCTCCTCTTTACAGATTAGGAAGTGAGGCTCTATGAAGGTTAACCACTCTGGATGAACACTATAGGTTTGGCATGCTGGTCAGGCTAACTCCCAAACTTGTGTCCCTTAGGTGATTCGGCCAATGAAAATATCACAGATAAAAGCTTTTAAAGGACTTTGCATAGTGTAAATCACTGGGTAATACAAATGAGTTCGATTCCTTTGTAGGCTAGCATTTTCGTAGCTATGAATGTAAACATTTTAATATAGCCTGCAAGTCCCTGAGCACACAGGTGCTTGCCTACCTCTCTAGCTCCACTGGCTGCCTTAACTTCATCCAAAGCCTTCATCTCTTTCTCACCATCTTGAGCTTCCTGTAGCGTTTCCTGTAACTAGAATGCTCTTCCCCTCCCACCCTTCCCCTTTGCCTGGTTAGCTTCTGTTTACCCTTCAGATCTCAACTCACATGTCACTTCCTCAGACTAGCCTCCCACAGCCACTATATCTGCAGTTTGTCTACAGTGGGGTTTCTGCTAGCCAGCCCATCTTTCCTAAACCACCCTGGCCATCGTTTGTGATTATGTATTCACTCTAACCTGTACACCCCAAACAACTGCAGGCCCATAAGCCCAGCCACCACTTTTCTTTTGTGTACCATTGTGATCATGCTGTCTTGACATAGTGATAGCACCTGGTTGGGATGCCAAGAGTGGTTGCTGAGTGAATAATGGACTAGTGCTTGGGCATTATGCTTGGCATAATAATCATGTATTAGCCTTGAGGTCTTTGTCTATTGTTTTTTACTAATACTTATAAATAACATGTTAAAGATAGCCTCTTTCCTGATTATAAAATACACACACACACACACACACACACACACACACATTTCAGCTTTCAGGGCTAGATATTCGTAGATACTCGTATTTGTCTATGGGGGACTGTTGGTGTGAGAAACCTTATATATATATGTGTGTGTATATATATATATATAGAGAGAGAGAGAGAGAAGAGAGATTGCAAGAGCGAGGGCACGCGCAAGAGAGAGAACTAAAATCTCTAACCTGCTTTTGAGGCTTTAAATCTCTAACCTGCTTTTGAAGCCACGAGGTTTGAGGCTTTAAACTATTGGAAACATAGAATGCTTTTCCAAGTGTGCATAACTAAAAGGGTTACTTACTATATGGGGATAATAAAAGACCAAACTGCCCCAGCTGTGGCACCTTGTTTATGTGGTCATGGGGATATGGGATGTAGAGAGGAACCTCTCTTGTTACATATGAATGTCATTTGATAGTTACTAGGCACCTACTTCTGTTTGGTTTTGTATATCCAGGAAGAACGTCAAAAGGGTTGAACTATTCTTTTAGTCCTGTTCAATAGGGAGTACTCTAAAACCTAACTTATAGTTGAATGTTATTCTTAATACAGTGTTTATTACTTCATTTATAAAATGAGGTCAGTAACAGGGTAGTGGGTAAGCTACTTTTATTTCCTAGTCAAGCATAAAAATAAGAGAAAGTGCTATAAGACCAAAGTGGATAGTTTGAGAACAAGGTAACAAGTTTTCTGTATTTTTACTCCCCCATTGCACTAATTAACATAATTAATATTTTGAAGAGGCAAAAACAAAAAATGTCTTCACACTTAATTTTGCATCGCTCAGTCTTTAAAGTGTTGATCATGGCAGAATTTTAGTTTCCTGCTGAGCTATTCTCCTGGTACAACTGCCCATGGGTAATAAGCAACTGCACCAAGGTCTGCATGAAAATAGCATGGGTAATATGCCGTTGGGTGTCTGACTGTTTTGCTCTGACAGCTTATATTGCTTCTTTTTGTCCTCGCCACCCTACTTGATACAGGGCATTGATGTGCGAGATGCTCCTCTGAAAGAAATCAAGGTGACCAGCTCCCGACGCTTCATTGCTTCATTTAATGTTGTGAATACCACCAAACGAGATGCTGGAAAGTACCGCTGCATGATTCGCACTGAAGGAGGTGTTGGAATATCAAACTATGCAGAGTTGGTAGTTAAAGGTATTTAATGTGTTTTTATACCCCAGAATATTCTTCTAAAGTAGATATGTTAGGTGATTGTTAGTTCATTATCCCTTTAAAGCTCAAACTTACCCTTGTCTGTTTCTGAACAGTGGTTTGATGACAGGCTATTTTGATGGATTGCATTTTAAGTACAAATTTTGCATGTGAACAATATTTTTCAAAAATGTATTTTATCTATGTTGATTTAGTTGCATACAAAACAATGGATGTGCTCTTGGCAAAGTCTTCTGCCAACTCTATAAACAGAGGGTACAACCTATATAATTTTTTTAAGGAATAAAATTTTTTACTGATAGAAAATCACTTAAAATGCAAATATTCATCAGCCAGGGTGTTTATGATAGCAGAGTGGTTAATAAAATGAAGCAGTGTCAGTATAAAAATGCTCAGTCATATCATACAAGCCATACTGATAATACTGTGTTAACATTCGTAATGTTCCAGTTAGGTTCTATTACTATATTTTGCATGACTGAAAAATTGAGTCATTATATTTAAGAAGGTGGGGGATGAGGGAAATAGAGGAAATAAGTTTACTTTAGCTGGTTTAATGGGTTTTTTGTAGGCTGAGGAATTTATAGCATTAAGCCACCAAGACAATTTTTGGTCCCAGACAGGATAATTTGGACTTTGAGGTGTACCATGAGGCATTTTTAGACAACCTGTGGCAAGCCATTGCTGTTTTTCCTAGGAGAACAGAATGAGGCCTGCTTTAAGAAAAGTTTTCCCTGCGTTTGTTAAATATGGCACATAAAATTGATCTGTCTACATATATAATTCCAGCACTTTGGGAAGCTGAGGCCAGAAGTTCCAGACCAGCCTGGACAACATATTGAGACCCCATCTCTACAAAAATTTTTAAAAATATAAAAAGTTAGCCAGGTGTGGTGGCACTGCCTATACTCCCAACTAGTCAGGAGGCTGAGGTGGGAGGATTACCTGAGCCCAGGAGTTCTAGGCTGCAGTGAGCTATGATTGTGCCCCTGCACTCCAGCCAACCTGGACAGAGTGAGACCCTGTCTCTCAGACAAAAATTGTCTGTTTTTTATGTGGTATTACTTTTATCTGCACATTTCTCAAGATAGGCAGCTTTAAAGATTGCTGGATTCAAATCCCAGAACTAGGTATGTGGATATGGGCCAGTGGCTTGCCCTGTGTGTGCTGCTGTTTCCTTGTGTGTAAGGTAGATATCAGATAATAATGTTATCTACCTTATAGGGCCATGAGGAAGATCAAATGCAAAGTGTATATTATATATAGGACACTTGGAACAGTGTACATAGTGAGTGGTGGGTGCTTGACAGGACCTTGGTGGGAAGGGAGAGGAAGACAGGGATAAAATTCTCTCTGGTCCAGTCTGTCAGTGGTCTTCACTGGGGAACGGATGTCAGAACTACCTTTCTAACTTTTTAAAAATATAAATACCTGCCCACCTATTGTCTCCTCCCCGTCTTGCCACACCCATATTGAGTCAGAATATCCAGGGACACAGCCTCTGTTATAAAACCTCCAGAAGAGTCAGCCATATGCTCTGTTGTGAGATCACCACTGCCAGTGTTAGTCACACGTAGCTTATGGGGGACAGTGCACCCCAGTGAGGCCACCTCCAGAATTAATCGTCTGCAGCAGTGACTGATGTTCGGCGTAAGAAAGTGCACATTAAGAAACCTACTCGGATAATGTATTTGTCACAGCAGATTCTTAACATGTTTTTATTTGTGATGAGACTTGAGCCAGCCTAATATTTAGGTTTAAAGTCTCTAACAAAACTAAGATTCTTCCCTGCTGTACACACCCTACCCTGTTGAAAGTGCTCTGGCAAGTGAGACATCATGATGTACAAAAGGACACTAGTTTGCCTACAAACTGTTTCCTCATTTTAGAGTTCATTATCATCATCATTATTACTACCATTATTTAATTTTCATCTTGGTTCATTTGTTTGTGATTTTTCCTTTTCTTTCAATTGCTATACGGCTTCACTGTGACCTGCCACTACCCATGTTATTGATTAGTGGGATGCAAATCTAGTAGTATCTCTAAAAATTCCCTTGTGGAAAAGTGAATTTGTTGTAAGTTATAAGTAAATTATAAATTTCTAGTCTACCTGAACAAACATAATTAGAAAGAATGAATGGGTTCGTATTCCTATTTGTGCACCACATTTTCCTGTCTTATGACAGTGTAGTAGTGTCTTGGCTCACTGTGATAAAAATTTCCAGGGACTTATTTCCATTTCTGCACACTGCCACAGCTCGTGACAATTTGCATGCAGTTAGGACTCAAATATGAAATTTAACTTTTTCTCCAATTATAATTTTATGGCCATATTTTGTATATACATATATTTTTTAATGAGATAACATGCTAGATACTACTAGTTATATAAAGTTATTACCTTGAGGCAATTACTTTAAAATATACACTAACATTTTTAGGCCACTTGTCTATAATTTAACACTTTTTTATATACCATATCATATTTGGAGTGCTAAATTTTACAAATGGGAGAAACTAAAGTCCATAGAGTTTTTAACTTTTTAAGGTCACATACTGATTTGTGGCCAGCCTCCCAAATAAAGACCAAGTCCTTTAATTGACTAACCATCACTCTCATCTTTATTCATGTCTAGCCACTTTTGATAACCAAGGACATAAAAATATTTCATATAATCTCTACAATGCATGTATAGATGCATATATATATCAATACCCTATTTAGTTACATTTCTATATTTCATATGTAAACATATTTCATACAGTTAAATATGATACTGACATCCTATTGATGTATCAGGCATTTACATATGTGTATCCATTAGATATACGTCTGTGTGTGTATAAATACTCTCATTGCTGGCTTGATTTAGAATTAGTTTTATGGTGTCCTTTCACTTGAATTAAGAAATATTTTAAATTGCTTTTTATCACTTTGTACAGATTAAGATTCTTGCCTTCTCTCTCCTTCCTTCTTTACTTCTTTCATCCTTTCCCTTTGGGAAAATTTGTTGAAAATGCAAATGTGGCCAGGCGCGGTGCCTCACGCCTGTAATCCCAGCACTTTGGGAGGCTGAGGCGGGCGGATCATGAAGTCAGGAGATCGAGACCATCCTGGCTAACACGGTGAAACCCCATCTCTACTAAAAATACAAAAAATTAGCCGGGCTTGGTGGCGGCCGCCTGTAGTCCCAGCTACTCGGGAGGCTGAGGCAGGAGAATGGTGTGAACCTGGGAGGTGGAGCTTGCAGTGAGCCAAGATGGCGACACTGCACTGGGCGACAGAGCAAGACTCTGTCTCAAAAAAAAAAAAAAAAAAAAGAAAAGAAAATGTAAATATTGGCCGGGCGTGGTGGCTCACGCCTATAATCCCAGCACTTTGGGAGGCCGAGGCTGGCAGATCACTTGAAGGTCAGGAGTTCGAGACCAGCCTGGCCAACATGGTGAAACTCCGTTTCTACTAGAAATACAAAAACTAACCAGCCGTGGTGGCACACACCTGTAATCCCAGCTACTCAGGAGGCTGAGGCTGGAGAATCACTTGAACCCAGGAGGCGGAGGCTACAGTGAGCCACAATGGCACCACTGCACTGCAGCCTCGGCGACGGAGCAAGATTCTGTCTAAAAACGAAAATTTAAATGTTGCCTTACTCTTGTGCTGATTCTTCTGTAAACCAAAAGTCCTTTTGAATGTCTGTCCCAATTATTTCCAGGTTCTAGTTGAATCCTTCATTTGATTTAGCATATCTGGTACTTTTCTTAATGGATAATTAATATAGAAAATATTCTCAGGAAACAAATGCATTAAAGTCCCATCTATTTTAGGATACTAGTAACAATGTCTAAAATGAGTGAGTGTACTCATGACCCTTTGTGACTTTGCCCCTGAGTTTCATTTTGAATGGCAGTTCAACAACCCTTGCTAGCATTTGCAACTTGAAAGTAATTAACTGCTCTTTCAGCCTGGCTACATAAATGCCTTAGGATGTACCGTAAAAGGCCCATTTCATGTCTCGGTTCAAGGAATCGCCTAATGATATGAACTGATGTTAAATCATTGTGAGTTAAGGCAGAGCTGTTTAAAGAAATGAAAAACCAGCACAAAGTTTCAGTTTATAAACAACAGGAACAATATTTTAGTAAATTTACATTATGTTTGTAGTCTCTGAAGTCAAATTCATTCACAGTTTTGTGTCTTACTTTGACTTAGTCGAATGAGATTTCTCCAGCAATTTTAAAATCCCACCTTGAATATAAAAAAGAACTACGACAACCAACTCAACAAAGGGAACCAATGTTGCTGGTTTTTAGCTGGTCTAGGAATTAACCCGGTGTCATCTCAGGTGCAAACCTCATGTGGTGCTAGCTTCCCTGAGGTCCTCTGCAGCAGGAAACATGGCTGTGATCGATTAGCTATGTCTGCCATGCAAGAGAATGCAAGAGGGTAGCAGAAATTTCAGCAAGCAAGCCAGCATATTCCAGTAATAGGATATACCGGATTTTATTTTTCCATGCATTTGTATGAGCAAAATGAGGAGTTAAAAACAGAACACGCCAAAAAGGCACAAACCACCCATAGATACAGTCTTGAAAAAAATCACTAGATTTATGTTTTTCTGAGAGGGAGATTTATTCAGGTAGAAATATGTTGTTTTGTACAATAATCTCATTTATCATGTGTGGTATCACCGACAGTGACCTTGGCATGTGGAATACCTTCATTTGGTGCCTAGAGAGCTTTCAACGGGCATCTAACTAATATACTGGGAATACTATTTATGTTAAGATTGACAATGTTATAGAAAAGAGTCGGTCTCAGATTTTAAACAAAGAGAGGGACTTTCTTGGGTTGTAAAGTGTGTTTGCTAGTGATTTCTTAGTTTTATCAAGCTGGGCATGGTATGTTTTTTGCTTCAGAGCTTTCCCTTCTATTCACTGCTTTAGTAAGACTTACTACTGGAAGTTCCCTGAATGACAGCAATGGTGGACTTCATTATCCAGAATGCTCGATTCTCCTGTAGCAAAATGAATCCATTGTGATAGTTATTTTGGGAAATGAGTCATCCTGGAAATGTATTTTTGATGAGATAAACTGTAATTTCAGGCATGTTTTTAAAGTGGTGATACCTTTGGAATATAAATATAAGGAAACAATTTAATGATATAGGAACTAATACCTTTGATGATTTTGAAGACATTCTCAATAAGGAGATTAACAATGAATGCTTTCTAGAGCTTAAATGCTACTACTTGAGAGAACTTTTCCCAGTTAACTTTAGTGGAAAAAAAATCCTTTGATATCTGTGTAACAGACTCACTGTAATGAGTGGGCTTACTCATTCAAGATATTGTAATTAGTATCCTAAAACAGGCATCACTTTAATGCATTTTTGTCTTGAGAATATTTTCTGTATTCACCATTACAAAAAGTATCAGATATGCTAATTTGCATATGCTATGCACAGTGGTTGATGTCCTAAAACAAATTAGGGTATGCCTACTTGATTAAGCTTATGTATTTAAAGATGGTTTATTTCACAACTTTGAATGCTGTGAAAATCTTTATCAACATGCTTTTTCTTATTAACCCAAACAAAATTGTTCTTATCAATTTATTCCTGAAATTTTATTATCTTCTACATTTTAATAATTGATGCATGTTTAGCTCTTTTAAGACTGAAGACAAAGCATCTGAAAGACAGCTTTCTGGTTTGCCTTTCAGAACCACCTGTTCCTATTGCCCCACCTCAGCTCGCCTCCGTAGGAGCTACCTACCTGTGGATACAGCTCAATGCCAACTCCATCAATGGGGACGGGCCCATTGTGGCCCGAGAGGTGGAGTACTGCACGGCCAGTGGGAGCTGGAATGACCGACAGCCAGTCGATTCCACGAGCTATAAAATTGGACACCTTGACCCAGATACAGAATATGAGATTAGTGTGCTCCTGACCAGGCCAGGGGAGGGTGGCACTGGCTCTCCTGGTCCAGCTCTCAGGACAAGAACGAAGTGTGCTGGTGAGTATAAGGAACCCTGCAACTAATTGTCATTGTCTTTCCTGGTGTTGACTGGCAGCACTGGGGTTGATCAGATGGCTAGCACGCTTCCCCTAGCTCTATCAATACCTGTGTATGAACAGAAAATGCCCTTAGCCTGTGAATAGTCAGCCAACAGCTTGTGAACTTAGGGACCAGTAACCTCCAGGCTTGGTATTTCTCAGCCTGCCCCCACCCTTTTTCCTGTTGTTAATTTACTTCTTACTCTGAGTACCACATAGTTCATATAGGAATTGTCCGTGAAGTTTACAGAAACTGTCTACTCTAATGATGTCCTCTAATTGGTCAGACTCTCCTACTTGGGCCCCTTTGTTTTATGTTCAGTTAATGTGCTTGCAGCCTGGAGGGGCTCTGGAATAACAGATTCCATCTTAGAGATAGCCTTAAAGATGTGTTTTCATTGATGGGTGTTTAGTGGAGGGTCTGCTGGCGAATGACTTGGGCCAATTTGTATCATAAGCAAGAGTGATTTGTGTGCTGGGTGCAGTCTTTAGTTTCTTAGATTATAAATTTCTAATTGTGCTAAACCCATTCCGCAACTTAAGTAAAAGTAGGGTTAATGGAGAGAGAAGTGTAAAATCTTCCAAAAATCAAAACCTGAGTAAAGCTCCCCAATTAGAGGTGTAGTGTTGTTTCTGTATGGCTACTCTCTGGTAGGAAGCAGAGAGAAACAGTATATTGGGATACTTAAGTGCTCTTTTATCTTGTAAATGAGGAATTTCTGTGTTGAACTGTGTGCTGAGATGAGGAGATTCCATAAACTGTTATGGAGTTAGTTAATTATTCAGATAGCATTAGATAAGAATACATTTATCAATGTTTCATTTCTTAAGTTTTAAAAATGCTTAGCATAGTCAGACTTTATCTGGTAGGAGTAAGAGAAATTATTAAACCTTAACCATTGTAGCTGGCTTTTAAATTTTTTCTTCATAATTTGTATTATACTGTTTCTACAAGTTCAATACTCATGGAAAATTCTGTATTTTAAAAAATACTTTTGTTAGAAAAGGGAACAGGTACTTTTTTCTTCTGGGGATACATGCTATTGAGTACAGGGACTGGCCTGAGTTAGTAGACTGTGTACTTTGCTATTGTGTACATCTTTCATCTGTTTCTCAGACCCCACATCTGTATCCTACTGGCACCTTTGTGCAGGCAGTCTGGTCCCTGTAATAAGACCTGCTGTTTTGAATTGGTGATTCCCACAGCCCTGAGTGGTGGCTCTAAGGAGAAAGGAGAATTTCCCAATCCTTTCTCTTCCTGTCTTCTTTAAACCTCGTCATCTCCTCTATTTAGTTGAATAAATTCCATCATTGTTGTAAAACAGTTTTATCATTTGTTGCAATGCAGACAATAGCTATGGATAATACTGCCTATATCATTTGACAAGGTAGGCATTGCTTTCAAATCTGTTATTTTACCACTGCCTTATGAATTCTCCAGGGCAGGTTCTTTGATCCCCATAATACAGATGGTGAAAGTGAAGCCCATGTGAGCTCCTTTCCACTTCTAAGCTCACTCTGTAAGAAGTAAGTTTAGTGTTATTTCACTTTAGTGTTAAGAATTCCTGTTTTGAGCATGGCAATATATGGTTTCTCTCTCTCTCTCCATAAGCAGGTTAGAATTTCATTGTTTAGATTGGAGAGAGACTGTGATCTGTTACAATTCTAGTCACTAGCAGCCCCACCTACATAATGTTTCCAGTCCTGTTCTTTTTTTTTTTTTTTACACATTTTCGCCTTTTCTTTTGGTTTTGTGTCTGTACATCTCAGCTATTGACACATTGCTGTATATATATCCACTGATTATAATGCATGTGTCTGTGTTTTCAGGAAGCCTTTTGATATTGCTGTATGATGTGTAAATGGATAATGCTGAAAGAGACAAAGTACCTTTTAATAATAGATTGACAGTTATTTTTAAGAAATGAAAACCAATTTTGAATTGATATTTGTAGGCCCACACTGTGCCTCAATGTATGAAACCTCACCTAAACCAGCAAGCCTAATAATGATGCGCCCTTTCCTCTTAACTGTTTGCAGCCTGCAGTTGGCGCTGTTCGTGATGCATGGTCTGGTTGTGCCCTGTGCTGGCATGGAGTCACCCTTAGAAAATGGAGAGAGATATGTTAGGTGAAAGGGTCAAAGATAGAAAGAAGAGGGGGAGGCATGTTAGGTGGGTGAGGAAAATGAAAGGTGAGGAAAGTGAAGTCAAATGAGACTTTTTGCTATAGGAAGAAATATAGTTCACCCTTTCTTGACCTGGGGTTTTGAGAAAATCTGCAGGTAATATCAGTAATCACTGTTTATGATCAGTGTGGAATTTTGGGAAGCAGGAGTAAGTTAAAGGGAAAAATATGCTGTAAATTATAGACTGAAAATTTGTTATCAGTCCCAAAGTATTATTCAGATGGTTTGTGAGCATTTAGAGTACCTAAAGAGCAAGTCATGGATTTCATAAACATGGGAGAGACTAGAGGCATTCTGCAGCAATAAGTGAAAAACATCCTTGGCCAGGGGCAAATGGTTGATGAATCTAATAGGGTGATAAGTAATAGGAATAAATCTAAATCCTTCCTGTATGGTTCAAAAAAGCCAAGAGTACTGGCTTGAAATTAGAGTAATACAATTTAGCAGCAATATGTATGAAGAAGAGATTGAGGATTTGGCTTCAATGCAAATGAATCTATAATGTCATCCATCTTGTATAAATTATCCCTGTGATGTTAGTGCCTCACCATCCCCTGCAAAAAAAAAAAAAAAAAAAAAAAAAATCCTAAAATAATCTTAGGTTGCATCAGGAAAGCAAAATGCCCATATTGAAGGAGGTGATAGCCTTACTCTACCAGTGCTGTTTAGGCTTCTCGTAATTCTCACATTTATTTCTAGTTCCTGCTTTTTAAGAGAGACAGCACAAAATAGATTTTGCCCATGGGGAGGGCAATCAGGATAGGAAAGGATGTGGAACCTTTCTTAACTAATGAGGAATGGTGGAAAGAACTGAGAAGGGAATGGGGAGGAAAGGGCACCTGTGTAAACTCGACAAGAGCTGAGTGAGTTTCTTGTGGCTGATTTGTTCAAGCATAACCTGACATGGTAGAAATTGATTTCTATATTCAGAAGAGGATTGAGCTGGTTGACCTTGAAGATCTCTTCAGTATGAAATTCTATGATTCATTTCTTGTTTGCTTTCTGATGAGATGATCCACCGGATATTTCTACCCTGAAAGTCTTTCAGTTTTGTTTTTATTTCATCCTTGTCTAAATACTCCATAATCATGCTTATCAAGTACTATTCTTTGGGCAGTGAAGGTCTGCTATTACATTTCCAAAAATCCGAGCAAAAGGGGAGAACATATAAGTTTTTATTACAGTGAAGTAAAATAAATTTGAAGGACTGACTCACTCTGAGATTTCCTGCCTGGGTTTTGTGCTAAAATATCACTTCAATTCATGAAATAATAGTGCTTTCGGGTGCTAGAGCCAGAGTCAGTGGTTGAGAACACAGGCTCTGGGAGCAGCTACCTGGGTTTTAGTGTTGGCTCTGCCTGGCAGTAGACACAGGACTAGAGAAAAACCGCTAACCCTCTCTGGGCCTGAGTTGCCTTATCTATAAAACAGAGGTGATGATAATAATAATATGTGTTTAATTGTTTTGTTGTGAGCTTTAATGAGCTACTGAATATCAGTTGCCTAGAACAAACTCTTACATATAGCACGTGGTCAATCAGAGTTAACTACCATTTAATAAATTTTTGTCTTTTAATGTTTTCATTCAGAAGAATTAGACACTGGCTACCTCATTACCCAATGTTTTAGAAATATTGCTTAGCTGGGAAATCTAAAATCTGAGAAGCATGATTTCTATTGTGGGCTCATAGAATTCTTCACAGTTGTGCATTATGTTCCCATCTGTTAAATCTGTTTATTTTGGCCAAGCTCTATGTTTTCGTTTCTGTACTGCATCAGTGACACCTGTCCTATCATTATTTGGTGACACCCATGAAACTGTATTTAGCTTCTTGTATTAAAATGGCAAGATCACTATTTATTGCCCATCATTTTTGTGTGGCTTGTAGACACAATCTCATTACCTGGTGGGATTTCTGCAAGGATTGTATATTAACACACTTCCAAAACTCTTGCTTCTTATGCTTCTGAAAATTATTTCCAAATATATGCACAAGCTCTCCATGTAAGACCTAGATCCAATCACATAGCTTCCCTGATTCCACATCTTCAGCTCTAATTTGGGGCAGCAACACCTGCCCTGACTGTATCATTGGTGTTTTTGAAGATCAGGTTAGATTTTATCTGCAAAGACATTTTTCAAAATGATAAAATGTTCTGCCAATGTGGGTTATGATAAAAAGTGATTATAGTCAGAAGCTACCTTCAAGCTTTATATACATATCCAATTGTTTTCCAACTTTGCAGTTCAGCTATAGTTGGGTAACTTTAGAGAGTTAAAATTACTTCAGCATCCAGTTAAACAAAATGCAATTTATTTTGTGATTTCTAATGTATCCTATATTCTCAAATTATGTGCAGCCTCTATATCATAAGCCATTGAATAGTAGCTACTTGAAACAGAGAAATGGTTGATGTTGTTAGATTAATTTTCACAGTGGGCTTTTTATGTGTTTTATTTGGAGATACTTTTTATGTATTCTGGTTATTGGTTAACTGTGGTTAAGTGACTTGCTAATAACTGGCCGCAGGAGCTAATGAAGGAGTATTATAAACTAATGACTAAACAATTAAGATTGGTGAGAGTGAAACAAAGCTTAATTAAAATGTGTTCTTTAGCATTAATATACCTAAAAATATTTGAAACAATAATGATTGCACCTTAAAAAATTGTCCATAAGATGCATATTGAGCATCCATATTTGCCGTGCACTATTCCAAGCCCTGCCGGTAGAGTGACAAGATTTCTGTCTCCAGAACTTATATATTTTGGGGTATTGGAGGAAGGGAGTATATAGGCAACATATATATATATATATATATATATATATATATATATATATAGCCAAGGCAGGAGGACTGCTTGATACTAGGAGTTTGAGGACAGCCTGGGAAACATAGCAAGACTCCATTGCTACAAAAAATTAAAAGTAATTAGCTGGGCACCGTGGCATACACTTGTAGTCTCAGCTACTTGGAAGGCTGAGATAGGAGGACAACTTGAGCCCTGGAGTTGGAGATTACAGTGAGCTGTAATCACACCACTGCACTCCAGCATTGACAGAGTAAAACCCTGTCTCTAATATATATATATATTACACACATACCTACACACAACACATGCGTATACAATACAGTGTCAGATAAATGATAAATGTCATGAAGAAAAATAGAAGAAGGGATAGAGAATAGAGAGGTAGGAGATAATATTTTTTATTATTTTACTATGTTTAAATACACATAACAAAATTTACCATCTTAACCAGTTTTAAGTGTACAGTTAAATCATGTTAAGTACATTCAGCCAATCTCCAGAATCTGTTTTTCGTGTGTGGGTACATAGTAGGTGTATATATTTATGAGGTACACGAGATATTTTGATACAGGCATGCAATGTGTAATAATCATATCAGGGTAAATGGGGTATCCATCACCTGAAGCATTTATCCTTTGTGTTACAAACAATCCAGTTACACTCTTTGTTATTTTTAAATGTACAATTAAATTATTATTGACTCTTGTCACCCTATTGTGCTATCAAATACTAGTTTTATTGAGAATCTTTACATCTTCCCACACTGAAACACTGCATCCACTAAACACTAACTCTCCACTCCCCTTCCCCATAACCCTGGCAACCACCAGTCTCCTTTTTGTCTCTATGGATTTAACTATTTAGATGTCTCCTATAAGTGGAATCATGCAGTATTTGTCTTTCTGTGACTGGCTTATTCCACGTAGCATAATGTTCTCCAGGTTTATCCATGTCATCACGTGTGTGATTGCACCTTTTTAATTATGCTGATAATTGAATTGTATATATTTGTTTCATATAATTCTTTGTGAACTACTTAGAGACTGTAAGCACTGACTTTGGCTTTCAGTTCAAAAATGCACCTTCTTTATGACTTAGGGAAATGTTTACTAGTAAAGCATGTGCTGCTGGGTTCCTGAGGAGTCCAAATACGAGCAGGTAGCCTAGAAACGTTCTGTCAGAATGGCAGAGCCATCCCATCCACAGCTAGCCTGCTGCTTGCTGGGGATAGGAGTAATGTATTAGAAGTCTTTAATAAATGTGATGTGTAAGAAGTATACACATTTTTATAAATGTGATTTTTTAATAAAAGCGATAGTGTTTTTATAACTTCCATTTTTTAAATGATTAAGAGTGAGTGAATTTTAATATCTGTCTGCATAGAGTTATATGTTTGTCTGCCTAGTATATGCCTAGTTAGAGCATTTTACATAACTATAATAAAAACTTGGAATATGTATTACATTAAAATGTATTTTGTTGTACTTACATGCTTTGATAACATGCATAATAGCTATCATATCTGCAGTATTTTCAGTGGCAGAAGATACTGGACATACTTGCCACTATTTGGAGTCATTTCACCTTTCAATCTTTGTTCTGTGAAAGGTTCAATGTCTGCTTATCCCATTTGTGATATGCAGTTTTGTGAATCTCCTATTTTTTTGTGATGACAGTCGTACTGTTGCACTTGAACAGATATATTTGTGTAGCTTTCTTGTATCCTTCCCTTGTTCTTCTATGAACAAATAACACACATAAACAAACATATATTGGGGGTATTGGAGGGAGGGAATATATAGGCAACATATATATACATATGGAGGATAAACAAAGGATTAGTGTTCCTTCACAGTAAGGACCCAACATTCCCGACTGTGGAAATTTTGTACTAACTACAAGTTTACGGTGTTGTGTTTTCTTTTATCTTATACCCTGAGAACATCTCTCAGTGTGCCTTATGTAGTAGCACGCCCTGTCTGTCATACCTGGTTCAGTATAAATGTCACTAGATTTAGGTTCATATTGGTTTTGAAATATTAATTTGCTGTGTTTGCCTAGTGGTAACACTAGAGTGACTCGTTTTAAATGTATCTGAATGAGATTCTCATGTTGGAAATGAGTAGTGACAGGTTCCTTGGCAAGGGGGCATTACATGAAGCCCAAACTGCACTATGCCTGCATTCAACCGAAGGCTGACCTCACTGCTATTTATTTATTATTTTTAGTTTCTTTCTGTGGGAAAAAAGGAAATAATTCTGGTTGAAATGGGAATAATCTGAAATTAAACCCTGCCAAAACCTGATTTATTTTCTCTTAAATCAAAGATAGTAGTATTTGTCTTTTCTGTACAAAATTATCACTGGCATTGCAATAAGTATCTGGACTTACAGGGCTGACCCTCAGGTACCTGGGGCCATGTGGGAGCTAATCTAACAATGGCTGTTATTCGGAAGGAATAAAGGCCAAAGACCTAATTGAATGGAGCATAATTCGTTTTTAATTTATTTACCAGGGAAAAAATTAAAAGTGTTCTAATTCTAAAACAGCTCTGCCACAGGGCAACATGTTTTAATGAATTTTCAATACATTAAGCCATTAAAAACCTTTTTAAATTATGAACATTAAAAGGGCATGAGGAGTACCTTCCCTATTAGACTGCAGATGTCAAATACTTTGGGTCACATCACAGTGTACATAGGACAGGAACATATCAGCAATGCAGTGTCTTTTTTATTATAATATATTCAGTCGCTTCCTTACAGGTGTTTAGGCCCCAGAGATTTTGTAATTAATACCTAAACCTCAAGTTCTGCTGCCCTTAAACATGGATTCAGCACTTTCCCTGTGCTTGACCCTTAAGGCAGTGGCGGAGGGGTATAGAATAGAACTGCTGGAGCAATTCTGCATGAGAGGTTCAGAAGCTCCTCTAAAAAGTGCGGACAGATGGAGGTGGTTGTTCATAGAGTTATCCAGTGACTCTTAAGGTGTTGTGACTCTCTGGAAGGTGTCAGGCAGGCCCCTTGGCTGTGAAAAATGAGCGTGCTAACAGTGCTCCTCAGCTTCCTCTAGGCTTGTTTTTGAAATATTTGTAGGTGGCTTCTTGTGGAGCTTTGAATACACTGAGGAGGCCAGGAAAATCAAGGGAAAGAGCTGGAGATTGCAGTTGGGGGCCTGTGGCCTAGTCCTGCTGTCCCTCTGATGAGCCATCTAACATGGGGAAGAATCACAGAACCGTTTCAGGCTGTATTTTGTCTGTCTATCTGTGAGGGGCTTGACCAGCTTCCTTGTTGTAGGGATCTGACAGGTCATCAGTCCCTGTCAGAGGGGGTTTGCTACGGGAAAAACATGATTGTTATTAGTATGAGTCCTTGTCTGAGCACCAGCTATAGCTGCGAGCGTGGTCCTGCAGCCCTTGGCATGTTTGAGGATGCCTCTGCATCCTGCAGCAATATCTCCTAAGAAAGGAAGACATCTACTAAATCTCCTTTGAACAATTCTTAAAGAGACCCCAGGCCATCTTAATTTCCCCCAAATCTCTTATATATTTAGTAAGAAAAAAAATTATTGATGATGACGTGATTAATTTTTTATTAGAGCACATGCCTTAATTCTTTATCACATTTATAATATGGAGAGGTTATATTTTATGATCTTTATGTTAGCATTTATACTACACTGGGGTCCTATGCATAATCTGTATTTACTGCATATGTACGTGTTTTGAAAGGACTTGGAGCACAATTGACTGCTTTAAATTATCATAGTGGCTTATACTTTTGTGATTGCCTTTCTGAACATTCAGAGGAAACTGTTCCCCTGGGAAACTTCTTTCACTTTATAGTCTGACTGACTTGGGTGGGTGAATGTTTGGTCTGGCACAAATAGCTAAAAACTCTCAACAAATGAGTTAACCTTGCTATTCTTAATTTCTTAATACTTCTGGTCAGTGTTTTTTGTTTGTTTGTTTTTTTAAACAGTACCAGCATTGTCTTCATAATGCTGCTGAGAAAATTACATATGCTAATGCAGGAAAACTTGTTAGCAGAGTACTTTGGTCACCTGGTGGTTCCTGAATGAATACTAAGTAGGTTTACTATTAAATGCTGATACAAAATTAAGTTTTGTTACCACCAGGGATACACACTCCCATGGTGAAATCTTTCAATAGGACTTTTAAGCTGAATAGATTGGGTTGCATTTGACACACATACAAGTTGCAGTTTAAGCAAAACAAAAAATATATATGTATCCTCAAGGTAGTGCCAAGAAAAAGTAAATGATCACATGTTCACTGGAACCTGGGAAAACTTTTTGTTTTGCCTCTTTAATGTGTGGTCAGGATAGAAAATAGCATAGTGACCCAGGGTCCCTGTTCTGCAGGGTGGCAAAAAAAATAAAATAACTGCAAATACTTAATTTACATATGAGACATTGTTATGCTGTGGTTGTGGATGTATTGCAATTATTAGTGACATGATAAGTGTTTTTGACACTTTTAACTTTTTGGAGGGTTCTGCCCCCACTCTAACACTTTTTTTTTTTTTTTTTGAGACGGAGTTTCGCTCTTGTTACCCAGGTTGGAGTGCAATGGCATGATCTCGGCTCACTGCAACCTCCGCCTCCCAGGTACAAGCGATTCTGTGTCAGCCTCCCAAGTAGCTCGGATTACGGGCATGCGCCACCACGCCCAGCTAATATTTTTGTATTTAGCAGAGATGGAGTTTCACCATGTTAATCAGGCTGGTAGCGAACTCCTGATCTCAGGTGACCTACCCGCCTTGGCCTCCCAAAGTACTAGGATTACAGGCATGTGCCACCACACCCAGCCCACTCTAACACTTGGAAGTTTATCCAGAGTACTCAAAGCTTGATGGCAGTTTGCTTAGAGCCAGAAGGCTGAGGTGTCCTGGGAGACACGTTTCTCTTTTGCTCATTTGCATACATATCCCAGGAAGGCATGTGAACCCTTACTGAGTGAGATTGGATGACTGGGGTCTTGGTGCTGTGGATGTAAGGAATTACAGCACACAGGTAAAATTGTTCACCATAAGGGCTGCTTCTGAGCCAGGCTTACCTTGTATCCAGTGTCTCTGGCCTGAGAGCGGACAAGGCCAGTCTTAGCCTTTGTCTTCTGAACATTTTAGGAAAAGTTCACTCACTCTTGACTTACCAGGTATGTTATGTGTTATGTCTGGAACCACTGTCATGCTTTGGGACAGGTGGATTTTATCTTGACCTCATATGTCCTGTGTACTTCCTTCTATCCATGCTCCTCTCAGCACATCCAGATGCATTCTCTTCTTATCCATCCAGCTCTCAGTTTATTCGTCCTCATTAACACAAAATGTGGGCTCACTGGGACATACTCAGTGGCATCTGGCCTCCAGTTAGGACTTGCCGACTTCATCTGTAAGGATAATGCTGCTTGTGCTTTTAAAAACTAAATAAGAAGTAAGATAAATGAGAGCTAAAACTTGTATAGTCATAACAACAGATTATGAAAGATTGATAATATGTCAAAATTTTAGTTTATGAGGGTTAGCCATGTTCCTTTGTGCAACACTTTTATAAATTAATTTTAAGAATATAAATAACTGGTAATTACCTATTAGAATAAATTGCAAGTGAATAGAATGCTTTAAAAATGAATAATGCATATAAATGGAATTTAAATTATAAATACAAAAAATTTTATTAGGAAGTATGGTTATACCTGTTATTAAAATAGAAAAGATAATAGAGCTGTTTGATACCAAAATTGCTAATCCTCCATCCGTGTTATTACCGTTGTAGAATGAGTAATATAAGTAATGTAACTATTCAGGTAAAATATTCCCATTGACCAAATAGCAATATTTCCTTCTTATCCATCTAGACAAGTGACTGTAAACACATATTTATAGTCAGCATTGAAACCCTTTCTAAAGGGCTTTTTAGAAATACATTAACATTTGAAAAAATATACATATTAAAATATATTTCTGCTAAATATTATGTATTGCTATTTCACTATTCTTTAGCTCAGCTATAATGCTCCTAATTTAAGTAATAAATTCATGATAAATAACATTTTATTTGTTAATGTTTATATCTTGTTAATGGCCTTTGAAAATCACTGAAGTCATAGATGTGATATAAGAAGGCAAAAAATATAGAAGTATATGATGAAGAAGGTAACAGATTCCCTCCTCTTTCAGTCCCTTTGCCAGGAATCATCATTGTTAAACCTTTTGTGTTTATCCTTCAACATCTCTATGTAAGCTCATTTAGGTGTGTAAATATCAATATATGTCGTCAGCCCCTCCCTTACTAGTTCTAACAAATAGGATTATATTGTACATGTTATTCATCAGCTCGATTTCACATCTGCCAGTATTTTCTGAACAGCTCTCTAGTTGGTAGAGTCTAGTACAATACATGTTATATAAACATATAACCGACATATAATACATATAACCCACTCTTATTAGTAGCTGTTTATTCTTTTGTGATATGGATGACCTAATTTATTTAGCCCCTCCTCTCTTGATGGATAGTCAGGTTTTGTTCATTAATAAAGGGAATATTTCAGTAAATATCTATAAATAGATATTGTATACAAATATTTTGATTTCTATAAGTTAAGTTTACAGTTTTAAGGTAGAATTGCAGGGCCAAAGATATATGCATTTAAGACTTTAGTAGGTGCTGTCAGATTACTTTCTACAAGGTTCTATCAAGTTATGCTCTATCAGCAAGGTGTCACAACGTCAGGGTCCTCAAATGCTTTCAAGCATTGAATATTAATGATCTTTTAAAACTTAAAAAATCAATTTATTGGTTTTTAAATTATATGTTATTGTTTTTATTCGCATCTCATGTTTTCCATGCGTGTATTCGGTATATTTCTTCCTCAGCAAATTGTCCATTTCTGTCCTTAGGATGCTTTTCCAATCTTTTCTTTTTTAAATTGTAGGGATACTTTCTGTAGTAGGGTTATTTACCATTTGTCATATGTTTTCAAAATATTTTTCTTATTCTACCATTTGCAGTTGACTTTATTTGTGGTTATAGAGAAATCTTCACATTTTATGTAGTTAAATTTATCAATCATATCTTTTAGGGCTACGCATACTCATTAACACACACAATAAAGGTATCATTGGAATATAAATCAGTCCAAATATATATTAACTTAATCTTGGTAGATGTCTACATATGCAATTATGTTTGCTAAATGACCCATTGTTTCTTCCTAATGGCTTCTTACTTTCTAATCTTGTTTTAGAAGATATTTTTCTACATTTTTGTTGAATTTTTTAGAACTTATTTTTATACTTAGAGTATTTAGTCAGTGAGATTCTGATTAAAAAAAAGACTTGAGGGGAAGACTCCAGGGCTGAGGAGCCTTCTGGGGACAGTTCCTTTGCACTTCAATGATGTACAAGGAGAATGGTCCATTCTCACCTTTGCATTTTGCTTGATGTGGTGCCTGAGAATGTGGCAGGCAGCAAGTGACCACAGGGAAACCAGCTGAAAAGGCAGCTGCTATGAAAGCCGAGTAGACACAACTGAGTCAAAATACCCTCCACACCTCATTTTGGTTCGCCCCATTTGTTTATTCATTTATTAATTTAGTCTAATATTTTTGAGCATCTGCTGAGAGGTATTCTCCTAGGCTTTGAGGATACAGTTAGTAGGCAAAACTAACAAGTCTCCTGCCCTCCTGGACACAGCTTTCTAGTTTCTAAAGTTCTCCATTGGTGTGCAATGTGTGCACACATTTACATGAAGTAAAGCTTACAGAGATTCCCAGAGCAGTTGTAGAGAAGAGTTCTAAAAGTCAACATAAATATTAGGTCAGACAGGAGCATCACAAATAAATGGTTTTAATCAGGATGTTTTGGGCTGCAAGTAATATAAATGCCCCTGTAGGCTAACAATGAGGAAATTTATTAACTCATATTAATGGGAAATCCATAGGTAAGGCACCCTTTACAGTTTGTTGTTCAGTGACTCAGTAATCTTCCCAGGGAGATGGGCTCTTTCCAAATCTCTGATCTGTTGGCCTCAACTGCAGGCTGGCTCTCTTTGTGGTGATAAGGTGACATTTAAAAGCAACTAGGGAAACATGCTGTGTTCACATCTAACGGGGAGAGAAGAATATTTCCCCAGTCATAGAATGTAACTTTTTTCTTTCAATCTTTTACGTCAATTAAGGACCGATAATAACTAGCAGATTTTCATGGATTGATTGCCTTAGTGCACTTATTCTTAAACTTTAAAGTACTTCAATAATGACAGTGTATATCAGAATCACCTGGAGGACTTGTGAAAAGATCCTGACTGGCTTCTATCCCATGTTTATGATTCAGTTGGTTTAGGGTTGGATCAGGAATCCGCATTTTTAACAAATTCCCCAGTGATGCTGATATTGAAAACCACTGATTTGCAGTAATGAAGATGCATCCTTGCACCACACACCTATTAGAATGGCCAAAATTCAGAACACTGCCACACATCAAATGCTGGGAGGATGTGGAGCAATAGGAACTCTCATTTGTTGCTGGTGAAAATATAAAAATAAGTGCAGCCTGTTTGGAAAACAGTTGGGCAGTTTCTTGCAAGAGCAAACCTACTCTTACTGTACAATCCAGCATTTGTGTCCTTTGACATTCACCCAAAGGAACTGGAGACTTATGACAACACAAAAACTTGCACACCAGTGTTTATGGCAGCTTTTTGTTCATAATTTCTAAAACTTACAAGCAACCTAGAGGTCAGTAGATGACTGGATAAACTATGGTACATTGAGACAATAATTTTCAGAAATGAGCTATTAAGCCATGAAGAGACATAGAGGAAACTTAAGTGTATATTAAGAAGTAAGTGAAAGATGCCAATATGATAATGCTACATACTGTATGATTTCAACTACAGTAAGGTTCCGCATTAACAGTCTTTCAGTCTATGAGGGTCTGCATATAAGATGATAGTCCTTTAAGATTATAACGGAGCTGAAAATCACCTAGTAACATTGTAGCCATTGTAATTTCATAGCTAATGCATTACCTTTTCTATGTTTAAATATAGAAATACTCTCATTGTGTTACAGTTGCCTACAGTATTCAGTATAGTAACATGGTGTGTATGTCTGTGGCCAAGGAGCAGTGGACTACAACATATAGTCTCCGTGTATAGTAAGCTATCCCATCTAGATTTGTCTAAGAGCACTCTATGATGTTCACACAGTGATGAAATCACCTAAAGATGTTTTTCTTAGAATGTATCTCTGTTGGCCGGGCACGGTGGCTCACACTTGTAATCCCAGCACTTTGGGAGGCCGAGGCAGGTAGATCACGAGGTCAGGTGTTCAAGACCGGCCTGACCAACATGGTGAAACGCTGTCTCTACTAAAAATACAAAAATTAGCCAGGGATGGTGGCATGCGCCTTTAATCCCAGCTACTCAGGAGGCTGAGGCAGGAAAATATCTTGAACCTGGGAGGCAAAGATTGCAGTGAGCCAGGATCGCGCCATTGCACTCCAGCCGGGAGACAGAGGGAGACTCCGTCTCAAAAAAATAAAAAATAAAAAATGAAAAAAAAGAATGTATCTCTGTCATTAGGCAACCCATGACTATATATGACATTCTGGAAAAGGCCAAACTATGGATTCAGTAAAAATATCAGCGTATGACAGAAGCTGGGAGAGGCAGGGATAAATAGGTAGATCATAGAGGACTTTTTCACGTAGTGAAATTATTCTGTATGATACTATAGTAGTGGATATATGCCATTATATAGTTTCCAAAATCCATAGAATATACCACACTGAGAGTGAATCCTGATATCAATTCTGGACTTTGTGTGGTGCTGATTGGTCGTTGGTACGATGTGTTGATAATGTGGGAGGCTATGCATAGGCTTGGGGGCAGGGGATTGTGGGGAATCTTCATACCCTCCGTGTCGTGCAATTTTGCTGTTAATGTAAAACTGTTCTACAAGATAAAGTTTTATTTATGAAAAAAAAAAAAAGAGCCTCACCCTTGAGTCTAGGGGTGGAAAGAGCCATTCCCGAGCCACGAGCTATGGAAGACTAAAGCACTGAACAAAATCAAGGGTTTGGGGAACTGCTGGGAAGGAAGAGAGGAAAATGAATGCTGAGTAAGCAACTGACAGTGGCCAGTATAAAGGTTGATATGAGTTGAATATAATAATTGTAGTCAAATGACTACTGAGAAATTGGGTAAGATTTATTTCTTTTCTTGAGTAAATGTATTCATTTGTTAAGTACTATCAGTCAGAATTGAGATCTGCAAAGAAACTTGCTGGTTTTTTTTTTTTTTTAAAGCTTGATTTTAACAATAAAAAAGCTTGATTGTAACATGGATATTAGAAGATTTGACTATGGGGATCAATTGGAAATCCAATCCTCATATTTAGCATGGATCTCACCTTAGATCCAGTTATAATAAAATAAATTAATAATACCTGAATTGTTTTTTTTGTTTTGTTTTGTTTTGTTTTGAGACAGAGTTTCTCCCTTTTTGCCCGGGCTGGAGTGCAATGGTGTGATCTTGGCTCACTGCAACCTCCACCTCCTGGGATCAAGCAATTCTCCTGCCTCATCCTCCTGAGTAGCTGGTATTACAGGCACCTGCCACCACACCCAGCTAATTTTTGTATTTTTAGTAGAGGCGGAATTTTGCCATGTTGGCCAGGCTGGTCTCAAACTCCTGACCTCAGGTGATCTGCCCTCCTTGGCCTCCCAAAATGCTAGGATTACAGGCATGAGCCACCGCACCCAGCTGCCTGACTTGTTTAGAGGATGTTGGCATGCACTTCACCATGGGTCCCTCACACGTGCACACCTTGCAAGCAGAGGCACCGATGGCCTTTGTTCTGGTCCAGGGAACAGCCTTGGAATATAGAGATAGTGTCTCTCTCTGGAGCACTGGATGAGCTTTCTAGTTGTCCAGCATAAGAAAGATAATGTCTCTCTTGAGAGCAAAGCGTAGACAGGTTTGCTTACTGCCCATAATAAAAGATTTGGTTTTCCTAACTCAGGGCTCTTTAGCTGTGATACAAACCGACTTCATGTGTAGCATCAACTTGGATTCCTCTGTGTTCTGCCTTGAGACTTTGGGGGCAAGGGGAACCAACAAGAGCACAAAGCTCATGTATTTGCTTTGTTGTTCATAATACAATCCTATGTCTCTGGTCCAGGAGTCTCCTGTCTTCTGCCAGCATCCATGAAACAGTGGCAGGCAAACTTGTAGGCTTGAAACTTGGTTAAGTCTCAGACTCCTCACAGTTCTAGACAGAATATACTTGAAAGAAAAAAACTGACTTCTTCATAATTTCCTGTAACTCAAATCTTGTTGACTGGGAAAGTGAGGCTAGGATTAAGGAAACAACTTGTGCAGTTTTGCAGTGCGTCTGTTTACAGAAGTGCCTGGCGAGGCCACTGTTACCAACCCCCTCTGATAACTGGTGCCTGCTCCTCTCAGCGCACTTTGCTTTTAGCCTCACTACAAAGCCAGCCTCTGTGAGTCTGCCCAATAGCTCTGGCTTAGGGTTGATTTAAGGATGGGATTGGACAGTAAGAATCTTTGATTTCAGACAGAGCCAGATAAAACTGACATGAACCAAGTGGGGTGACTAGTCGTATAGAACACACAGATATAAGCTGACAGTGTTATTCAACACCGAGAGATATTTATCTGCCAGGGTCATTTAGTGTCACTCTACTAAGAACTAGAATGGAAAACCAGCTGACCATCTCCATTGTTTTTCTATTTTGTTTGCATGTTGCTGTAAACAGTTTATTTTAAATTATAAAACAGGACTCTATTTGACCACTAAATGGACTCGATTTGACCATTAAATATGCCTCATGGCCCAAAGGATATCTAGACTTAGTGAAGTGGTCACGTTAATTGTTTTGTCTGCAGGTAAGCTCTTGGTGAGCCTGTCATGCTAACTTACGAGGCGAACGTTGTTAACACTTTCTCTGTTTGACACGTTAGCTTAGCATATATCTTTTTCTTTTATAAAGAATTTCTTTGTAGTACTGTGAAATCATAACTCTTATTCTATACTTTATCAATATTATACGTGGCTCTTAGTACATAATGATCAGTCTCAGCTTTAATTCTTAAAAAGGTTTATATCATAATATTAAGGTTAGGACATTAAACATTATGAAGGGTCTGTGAGCACGTGACAGAGTATTCTTTCATATAAATTCCAATAACGTTATATGACTTTTTTTTGAAAACTCAGACATTTCTTTCCACCCTCAGAATTGCATGTAGCGACCTTTAAAAAACAGCGCTTCACCATGGAGCTGACAGAACTTAGCTCTGGGCTCCCCACACTGAGCCATAGGCCCGTGGCAAAGAAAATTGAATGTTGCCTGGGTGACCTTATCTATAAGCTGGGTCTTTAATTTCATTGCTGGATATATTGAAGCTATAGCTGTTGCCAAAGTGTCTGAAAACAAAAGGGAGGGCAGAGAGATGATTTCTGCAGATGATCTATGTCCAGCCAACAGAGGAAATCACTGACCCGCCACTGTAGATTCCTTTGTTCTGGCCACCTTTGTCTGACCCTGTCTAAGTATATAAAAAACACAGAAGCGTTCCCTTCTAGGATAGAATCCTGGAGTTTCTAAGATTGACTTCTGAAGACATCAACAATATAGGTTTCTATGTGCATAAAACTATTTGGATCTGGGAGGCAGAAATTATAATAGTGGGCAATTTGTAATTCTTACCGATAGGTTCATCAGTTGGATACCTTTGGAAACATTTTTTGAAATGCAGATCTAAGCTAAACATCTCTTTTGGGCAGATTATGAATCTAAGGTGTTTTATTTAAGACAAATGGTTAATGTGTTACATGACATATTTATTAGTCCAAATGAAAAATACTTGTTTAAATTAAACCTTCTTTTCCCAAAGATAGTGCAGAGCTCATAATATATATTTGCATTACATATTTTTTCCAGGAGTTTATTCTCAGGAAACGACATCATTTTGAATATAATAGCAGAAATGAAATACAAAGTCGAAAAATGAGACTGGAAAAGCTCAGGCACTGGCATTTTGTGTTGTGCTAAGTGTTCCCTCGTCACCTTGCACTCTGCTGGCAGAAGTGTGGAGCAGACACAGGAGAAGGCTGGGATGGTGCTTGGAGGCTGGGGAGCAGGCTGCACTGGCATTTCCAGTGAAGTGACTTGGGACACACTTCCTCTTTCTGCCTGAAAAGGACTGAGGGTGACGGGCCACCTTGTCCCACCCTGGGTTGATCCCTCCCAGGTGCCCACATCTCCAGGGCTCTGTCCTCAGCCCAGCTCTCGCTCCTGCCTCTGGGCGTGCTGGCTCCTGGACACCCCACATGGATTCCCTGGGCATCTCCAACTCCTCTGCTGTATAGTGCAGCTGAGCATCTTACTCCTCCCCCTTGGCCTTGCCTGTCTTCACGGCCCCACAAAGTATTTTTTCTACCAGTGTCTCTTACCTGAATCAATACTTCAAACTGCCCACTCATTTCAGCCAGAAACCTGAATTGCCCTTGAGTCTTTCTACTACCTCACCTCTGTACCGTATCAATCATAAATCTCACGTATTCTCTTTCCTAGGTGTCTTGGTGTTGGGGAGATTTCTCTGCAATGCTGCTAGCCTAGCCTCAGCCACTACTATGGCTCCTTATTGCACCCACATTCACTCTGCTGCCCCCTAGAGTTGCTCTACCCTACAGCCAGATATCTTTTTATTTTATTTTTATTATTTTTAGAGACAGGGTCTTGCTCTGTCACCCAGGCTGGAGTGCAGTGGTGATCGCAGCTCACTGCAGCCTCAACCTCCTGGGCTCAAGTGAGCCTCCCGCCTCAGCCTCCGAGGTAGCTAGGACTACAGGCACATGCCACCATGCCCGGCTAATTTTTACAATTTTTGTAGGGACTGGGCCTCACTATGTTGCCCAGGCTAGTCTTGAAGTCCTGGGCTCAGACAGTCCTCCCACCTCTGCCTCTGAAAACACTGGGATCACAGGTTTGAGCCACTGTGTCCAGCCATCAGAGGTCTTTTATAAATGCACATTCAGTCCTACCATTTCTAAGCAAAAATGGACAGTAAGAGACTCCTTAACACGCAGCTCCCCTATCCTCCTCCCCGTTGCCTGCTTCCCGTTTCTCCATAATTCTTCTCACAGCCAGGCATGCTAGATGCTGGGATTTCATGTGCTGATCTGTCTCCCTCCACTGGAGCATGAGCTGGCCTGGCAAGGCTTTTGTCTGGCTTGCTTACTGTGCCTGAGTTGAGCCATCGAAGGCACTCTGGGAATGGAAATGAGTGGTTGGCACACATTCCCCTATCATCTGGCTCTGGCCCCCTCTCCATCAGTTCCTCTCATTTTTCCCCACTGCTTTCTTAGCTTCAGCCTTAGCACTTCATTTTCTTGAGATCAAGGTGCTCTTCCTGCTTATGAAGCACCATGAAGGTGGAATCACACCTCCTCTCCCGCCTGTTTTCTACTACTCCCACCTCTCTGCGCCACCCCCACCAACCCCACCTTCACTCTCTACTTAAATATCCCCTCCTCAGGGAGGCTTTCCCTAAGCAATCTCTGGACAGTAGAGTCGTGGATAACCTTGTTATTTTTTAAACATCTAATATCCCTGCTACACTGGAAGCCTGAAATCTTCATGAACCACATCTGCCTGTCTATGAATGCACACACAGCACCTAGCCTAGTGTGGGCTTTCAACAGATATTTTGGAGACCGAGTCCATGTGATTCAGTCTGCATTAGTGCCTAATCAACAATGAATGATCATTATCTTTTCCTCCATGGAGCCACTTACATCAATTAAAGTGTGAGGCAGTCTCCCCTCCACCCCAACCCCTATACTTTTCCCACCTGATCTTCCAACTGAAGCTCTCTGGCTCCCATACTTGCCCCGGAGGAATGACTGTGATATGACAGGACAAAGTACTGAAATATATATGAGTATTAAGTATATGCAGTCATGCATCCTTAAACAATGGGGCTGTATTCTGAGAAATGCATCTTTAGGTGATTTGGTCATTCTGTGAACATCATAGAGTGTACTTACCCAATCGTAGGTAGCAGAGCCTGCTACACACCCAGGCTATATGGTATAGCCAACACTCCTAGGCTGCAAAATTGTAGAGCATATTACTGTACTGAATGCTGTAGACTCTTGGAACACAATGGTATTTGTGTAGCTAAACATTGAAACATAGAAAAGGTACAGTAAAAATGTGGTATCAAAGATAAAAATGGCACACCTGTACAGGACATCCACCATGAATGGAACTTGCAGGACTAGAAGTTGCTCTGGGTGTCAGGGACCTAGTGATGAGTGAATATGAAGGCCTAGGACATTACTGTATGCCACTGTAGACTTTACAAACACTGTATACTTAGGTTACATTAAGTTTATTTTTTTAAATTTGTGTCTTTAATAATAAATTAACCCTAGCTTCCTTGAACTTTTGTACCTTAGAAACGTTTCAATTCATTTTTCATTGTTTGACTCTTTTGTAATAACACTTAGCTTAAAACACAAACACATTGTACAACTGTACAAAATATTTTCTTTTTTATATTCTTATTCTATAAACTGTTTTCTGTTTTCAAGTTTTTACTTTTTTTTTTTTTTTTTTTACTTTTAAAACTTTTTTGTTACCTAAAACACAAGCACACATTAGCCTAGGCCTACTCTGCGTCAGGATCACTGATAGCACTGGCCCCACCTCCACATCCTCTCCCACTGGAAGGTCTTCAGGGGGCAGTAACACTCATGGAGCTGTCATCTCCCAGAATAACAAGGCCTTCTGCTGTCTACCTCCTGAAGGTCCTGCCTGAGGCTGCTTCACAGTGAACTTTTTTTTTAGTATAAGTAGAACGCTGTAAAATAAATATTAAAAAAGTATATTATAGTAAATCCATAAACCAGTAACATAGTTGTCTATCATCATTAGCAAATATTAGGTACTGTACGTGATTGTATGTGCTTGACTTTTATATGACTGGCAGCGCAGTAGATTTCTTTACAGCACCATCACCACAAACACCTCAGTAGTGTGTTGTGCTATGATGTTAGGACAGCTAGGACGTCACTAGATGGCAGGAAGTTTTCAGCTCCAGCATACTCTTATGGGATGACTGTGATATATGTGGTTCGTTGTTGATGGAAATGTTGTTATGTGGCGTGTGATGGTATATCTTTCTCTGAGGTTTATTAAAAGTCAGGAAGCTTCTACAAGGATTGTGAGGCCTCACATGCATGACTCCGGGCCCTGACCAGGCCCTCCTAATAGCTCCTATTTGCCACTATCTGCATTCGCCACGATTCTGGCATTCTTTTCCCTATTTCCATGCCTTTTCCGTGCTGTTCACTTTCTCAGAAATGCCTTTTCCTCCTCTTTTCTGCTTGTCAAACACATATACTTTCATATAAAGTAGGGGTCCCCAACCCCCCGACTGCAAACCAGGTACACCTGGCTGCACAGCAGGAAGTGAACCAGAGGCGGGCGAGCATCACCACTTGAGTTCCGCCTCCTGTCAGATCAGCAGCGGCCATTAGATTTTCGTAGGAGCGCAAACCCTATTATGAACTGTGCATGCGAGGGATCTAGGTTGCAAGCTCCTTATGAGAATCTAGTGCCTGATGATCTGAGGTGGAACAGTTTCATCCCGAAGCTATCCCCCAAAACTGGTTAGTGGGAAAATTGTCTTCCGCAACACTGGTCCCTGGTGCCAAAAAGTTTGGGACCTGTTGATATAAAGGAACGAGAACACCTGTTTTACTCACCAGACAGAGTCTTTGCCCTGCCCCTGTCCTGCCATGGCGCTTACAATATAGGCGTTTGTCTCATAGGCTAGAACTATGCTTTTTTTCTCTGGCTTTCTCATCATTCTGTGTAAGACCTTAATCTTACCTTTTTTTCTCTTGTGCACACCATAGAAGCCCAGGAAATATTTTAAACATTTAAGTAACTGCTCCTAATTCTGTCTCAATCAGAACTAGGAGCAGTCCTACTTTCTACTTGCAACATATTTGCCTGTCTTCTTTGCCACTAACCTTCATTGAGAAAATAATCTGTGAAAGGTCATTATCAAATTATCTCAGCACTTATTTAATGTGTGTTTAGCTGCTTTACTGTCACATAAAAACGTGCCGTAGTAAAATAAAGTAATAAAGCTGTCAATAAAAACCCCACTTCCACTCAATATTTAATGCTAAAGAGCTAGAGACATTTGAGATTTTCTTTTTTTTTCCTTTTTTTTAAATTTTATTATTATACTTTAGGTTTTAGGGTACATGTGCACAATGTGCAGGTTTGTTACATATGTATCCATGTGCCATGTTGGTTTGCTGCACCCATTAACTCGTCATTTAGCATTAGGTATATCTCCTAATGCTGTCCCTCCCCCCCCTCCCCCCACCCCACAACAGTCTCCAGAGTGTGATGTTCCCCTTCTGTGTCCATGAGTTCTCATTGTTCAATTCCCACCTATGAGTGAGAACATGTGGCGTTTGGTTTTTTGTCCTTGTGATAGTTTACTGAGAATGATGTTTTCCAGTTTCATCCATGTCTGTACAAAGGACATGAACTCATCATTTTTTATGGCTGCATAGTATTCCATGGTGTATATGTGCCACATTTTCTTAATCCAGTCTATCGTTGTTGGACACTTGGGTTGGTTCCAAGTCTTTGCTATTGTGAATAGTGCCGCAATAAACATACGTGTGCATGTGTCTTTATAGCAGCATGATTTATAGTCCTTTGGGTATATACCCAGTAATGGGATGGCTGGGTCAAATGGTATTTCTAGTTCTAGATCCCTGAGGAGTCGCCACACTGACTTCCACAATGGTTGAACTAGTTTACAGTCCCACCAACAGTGTAAAAGTGTTTCTATTTCTCCACATCCTCTCCAGCACCTGTTGTTCCCTTACTTTTTAATGATGGCCATTCTAACTGGTGTGAGATGGTATCTCATTGTGGTTTTGATTTGCATTTCTCTGATGGCCAGTGATGATGAGCATTTTTTCATGTGTTGTTTGGCTGCATAAATGTCTTCTTTTGAGAAGTGTCTGTTCATGTCCTTCACCCACTTTTTGATGGGGTTGTTTTTTTCTTGTAAATTTGTTTGAGTTCATTGTAGATTCTGGATATTAGCCCTTTGTCAGATGAGTAGGTTGCAAAAATTTTCTCCCATTCTGTAGGTTGCCTGTTCACTCTGATGGTAGTTTCTTTTGCTGTGCAGAAGCTCTTTAGTTTAATTAGATCCCATTTGTCAATTTTGGCTTTTGTTGCCATTGCTTTTGGCGTTTTAGACATGAAGTCCTTGCCCACGCCTATGTCCTGAATGGTATTGCCTAGGTTTTCTTCTAGGGTTTTTATGGTTTTAGGTCTAACATTTAAGTCTTTAATCCATCTTGAATTAATTTTTGTATAAGGTGTAAGGAAGGGATCCAGTTTCAGCTTTCTCCATATGGCTAGCCAGTTTTCCCAGCACCATTTATTAAATAGGGAATCCTTTCCCCATTGCTTGTTTTTGTCAGGTTTGTCAAAGATCAGATAGTTGTAGATATGCGGCATTATTTCTGAGGGCTCTGTTCTGTTCCATTGATCTATGTCTCTGTTTTGGTACCAGTACCATGCTGTTTTGGTTACTGTAGCCTTGTAGTATAGTTTGAAGTCAGGTAGCGTGATGCCTCCGGCTTTGTTCTTTTGGCTTAGGATTGACTTGGTGATGCGGGCTCTTTTTTGGTTCCGTATGAACTTTAAAGTAGTTTTTTCCAATTCTGTGACGAAAGTCATTGGTAGCTTGATGGGGATGGCATTGAATCTATAAATTACCTTGAGCAGTATGACCATTTTCACGATATTGATTCTTCCAACCCATGAGCATGGAATGTTCTTCCATTTGTTTGTATCCTCTTTTATTTCATTGAGCAGTGGTTTGTAGTTCTCCTTGAAGAGGTCCTTCACATCCCTTGTAAGTTGGATTCCTAAGTATTTTATTCTCTTTGAAGCAATTGTGAATGGGAGTTCACTCATGATTTGGCTCTCTGTTTGTCTGTGATTGGTGTACAAGAATGCTTGTGATTTTTGTACATTGATTTTTGGATCCTGAGACTTCGCTGAAGTTGCTAATCAGCTTAAGGAGATTTTGGGCTGAGACAATGGGGTTTTCTAGATATACAATCATGTCATCTGCAAACAGGGACAATTTGACTTCCCCTTTTCCTAATTGAATACCCTTTATTTCCTTCTCCTGCCTGATTGCCCTGGCCAGAACTTCCAGCACTATGTTGACTAGGAGTGGTGAGAGAGGGCATCCCTGTCTTGTGCCAGTTTTCAAAGGGAATGCTTCCAGTTTTTGCCCATTCAGTATGATATTGGCTGTGGGTTTGTCATAGATAGCTCTTGTTATTTTGAGATATGTCCCATCAATACCTAATTTGTTGAGAGTTTTTAGCATGAAGGGTTGTTGAATTTTGTCAAAGGCCTTTTCTGCATCTATTGAGATGATCATGTGGTTTTTGTCTTTGGTTCTGTTTATATGCTGGATTACATTTATTGATTTTCGTATGTTGAACCAGCCTTGCATCCCAGGGATGAAGCCCACTTGATCATGGTGTATAAGCTCTTTGATATGCTGCTGGATTCGGTTTGCCAGTATTTTATTGAGGATTTTTGCATCAATGTTCATCAAGGATATTGGTCTGAAATTCTCTTTTTTGGTTATGTCTCTGCCAGGCTTTGGTATGAGGACGATGCTGGCCTCATAAAATGTGTTAGGGAAGATTCCCTCTTTTTCCATCGATTGGAATAGTTTCACAAGGAATGGTACCAGTTCCTCTTTGTACCTCAGGTAGAATTCGGCTGTGAATCCATCAGGTCCTGGACTCTTTTTGGTTGGTAAGCTATTGATTATTGCCACAATTTCAGAGCCTGTTATTGGTCTATTCAGAGATTCAACTTCTTCCTGGTTTAGTCTTGGGAGGGTGTATTTGTCGAGGAATTTATCCATTTCTTCTAGATTTTCTAGTTTATTTGCGTAGAGGTGTTTGTAGTATTCTCTGATGGTAGATTGTATTTCTGTAGGATTGGTGGTGATATCCCCTTTTTCATTTTTTATTGCATCTATTTGATTCTTCTCTCTTTTCTTCTTTATTAATCTTGCTAGTGTTTTATCAATGTTGTTGATCTTTTCAAAAAACCAGCTCCTGGATTCATTAATTTTCTGAAGGGTTTTTTGTGTCTCTATTTCCTTCAGTTCTGCTCTGATTTTAGTTATTTCTAGCCTTCTGCTAGCTTTTAAATGTGTTTGCTCTTGTTTTTCTAGTTCTTTTAATTGTGATGTTAGGGTGTCAATTTTGGATCTTTTCTGCTTTCTCTTGTGGGCATTTAGTGCTATAAATTTCCCTCTAAATGGATGTTATCAAGGTCGGTAGCTGATCAATTTGCCTTGAAATACTGCTCACTTGATGAATGAAACTGTAAGTTGTTAGAATATGGTGTGTTCTGGAAAACAATGTGTTTTAGTATTCTTTACGTAATAGTCTCCAAATAAGGTCAAGATAGGAAGCAGCCTCATGCTGTGAAGCACCTCGTGTTTCTAACAAAGCAAGGGTGGTGATGACTGCTGATTAGCCACCATAGTCACCAAAGAGTCAAGAAAAATGCGACCACCTTCTTGAGGGCATTAGAGTTTATTAAGGTACTGCCACGTCCATTTTCTTACCTAATCCTCGTAATGATTGCAAGAGAGATAACAGTATCCTCATTATCCAAGTGAGGAAGTTTGGGTTCAAAGAGGTTAAATGGTATTCAGAGGTCACACAAAGCTCAATACAATCCCAAATGTTTCTTGACTCCAAACTGGGTTCTTTCTGCTATGATGTAGCTACTTCATTGCTAGGGGACTAAAAATTTCAAATCTGTACAGCTGTATTAAATATTTAGGAAGTCTACCTTTGTGATTATTTTTAATTTTTTTATTTTTTAATTTTTGTGGGTAGTATATATATATATGCCATATATATATGCCCCATATATATATATGCCATATATATATGCCCCATATATATATATGCCATATATATATGCCCCATATATATATGCCATATATATATGCCCCATATATATATGCCATATATATGCCCCATATATATATGCCATATATATGCCCCATATATATATGCCATATATATATGCCCCATATATATATATGCCATATATATATGCCCCATATATATATATGCCATATATATATGCCCCATATATATATATGCCATATATATATGCCCCATATATATATATGCCATATATATATGCCCCATATATATATATGCCATATATATATGCCCCATATATATATATGCCATATATATATGCCCCATATGTATATATGCCATATATATATGCCCCATATATATATATGCCATATATATATGCCCCATATATATATATATGTGCCATATATATACCCCATATATATATGGGGCATATATATATATGGCACATATATATATATATACATATGGGGTAAATCAGATGTTTTGATACAGGCATGCAATGCAGAATAACCACATCATGGAGAATGGAGTTTCCATCCCCTCAAGCATTTATCCATTTTAAAATGTACAATTCAGTTATTATTGATGATAGTCATCCTGTTGTGCTATCAAATAGTAGGTCTTATTCATTCTTTCATGATTAGTATTTAAAGAGTAAACTTCAAGTAGTGTCCAGGGGATAGGTGGACTCTAGAATAGTTGTAGAGTTTGAATGTACACAAACTCTAATGCAAATGAGTTATTTCAGAGTCGTGCTACATTTCAAAAAACTCCAACTGATTGTCCCTGACAGTTTTTCAGAATTACGCAGAAAAGTAAACCTTTATTTCAAAATTATGCTTTGAAGTTTGAAGATAAAAGGAGAGCTGTCTAAGGCCCAGTGCTCAAATGATGGACTAAAAACGTTTTAGAGAAATTCTGGAGAGGTTATCAGAATTTGAAATGAATGTGGTAACAGATCCCCTATAGTTCAAGTCCTCAGTACTGCGTAACAGGGTTTAAAGCAGCTTAGCTCAGACTAACACATACAAGAATCAAAGCCTTTTACAGGGTTTTGAAATGTGTTTCATTTTCTCAGGAAAGAGAAAAGCAGATTCCTTACTTTTATGTACCTGGTCACTTAGGAATATTTTGTGCTGTATGGTTCTGGTCCATTCTTAGAGCAATACAGAGAAACACAGTAGAACTTATTCAGATCTGTGATTGCCAGCTGTTGCCTGGGCAGTGTTTCCCATTGCCTTTTGTTGCCAGAATGAGCTAGTATTGTTTTGGTGAGGATTGGAAGCCTGTGCCCTGACATGGAGAACAGTACATGCACATCCCCAGCCATGGCCGGTGAATGAAGGTGTCATGGTCGGTGAGAGGTTCAGCCATAGCACCTGGTGCTAGAGTAACTCAACATCCATATGCAAGTGCAGGGCAAAATTGTGAACTAAAATGGCCTAAATTTAGCAAATGTTTTAAAAATTGGAAAATATCTTTATAGACACTAATTTATAATGGAGGTCTGAGTTGGTGTTTTGGACTGAATTTGTGTTCCTCCCTGATTCATATGCTGAAGTCCTAACCCCAGTATTATAGATTGTGACTATATTTGGATAGGGTCTTTAAGAGGATAATTAACTTAAAATGTGATAATCCATTATGAATGGTGTCTTTGTAGAAGAGGAGATTAGGATACAGGCATTGTACAGAGAGAAGACCATGGGAGGACACAGGGAGAACACATCAGCAAGCCAAGGAGACAGATCCCAGTAGAAAGTAACCCTGCCAATGTCTTTATCTTGGGCTTCCAGCCTCCATAACTGTAGAAAATGTGCTTATTGTTTAAGCCACTCAGTCTAAGGTACTTGGTTATGGCAGCGCTAGAAAATTTATTCAGCTGATAGCCCCAACATGGGGACTGTCAGTTAGACACAGCACTTTTGAGCTGTAACTGTCCTCCAAAAATCTGTCTTTAATTCTCTACTTCCCACAGTAGGTCTCTTGAGAAACAAGTGTAAAAGTTTATGTAAACCCTTGTTCAGTTGTGTTTAAATATTGTTTTAGAAGAATTATTCTTACAGTCAGAGGAAAGTTGACTTGGTTATGATGATGTTAGTGGGTTGAAGCTGGCTAAGCCACCAGTAAGGGAGCAAGTGGAAAAATATTTATTATCTAAAATTGTTTTAAAATTATTAATAACATAAGCTCTTGCTTCAGAATACTTAACGTATAACAGACATGAGAATCAGTGACTGGGGGAAGATTGGTCATGAATGTTTCTCGGCAGGCTCCCTGTCATTCAACTAGGTCCATGATCTGCGATGAGTGGAGACAAACCTATAGCAAACCAGTCTCTGTTATTCTCACAGGGATAAAGGATGGGGAATGGGGACCCCTGGACTCCAGGGCACAGCTGGGGCTGATGGTGAAATTAACCTGGGAGGTGCTTTCATTTCTATTTTATCTGGTTTAGAAAACTCATAAAAAGTAAGCAGATTCAATACCCATTAAATCACATCTAATTTTAAAAACCTGCTGAATATTAAAACCATTTTTTCAGAATCAGCATTATGATTCACTTTTGTTCACAATCCTCATGGATTTATTTTGAAATGTTAAGTAAACAAACTTTTCATTCTTTCTTGTTATCTTCACAAACAAATATGTATTTGAAAATGTAAATGATAACAGGCACAGTGGCTCATGCCTGTAATCCCAGCACTTTGAGAGGGGAGGCAGGAGTTCAGGACCAGCCTGGGCAACATAGTGAGACCCTGTGTCTACAAAAAAAAAAAAAAAATTAACCAGGCTTGGTGGCACGTGCCTGTCCTCCCAGTTACTCAGGATGCTAAGGCAGGAGGATCGCTTGAGCCTGGGAGGTTGAGGCTGCAGTGAGCTGTGATCATGCTACTGCACTCCAGCTTGGGTGACAGAGTTAGGGGATCTGTTATCATGTTCATTTCAAATTCTGAGCTAGACTTTATCTCAAAAAAAAAAAAAACAGCAACAACAACAAAAAAGAAAATGCAAATGATTTAGAGATACTTTCAATGATCTGAAGTTTTTGGTAAAATTAACATAATCCTCTCATTAGTTTATGGTTTTAAAATTAGGCCCTTTCTAATTTTGATTAAAATAAATGAAAAGGGCTTTAAAATTTCTTATTGTAATAAAGTATAAATAAAAATATTTATCAGTTTAACCATTGTAAATATACAATTCAGTGCCATTAAATGCATTCATAGTATTGTGTAACTGTCACCACAATCTATATCCAAAACATTGGTATCATCCCTTACTAAAGCCCTGTACTTAAACGACAACCTCCACTTCTCCCCTCCACCTAGTCCCAGACAACTTTTATTCTATTTTCTTTCTCTGTGAATATGCATATCCTGGGTATCTCATACAAGTGGAATCATACCATGGTTTTACACATGTGTCTGACTTATTTCAACAAGCACGATGTTTTCAAGATCCATTCATGTTGGTAGCATATATTAAAATTTCCTTACTTTTGGTGGCAGAGTCATATTCCATTGGATGGGTATACCACATTTTGTTTATTCTTTCACCTGTTGATGGGCATTTTGGTTGCTTCCACCTTTTGGTTATTTTGAATAATGCTACTATGAACATTAATTTACAATATCTGTTTGATTTCTAAGGGCTTTTGATACAAGTTAGATTTAGGCCAAGTCAGATTGGAGATCAAGTTCAATGTAAGAATGGGAAAAATCATCTATAGAGCAAATAACTATTGCTAAGTTTAGAGAATATAGTACCTTTATATAAGTACATATTGCTCATTATTATTAATACATATTCAATTAATACTTGTTGGTCATAGATAAGTTGTAAGTTCACTCTATATTTGTTTTTGTGGCTATTACGTTTATCCTAATTACCACTGACACAAACCTGAGAGAGCAGCAATGTTGATGGGTGTGGCTAATTTTTTTTTTTAATTTCCTAGTTATAAGCAAAGTAACAGGAAAAATTAAATGACTTCTAGTAACTGGCATTACTGTACCAAACTATGGGCAGTATGTCGGAGGCTTGCAGGTTCCACTGAAATTTATGCTCACCTTGCTTCTGTATTGCTATTATTAGCCCCAAACCACCCATCTTGGTTCGTCTTAACATAGTGCTTTATTTACAGTGCATGTTAATGTTTATTTCTTAACACTAATTAAAATTTAGCCATGACTCCTTGAGCAGGACATGTAAGCATAATAAGAAGCACTTCTGTATGTTCTTACTTCCAGGCAAGAAGCTGCAAGATTCCTGTCCACCCACTATGCATATGGGATTTATTCACTTCGTCCTGCTAGATAACCTCCTGTCCCCTTGTTGACTTCAGTTTTTCTAGCATAGCCAGTTATTCTTGGTTAACATTTTTCTTAAAACTTCTGGTTAACATTTTTCTTAAAACTTCTGGTTAACATTTTTCTTAAAACTTCTGGTTAACATTTTTAATGTTGAATTCATTTACTTCCTCACACTTTCTATAAGTTTCCAGAGTAGGAAAACCATTCCTATATTATTCACTGGCCACCATCTGCTCTCATACTCCTCACTTCACCTCTCATGGGCCTCACCTTTGCTCGCTTCTTTTGTGAAGCTCTTCAAAGCTTTCTCTTTTCTCAGGATGATGTTTTCTCCTGACATTTTCTTCCTTCTTCTTCTTTTTATTCTTTTGAGACAGTCTTGCTCTGTTGCCCAAGCTGGAGTGCAGTGGCACAATCTCGGCTCACTGCAACCTCCGCCTCCCGGGTTCAAGTGAGTCTCATGCCTCAGCCTTCCGAGTAGCTGGGATTACAGGCATGCACCACCACGCCTGGCTAATTTTTTTATTTTTAGTAGAGATAGAGTTTCACCATGTTGGCCAGGCTGGTCTTGAACTCCTGGCCCCGTGTGATTCACTGGCCTCAGCCTCCCAAAGTGCTGGGGATTACAGGTATGAGCCACTGCACCCTGGCCACACCTGATATTTTCTGAACATTTACTCTTTCCATCTATCCTAACACTAACTGTCATGCAAAATGCACCAATGCCTTTGTATTTTTGCAATGTGAAGAATCATGTGTGTTTGTGTGTGTGTGCTAAGTGTGTTCTGAGATTTGATTCTCCTGTTCCTTCATTGCAGCTAGTTTATTTTAGGTCATATTCTCTTAATAAGAAGAGACTATGTTGACTTACTTTGGATAATGTCACAAATAGATTGCTGTGTACTAAATGGTTTCAGTGATAGTATTTTTGAGTGATAACTACTTACAAATATTAAAAATATGAATATAAAAAGTATTCAATATTCAGCCAAAATCTTTTAGGGTTAAAAGCCTCAACTGGGTTATTTTTATGATTCAGGAGTTCTTCCCAAACGGATGGCAATGCTGATTGGCATTGATTCATGGAGATGAAGCTCTTAGCCTTCTGCCCTTCAGGCTTAAACAGAGGAGGTTTGCATGTAGACAGTCTATGCTGATCACCGAGACAGAGAAGTGCCTTCTCCATTCATGCTGCCTTTTTAAAAGTTGTTTTTTTCTTCAAGGATAGACTCTGTGTTAAGGTCAGCCCAGTTCTCTGTGTATACATGATGGTGGGGCCTGGGGGATGGGAGATGGGTGGATTGCAGGAAGCTTGTCTCAGTGTGCCAGGTTTTGTAGGTGACAGGGTGTAGTAATGGTTTCTTACATGAATGATTGCTATAGCTAATGGAGGCCTTGTGAAAATAATTCAGATTAAGCTTCTGGTTTGCTTTAAGCTTACTGACCCAGTGTAAGTGAATGTAATTCAGTGGAATCAGTGAATTTGTATTCTTACAGTTAATAACAATATATTCTTGCAAATGAAGAAACCATGAATGAGGTTCTTAATTTGCTTTTCTGCATCTTCCATGACCTTAAGAAGGATTTCATGAGAGCATTGGGGAAACTTTAAAAAAATTCTCTTTACAAACACTTTACACGTCACTCACTGTTAAACATGATTTATGTTGATAACTGTGCTAAAGTGAGAAATAATGCAAAATAGGGAAGGTCATGGTTGTTTTATTTAAGGGACACCATGCCTCTAACCACCTGAGGATTGTAGTGACCTTACCAGTAATGTCAATGGAATTATTATTATTTGTGACTAGAAAATGGCTTATGACTATAAAGAAAAGAGAGGAGAGAGAGAAGGAAAGCTAAAAGAAGGGAGGAATGGAGGGAGATGAGGTGGCAAAGAACAGAGGCAAATCTAAGGCAATCTTCAGAAGCAGTAAAGTAAAACAGAAATATTGGTTTGCAAGGCAGTAGCACATAATAGAATCTTAGGGTCTAATTTCATTAACATCCTTGCAGCAAATAATTTTCCTGAATGAAAGGAACCAGCTGCACAAAGCAGATTTACATTTTCAGTAGCAACCCAATCTAGCAACTTTGTGAGCATCTTAGGATTGGTTTAGTTTTAAACTAATAAAATCTTAGCTGCCTGACCCAGGAGAGCTTGTTCTCATTAGTAACTGACACAAAGGATTTTGCTGATTGTCTGCATAGTTTCTGATTCCCAGAAAAAAATGAGCAGTGAATGTTATAAAGGCCCATAAGTTATGGGATGTGAGTAGGAAGCCGAAAACTTAACGAGAAAACCGTAGGAAAGAACCCATCATGAGATACATGGATGATGTTTCAGATTCTCAGGAGATTAACAAAGTCTCTGGAGGTATTTATCCAATATGATGTTTCTTGGGCATAGGAAAAGCTTTTTAAACCATCGACCAGCCTCCAGAAAAAGATATATGATAAGGTAAAGAAAGTTAGTCAAAAAGAAAAAGAATCTGTGACTCCATTAAGGAACAAGAGCTACTTTGCGTAAAACTGATGTGTATTTTCCTCAGTACCATGCCCTGAGTGTGTAGGAGAGGGAGTTATTATAACCTCATTCCTGCTCCCACCAGAGTACCTGCACTAGAAACTGTTTTATCTTTTGGGGTTCTGGGTATGATCCTGTTTAACAAGATATTTTGACTACAAAAGTATAATTTTTTTGAACTATCTGCCTGTATCATTCACTTCTTTGAGCATAGAGGCAATGGAAAATCTTCTTACTACAATCAAATAGTTGCTTCATTAGAGAAGATTTATCCACAGAAATTGATGAGATTAAGTGTCAAAGCATTGTTGTTTCACTCAGTGCTTCTTTGAGGTTCAGAAGTACTTCCTTTGTACACTTAAATGGCAGAAGTGAGAAGCCAAACTTCACATTTGCTGATACCTCTAAATAGCTTTCTTGTAATCATCATCAGTAAACACATACAGGTTGGTAGACAGTAGATCCATGGACCAGGGGCAACAAAGAATTGTGCATGAATTTGTAGTTTATTTGAGAAACAAAACATTCACACACAGAAAACTGGTAGTACAGTACAGGAAGTCCTAACTTATTGTCATTGATAGGTTCTGGGAAACTATGACTTTAAGTAAAACATTGTATATCAAAACCAATTTTACCATAGGCTAATTAATATAAATGAGTTAAGTTACTATGTGATACTTCTGGTCAAGAAAACATCACCAATCTTCAAAATAAAGACCCAAAAACCTTCTAATATTATATTGAAACAAATGTGAGCTATGTGTAAATGTAAGAAAGATTAATAAAAACAAGTAAGACAATTATTTATTCAATTTTTGGTGAATCAGTGAATGATGGCAGTAGTAGTAGTAGTGGTGGGTTAAATCAAAGAATGCATATTTACAAACAAAGTTATTATGAGCATGTCTTACCATCCTATCACCACACAATTAAAAAAAATTAATGACATATCATAAAAAAGGATTCCTGGCACTGAAGAATTTAATGAATGAAATAACAATACAGTTGAGACCTTCAACAATGGATTAGATCAAGCAGAAGAAAGAGGGACTAAACTTAAAGATAGGTCTTTTGAAATAACCCAGTCAGACATAAATGAATGAAAAAAAGAATTTTAAAAAGAAAGCCTAAATGGCATATAGGACACCATCAAGTGAACAAACATTCAAATATTGTGAATGCCAGAGGAGAAGAGATAGAAAAAAGCATTGAAAAACCTATTAAACCTGAAAAAATAAATAAAAATTTCTTAAATCTTAAAAGAGATATAGACATCCAAATATAGGAAGCTTAAAGTTTTCTGAATATACTTAACTCAAAAGTCTCCTCTTTGAGGCACATTATAGTTAAACTGTCAGAAGTTAAAGAGAGAATTATAAACAATAGAAAGAGAAAAGCATCAAGTCGCATATAAGAGAATTCCCATCAGATTAACAGCAGATTTCTCAGCAGAAACCATATAGGTCAGGAGAAAATTTAGTGATATATTCAAAGTACTGAAAGAAAGAAAAAAACTCCTCATGAAGAATACTATATTCACCAAAGGTGTCCTTCAGAAAGTAAGGAGATGTAAAGTGTTTCCTAGACAAACAAAAACTGGTGGGATTTGTCACCGCTAGACTGACTATATGAGAAATGCTTAAGAGAGACCTACATCTGGAAGTGAAAGGATGCTCTCCATCACCATGAAAACACACTACGATATAAAACTTATTGAAAGAGCAGATACGTATATGAGAAACAGAAAGGAATGAAATGTTATTACTACAGAAAGCTACCAAATCTCAAAGGTAAACATCAGAGAGGAAGAAATGAGTAAAGGATTTACAAAACCAACAAAAAACAATGAAGAAAATGACAGGAATAAGTTCTCACCTGTTAATAACAACCTTGCATATAAACAGTTTAAATCTCCCAGTTAAAAGATATGAACTCACTGAATGGATAAAAGTATGTAATATAGCAAGACCCAACCATATTCTGCCCACAAGAAACTGACCTTACCTATAAAGACATATAGATTGAAAGTGAAGAGATGGGAAAAATAATTTATGCAAAAAGAAACCAAAAGTCTTCAGTAGTTAGTATACTTAGACAAACTAGAACTTTAAGTCAAAAAACATAAAAAGAGACAAGGTCAGTACATAATTATAAAGGGATCAATTCAGCAAGAGGATATAAATACACACACACACACACACACACACAAACACACACCTAACATTGGTGCACCAGATATATAAAGCAAATATCATTAGCGCTAATCGAAGAGATAGACTCCATTACAATAATAGATGGGGACTTCAACACCAAACTTGCTTGCAGCATTAGATAGATAACCTAGACAGAAAATCAAAGAAATATTGGACTTAAACTACCCTACGGACCACATGGACCTAGCAGACATTACAGAACCTTTCATCCAACAACTGCAGAGTACACCTTCTTCTCATCAGCACATGGAATTTTCTCCAGGTTATACTATATGTTAGGCAACAAAACATACTTCAATAAATATAAAAAAGTCAAAATCACTTCAAGTATTTTATCAGAACACAATGGAATAAAACTACAAATCAGTAACAAGAGAAATGTTGGAACCTGGAAAAATATATGAAAATTAAATAATACACTCCTGAATGATAATTGAGTTAATGAAAAAGTGAAGAAGGAAATAAAAAAAGTTGAAACAAATGAAAATGGAAAGACAACATACCAAAACCTATAGGATTTCACAAAAGCAGTTCTAAGAGGGAAGTTTATAGTAATAAATACCTACATCAAAAAGTAGAAAGATTTCAAATAACCTAATGATGTACCTCAAGAAACCAAGAAAAGCAAGAACAAACCAAATAAAAAATTAGTAGAAGGAAAGAAATAATAAATATCAGAGCAGAACTAAATGAAATAGAGACAAAAATAGAGACTAAAATAGAGATTAACAAAATGAAAACGTTGGTTTTCTGAAAAGATAAAATAGATAAACCTTTAGCTAGACCAAGAGAAAAACAGAAAAGACCCCCAAAAAAATTAGAACAAAAAGGAGACATTACAATTGATACCACAGAAATAGAAAGAATCGTTAGAGACTATTAGGAACAACTAACAACAACAGATTCCTGGACACATATAATCAACCAAGATAGAACAAGGAAGAAATAGAAAACCTGTACAGCCCAATAATTAGCAATGATATTGAATCAGTAATAAAAAGCCTCCCAACAAAGAAAAGCCCAGGATCAGATGGCTTTACCACTGAATTCTAGCAAATTTATTAATTAGAATTGAGACAGATTCTTCCACAATTATTCCAAAAATTTGAAAAGGAGAGAATTCTTCCTAACTCGTTGTAATAGGCAAGCATAACCGTGATACCAAAACCAGACAAGGATGTAACAAATAAGACAACTACAGGCATCATTATGATGAACGTAAGTGTAAAAATCCCCAATAAAATATTAACATAGTAAATCCAACAGCACATTAAAAAGTTATAAAGACTATACTTTCAGGGATCATTTCTATAGTTCATTACTAGAGAAGTTTCTGTGAGTGGGTAGAGCACTGGAAACCATGAGGAGAAGGCACAGTGTTCTCTCCTGAGCGTGAAGCTGACTCTAGGTGTTGCTTCACTGAACCTGCCATGTGCCATTGATGATTGTTCTTGTCTTCCTCTGGGAGAGTAAGATGGAGAGCATGCAGTCTGAGTGCTTCCCATTTTATTGTTGTGTACTAAGAACGGTGTTTTTGTTGTACATGAGGGTGGTAGCTTTAGCATTTAGCAGGCAAATTGTTTTGAGAACATGTCAAGTGAGAGCTTTTTTCCTTTGTTCTTTGCTTGCTGAAGGGATCCTTGTGGGGTGGGCTGCTTGGTCTGTCACATGGCTCTCAAAAATAGTTTTTCTAATTCCAGTATTCCTTGGTTTTTCTGGGCTTCTGAAGGTTTTTACTATGTAGTGATTTCAGAAAGTTCATTATTGCTTAGTCTACTGTGTTTAGTTCTCTTCAAGGTTTTGTAAAAGAGACAAAAGCTTTTATTTCTTGGTAGGTAAAGCATGTTGAAGTTATCCATTTACTCTTTTTTTCCTTTTTTTTCTTTCTCTTTCTTTCTTAAAAAAAAAAAAAAGATACACCATGATCAAGTGAGATTTATCCCAGGGAAAAAAGGATGGTTCAACATACACAAATCAATGAATGTGATACACTACATCAATAGTATAAAAGACAAAAGTCATATGATCATCTCTATAGGTGCAGAAAAAGCTTTTGATAAAATTTAATATCTCCTCATGATAAAGTCTCTCAACAAACTTGGACATACCTCAGAATTTGAAAGGCAATATATGACATACAGCTAACATCATACCAAACGGAATAATTTGAAGCTTTTCCTCTAAAATCTGGCACAAGACAAGGATGCCCACTTTCACCACTTTCATTCAACATAGTAATGGAAGTCATGGCCAGAGAAATCAAGCTAGGGAAAAAAAATAAAAGTCTCCAAATTGGAAAGGAAGAAGTCAGATTGTCCTTGTTTGCAGATGACATGATCTTACATTTAGAAATACCTTAAAAACTGTTAAAAAGCTATTAGAACATGTAATCAATTTCACTAATGATGCAGGGTACAATATCAACATAACAAAGGTTGGTAGCATTTCTATACATAAACAGCAAACAATCTGAAAATGAAATCAAAAAAGCTATCGCATTTACAGTAGTTACAAAAAAAAAAAAAATACCTAGGGATAAATTTAAATAAATGAAAGTTTTCTACAGTGAAACCTCTAAAACACTAATGAAAGGAATTGAAAACACCAAAAAATGAAAAGATATTACATGTGTATGGATTAGAAGAATTATTAAATAATACTCTTAAAATACCTGTATTACCTAAAGCAATCCATAGATTCATTGCAATCCCTAACAAAATACAAATGACATTGTTCACAGAAATAGAAAAACAATCCTGATATTCATATGGAACCACAGAAAATCCTGAATAACCAAAGCAATCTTAGCAAAAAGAACAAGGCTAGAGGCATCACACTACGTGATTTGAAAATATGCTACAAAGCTATCGTAAGCAAAACAGCATTGTGCTGCATAAAAACAGACACATAGACCAATGGAACAGAAGAGAACCTGTTAATAAATCTACATATTTATAGTCAACTCACTTTTGATAAAGGCTTCAAGAGCATATGATAGGGAGATGACAGTGTCTTCAATAAATAGTGCTAAGAAAACTGGATCTCTGCATGCAGAATAATAAAACTAGACCCCCATCACCAAATATAAAACTCAAATCAAAATGATGTAAAGACTTAAATCTGTGACTGAAACTATGAAACTACTTAAAGAAAATGTAGGAGAATTGCTTTGGTACATCATTGGTCTGGGCAAATATTTTTTGTTAAAATATCGAAAACACATGGGAACCAGAGCAAAAAATAGACAATTCAGATTTTTTTAAAAAGCTGCACAGCAAAGGAGACAATCAAGAAAGTGAAGAGACAACCTACAGAATGGGAGAAATTATTTGCAATCTATCCATTGGATAAGTAGGGATTAATAGCTAGAATATATGAGGAACTCAAACAACCCAACAACAATTACAAAAATCTGATTGAAAAATGAGCCAGTGACGTAAGTGGACATTTCTCAAAAGCAGACATACAAATGGCCTACAGCTGTACGAAAAAAATGCTCAACATCACCAATCATTAGAGAAGTGCAGATCAAAACCACAATGAGATAACTTTTCATCACAGTTAATGTGGCTATTATCCAAAGAAAAATATAACAAATACTGGCAAGGATGCAGAGAAAGGAGAACTCTCATGTCAATGTTGGTGGGAATGTAAATTAGTGTAGCCATTATGGAAAGCAATATAGAGGTTCCTCAAAAACTAAAAATAGAACTATTGTATAATCCAGCAATCCCACTGCTGGGTATTTGGGTATGTCGCAAAAGAAAGGAAATAAGTATATTGAAGAGAAATTTGCATTCTCATATTTATTGCAGTTCTATTTACAATAGTGAAGATAAGGAGTCAATCCAGTGTCCATCAATGGATGAACGGATAAGTAAAATATAGTGTATATACACAAAAGAATATTATTCCGCCATTAAAAAATGAAGTTTTGTCATTTGAAGCAACATGGATGAGCCTGAAGGACATTATGTTAAATTAAACAAGGCAGGCACAGTATCACAAATGTTACAGTTTCTACTCATATGTTGGAGCTAATCTCATGGAGTTAGAGAATAGAATGGTGGTTACCAGAGGCTGAGAAGGGTAAGGGGTTAGAGGGATGAAAAGAGATTGTTAATGGGTACAAAAATGCAGTTATCTTGAAGGAATAAGTCCTAGTCTCCAATATCATAGTAGGATGACTATACTTATCAATAATTTATTGTAATTTCAAAATAGCTGCAAGAGAAGATTTGGAATGTTCTCAACACAAAGAAATGAGAAATGTTTGAGGCAATGGAAGCCCCAATTACCCTGATTTGATTATTACACATTGTATACATGCATCAAAATATTACATGTACTCCACAATTTTGTGAAATTTTTATGTATCAATTTTTAAAAATTAAAACATGACACTATTAAAAGTATTCCCTTTATTCCTCATGAAGCTATTTGTGGACTAATAGGAAAAAAGCATTAAATATTTTAAATATAGAAAGAATATTCATATAGTGAAAAAAATTACAAATATGGCAGGCTCCCCAAGTACTTTTATACAGCATTTTTTTTAATGCTTTTTTGAGACAATCTTCCTGTGTTGCCCAGGCTGGAGTGCAGTGGCATGATCTCAGCTCACTGCAACCTCCATCTCCTGGGTTTAAGTGATTCTCATGCCTCAGCCTCCTGTGTAGCTGGAATTACAGGCATGTGCCACCACGCCTGGCTAATTTTTGTATTTTTAATAGAGACAGCATTTTGCCATGCTGGTCAGGCTGATCTCAAACTTCTGGCCTCAAGTGATCTGCCCACCTTGGCTTCCCAAACTGCTGGGATTACAGACGTGAGCCACTCTCCCTGGCCTGTACAGCATTATTTATTGTGCATTTGGATGATTATTGTATACTTTATGCATTTTTATAATTTGTATTCATTCCTTTTCCAACCTGCTTATTCCTGCTTAGCATCACAAGTAGTCAGAGCCTATATTGGCATCTCAGGACACAGGTGGGAACCGCCCTGGACAGGACGCCCTTCCACTGCAGGGTGCACTCACATAGCCCCACACTCACTTACAATGGGACACTTGAGAGAATCTCATTAACCTGTCATGCACATCTGTGGGATGTGTTAGGAAACCAACGTACCTGGAGAAAACCCTCACAGACATGGGGAGAATGCGCAAACTCCACACAGACAGTGGCACTGGCTGGAAATTGACATATTTTTCTCATTGGTGTTATAACCAGATGACATGGAGTGAGACAGTGTTATTGAGAACCTGGTATATAACCAGTATTTACCATAAGAGTCAAGTCAATGATACAGGCGATAGTACCAATATAGGCTAGGCAATTGGGGTGAGTCCTTTGAGAAAGCAAGCCTTGAGCTGGGCTTCCAGAAAGAAGGTACAATCCCTCTCTGAGCAGAGGCAAGTGGGATGGGATGCTAGGCACAGAAGACAGTACTGATGACAGTTTGCAGGAGGGACTTTCAATTGTTTAGGAGATAGTGGTAAGGTATTAGGTTGGTGCAAAATTGACAATGGCAAAATACACAATTACTTTTGCACCAACCTAATATAATATGTGGATTCTAATTGAGCATTTGTTTTGAAAGAGTAGTAACAGAGAAGGTTCCAAGATAGATGGATGCTCAAATGTGGGAAAGTTATTGTACTAGAGTTCTCCAGAGAAACAGAACCAATATGATATGTGTGTGCACACACACAAAGATTTATTATAAGAAATTGGCCCACATGTATGGAGGCTGGCAAGTCCCAAGATCTGCAGTTGGCAAAGTGGAGACCAGAAGAGCCTGTGCTGGTGTGGTTCCAGTTGTAAAGGCAGCAGGCTCAAGACCCAAGAAGAGCTGATATTTCAGTACATGTCTGAAGGCCAGGAAAACAAAAAGAAAAACAAAAAACAATGTCCCAGTTCAGAAGTGGTCAGGCAAGGGGAATTACCAGTCTTTTTGTTGTATTTAGCCTTCATTCTATTGGGCAAGGCCCACCTGCATTAGGGAGGGCAGTCTGCTTTGCTCAGTAACCTGATGCAGGTGTTAAACTCACCCAGAAGCGCCCTCACCAGAAACATTCTTCACCAGATGTCTAGGCTGCCTCTCACCTTGTCAACCTGACACATAAAATCAACCATCAGAATCATGAATGCCAGGAATTTACATTTAAATTGTAGATAGTTGAATATGTTGCTTTATTTAGGCAAAAGTCCACAGTTAGATAAACTGTCAGCAGATACATTTTTTAAGGTGATGTGTGTCTGTTGTTAATCATATCAATTTGTTTATTCCCCTCTTTTGATGTATAATGGTCTTACTATGTGCCAATAAGTGAATATATAAAATAATATGTTTGGATTTCTACCGGTGTATTTGAATTACAGAATTCTCACTTGGGGGCCCAGCATCAATTCATATTTACATGCCAAGATAATTGTTGATGTTGTAGAGAGGTGCTTAGTTAAGCAAAGAGATGAGCACATCTAAAGTCAAGCTGGCAATGGGACCCTTAGGAATAAATATTTATGTTCATGGACATTAGTCTAAAGTGGCATCTTTAAACCTACCTTTTTTGTGTGTGATAGAAACATAGAGTTACACCTTATGGTGACTGCCTCATCCGTTTCACACCATATATCATGAAGTCACAAGAAAAGAGAAGAAAATCAGTTCTGGATGGCAGTGCAGGCTAAATGTTCTTTCATAGGAAGTCAAGAAAGTAGCTTTTACAATTGCTAACATTTATGTGCTTTTCCAGAGACTTGTTCATATTCTTCTCCAGCAGTGGCAGGCACTTGAATAAACTACTCAATTTGGAACATAGCAAATGACTTCCTGGCCTATGAAGAATGATGGTGGCGATAAATGGGTGGAACATTGCAGGCACCTAGGAAAGAGAGCACCATTTCTAAAATGTTTAGTGAAAATAGCATTTTCAAGCAAACTGGAAATGTCTGATTGGGGGCAGAAGAGTGAGCAACTGCAGCTTTGAAGGAGAGCAGAGTAACGTGCTCCATTCAGCATGTGCCTGAAGTCATGGGTCCGGCAGCTGCACCACCTCTTGCTGTCTGTGACAGCATTGGCGAGGGGTCTGGATTCATTGCAAGTCTCTGCTGAGCAGGGCTGGCACATTTCTTTCCTGTGTCCTCTGTTAGGGGATACCGATAGACTTCTCGTAAACTCCAGGATGGAGCCTAGTTAGGCCTGTAAGTGCTAGTGTCTTTGCTGACAGAATTGCTGAGATAATTACTGCCACCTCCTCAGTTTTGTGTGTCACAGGCCATTGTCCAGTTATGGTTTCTCTGAAGTGAAATTTGGTGTATGTGAATGGGTGTGTGTATATCTGGCTTGAAAGGTGGAGCTGCTGAGAGTTTGGACTGCCACTCAGGCTAAAGATTTTCTGGTGCTAGGCAACTGGATGAAAGGTTTTTTTTTTTTATTTGCCCCTCCACCAGCCTAAATACACACTGGCTTTTGTGACTTTATAGAGTTATTCTCAGGTATGTATTCCAAAACTAGCAATAATTGTGAAGTGATTCCAAGAATCCAGTAGTTAAGTCTGTATGGCTCCCAAACCCATGTCCCCTTCTCTGCCTAATCTTTCTTAATAAAAAGCCAGTTGATAGTTTTTCTTTGCTGAGCTCTAGCAGCCAGTTGGCCTGGTGAGATTGAATAACATCAGGTAGCCATGTCAGGCATTTGGAAAGCCTGCAGGCAGAAGGCAGTAAGAGTGGTCTTACTGAACACATCATATTCTACCAATGTTAAGACATAGATTTATGGCCTCTAGCACAACATTCACTGTCAGCACCTGCTGTGTGTCGTAATTGATGTTTTCCTTTGGTTTCCTTGAACAGTTCTGCCTCAGCTAATGCCATTAAGTTTCAGAACTTAAAAAGAGTTATTGTTAAATGTGGAAAACTGCTCCTGATTATTTTGGCCATTAGATGACCACATGAGATGAGATCATAGAAAAATTGCAGGTAATCCATCCACTGACATTCACACTCTATCTAGATTTATGAAGCTCTCCCCCAAGGCAGAAAATGCATTTGGAAAGAGTGCCTAATAGACATTTAGGTGTCTGGATGCCAAATAGATGCATATATGCATAGTTTCTCTGTTTTGTTATTTCACTTCTGTTTCTAAAAACCTTGATAACATTTAGAAGCAAATGTTCAGAAGGGAATGAAGGTCCCGCCATCAGGACAAGACATTCGGGTAGTAGAGCACATAATTCCTTACCAGGTATGATTTGACCTGAACGCATGCTAACTCATTAGTACCCAACCAGCACCCCCTCTTGAGTAGGTTAGAAGTAAGCAAGACCTGAAACAAGGCAAAAGTCAGAACCATAGGCAGAAAAGACATAATGCCACATCCTTGGATGCCTGGTATGAGGATGCAGAATATTGGCAAGAAAGATCCATGAGTCTGGGAGAAGATGGGGACCCTGTTTTCTCCATCATTGTGAGAACCAGCTCTGCGTATTCTCCTGTGTCCATGATTGTCACAGGGTGGTCTCCAGACCAGCAAGCATCAGCATCCTGGAGAATGCAGACACCCAGGCTCCAACTCAGATGTATTGAATCAGAAACTCTTGAGTGGCAAGACCCAGCAATCTTGTTTTAACAAGTCTTGCTGGTGATTCTGATGCATTTTAAAGTTTGAGAACCAATAAAGTATCATCCCCAACAGAGGTGGAGTAAAGTGAATTTCACAGAACATCTCTCCATGATTGCAGTTCTCAGGCTGAGATGAAGGACAAGAAATGCTGATACATCTCTGCCCACTGATTTGACAACTTGAGAGACTAATGGGCTTTAGGAGTTCTTATATTTTTTTAATTCCAAATGTTTCGTTTTGATTAAAAACTGAAATATCAGAGAATTTTCTAAAAATTCTCTGTTAGGACCAAAAAGAAAATGAAATATACAAAACAGTCTGGCATTTGCTTTTGTGCTGTTACCCAGAGTGTTTCTCATTTTGCCATGGCTGAGAAAAAGTGTTGGTGATATAGTTTGGCAGTGTCCCCACCCAAATCTCACCTTGACTTGTAATAATCCCCACATGTCAAGGGCGGGGCCAGGTGGAGATAATTGAATCATGGTGGTGGTTTCCTCCATACTGTTCTTGTGGTAGTGAATAAGTCTCATGAGATCTGATGATTTTATAAATGGAGGTTCCCCTGCACAAGCTCCCTCTTGCCTACGGCCACATAAGACAAGAAGTGCCTTTGCTTCCCACCATGATTGTGAGGCCTCCCCAGCCATGTGGAACTGTCAGTGCATTAAACCTCCTTCCTTTATAAATTACCCAGTCTTGGATACGTGTTTATTAGCAGCGTGAGAACAGACTAATACAGTTGGCAAATTTGAAAATCTGTCCCATTTCCATTATAGACAACAGAATTATTCTCCAGATTTAGAAAGAGAGAGGAAGGTGCCTCAGCCAGGGCATATGATGACTACACTTGCAGAAGGTGGTCTGAGCACCACATCACATCTGCTGAATAAAGTACGGATCAGTTCTGGTCCTCATGTTATCTTCAAGATTACTAGGCAAAAATAAAGTCATAGCTGTGGCTTAAAGCCTTAAACTAAATTCTGGGAGTTAATTACATTATGGACACGAATGCTTTTAAGAGATTGTGTATTTCTTTGCATCTGTATAATTGCATCGTTAGTTCAACAGCTTCATTTAATGCACATTTGAGGGCCTATTACATACAAGCTGGCATTCCTTAACTGTGCTCTCCTAGTGTTGCCTCTTGGCCTTCTGTCTGTGACCATTCTACTTAAAGAAACTTAGGGAAGAAGGAAGATAAATACTCGCTTTCCTTTTCTTGGCCATAGAAGCACTAAGTTCAGTCACTCATTTCAATGGGAGCTGAGTGCATTCTTCCAGCCCTCAAAAGCACTTAGTTTAACTTTTCTGATGGCCCAGTGTTGACTATGTGGAAATTGCACGTCTCTAAAAGGAAATGGAAATGCTTCCTTTGTGGACTGACCTATTCAGGAATTTCATAGGGCCTAAGAGAATGTGGCAGAGGGGTAATCTCAGCTGTGCACTGACTTTCTCAACTCCAAGTCACTTTCTCTGATTGACAGTGAGCTGAAAATTGTTTTGAAAACCAAATTGAAAGCAACCACTTACTTACAGTAAGGGTTGAGAGGGGCATGTTGGATAAGTCCCTTATGAAAGGGATTCATAGAATCACTGTAATTTTGCAATTCGTGGATCTAGCCTATGTTTTTATGTAAATTGTATGTGTGCGCCATGTGAGTAATGTCTGCCTTATAGGGAATTGCGTAGAAAAATTACTCACGCAATTCAAATGGATAACATTTGGCATGAGTTCTCATATTTTGACTGGCTGTTTGCCTGCCTATCTAGTGAACTTTTAAAAAAAAAAAATATTCCAACAGGCTTGGAACTGAGTTTGCAAAGATAGGATGGGCCCAAGTTAGTATTGCTTGCAGCCCCCAGTAATTCAGTTCAGAAGATGACTGACCTCTGGCATGAGGGATGAAAGACATAATGAGGGAGAGCTGATGGCATCAGGAAAGGGAGCAATGTTTCAACAGCTATTAGGCTGGTGCAAAAGTAATTGGTAATGGCAAAAAACACAATTACTTTTGCTCCAACCTGGTAATTTCCATAGATTTCACGAAGCCAGAAGGAGCCAGGAGGAGAGCTTATGGGGGGCCCTGTGGCATGTGCCACAAGTTGGAATAAACACAGAATCAGATCAAGGCAATCACCATTTACCCTACTTTTACCGAAAATTTGATTTCTTTTTTTTTATTTACTTAAGGATTGAATTTGTTGCTAACTCTTTTTCCCTCAGATGGTTCCGCCTCACCCATGCATTTCAGTGAAGAACATGTTTTCAGTGCATATAAGTGATGACAAAATTTGCATTTCTGTAGACTCCAGCTGTCTGGTTATGTAAATGATGAGCATACACTATATTGTATTTTCCAAAAGCACGTGTGCAGCTTTTATAGCTAAGTGTTAAATTTATTTCAGAACTTATTTAAAGAATGGTCCTTTGGGTATGGCTGGTGAATGGTTGCATGGAAAAATATACTCAAAGGCAGGGCAACAAAACTGTAGAAAAAGTCTGTCTCAATTAAGGAATGTCCTTTGGTATTCAAGTCAACTGTGCTACAAACAAATCAAAAAAATTCATAAACCCTCTCAAGTAGAGCCATCTGATTTTTATATGTATATAACTAAAATATCTTCACATATTACCTCTTGTTGTCTTTATCCTATTAAAAAACAAACAGGCTCTCTTCAAAGTCCCATCTCTGGGAAGTTTTTATTTTCTAGTTCTAGCTTTCTAATGCAGAAATATTGCCTCACTTTGATACACACCTTTATCTTTTTCAAACTACTTTTACATAAGTAATCCCATCTAATTCCCAGATCAGTGGTTGAGGTTGACATATGCCTATTTTACAGATGGGTAAACTGTGGTTCAGAAAATTGAAAACTCCTTAAATTGTACAGTGGATGAATAGCAGGGCCCAGATTCGTATCCAAGACTCTTGGCCCCACCTCCGGCAGTATTTTTCTTTGTGCAGTGGTGCCTTTTTTATCACCTCAGGGGTGACCTCCCTGTCCCAGGAGCCTAATGCCCCTCAGGGCTGTTCACTCTCTTCCCCTCCTCTGATTACAGTTCTCAAAGGTCATACTATTATTACACAGCTGACACTCGTTTTATACTTAAGTTTTGCCTCAATCTGTCTTTTGTATTTTAAGCCTTTTAATTTCTAATTATGGAACAAGTAGTCTTTTTTCCTGATTAAAAATAATTTTAAGAACTATGTTAGAGCTGGGGACATCCTTCAGAAAATCTCCTGAATCACAGTGGCTCTGTGGAGCTCCATGTGTTAAGTGGGAACCTATTTATTTGGCATTACAGTGCCTTAGCAGAGCAAGAGGTGAAAGAAGGATTCATGGGTTGCCTGATGCTGCTGGAGCCCTTGTGAGGGTTTGTTGGAGCAAATGAACTTGAGACCTTCCAACTCGCCGCTGTTAAGCCTGCTGCCTGCCAGCTCAGGTTGATCTGTGTTGTGGTTAGTAATTAAGATAAATCTATTTTTGCATAGCTAATAGCTACTGCTCTGTGATTACTAGCTCATATCTTCTGTCCCAAGTAAACATTTATAAATACTTTGAAGACATCTCAGTGAAATTTAAATTTCCTTATAAAACTTCATTTTAAGAATAATGGGCCTGTATGCTATGCATAGCCATGATCAGTGTTTCCGTGAGTGAGAGCCACGTGAGTTACAGTGGCCCTGTTCACATAATAAATGTTTGGCAGGAAGCATTTGCATATTACATTATGAGGCTTCCTTTCTGGCCTTCCTGTGTAATTTATCACAAACTTTATGAGAAAATACTTGTACCAAAAGCATCCTTGCACAAAACAGCACAGGTAAAGGAGGCCTCCCCCTGCGTCTCTCATGTTTTGGCTTTTCCCGGGAGTGGAATTGGCATATTTCTTGCCCTGTTTCCAGGAAACCATGGGTAGAACTGGGAGGATCTCATATTCTCAAAACCATGGCAACCCTAGACAGATTCAGGATTTTAGAACTGCTGTGGTGTGCTGGGTCCCTGACACTGAAGCACCAGTCACACCAAACACTGCCACAGTTCTTTATCTTCCCTGGTGTCATTCAGAACACTCATGTGGGTTCGCAAAAGATGCACAGGCAAAGCGGTCACTTTGCATCTAAGTGTGGATTTTAGTGTGGATTTTCTCCAACAAGTCATTTGACTCCATTCGAGATTCTCCGAAGTCTTATTTTAGGAAATTACCTCAGTTAGATAACAAATAAATATTATTTTGTTCTCAAAATTCCTAAGAGTTTAATTTCCATTTCACTTCTCTGTAGGATACTTGTCAACTCTGTCCAAAAGGAAAGACTAGATCTGAGCTCCTCCCTCGCAGTGTTAAACCGCATCATTCCCTCTAGATAATTATCCTTTGCATGGTTTATCTAAACCGACCTCTCACTTGCTGATTCTGAATCTCAGGGGTAGGACCCAGGAATCTGCAGTTTCACAAGTGCCAGTGGTTTTTATGATCAGACAAGTTGGGTAATGGATCTGTTTCTTGAACAAATATTTGATAGATAAATATCACCTTTAGTTTTACCTACTATCATATGCTTCTCAAAACACTTGGTACCTGCATTCTATCTCTAATATTGGAACACTATTATTATTATTATTATTTTCCTTTTTGCAGGCAGGTAAGAGAATCACGTGGATCAGATTGTGTCCCTTCCAAAAATCCAGAAAGCAATCCAGAGGAGCCTCGCTTACTTGCTAAAGCCCTTTACAAATTACAAAGTGTTGCAAGTTATTTTTATGATTAGGGATCATTCTGGAATCAGTCACAGTAAATAGTTTATCTCTTTTTCAAATGAAATTAAAGCACAGCAAAATCAAGTGACTTGTCTAACAGTGCCCAGCAAGCCATCAGTTTATAACAGATCTAAAAGGAGATGTCTGACCGCTGTTCATCCCGATCTAACAAGAAGAAAGATACTGGAATTGATCAAATGTCTGAGACACTGTGGTTGAGACCCGCTGTTGTAAAGCATGGAGATAGCTAACAGGATGAATCAGTGGTGGGGGCCTCTAGGTTAGAGTCAGTACTAAATCCACTCTTGGCCACTAAGGGTCTCATTCCAAACATAGGAATGATAACATTGGATAGAAAACTATATGTTAAATTATTTCATACATTGCGATTGTTTCTGGTGGTAGATTCTTATCTAATAGTTAAAAGATGTTAGGAGAGGAATTGATCTTTTTATTCATTGAGTTCCCCTTGGTAACTGCCTTCTTGCCTGGGCTGGAAGGTGCCTTCCCACTTGTGTTGCTGTCTTTATTTTTAAAGTGACAGCACATCTTTGCCTATTTTTTAGGGTACATTGAAGACCTGGGAAATATTTCTGTGGAAATTATTCCTGAAATCCCTTTGAAGTATTTGCACTTCGGCTGTTGTGTGAAGAATGGAAAATCGACTGAAGTGGCATTGGGTTGGAGTTAGTGCCTGTGTAATCACATGCTAATGTAGCTGCCCTGCTACCAGCCCCATATCACATCCTCCTCCTACCACTTACCCTAAAATTGCAGAGGATCAGCTGTGTACAGTAGGAGGTCGGCAGTTCAGTTCTGCACAATGCAGAATAAATCACTGAGAAATCAATAAACAGCAGCTGACAAGACTAACTATAGGAAAATTAAAGGCTGACGAAGAAGGTCGGGGAAAAGTTTGATCTTTCAGCTTAAAAATCTTAACAGAAAAATCCACTTTTTTGTTTTATATTTTAAAATAAAAGGTCTTTACTTATTGTTTTTATGAATAGATAATTAAAGAATGAAAAGAAAAAAGTGTTCCCCATCCTAGCTCTTGAATGCCTTAGTTCAAAACTTAAATAACTAGTGATGTTATTTATTTGTACTTTGGGTGATGTAGGGTTTAATAATGTGGTTGGTTGACAGAGAAAAAATAATGAATTGTTCTCTTTGACTTCCTGTAGCTTTGGATGTGAATGTTATTTTTCCTTTTCTCTAAACTTTTTGGAGGGTTGCTTGAAGAAAAGTGTTGTTGCTGGAAGCCCTGACTCCTTGGTGCTTAACTCCATGGAAACACGGATGTGCTTAGAGATCCACATTGACCTCGCTCCCTCCAGACGCCATCATTTTGGTGCAGACATTATTCAGCAGACACTAGGAATATGAAAAGATACAAGAGCTAAGTCTTGACCATTCAGAGTTCAGAGTCTAGAAAGAGAAATCCTGAGTAAATATTAAGTGCTTAATAACACTGTAAGGAGGCTTAAAATCTGGTGCCTGAAGGTCCTGTCTTGAAGACAGTTTTATGCTCAAGCCCCTCAAAGGAGATGCTGTAGTTATTGATGGCCACAGGAGAAGGCATCACAGAGGGTTGGAAACTTAAGCTGAGTTTTGAAGGGCAGGCAATTCTTAAGTAAGCGAGGAGGAGAGAGCAAGGACATTTCAAAGGAGCTTCTCCGATATAGCTTCATCTTGTGTGCTGGGTGAGAAATAACAGTGCTGTATGTAAGGTGTGGAGTACGATGCCTGGCTCGTGAGGTGCTCAGTTGATGTTACCTGTCATTCTGAAGGATATGGCTAAAAGATGAAGCTTCTGGAGACAGTGAATAAGGCAGTTACACCTTCTTGGCTTCCATAACTTTTTTTTTTAACCCTGAAAGCCTCTAAGAGCCTATTACCTACTTAACTTAGAGTCCTGGTTTTCCCAGCAACTAGCTAAGAAACTAAATAAATCACTTTTTGGCCAAGTGCGGTGGCCCACGCCTGTAATCCCAGCACTTTGGGAGGCCAAGGCGGACAGATCACGAGGTCAGGAGTTCAAGGCCAGCCTGACCAATGTGGTAAAACCCCGTCTCTACTAAAAATACAAAAATTAGCCAGGCATGGTGGCACATGCCTGTAGTCCCAACTACTTGGGAGGCTGAGGCAGGAGAATCACTTGAATCCAGGAGGCGGAGGTTGCAGTGAGCCAAGTTCACACCACTGCACTCCAGCCTGGGGGACAGAGCAAGACTCTATCTCCAAAAATAAAAAATAAAAAAATCACTTTTTGCTTTACACCTCCCTTTTCTTCCATGTAAAATGTGTCAGTTGGACTAAATAATATCTAGTGTACCTTCCGTTTGGAAATATAGTAAATTTACTTTGCTATAGCGAATGAGAGAAACTAGAACTCGAGATAATAAACTATTTCCCTCTTTTTTTCCTGAGTTTCTTTTTCAATTTGAACTGTAATACCTACTTGAATATAAACTTACTTTACATTCCTACTAATAGTAATACACAAAATTATTTGGGAATTAAAATTTAAGAGCAGATGTTTAGGTTAGAATCAGATGGGTATTTCTTATATGTAAGTATCTGTTCCATCCTGAAATAAACAAAGTAGAAAATCTTAGAATATCTATTTTTAGAAGTGTTTTGTAGTATTTGTGATTTCTGTAATGGGATATTATGCAGAGACATGAGTACATCCTAGACTAGGTGACTTTTTAGGGTTGCTTTGTGATTTATAAGATAACTCCTTGTTATCTTCCTTTTTCCTAATATCATTACCAAATTAATTTTCCTAAAATCTCTTTGGTCAAGGCATTTCCCTTTTCAAAAGCCTTCGGTGACTTTTTGTCTCCCAGGATAAGTACAAAAGTATCTTCTTTGTCCAGGTTTCCCCTCTTTTCATCATTATCTCATGCTATTTCCCTTTATGAAATTTCTGTACCCATCAGTATGGTTGACTGCCAGACCTCGGAAATGTCCTGTTCCCCAAACCACTGGGTTTTGTTTTCATCGTCTCACAGCCTGCCCAAACCTTGTTCATTCTGAAAGACCCAGTTTAAGAAAGAGGATTCACCATGTTGAAAACAGCAATAATTGAGAAGCAAATGTTAAAATGTTCATATTGTGACTGCCCAGGCTGGGTGGCAGCCCAGGAATGGGGGCAGGTGGTTAAGGAGGATGGAAGAGCCCTCGGACTTGGGGAGATGGAGGGAGAGACAGCCTTGCACATGGGAGGCTGAGGTCAGGGAGGGTAAGATCTGAATTTAAGGAGGTGGCATACTTTGAGGCTGAAGGTGTCTTTGAAAACCAAAGGTCAGAAGAAGAGGCAGGGAAAGGATGTAAAATTCTTTGAGCCAGATTCACCTTTAAAGTGGCTTATAGAGATACAAAGATTATAGACTGTTGGAGATGAAAGACAGGAGAAGGAGGTGAGCTTCAGGGTAGATTCATTGGGAATATGTTTGGATGTCATGAATATAATTTGACAACAGAATCTCCTTGAATGTGGTGTAAAAACAAAAATAAAGCAAAACATATGAGAGACATTGATGAACCCAACCCAAGATGCTTTCCTGTAATTCAGGATATTTTGGATGAAGAAAGTATTTTGATTTAAGAAAATCTAGACTGGAATAAATGGAGTGTCTGTCCCCAACAGAACAGGCTTTCCCAAAAGAGGGACTGTTAGGGCCTGAAGAGCAGCAAAGGGTTTGATTTGGGTTGAAATTATACAAGGACAGATAGAAGAGAGTAGATAAGGTATGCTCAGGTTGGAGGGTAGATTGGAGACAAATGTTGGCAGTGGAAAACCGCAGCTGAAATATCAATGTCCCAAATCTCTGAAACAGGACCTGATTGCTGGGAGGGTGTGGGCAAGCAGGGACTCTCTCCCGGAGAGGGAAGACTGATGGGCACACTTTCTAATGATCATTCTTCACAGCCATCAATCTCTAGCCCTCTGTGCCAGTCACAAACTCTTCATGGTTTCACTACATTCCCCTGTTTCTTTTAACCCATATTAGGCTGATTTAAATATTTGATCATTTTTAGTTCTGATACTTATTCATTGCTCTGAGTCACTCTTTGCCCAAAGCAAACTGTTGTAGCCTGGAAGGGACTTTTGCAGAAATATGAAACTTGTTACAATGATTCCCTACTCTTGTCTTTCCAGCCTAGCTTTCCAATGCAAAGGCAGAGTTTCACCCTTGCAGCTATTAGGAAATAACTGCCCAAGAAAATTATCACAGGTGACATGCAGAATGCATGGTGGCTAATTAGTTCAACTGGAAAATCAAGAATGAAGCTCAAGGTATCATGTTTATAACACAGCTAAGGACAATTTGATGTTAACTGTGCCTTTTAGAAGGGATCCCTCCTTCACCTTTAAAAGGAAAAATACACATTTATTAGTACTTACCTTAAAATCATTTCTAGTAACATGACCAAATTATAGGTATAGAAATAGGTATAAGTTGAAATGTTTCCTTGTACATTTTTTCCTTCTCATAGTTCATCCCTCCTTTTTGTAGAGAAGAAAACCAGGATTTGTTGCCACCATGGTTTCTCTTTCTGTGTTTCTGGTTACTCTCTAGTGGACCCATCTGTGTGGTCACAGTTGTGCTAGTTGGAGAGACGCCACTGGCGGTCATTGATCTGTGCTACGTGAGCACTGTAGTGAATTCTCACCTCTTTCAAAGTAGTAATTAGACCTCTGGTAGTTTGTATTTTTAGATACATAATTTCCTTTATTGATTCCATACAACTTTGGGAAATAGTACAGCTGCTTTTATTTTAAACTGAAGAGTTACTTTAGAAATACCATTTTTTGTTTCCAGAGGGTCTAAAGGATTTTCATTTCTGTGACAGATTGACAGGCCGTGAAGATTTTCTCCAGAATGGTAACTTGGCATCTGCCAGGACCTTCCTCTGGCTTTCTCCAGCCTTCTAATTACAATCATGCCTCAATGAAGGACAGGGGTACCTTGTGAGAAATGTGTTGCTAGGTGATTTTGTCATTGCGTGAACACCATAGAGCACACATACACACACCTACATGGTAGAGCCTACTATGCACCCAGGCTATGTGGTGTTGCCTATGGTTCCTGGGCTACCAAGTCAGTAACATGTGACCGTACTGAATACTGAAGGCATTTGGAACACAATGGTAAGTATCTGTGTATCCAAACATATTTAAACCTAGAACAGGCGCAATAAAAACAAGGTGTACCATCTCATTTGGGACCACCATCATATGTGTGGTTCATTATTATGCAGCACATGTCTGTATATTATCTTTGTCCTTTTGTGAAAACCTGTCATTTTGAAATGCTGTCTCGTAGCAAAAGGGATCATGATTCATTGAATTTTTTATTTTTCAAATAAAGTGTATTTTTTTTTTCATCCAGAATGTAGACTAGTGGGAAACACATGAAAGAGCTAGACTACTCAAGGGTGATTGGCAGTGGCCTCCTGCTGCCTCTTGCAGTGGGGAGGGTGGAGGAGGAAGAGTGGTAGCAAAAGGCCATTTGCTAGCCCAACCCTGTCCTGCAGGGCTCCTGTCAAGAAGGGAGGGGAAGACATAGAGGACTTCAGTTAAGTAAGTCTCCTATCTTGATGTAAACACTATTCTTAGGGACTTCATGTTTATAAGGACAGGTTGTTTCACCAGCATAAAAACCTTCAAAAAGCAGTATGAAAATAGTATTAAATAATAAAAATTTTCAATTTGTAGCAATCAAAATTGGTTTTAGTTCAGAAAATACTATGAACCAATCTTTTTTAGTTCAGGAAATACAGTTAACCCTTGAACAGTGCAGGGGCTGGGGAACCGCAGTTGAAAATTCACGTCTAACTTGTGGCTCCCCAAAAACTTCTGATGGCCTACTGTTGACCAGAAGCCTTACTGGTAACATACACAGTCGATTAACACATATTTTGTATGTTATGTGTTTCACATGCTATATTCTTAGGACAAAGTAAGCTAGAGAAGATAAAATGTTACTGAGAAAGTCTTAAGGCAGAGAAAATATATTTACCATTCATCAAGTGGAAGTAGATCTTCATTCTGGTTGTCTTCAGGTTGAGTGGGCCCAGGAGTGAGTGGGAGGTTGGTCTGGCTGTCTCAGGTGCCAGAGATGGAGGAAAATCCACATAGAAGTGGACCCTTACCGTTCAAATCTGTGTTGTTCAAGGGTCAGCTGCACAGCCTCCTGCGGTACATACCATCCCCTCTGTTGGCCACTGTGAAGGAGGAATGCCATTAGTTCAAGGATAACAGGGTCAGTTTGAAATGACCATGTACTCATTTTGGGGAGAAAATCTATTTGAGCTTGTCAAAGTTTTTCTGTAGCTTCAAAAATATCAAACTGTAGGAGTTATAAAACTCCACTTTTAGATAATATACTTCTTAGCATTAAGAATTTAGACCTGTTAAGAAAAAAGTATGAATACATGTTTTAGGTACAGAGCTCTTTCATATCCATTAGTGAAAATTATATCTAAACATATCATCCTGAAACTCAAGATTTCATCATAAACAACAAATTCAAGTTAAAATGAATAAACTTAAGGTTTTTAGTATGAATTCCAGTTTTTTTTCTCTTTTTTTAAACAGAGGCAATATAAGAATAATGAGGTCTTATTTTGATTTGCTTCATTTAATTAGGATTTCAGGAAATTAGGTAACTTTTTTCATGACCTTTAGAATGCAAAAAAATTAATATTAGGTCAATTTTTTGAAAAAAAAAAATTATCACCAGGAATTTAGGTAATTAAACTTTAAAAAATAACATGCAAAAGTTAACACAATTTAGAAAGCCTTTTTTAAGCAAATGCTTTGGTTTTTCATGATAAGGAATCTTTTAACTGAAAATCTTATTTTTCCTGTTTTGTTATTTCAAAGGTTTTGTTTTGTTTTGTTTTTGAAGAAGTGACATTTTCCTGGATTAGTGAATTGTTAAAAAGTACATCCTTTCTGTCTACATTTTTCCCTTTCTTAAGTAAAGCAAACATTTGTATACTCACACACTGAAGGAAAAAAGTGCAAGTGTTATAAGATAATTAGAACGGTTAGGATAATTGCCTTTTATGGATACATAATGCTTCAGTTGTTTACTGCTAAATGATATGTAAAAGTGTATATTAGACTAAGGAATAATGTACAAAATAGATCTAAATACAAAGGAAATTGTGTTCTGTCTGAAAATTTGTAGATAGGTCTAAATTAACAAGAATAAATTAAGAAGGATATATATATACACTCATTTATACCCTTGTGCATATCTCACATATGTGAACACACACACCAAATACACTGAAATGTCCATATTTAGTGCCAAAAATGTGTGGTGAAAAACCAGTGGGATTATCCTTTGTAATAGCTCATTCTTTAAGTTGTATTTCAATAAGGCATTGCTGTGAATCCAGAGGAGATTGTCAATTACAGAATTTTTTTTCATGATCTAGTATTTGCTTGGTGCCTCAGAGAAAATGGTTGCTCATCTCTGCCCCTCACTGTTCATGTTTGGGAGTATTGTTTGGCTGTGCCAGTAGAACTTATTCTGATAAGCTCACCAAATTTCAGGAGTAGCCTCCTTTCAATAACTCCACACTTGTGCATGTGGCTTAGTGAACTTACTGGTGACTCAGTCATAGCAAGAAAGGGCATCTCATGTCTATGTGACTACAAATATCGGAACAGATTCTCAATCACCAACCCCAACCTCTACCCTAACACAAAGGTATATGACAAAATGAGACAAAATGAAACAAAATTGTTCCACATGCTACAGTGGCCTACTGTTGACTAGAAGCCTTACTGATAACAGAAACAGTCGATTGACACATATTTTTAAATAAATATAATATTTCTCTAGTTAGGTTTTCTATTTCATTTTATTTCAAAGATGACAAAAACTAAATATGCTTCTCAAACCTCTACCTTTTTCAAATTAAGTGAAGTCTTCTTCTCATTTAAAGCTGTTTATAGTCAATTTGAAATATGAAACATAGCTTCAAATCCAACAAAGAGAATGTTGCTAACTCTGGATAACACTTGGGGACTTGAGTCCTGGAAGGCTGACTGACAACCAGATTGACAACTCCGATTGACAACCTTGCTTACTTTGGTAGGGTTTACTATACTTAGTATGATAGTTTTTAAATTAATTTAGAGCAGAACCTTTCCGAGGGATCTGTGACAAGAATGTTTAAATAATTAAGTGCTGAAGAAGGAAATAATTTATCCTGAACTTTGAAAGTGTATTATTACTAATGAATTTAAAGATAAGTGTAGAATTGATCATCTATCATTTTTAAACCTTTTAAATTGGAATTATAATGAAAAATGCACTCCCCCCCCCACACACACACAAACCCCAACAACTCTTTAGGTGCCTACAGATAGGAAAAATTCCATTTATCTGAATTAATCTTGGAGTGAATACTAAAGTTAGTTGGAAAATCTCCTGAAATGTATGAGACCTCAAAATAGTACCTAACAAAAAATAGTACTTAAAATGTCTTCTAAGAAGTGTAGTCTTTTAATTAGGATCCTTCTTCCTGTGTAAACACCAAAATGAAATTTTGGAATAAACCTAAGGTGGTCCTGAAGTGCTGTATTACTAGAAAAAGATATAATTGGTGGAAAGGGTGGATGGATACACAGGAAGAAGCAAGAACCTGAACTCCTGCTGGCTGATGGAAGAAAATGGGTGATAAAGTTTTTGCTTCTGAATATTTGATATAAACATCATAATTAACCTCACCTAAAGAAAACTTAAGAGAACAGGAGTAGTGGCTCACACCTGTAATTCCAGCACTTTGTGAGGCTGAGGCGAGTGGATCACTTGAGGTCAGGAGTTCGAGACCAGCCTGGCCAACATGGTGAAACCTCATCTCTACTGAAAATACAAAAGTTAGCCAGGTTTGGTGGTGCATGCCTGTAATACCAGCTACTCGGGAGACTGAGGCATGAGAGTCACTTGAACCTCTCATGGCGGAGGCGGAGGTTGCAGTGAGCCAAGATTGCATCACTGCACTCTAGCTTGGGTGACAGAGCAAGAGTCTGTCAAAAAAAAAAAGGGAAAAAGAAAAGAAAACACAAGAAAAATATTTGAGGGTCCTCAATGCTTTGTATAAACACATTCTTTCTGGTACATCCAAAAGGAACTGATTTCAAATTGGTGTAGGGCAAAGCAGAAAGTAAGTGTGTGGTCATGGAAATGAAAGGACAAGAGAGTTGACAAGAGTTACAAAAGACAGACAACAGATAATTAACATTGCTGCTGATTTAATTTGATCACTAGAAATGCGGCATTCATTTTTAAAAGAACGTCTATCTATCCATACCAATAATCTGGAGATGATCACACTTTCCAAGCAGAGAGCTGAAGTGAAGGCTTGAGGGGATGCCTCTGCCTCTCTTCATTTTCTTTCATCTATATGGCTGACCAATATTCATGCATTGATAGATTTTGGTTTCTCTCTGGTTCCAGTATTTACATAATACAGTAATAGTTATAGGAAAGAGTTTGCATGTTCATTATATAAACCTATACCGATTTTTTTCTACATTTATCTATAAATTACATACGAGTGGGGTAGCTCTATTTCTTGCTAATTCTTGAGAGTATTTATTTTAAGCGTGTCTTTAATTCAAAGGGATCAAATATAAGGACTACGTATTTATTATTTCAAGTGTTTTACACAGTATATCACATTTTATCCTTAAATACATGCACATATAGGTATGACACTTTATACTTGTGTAGTATAAAAATATTAGGCCAGGCGTGGTGGTTCATGCCTGTAGTCCCGGCACTTTGGGAGACCGAGGCGGCGGATCACAAGGTCAGGAGTTTGGGACCAGCCTGACCAACATGGTGAAATATACAAAAATACAAAATTATACAAAAAATTATACAAAAAATATACAAAAATTTTGTCCTAAAAATACAAAAATTAGGTGGGTGCGGTGACATGCACTTGTAATCCCACCCACTCAGGAGGCTGAGGCAAGAGAATTGCTTGGACCTGGGAGGCAGAAGTTGCAGTGAGCCGAGATCTTGCAACTGCACTCCAGCCTGGGTGACAGAGTGAGACTCCTTATCAAAAAAAAAAAAAAAAAAAAAAAAAAAATTAGAGGGTCCTCAGTGCTTTGTATAAACACACTTTTTACTAAAAAAATTTACAAAGCATATTTCCAGTTTTGCTTTGGAGTGAGGAAAACAAGTTCCCAGGAGCGGGTATCATGAGTCCACTTTACAAGTGAGATAGCTGAGGTAGGTGATATCACAAAGGCCACTGTTGCTTTGACTAGACCCAAGAACTTTGTAGCTCAAAGGTCTCTGCACTACATCCACCAAGCATTCATGGAAAACCTGGGACGTAAATAGGGAACTGTGCTTGGGAAGTACAGAGATAAAACAATTCTGGCCCCACCTCGCAAGGAGCTTACAGCCTTAAAAAGAATGACCATAGAAACTCTTAGGTACAAATGGAAACTGTTTGCTAAATACAGGAACTACTAAAATATTACATGACCCAAGAGAATGGGCCAATGCTAAAGCCCATAGTATTGTCAGCTAAGGCTGAGGTGAGGAGGTGGTCTTTTTGCCAAGCCTTGAAGGACAGCTAAGACTGTACTTGATAAAAGAAGAAAAGTAGGAGAGAATTCCAGGCTGAAGTAACGGCATTTATGGAGACTCAGGAGGCTGAGGCGGGAAGGGAAGATTGCTGGAGCCCAGGAGTTCAAGGCTGGAGTGTGCCATGATTGTGCCTGTGAATAGCCACAGCACTCCAGCCTGGGCAACATAGAGTTCATATCTAAACAATAATATTAGGTATTCGGGGGAAACCTTAGGAACCTTTTAAAATGGCAGCTGTATTTGCTGTGCATTTGTAAAAGGAAGAAACAGCATGGTGAACCAGTTTGAGCAGAGCCGCAAGCTGCTTGTTAGGCACCCCTCATTGTCACAGAGCATTTGATTTATCCTCTGGGCAGAAGGAGCTTCTGCTGCTGATGGACAGGAAATGAAACATTTATCACATTGCTGTTATTATTTTTAAGAATTCTTTAAGGAAAGGAAAAATAATCAATCCACAATAATAGAGAATCAACTCTTAAAGAGAGGAAAAGTATCTGAGTATAAACTGATGGGCAAATTAATTTCCCTTTTTTATGTAAAATTGTTGTGACATGTTAAAAATAATTTATGTAATTTTAGAAAGTAAATTGGATTTTCTTTCAGCCTTTGTATATGAATGTGTGGTCTTGGGATTGACTATATACTGAATATTATACTAGAAACTGAATGATGATTCCGAATAGTATAGGTGACATTCAGTTTCATTAAAGATTAATAGTAGCATGGCCTTGTGTGTTTTGCCGTATCACAAAAAGCAAGATTTAGTGGCTAGGGCCCTGGATTATTAGGTGGCAAGACTTCCAGTCCAAGCTGCCACACTTGCTGACATTTATGCTCAGGTTAATTTTCCCATCCGTAATAACGACAGTAATAACATCCAAAACCAGTATACCCAGATAAATGGTAAATATTAATAAGGTAATATCTGTGACAGGCTTTGGACTTCTTAGAAAAGCACCAAATAAAAAGAGCAGCAGCAAAACCTTCTATATAGATAGTGTTGTCAGTTTGCTGCCTTCTGCACAGAAGGACCACATTGAGATTCTGTTATGCAGTCAGTCCCGTAGGTCACTGAAGGGGGAAGGGGTGACTTTGGGAGTGACTTTGTCACTCATTTTTTGAATGACTTTGGGCAGTTACTTAATTTGACGAATTTGTTTTATCTGTAAGTACTGATAACATACATTACTCGAACTCATAAGAATTAAATGAGGTAAATTAATTCATTCACAGTCAGAAAATTCTACCTAAATTTCTCTTTTTGTTTTGGCCCTTGTGGGAACTTATGTAAAAAGCAGTGTTCTTCTACACAATTGACAAAATGGTGTGATAGACCTTAGGATTTGTTGGTCATATTTCTAATTTGGTAATTATTTCTTATAATATCACCATCTCTCTAGTCTTTGTTCAGTATTTTTTAAAACTATGCAGCAGTGGAAAAGTAAACATTTTTAATTTTCCTCCTACTTCTTTTCTTTCTGTTTTTGTTTTTTTTTTTTTTGAATGTAAACCCTTCAATTATATCCACCTCTTATTTCTTATCCTTTGTTTACTATCTGGAATTAAACAAGGAGGATTAGGGGTGGTGCTTTACCTTTGTAAAATGCACTTGAAGTTCATTATAAACATAAATATGTAATTTATAAACATATTTATTTTAGTAATCATTCTAATAGTTATAAACTAATATTAATTTATAATATAATATAAATAATATTTATTTATAATATACTTATTTATAAATTTAACGTATTTAATTTATAAATTTAACCCAATGCTCTTGGGTTCTCATGCATTAAATCCCTGCCAACCCAGAGTAACTTAGGAAAAGATCCTCCTGAGAAAGTTGGTCATTAAATTTTAAAAAGGGGGCCTTTTTACTTCTTTTTGATAATCTTGGGATAGCAAGAGTTGACACTTACAAAGTCGTATTGCCAAGGAGAAGGCTTGATGATGCCTGTTAGCATATATGAATCAGTCATTTAATATTAACTGTTTGCATTAATGCTTCTTAGCTATTTTTATCGAATTAGTTGTGACAAAAGGTATCTGAAGTATTTGTGCTTATTACTTTCCACTTAAATAAAACTGCACTCTCACCCCCATCTTTTTTTCGTGCATGTGGCAGAGGTCATCCGCAGTGCTCTGTCCAAATAACCATTCATTTACTTTGAATTATGGCAGTGGGATGCTCAGTGTTTGTGGACTCGCAGGTCAGTATGGGTAAAGAAGGAGAGAGAGTCCAGGCACAGCCTTTTCAGTATTTCTGCACACTGTGTCTGAAGGATAATGCATGTGGTCAAGAAGAATTTTCCTAGTCCTGTGACTGTTTAAAATTTGAGAGGAGAAAAAAAGTCTAAGACTTCTGCAATGCTCCAAATTGTTTTTCAAATGAGGTTTTAGCAAGGTGAAAATACCTTTCAAAGGATTTATACACCCATGAGAATTTTTAAAAATCTCTTTAAACATAAAATATTCTCCTAGCTACTGGAGTGTTTTGGGTGTCTCTGCTTAATCAGCTGCCTCACTTCCTGGTCTCTCAGTACTGGCTTGGTGCCTTTACAGTCCAATCATGTGGTTAGATTGTGTTGCACACTGTTGTGTGCTGCACACTGTTCTTTCTGAGTTTTTTCTCCCACAATTGTTTGACAATTTTGTTCACTGGTGATAATGAAAGAGAAAAAAAAGTGCCAGTCATCTAACACAGTCAACACCCATTTTTGCATGTTGTTTCTGTGCAGCAGAGGTGAGCACAGAACCTGAATGTGCTCAGTGAAGTACTGTTTAGTGTAGTTCTGTGTGGGACTCGGATTTGTAAAGCCCCTGCACTTGTAATTCACCAAAGTTTCCCAGACACAGTTCCAGTGGCACATTCCAAGCCTTTTGTTTCCAGTGCAGTAATGGGACTTGGTTGTAACTACATAAACTCTGATGATAAATGCCTGGGATTCTGGTTGGAAACACCTGTCAGAAGGACTTCAAGAAAAGGTTTTAGAGCCTAGGGTCTTCTGAGTAGCAGTACCTGTTGACTGACCTGCTATGTGCTGTGTTAGAAAATTATGTTGGAAAATACTCCATGTACTTGGCGACAAGCCTTTCTGAGCCAGGCATGTGTTGATATGATATGGTGACTTCAAACAGTCCTACAGGTGCTGTGGTATATTAGTTAAGCTTTTTTGATTCCAAGTAACAGAAACCAAGTGATTTGTGCTTAAGCATAAAAGACACACACACACACACACACACACACACACACACACATATATATATATATATAAATTTTACTTTAAGTTCCAGGATACATGTGCAGAGTGTGCAAGTTTGTTACCTACATATACATGTGCCATGTGGTTTGCTGCACCTATCAACCGTCATCTAGGTTTTAAGCCCCGCATGCATTAGGTATTTGTCCTAATGCTCTCCCTCCTCTTGCTCCCCACCCCTCGAAAGGCCCTGGTGTGTGTTGTTCCCTCCCTGTGTCCATGTGTTCTCATTGTTCAACTCCCACTTATGAGTTTGAACATCCTGTGTTTGGTTTTCTGTTCCTGTGTGTGTTTGCTGAGGATGCTGGCTTCCATCTTCACCCCGCAAAGGACATGATCTCATTCTTTTTTATGGCTGCAGAGTATTCCACAGTGTATTTGTACCACATTTTCTTTATCCAGTCTATTTTGGTGGAGATGGGGTCTCACTGTGTTGCCCAGGCTGGTCTTGAACTCCTAGGCTCAAGCAATCCTCCTATCTTAGCCTCTCAAAATGCTGGGACTATAGGCATGAGCCACCATGGCTGGCCTAATTTTGTTCTAACATCTCAGTAAATTAAGACTAATCAGTAGATATTTTCAGATAAAATATAACTTCTATTAATTTTATGAGCACATACATTTATAGATTTGTGGAATAAAATTTGTACTTTGTGGTGTTATATTTGAAAATAAAAATAAAATGCAATAATGAAAAAAAGAAAAGAATACAGGCCTGCCTCATAGGGAGGACTGGTCTAGGACTTGGAAGCCTATCTTAAGCCAGTTCCCTCTGCCCCCCACCCCCATGTCTCTGCCTCCCTTCCTTTTTTCCTCTCTCTGAGGGCTGTCCCAGGGTCAGGGACACTTTAAATAAAGTAATCTCTGGGATTTACTTCTGTAGAAGAGAGGATCAGTTCAAAAGACTCACTGTGAATTTACCAAAAACACCTGAAGCCATCATATGGCGCTTGTGTTGCTCTTGATACTTCTTTTACCTGCTACACCCACACGAGTAAGAGCGCAAGACTGAGCTATTTAGGGTGCTCTGGGCCGAGAAGGCATGGAAGCTTGGAAAGCTTGCTATTCTAAGTCTTTTCTGCTACACTTAATTTTTGCTCATTACTGTTTGTATATAATCCTTATCATTTCATAGCTCCTGGCACAGTTATAAATCTGAATGTTGAAGGGACCTCTGAAGATCACTCAGACACAGTCACCTAGACAGAAACCGTAACAGGTCTCCACCCACCATTATTAAATCATGCCTATGGTTAGGAAGTGCTTGCCTTGTAAAGTTAGTGACGGCTGGGCGGCTCCTAACTGCGCTCCTATTGATCTAGGTCCGTCTGTAGCTTCCTCCAAGGTGCACATGTTCCCTTTGCAGCAATACAGAATAAGGCCTGTCCTTATCAATGACTTCAAATTCCTGAATATGTAAGAAGTCACTCTGTCATTCACTTAAAGATATTTAAATGCCTAACGTTTACTGGGCAGTGATTAAGTGCTATGGATGTCAGATTTTAAAATGTTTGGCAAACATTTGGAATAGCAACTGGACAAGCTTCTGAGGAAGTGGGAGAGGGCAGAAGAGAAGTGGAAGCTTTCCAAGGACACCTCAGCCCCAGGAAGACTGGATATCATCAATCTGATGTAGCAACGTCCTCTTTATTCAGTCACCCAGTGGTTTACAAAGTCTTTGACATGGGAGCCAGAAGTCACAATGTAAGGTTAGCCCTCTAATATAGGAATGTGGAGTCCATGTTGTGGAGGCGATGGAAGGACAAGGGCCAGGGCATTGTAAGTGACAGTGAGGATCGTGGATGGGATAAGCCAGACTACCCCAGCTAGGGGGGAAAGGTCAGGAAGGAAAAGGGTTGATAGCTGGGAAGAGATGGACAAACTAATGAAAGAGACTAAAAGTTCAGTCAAGTGAATTTAGAGAGGACATTAATCCTCGGTAATAGAATAATAAAGTACTTGTATAAAGTTCTTGTACGTTCTCAGGAGCAGGGGTTGCTGATACCATGTACCAATGTGGAAGAGAGATATATAGGCTGATTTGTTTCAAAAAAAGACCATATTGGTCATCATATGTGTATTTAACTTAGGATAATACTGGATATAGTTTTCATTTTAAGTAGTGTAAGTTTGCATTCATAACTTGGCATAAAGTGTTTTATCTCAATAACTTACTAAACTTGCTCTTTAAAGTTCATTGCAGCCAATTGGTACACAAATAGTTTTAGAGTGTTCTATTGTTCTTCCTGAGAATTAAACTTAAGTAATGTGAGAGGAGTCTTAAAATGTTAAATGAAAAAGCTCAGTTTTAGGCAATTTTCGAGAGCTCATCATTTTCAAGCACAGGAAAACTTTTTTAAAAACGTTATAGAAGCCAACTGGAACTGAACATTTTAAAAATTGCTATGGATAATGTACAATGTAAATAATAATTCTTTGCCAATTTAAATGGTAAATTATCAGAAGACACACACACACACACATACACCCCTCCTATGAGTGAACCATTTTCTGGCTTTGGATTTATTCTGTCTTTAATGAGTCATTTTTAAATATGTGTTTTAATCAACAGAAGGAGTGCTAATTACTCACGTAACTGCTTCAAATTATTATGTACTTGTTTTTCATGGGCTACATGTTTGCCTTTAGGTTGGTATCATAGGTCTATAGGGGCAGAAAACACGGAAGGTGCTATAATTTCTCTTAGGAAATCTCACATTGGTCTGTGTATTATGAGGACAGAAATGATTTTTAATATCTGGTATGAGGTGAGCTCTGTTTTTGTTTTATTTCTTTAATTTCTGCTTCTTTTAGTATTAGTAGTCTTATTTATTGATTTAAGCATTGTTAGTTGATTTTTTTTCCTTTATTTCAAGTAACTGAAAATTTAGATGTCACATTTCTGACAGCCATATCATTTGGTTGATCTCCATCATTAGTTTCTCTTGGGGCCTGATCGATTGTTCACAGTTTTGGCTGTCATTCTTACTGCCCCATGGCTGTGGGTGTTTCTGTCAAAGAGAACTGTGAATTGAGAATATAGTGGCAGTTTCATGGCTTGTTGGCAAGGTGACCATGTAATTTGTCATCTGAACAAAGGTGCTTTGGGCTAGTAACAGTGATGCCAGGACAACATGCTTAACCCATTTCAAACCAGGATATATGGGCACTCAACTTATAGGTGACCATTTTGCAGTTCAGAGCCTTAAATTGTCCATGTTTCAGCAAATCTCTCTCTTACATAAGACTGCACCTTTCACACCAAATTCCAAAGATTTGGAAACCCAAATCATTTTTTTTCTTTTTTTTTTACTGAGACAGGGTCTTGCTTTGTCACCCAGGCTGGAGTGCAATGGCGTGATCTTGGCTCAGTGCAACCTTGACTTCTGAGACTCAAGCGATCCTTCCACCTCAGCCCCCCAAGTAGCTGGTACTACAGATGCATGCCACCACTTCTGGCTAATTTGTGTTGTTTTAGGAGAGACGGTGTTTCACCATGTTGCCCAGGCTTATCTGGAACTCCTGGACTCAACCCATCCTCCTGCTTCAGCCTCAAGTGATCCTCCTGCCTTGGCCTCCTGAAGTGCTGGGATTACAAGCCTGAGTGACCGCACCTGGCCCAAACCTTACTTTATATGCAGAACTATGCAGTAGAAGTGGTGCCTTCCTAGAAGAGCAGTTTTAATCAGGGCTAAATAATGTGCAGTACTCTTTTTATATTAGACGTATTTTAATGGAACATGACCCAAAATGTGCATTTTTTTAGATAAAAGTTTGGGTCTTCAGAGAAATACCACGTTTGCTGCAAGTTGCTTAATAGAGCAACCCCAGGCCTCTCTAGTTTCTCTCCACTTAGACCAAAGTGATACTTTGGTCTACATGTTTGAAAAGAGCTGACTTAAGTGACCATACATTTTGAAGATGAGAAAAACTGATTAACTCTGGTCTGAAAACGTTTGGACATTCCAGCTGCTCTTCTTTTGTCAAATAGAGACATAAAGGCTATGACTGGGGGGATGGAGAAGACCACTGGGGCCTTGCATCTCTCTTAAAAATCTGCCTGATTAGGTGCCAGAAGTTTCTTCTTTGTGTTACTCAATGTCTTGTCTTTAAACCTTCTGGTAAAAGGTGAATACACTCAAGGAAGGTGTTTGTTGATTCATTTAACAATTATGTTTGGTGTGTTTATTTTTTATATCTGTATTTTATATAACATGAAGTATTTATAGTAGCAGAAACATAAGAAATGAATTATTTCAACAGCTGGTACCATATTAGGGAGAGAACTTTGTTTAGAAAAATATCTTGACCTAAAACCTGAGGTCAAAGATTTTCAAGGGAACAAAAGTAATTAAACCATTCTGGATAAAAACAAGGATTTGAAGATGGGAGGAGTGAGAGGAGATAGGACTGAGCTTTAAGGTAAAAACTCCAAGGATTTCTTTTTAATATTTAGTTGTCTATCATGAAGCTCTTCCTGTCTACTCCCTGAGAACTTCAGTTATGTGTGCTGCACAGGTAAACGCCTGTGTCAGAGATTTTCCAGGGAGAGCAGAAGGAGAAAGGTGCTTTTTCAGTGAATGTGTGTGAAGCCCCAGTGTACTTGAGCATTCACAAGATTTATCAAGACAAAGATTTGAGCAAGAGCTCAAAGCCCAAAGACTAAATGTATTCCCACCTACTCAAAACTCCTTAGACAAATTGCTAGGCTGAAATGCAAGGCACCTTTAGATCGAAGTGCAGGGTTGAAGATAATTTATTTTGTATTCAGAGGCGGGACTTCTCAGCTTACCTCTGGGTTGAGTTCATAAGACTTTTATGCCTCCATGGAAAGTCTGAGAACATCCTGGTAATCAGGGATAAATTTAGAGAAGTGGAAGCAGGTGGTATCAAACACCAGCTTCTTTTCCATTTGCATAGACATATCCAAGGCCATGAATCCTTTGACATGGGCCAGAAGTTCTAAGTTGAATGGTATGAAGGAATTAAAATGACACCCATAGCAACAGAAGAATATGTTAACTACAAGAAATTGGGATAAAAATCACAGTATTAAGAGTCTCAAGAAAAGTGTGTTGAACAATAATAGCAATTTTGTTTACTTCATGCTGAATCCTAGTATGTAGTATATTATTTCAACAGTATTTCAGTTATTATCGTATTTTCAAACATTAATATGCTTAAGCCAGGCACTATGGCTCACGCTTGTAATCCCAACACTTTCGGAGGCCAAGGTGGGTGGATCACTTGAGGTCAGGAGTTCAAGACCAGCCTGGCCAACATGGTGAAACCCCATCTCTACTAAAAATACAAAAAATTAGCCAGGTGTGGTGGCACATGCCTGTAGTCCCAGCTACTCGGGAGGCTGAGGCAGGAGAATCACTTTAACCCGGGAGGTGGAGGTTGCAGTGAGCCAAGATCATGCCACAGCACTCCAGCCTGGGCGACAGAGTGAGACTCCATCTCAAAAAAAATAATAATAATGCTTAAAATAGAACAAAGCTTGTCATTTTTTAAAAACAGATGACTCATTTGGTGTGGTCTTGTACAATAGGGCATTAACTTCTGGAGCTAGTGATATATTCATAAACCATTTTATCTGTCAAAGAATCTTCAAAATATAGATATTGGATACCCAAGTTATTAATATTTATTAGGACACAGATATCCATTTTTACTGGCTTATATTCTTCTGTATTGTGTGTATGAAATAAAGAGCATTTCCCCAAGTTTGAAAATACTCATTCCTTCATCATAAAACAAAATTCACTTCTAATGAAGAACTATAAAATACTGTAAAAGTTAATTAAGTCTTGATTTATGCACTTAAGGATTAGCCTTTCAGGATTTCAGTGATATATAATTCAATCTTTTTATTATCTTAACATAAATAAGTTTGACAATTATTTCATGATCCTAGTTGCATTCAATTTTTACTTAGTGAGATGGCCTGATATTTAATTCTTATTCCAGAATGAGAAACATATCCCTTAAAATAATAGAAGTCTTTGCTGCTTTAGCATATGAGAGTGATTAGGATTTTACATTCCTCCTAGAATCTATTTTATATGGAAACGTGTACACTTGTAGGGTAATAACCTTCATAAGTCATTTGAGATTTCTACTTAATCAGATTCTGCCCATTTCTGCTAACACATTGCATAGCCAAATATATATGTGTATAAAAGTACTTGTTTATCAGTCAGATGTTAAAGAGACTTCCCACGTGGCAAAATAACAAACCAACATAGAACAGGAAGACCCTCAGCCTTTAAAAGTTGATTTTAAGAGAAGAGCATAGTTTCTGAATTAGTATTGAAGATTAAATAAAGAAGAGCCAAGTGAAAAACTATCAATTTACTGCGGTTTTAGAAAAGCGATTGACTAGATACAAAGACAAGTCTTATATTTAAAAAAAATTGCAAATAAAGAAGTAGAATTTATCACTGGGTCACTTTTCATCTGTTAGCGATTTCTTCCATCTCTAGCCCCAACCCCTGTCTTCTGTCTCTTCTCCACGCCTCTGTCTACCCCATCCCTTCTCTGTTATTTCCTATCACTGTCCCCTGGTTGGTTGTCTTTATGCACATGGCCGTTCATTGTTTCTGTCTTTTTTTTGTTTTTTTTGAGACAGGGTCTTGCTCTGTCACCCAGGCTAGAGTGCAGTGATAACAATCTGGGTTCACAACAACCTCCGCCTCCCGGGCTCAAGCCGTTCTCCTGCTTCAGCTTCCCAAGTAGCTGGGATTACTGGCACATACCACCACACCAGGCTAATTTTTTACTTTTAGTAGAGATGGGGTTTCGCCATGTTGGCCAGACTGGTCTTGAACTCCTGGCCACAAGTGATCCTCCCACCTTGGTCTCCCAAAGTGCTGGGAATACAGGTGTGCACCACCGTGCCCAGCCCATTGTTGCTTTCTAAACACCTTCCAGTCTGATTATCCATCCTGATGATCATTCTTAGGTATGTAGATCCCTAATCTGATAACCTGATTTTTCTTTCTGGAGAGGATCAAGTGGATACTAGCATAATGCTTGGACCCTTAGTCTCACTTCCGGAAAATTTATTAAATAAATGTAGATGCAATATGTGTATTTTTATATTTAGAGATAGCACCTTCAGCATGTTTTTAATTCATGGGCATTTTCAGTATGAACTGTTGTCCAGAACTTGCCCATTAAAACCATATGTGTAAACCATATGTGTAAACCATATGTGTAATACTTTCTATGCTGCCTCCCAGAGCCCGACTTAGCAGTGGCCTTAATCATTAAATTATTCATTATTTAAGCTAATATTTATTAAATACTTACTGTATCAGACACTGGAGTTAGGGGGTCATTGTAGTAGTCTGGGTAAAAGAAGAGCGCATTTCTGCCTTGCTAGCACATCAGCTGGCTGAATAACAATAGCATTTACCAAGAGAGCATGACGAGGAAGATGAAGTGCAAAGATCATGAATGTAGTCATGACAGTGTCTCCTTCACCACTGTGCCCTTTAATATTGGCAGTAACATCTCAAATGCTGGCAAGGTCAATGACTTTTAATTTATACTCCTTGATTTATACTTGTAGAGTATTCTAATCCCACTGAATCCCTCAGGAAATGAATGTGTAGGTCTTTCATTCTCTTTCTCACCAACACCAGGGCTGGGCCTTCCCTATGCAATGGCTTACTGCCTGTATATCCTACATGGAGGCTGTGGTAACTTCCTGTCTGGTTCATTCATATGGGTTCTCTCACCTCAAGGTCAGTTTGACCACCCTGACATACCTGCCTGCCTGGAGTTCCCTCCCTCATACCTGTCCTGCCTGGAGTGCCTCTCCTCCACACCTGTCCTGCCTGGAGTGCCCCTCCCCCACACCTGTCCTGCCTGGAGTGCCTCTCCCCCACCTGTCCTGCCTGGAGTGCCTCTCCTCCACACCTGTCCTGCCTGGAGTTCCTCCCCCACCTGTCCTGCCTGGAGTGCCTCCTCCACACCTGTCCTGCCTGGAGTGCCCCTCCCCCACCTGTCCTGCCTGGAGTGCCTCCCCCACACCTGTCCTGCCATCAGTGCTCCTTCCCCATACCTGTCCTGCCTGGAGTGTCCCTCCTCCACACCTGTCGTGCCTGGAGCACCCCTCCCCCGCCTGTCCTGCCTGGAGTGCCTCCCCCACACCTGTCCTGCCTAGAGTACCCCTCCCCCACACCTGTCCTGCCATCAGTGCCCCTGCCCAACACCTGTCCTGCCTGGAGTGCCCCTCCCCCACATCTGACCTGCCTGGAGTGCCCTCTCCTCATGCTTGCTTGGCCACTTTCTGTCTACTCTTCTAGTCTTAGCTGGAGTGTCACCTCTTTTGGGAAACCATCCTACACTGGCTCCCTGCCACCATCCCCCCACATCCCTACTAAGAATTCCTTCCTTCCCTCTATGTACTCTTTTGTATCTTGTATATGCCTCTATCACTGTCCTGATAAACATCTGTCATTCTCAGCAGTTTACATGTCAGTCTTCCCCACCAATGTGAGCTCCTCCAGAGTAGAGATTCTGTCTTATACACTTATTCAGTTTAGTATCTCCAGCATCAGTATAGTGCCTGGCACACAGTGAGCCTGCAGGAAATACTGGCTGAATTGAGTGTTTTCCTCCTGATGTCTTCCCAATGTCCACAGGATGAGATTGAAACTTTCCTGCCCCCTGTGTAATCTGACCATCCGTGTGGCTGAGGTGGCCTGTCTGCATGCCTCGGCCCTGTGATCCAGTTGCATTCTGTGCACCGCGGCCTTTTGCTAGTGATGTTATCCTTGCCCAGATGTGTTCCTTCTTTTTCCCTGCGAAGTGAACAGCACAGACCAATCCATTCCTTTAAGCAAGAGCACAGGTGCCACCGTCTTTAAAAAGCGCACACAAGTCAATGCCAATCTGTGTTATGTCTCTCTTCTCAGAACCTTCAAGGAAGATACTGCATATGCTTTGTACAATACAGTGTGGACATCATATGCCATCTTTATTCACATAGTCCATGTAGATTACATTCATGCCCACCATAAAAGAAGACACTTTTTGAGCGTAAAAGTTGTACCTTATACGTCTTCAATTTTCCCAGCAGCACCGAACATAGTTTGAGGCCTTAACCTGGGTAACAAGTAATTGTTGCTGTAGGCAGAATGGAGTGGAAAGTGATTTGAAAGCCTAGGCCCTGAAACAGTGGTTTCTCAACATGACTTCAAGGGAGTGTCCAATAGTTCTTCCCTCATCATGGTCCGTCAGTGTGAGAATTTACTCAAAACCACGCATAAGGAATACTGTGTCAAAGTGACTGTGTTAGTGGCATTTCTTAGCGCGTCTTAGTCCGATAGTAATGGCCTGTGGACCTTGGGCTTATTTTGAAGTTCATCTGTCTATTTTAGTATAAAACATTTTGAAATATTAAGTTCTTTCAATGCGATTATTGAAAACTTTTTGTCTGTTCTGTGTAGAGCACAGATGGGATCCCACAAATGAGGTGACTTCTCTCAAAATGTATGTGAAGTAGCATCAACTTTACAGATAATCCAAAGACAACATGAGGCGATTCAACTGAGATTCTTAATACGGTGACAGGTACACAGTAGGTCCTCAGCATGTTGATTGATGAATGAGATAGTTATTAAACTTTAGAAAGATTCTTTATATATGTTTTATATAAAAAATCACAAATTCGGTGTCATAAAATCTCACAAAAGATGAGTTTCTACCGTTAATGGTAGAATAAAATGCCTGTGTACTACCCAAAATTTTCCTAAATTTCAACATTGAATACTTGTGTTTTCTTTGTACTTTGGATCTTTTTCTCCATTTTTGGAAGAGTGTGCGCTTGTTTGTATTTTACTCCCTCCTTGGAAAACAGTTGCCCATTCATTTGATCTTTGAGAAACTTAAGCAATTACTTAATATTTATTTCTATCTTTGCAATTTCGGTGTAAGTTTCATGTTGTATAGGCTATTCGGTAGTAAACACTTTAGTTAGCACATGCTGATCACACTCTTAAATCTTCACCCACTTGAAGATAACTGATATAACCTACTGGAAATTAAGGCTGTAAATTTTCAGGTAGAGATTTCAGTGTTGCTGCAATCAATACTTTGCAGATAGTGCTAACAGCTTTTTCTATGAAATATGTTGGCTAGTGGGTGGAAAATCAATGTCTGGGAATGAAAAACAGGTGTCAAGTTTGATAGGGACATCATGCATTTGATATTTGGAGGCCAGAGGGGCCTGTCAACAAACACAGCAGTAATTCTGTCAGATGCAGTATGTGTGGAATTAATGAAAATGGCAGAAACAAAGCAGTCTGGACAGACAGCTAGTTCTGCAAAAAAACACAGGGCAAAAATGTATCTTCCTCGTGCACCTTAAGTGAATGAATTACAGAAAGACATTGAGGTAGAGTTAAAATGAAGGCATGTTTGCAGCACTATAGAGTCTGACAGGAGAAAACAGTAGGCAGAGGAGGAAGAGGTAGCCACACCACCCCACTCAAAGGGACTCTGCCAAGTGTCCAGCAGATGTGTGGAGATATGACGGGTGCTGTAATAAAGTGCTGTGATTTAATTTGGAAGTTGCTGAACCCAAGCAAATCAGCAGTCTTTTCTAGGCCAGTCAAGCTTGGCCTCATTCAGGAGTTGGTGAAAATGATGAAGGCCTGAGTTAGCCAAGAAGAGAGAAGGAGCAAGGGATAAACAACTGAAGACACATTGATCACATGCAAAACACTTGCCAAATACAGTGACCATCAGTGTCTTACAATAGAAAGGATGCACAGTTATTGAGTATTAGGGAACTATTTGCCTATTCAATAAATTAGGGGAAAAATAATGTTGAAAAAAGGGGACAAAATTATTAGTCATTGTTGTTCATAGTATTCTCTTCCTGGAAAATGTAGAAGAATCCAATGAAAATCAATTAAAACTGTTACAAGAGTCCAGCAAATACATAGTTACAAAGTAACATATATAAAAACCGGTAACTCTGGAGCCACATTGCTTAGATTCTAATTCTGGCCCTACTATCAGTTATGCAAACTTGGGCAAGTCTATATTTGTGCCTCAGTTTCCTCATGTGTAAAAATGGGGATTGTTATGCATATGAAATAAATTATTATATATAAAACTTCATAATACTACCTGTTACACAGTCCAACATAATATTTCCTCTTATTGTTGTTTCCACTACTATTCCTAGCTTTCCTATAATCTTCATAGAAAATGTAATTAAGATTTCATTTACAGCATCAATAAAGAGTCTACAATACCTAGGATAAAATCTAAATAGAAATACTACAACAAATGGAGGAAGCCTTTATATTTTAGAGATGTCAGTTCTCCCAAGAGTAATCTACAAATTTAATATAATTTCAATTAAAATCCCAACAAGAATTATGAAGACTTGCAAGATATTTTTAAAGTTTATTTGGAGAATTATGGGCATGTGAAACTAATAAAAAATAAATTGAAACAGAAGCATTCAGGAGAGGATGATTTGCCCCATCATATATTTAAATATGTTATAGCTCAGTAGGATAAAAATAGAAAATACAAGCATATTAAATTTATAAAAGCAGCATTTCATACATAGGTAACCAGAAATGAGTTATTTACTAACTGGTTCGGGGAAGCAGAGTTATCATTTGGAAAAAAATATGCAGTTAGATTAACCTCCTATAGGTTAAGGTTTAACCCCATAGAGATTAAGGTTTAACTGAAACAGATGAAGCCTTGGAAGTACTAAAAAAAAGGACAGGCAAATATTTTTGGTAGTTTTGAGCATTGAAAAGCCTGAGATTCTTCTCAGTATGATCTCAAAATTCAAAACCATTAAATAAAAGATTGATGAATTTGACTACATAGTTTTACATCTATTTATACAAAAAATATTTTTAAAAGAGAAGGACAAATGACAGCCTAGAGAAAAAATTTAAAATTTGAAGTAAAAATAACTTCAGTCTATTATGGGGTCTTAAAAAATCAATTAAAAAATGAATACTATAATATAAAACTGGGCAAAGGATTATAACAGGCAATTTGTGAAAATAGAGATAAAAATACCTATTAAACATATTTTAAAAGTCAGTACCAGCTCTAAGCACAGATGTAACTACTGTACGTACACTATATGTATACTGACTATACACTATATGTATAGACACTATACAGTCATGTGTCACTCAACAATAAGGATATACTCTGAGAATGTGTCTTTCACCATTTCATGGTTGTGCAAACATTGTAGAGTGCACAGACACAAACCTAGATGGTAGAGCCAACTACACACCCAGGATATATGGTGTGGCCCATTGCTCCTAGGCTACAAACCTGCACAGCACGTGACTATACTGAATACTGCAGGCAACTGTAACACAATGGTAAATATTTGTGTAGAAAAGGTACAGTAAAAATGTGGTATTGTAATCTTACGGGGCCACTGTCTTATATACAGTTCGTCATTGACCAAAATACCATTCTATGGGGCATCACTGTATAGATTTGTTAACGTCTATCAAATCGAAAAGTTTGTTTTTAAATGATAGTACCTGTATTATGGACTGATAACCTTTTACTAGTTATTGTAACAAATTTCTAACTTCCTAACACGAACTTTCTAACTTAAGGCAACAGAAATTTATTCTCACACAGCCTGCAGAAGTCTGAAATCAAGGTGTTGGCAGGGCCGTGCTCCTTTCAGAAGCTTTAGAGGAGATTCCATTCCTTGCTTCTTCTAGCTTCTGGTGGTTCTTGCCACATGCTGGTTCATGGTTTCATCACTCCAGTCTCTGCCTCCATCTTCATGTGGCCTTCACTTCATTTGGTTTTCAAATCTCCCTTGTGTGTCTCCAGAAAGGTGCAGATTATTGGATTTAAGGTCAACCCATGTAATCTGGGATGATCTCTTCATCTCTAGATCTTTACATTAATTACATGTGTAAAGTTTTTTTTTTTTCCTAACTAGGTCACATTCACAGGTTTTGAGACACAGACTTATCTTTTGGGGAACCACTACTCAGCCCGCCCTCTGACCCCAAAACATGGTCCTCCATCCCATGTGTACCCTATCCCAACATCTCTAAAATTCTCAACCCACTATAGTGTCAAATCTAAGTCCAAAATCCCATTTAAATATCTTCACCTCAACAGTACCAAGTTTCATCATCTAAATCATCTGAATCAGATATGGCTGAGCCTCTGGGTGTGATCCATCTGTGGGCAAAATTTCCATTCATCTGTAGACCTGTGAAACTAAAAAACAAGTTATCTGCTTCTAAAATACAGTGATGGGACAAGCATAGGATAGACATTCTCATTCCACAAAGGAGAAACTGGAAGGAATAAAGGGGCCACAAGACCCAAGCTAGTTTGAAATCCAGCAGATCAAACTCCATTATATTTCAGAGCCTAAGAATAATACTCTGTGGTCCAGTGCTCCACTCCGGGCTCACAGTTCTGCCGGCTTCCGCTTCTGGGCTCAAGGCTCTCCCCTAGGGATTGTTTTCCTTTTCCTTGAACAATAGTATATATTTTCAGCCAAGTAGCTCTATCAGCCTGTTTTCTTCCTGTAGAATTCCAGAAGTCTAACAGCCTTCCTTCATCTCGTCCTGTCTCTGTCCTCATTCTGTCCAAGCTGGTAGTGTTTGTGCTGATACAACATTTTCATAAGCCTAGTGGGTCTCCTGTGTATGTTAGAGGATCCAGGTCATTAGACAAGAGAGGCCTCCATGGATTTTCGAGGATAACCCCATTCTTATTCCTGGCTTCTGCTGACATGGCTGATTGGATCCATGAGTCACACACATAATCCCCTTAGCAAACGGCTGTCCAGCCATTCCCTTGACCCTCTCTCCAGAGCACCTTTCCCCACAGTGGACAGCCTAATTTTAATATCCTTTGCAATCTGGATAGCCGAGAATCTTCCAAACTATCAAGTGCTGATGTCTTTGGCTTAATAGTTTCCTTTTCAATTCGTCTCTTTTCCACTTCCATTTTATTATAAGCAGCAATGAGAAACCAGGCTGCACCTTCAAAATCTGGCTTGGAAATTTCAGCTAAATTGAACAAAAAGTTTAATTCTTAGATTTATTTTATCTGTGAAGAAAAATAACCTGCAAGTCATGCAGAAAAAGTATAATCATCCCTCAGTATCCATGGGGGATTAGTTCCAAGACTTCCCCCCTCCTCTCCACCAGGACACCGAAATCTGCAGCTACTCAAGTCCCTGATATAAAGTGGTGTGCCATGTGCACACCCTCCCATAGTCTTTAAGCCATCTCTAGATTGTTTATAATACCCAATACAATGTAAATACTATGTAAATAGTTCTTATACTATATTATTTTTTATTTGTATTATTTTTATTGTTTTTTTTCCCCAATATTTTCAGACCGAGCTTGGTTGAATCCGCAGATGCAGAAATTGCAGATATGGAGGGCCGACTGTACCTATAAAAAGAGGGCAGATCCCATGTTACATGTTCTCTCCACAAAAGAAATAAACTGGAGGGGTACAAGGAAACTTTCGGAGATGACAGACATGTTTATTACCTTGATTGTGGTACAGGGGTACATGGATATATCCAAATTCATCACATTGTATACATTAAATATGCACAGTATTTTGTATCTCGATTATTTTTTAACAACCCTGTTTTTTAAAAATTGAGGTTCAAGGTGAATAAGGAAATAAGCTACTTGAAATGATTTTATAATATTGACATGTTTATTATGCCTCAGTGTACACCTTACTGAGTATCTTAGAGCACCTATGCCTTAGTAAGAATGAGGTGCCAAAATGGAGTAAACACTCCAAATATTATTGAAATACAACAAAAAAGGATAGTTTCAGGCTGAGTAGCCACATCATGCTGGAGGTTGCATCAACTGGTGGTGTTTACTGTGAGAAAGGAAGAGTTGGGGGATCATGATAGCTCCTCACATGCGTCTGGGTAACTCCGGGGAACAGAAGGATAAAAATTATTGTGTTTGGTTTCAAAGGAAAAATGAGTTGGTTCAAGGAGGCTGTTCTGGCACAATAGAAAATGTTCTACACTCTGATTTGTCCCAAACAGCATCTACTGCCCCAAGGCAATGCATGCTGAGACAGAAGGCAAAGTAACCTTTTGGAGATTTTTATAGAGGGGCTTATGCATTGGGTAAGTAGTTGTACTAAATTGTCCTTCATTCCTGTTTAACACTAAAACAGTGGGAACCCAGGCTGTAGGTAGAAGACCTCTTTTTCTACTCAGTTTCTCTAGCTATATAAGTTCCTCAAGGGAGGAGGATTGGCTAAGGTGCAAAAATGGTAAATGGAAAGTACTTTGTTCCCAAGTGACTTTATTATTTTCACTGCAGCACACAATGAATTTTTGTGGACAGAATGTAATGTGTGGGCACTCAGCTATACACAGATTAAAAGTTATACTTTCTCAGACATGTTGTTAACCATGGTTAGATTTAAGACCAGTTTGCAGAACCAGGCGAATCTCTTAGGCACTCTCTGACTTCTGCACCATTTCCTCCCCTGTTACCTGAGCTCCTGCAACACTGAAGACTTAATTTGGGTGCTTCACTTGAGTGCACATGTGATGTGGGTATATCCAAATTGGATATGTGTTGTTGTGGCTCAAAGATGGCCGTATTTACAACTGATTATGTAAATACAGTTTTTCTCATGTCTACAGTGGCATAAATTTTAAATGCAGGAAAGTTGCTGTTTACTGGGTGTTTATCAGTCCTAAGGTTTATGCTTAATGAACTTCCTCTGCTTCTGAACTGGGATTATGGGCTCCTTCTTTTTTTTTTTTTTTTTTTTTTTTTTGAGAAGGAGTCTTGCTCTTTCTCCCAGGCCAGAGTGCAGTGGTGCTGTCTTGGCTCACTGCAAGCTCCGCCTCCTGGGTTCACGCCATTCTCCTGCCTCAGCCTCCCGAGTAGCTGGGACTACAGGCGCCTGCAACCACGCCCGGCTAATTTTTTGTATATTTAGTAGAGACGGGGTTTCACCGTGTTAGCCAGGATGGTCTCGATCTCCTGACCTTGTGATCTGCCCGCCTCGGCCTCCCAAAGTGCTGGGATTACAGTCGTGAGCCACCGCGCCCGGCCATGGGCTCCTTCTTTTATGAAAGAAATCATTCCCTAAGCGAATGAGTCTCTCAGCCAGAAATGAATGATCTGGACAGAATGATCTGGTGTTGTTTATAAGTAATATATGAAGTTGAATAAAACATGTAAGATAAGGAGAAAAGTCTATTTTTAGGGCTGTCTTCTCAGACTAGATAAAGGTTTCTTCAAAATCCCTGTGCTTTTTCTTATAGTAGCTTTGTAGCCTCTCCTCACACTTAATGCCTTCATTAGTTACAATTATCACATCTTTTTCTCATCTGCTTTACAGGAAATAAATTTCTTATGTCTTTACTAATTTCCAGGCGCTCAGAAATGTGCTTGTGAGGAAAAATATTTTCTGCTTCAGATAATGGCTTCTTTAGATGTTTGAAAAGTCTCCCTTTCCTTTTTAAATGTGATTTTACTATTTAATTAATGAGACAGCATACTGTCCTTCTGTTGCTGATTCAACATCTTAAGTGTGAGAAGCCTATATTTAGTTAACTGCAGTTACTGAAAATACCCATTTCTCTTGAGGTACTAAATTGCTCATTTTGAGAAATGAGTCGAATGTATATATCAATAAAACAGTCTGAATTCCTGTAAGTATACTTTCTCTAATATCCTAGCTTCACAAATCTTTTAGTTTCCAATCCTCTGATTATTTTTTTTTTCAGTCCAATTCTGATTTGTAAAATCTTAAGTGAGTTAATTCCCTTAAGTTAATTCTGGGGTGCTCTCTAAAGGCTGACTGTGGATTGGGTGGTAGAACTCTGCTAATCTGCAGAAGACAAGGTCTGAGATCGTGATGGACTAGTAAGAAATACACACAACCAAAAAGCATGTGGAAGGGTGCAGAGGTGGGAGCCGTAGTGTCGTATGTTAGCTCCTGATCAGTGACGTTTGTCTCATAATTTTGGTGTTTTCCTCTTCTTTATGTGTCACTGATTGACCTTGAACACAGTTCTACTTTTGCAGTTCTTATGGTATATTAAAATTATTTATGTTTGACTGCTGTAATAGACTCTGAGCTTCTTGTCTTTTCATGTTTATATCACCTCTTAACTTATGGTGCATATTCAATTATTATTTATTGAATGAATGAAGATTTCTCCCCAAATACTACTTGTGAATCTTTTAGAATAGAGACATTCTAAATGTGGCTATCTCTGTCTTCCACTGGACTGTGCTCTAACCCTGGTATCTTCAGATTTACCCCTGAAATGGACTTGATCTCTGGAATTTAGAACAAAATTAATTGTCATATTAATCATATTTTCATTGGTTTTAGTGAGAAACAGTGGAGAGGGTAGGAGGAAGACAGGAACCTGTGCAGTTTTAAAAACCCAGCTTTGGTGGGTTTTTGGTGTTATTTGAGACAGTCTCACTCTGTCGTCCAAACGAGTGCAGTGGTGCAATCTCAGCTCACTGCAACCTCCACTTCCTGGGTTCAAGTGATTCTTGTGCCTCAGCCTCCCAAGTACCTGGAATTACAAGTGTGTACCACCATGCCTGGCTAATTTTTGTATTTTTAGTAGAGACAGGTTTCACCTTGTTGGCCAGGCTCATCTCCAACTCCTAGCCTGAAGTGATTCACCCACCTCGGACTTTCAAAGTGCTGGGATTACAGGTGTGAGCCACTGTGCCTGGCCAGCTTTTTGGGTCTTTAGCACATAGCCATATTTCCAATCATCTTATAGTCACAGTGTTCGTAGTGTTTCCAGCAGCCCTTTAGTCAGCCTCTTGATTGTTATTATGCAAGTCTCTGTCTTACCACCTACCCCCAGTTTTAATTCTGGAAACTGCAACGTGATTGAAGTATGCATATAGCCAGAATTGGGATATTTGTTAGAGTTAGTTCTAGGAGCATAATCCATAGTAAAGCGCGCCTTTGCAACGTCTTGAATTGGTCTGAATATTAGTAAATAACTGGAACTATTTTCAGGGTTTTTTTGGCCAGAATTATATTAGAGAAAACCTGATACATTTTATGATTTTATGCAACTCAGAAGTAATTACTAAATTCCTAATTCTGTCAGAGATTTTTAATACTTGCATTATTAGAATATAGCAGATTTATTATCTAGAAACCAGCCTTTGAAAGTTAATAAAATGCAGTTGTCAGAACTGCAAATACCTGTTAAATCTTATATATTATTCTATGTGCATATAAACCATGCATAAGAAAATGAAGCTTCATAAAAAGTTGTAGGAACCTTTACAGATTACTGTATTTCTCTCCTCAACAATATAATACTTGTTCAGATTTGTTTTTTAATGAAAATTAAAGGAGATCCATCTTAATCTTAATATTTCCACAAAGTTTTAATGTTATTTTAGAATCATTCCTTTTATACTTGTTTTTCTTAAAAATACTCAAGTATACCAGTTTACAATACTGTTTGATTCCATAATAAGTATTCAGAAAATGGTAGAGATTATCTTTATTATTTAAAATGTGGTATTTGATACCTGCTAAGATCCATATTTTTCGTTTTATTTCTTTTAAACATTTTTAAATTGACAAAAATTACATATATATGGTATAAAACATGCTTTGAAATGTGTGTACATTGTGGAATGGCTACGTTAAGCAAAATAATATGCATCACCTCTCATACATCATTTTTTTTTGTACTGAGAATACTTAAAATCTACTCTCCCAGCGATTTTCAAGTATAGAATACATTGTCATTAACTACAGTCATCATGTTGTACAGTAGATCTCTTGCAGTTATTTCCCATGTCTAACTAAAATTATAGATCCCTATTTATTATTTTCCAGGATAGAAGATTTTTAGAGGTGACAGGCCATGTAGATAAGGCTGGAGAAGTTCTTGAACCTTTAAAATTATGAGAAGGACCTTTTTATATCCATGGATACCTGGGCCCTGCTCAGAAATAATTGAAAACCCCAATTAAGAAAACAAAAACCTTTTCAGATATATTGCAAACAGCATATTGTAAACCAATAGAACAAGTTAGGGTTAGACATTTCAAATGTTTTTTATTCTTGGCTTTACCAAAGAAGTAGTCATTTTATGAGATGGAAGAAATGAAGCCTTTCAGCGTTGATTTCCCCAGAAGTAGAGGATTAGATGCATCCCATGTGAAGATTTCTGGGCGTGTTGTGTTTGAGCGTGTGGAGGGTAAAGAAGTTCTGGCTGGCATGCTTTCTTAGAGTGTCTACCACATATCTATGCTTGATATGTGCAGCCAAGCATGAAGCCTGTTGTTCTCACTCTCATTCTAGTCATCTTCCCATTGAGAATTATTTTTCTATTTGGGTGATTACCCAGGTCCAGGGGCACTAATCCTGCTTCCAGTAGGATGGTTGGGTATGACAAAGTGTAAGGTTGCATTGGGCTCATGGTATGGGTGCAATTATTAAAGTTATGTGTCGAATTGAAGCTGATTTGAAGTTAAAGGAATAAGGTATAGTTCAAGGTCATTGAAAGCGGTTAGATTTAAAGAACAGAATCACAGATTTGTTTGTAAATAGTGATATGTATTTTTATGTGAGGAACTAGAAAAAGAAAGTTCAGTAAAAAACTACAAGTGAGTTTCTTGTCGTTTGTTACCTTTTAATCTCAAGTTTTTAAATTTTCACATCTGTGTTCTGTTGTGCCTTGTCAGATATTTAAAACAGTAAACATATAATTGTTTGATGAGAGAGCTATTTCTGTTCATTCTGGACCTTGATTGCACTGAGGAGTTCAAAGTTTATTTCACCAGTTGATCTGGAGAATGTTGTTGATTTATCAGTTTCTGCATTTGAGAGTGAACTTGCTAAAATTGATTTCATCCTATATTCCTTGGCTCAAGTTGATTACACCTATCAGAATCTCTCCATTTAAAAAATATTAACTCTGCTATTTAGCCATGCAGCATTAATTGATCACATTTCTTTAGCATAGATTTATGTGACCATGCAGTCTTGTCACTTGGGTTCAGTAAAGTCTTGTCTCACATTCTCCATTTAGCTAACATTGTTGGCGGTAATGACTTGGAATTAATGCAGTTTGTCAGCAGCTATAGAATGCAGTGATAGCAGGAACGTCCTTCTACATCTTCTTCAGACTGATGTATGAAATAGCATATCCCATTTATTTCTGTACCACATTATAAACAACATCTGTGCCTGGCTTTACTCAAGGATGGAGCTACTAACATCTGTGAAGACTGAGACCATGGTTTGTCATTTTACCAGGTGAAATTCACAGCAACCTTAAAAGCATAAGCCAAGAGCTTGAAGTATTGCTCAGGTGTGGATCATAGATTGGATTAAATAGTGCCTTGAAAGCCATTCTACTGTTTCAGCTCCTTGGTGGTATATAGACACACACTTGACATTTGGTGGGGCTTTGAAGTTAATTACAGGCATCATTAAAGGTATGACTTTGAGTTAGTCTGCACTGAGATGCACCATGTGTGACAGAAAAAAAAAAAAGGCCAAGCATATTTGTCATTTCTACTACAGTGTGGTTATATCTTCTTTCTTATAAGATGTGTAAGCAATGTCCTGCAGTGTGTTTGTGCAGCATTTATAACCAGGACTTCTTATGAAAAGCTGGCCATACTATGATTAAGTTCACTTGTGGTTGGGATTCAAAGTCCTCGCAGTAGAGCTTGAGTTGGCTTAAGCAGATGAACAGTCATGAGACTTACTCTTTGTTGACTTAGATCTGTACTGTGGCACCTAGGGTGCAATGGGGCAAACTGTCACTGCCGCAAGGGTGAAGTGAAAAGTATATGTCTATACTCTTTTATCTTTCATTTATCAGCTAGACACATGTTTCCTTCATGCAAAGGAAAGAAAATCACAAGGGCCCATGCTTGTCTCTCTTTAGAACTCTCTAGAATTAGCTTGTCATGAAATGTAAAACTAATGTGCAGTTGTAAAAACTGCTGCCAGCTTTTTCCTCACTGCAGGCTGATGGCTAAGTAGATTTGGAAATGAAAGGGGTTATTATAAAGTGATTACTGAATAGCTAGGTATGTCATCTTAAACAAGCAGCTAAAATCTCTGTGTTAGACATTCAGGCTGTAGTCTTGTTTTGTATCATTCGTATTTAAGACGATTTTGATTGTGGAGGAGTACAAGCACTAGGGGTAATTTAAGAAAAAATATATACTGAGTGTTTTTTTTCATTGCTTATTAAAATACATTAGAATTTAAATGAGGCATTCTCTAAAATGTGTAACTATTATGTACCAAATATAAAAATCTGAATAGCAGTTGGCTTTAGTTCAGAGTTAAAAATTCTTCACTTCACTAAAAACGTATTTATCTTCTTTTAAAATTTAAGTAAAATGTATTGTAAAATAACATATTGAAAATGGCATATATCAAATAATTAATGTTTTAAAAATTATAACTCTTAATATCTTATTACTGTCAGTTTCATATGAGAGGGCAGATGCCTCGAAGAATCTTAAAAGAAAAACAAAATTAAAATAAACTGCACTTTATTACAGCAAATGTGGTCTTTTTCAATATCTTTCTATTCTTTTTAAATGATTTTCTTGGAATCGCCATCTATGTTGCTGGCTTGAACAACCACATAACCTCTGACTCCTTTTCCCCTACCCTTGAGCTTCAGATCTAGTGTAAGTGACATGCTGGGTGTCCTTTGTGGATATCTCAAGCAGCAAGCAGTGGGAGCATCTCAGCCTAAGCTCTTGTCCCTTTGTCCCCTGTCCTGGCAATACTGCCTTCAGTTTGAGCTAGCTTTTTGGGTGTCTTTTTCCTGTTCCTTTTCCCACCTTCCTGCGGTACACCTGCCCACCTAATTGATCACAGCCCGTGGATTGTTTCTCATGTTGCCATTTTCCTGGTCCAAGCCTCAAGTACCCATCGCCAAGACAGTTCCCCCGGTAGACCCTCCAACTCCCCCTTTTCTGTAGGCTTCCCCTCTTCACTCTGTCTCCACCGCCTACAGGCTGCTTATTGTGTCTGCTTCCCAGGTCCTCAGACCTCTGTTCCCCACAGCTGGGCACACTGGGCTCAGTAGGCATAATCCTGTACTATCTTCAGGCCCTTTGCTGATCTCATGCAAGGGAGATGTGAAGAGAACATGCCACTCAGCACCTAGTTCCCTTGCTTCTGGTTCCTGTATAGCCTGTTTTATCTTGGTGATAACATGAGGAGATCAGATCCTAACTTATTAGCCCTACCAAGCAACCAGGTGCCTGTCTATGGTGGTACCTGGCCCTCTTTCTTAGTAATATGCCTCGTATGTGCTGCAGATTCTAGTCCCTGCCTGGGAGCTTCTTAGTCACTGGTAGAATTTCTTAATGTTAACCTGAAGCTGCGGTTTTAGTCTGCTGCCCAGACAGGCTGTGTGATCACCTGACATTATGTCTTCATCAGTATGGTCCACTCTGCCTGGATTGTCTCTCCTCTCTTTCAGTTATTTGGTCCTATGGTAGCATCTTTATTATATGCTTGCTATTCTAAGTTTACATTAGAAATGAGACTTGAGTGTACTGATGCTGTTTTTTTGAGGTATGCTAGTTAGGTTTTTTTTTTTTTTTTTCCACTTCTTTTTCACATTGTTCTCCATGTTGGGAGGAATGTTTATCCTACAATCCTGATGCTTCCATGGAGAAGTCAGGGCCACCTCCCCAACCCTCTTCCCTCTCCTGCTTCCTATCAAACATAAACAAAGCTGGACACTAGTTAAAGTAATAATTATTGCAGTGGGGAAAAGAGTCCAGCATGATCTAAGGTCACCCTCGATCTGTGCAGAGAGGACTGGGCATTTATAAATGAGAATGAGGGAGTAGGAAGGAGAGGGGGCAAGCTGGGTCTCAGGAGAGTCAGGGAAATGAAAAATTATAAAAAGCAGAAAGGGAGGGTTAATCCATGTGAAACCATCTGGGTTTGTTAGCTAGTGCTTATAGAAGTTAAGTTTCTACTCTTCGGCAGAGACCGGGCTCCTGCACCCTCTAAGACTGGGAGACGGTAGCCCTATCTTCAAGTGATTGCCATGGAACAAACAACAAATTCTCTGTCTGGAGTTTTCTCAGGCAGGCACTCTCAGAGGGGCTAGGATCAGCCTACAGATGAAGCCTTGAGCTTTTAGAAACTGTGTTAGTGTTTGTTCAAGTCTTTATAGGCCAGGGTTGAGGTCTAGTCAACAAGAGAGCTCATTGGGGCCTGACAAGAGATTGTTCAAGGGGAGAATCTTGGTAAGCCCTCACTTCGTCCTATGAGAACAATGATTCATTGAATAGATGACATTTGAAAAGGGAACTGAAGATATTCAGTCAGTTTCTTCTGGGCATTGTCCACAGGACACAAATGCTCTTTTCTACAACTAGAGGTAAATTAACCATCCCTAGGTGGGAGTGCAGAGTGCTTGGATCATCCAGTGAATGGAGGATGTGTAAATATGACTCAAGAGTGGATTCACTACACAGTTGCAGTAATCAAGACATGTGGGCACAATGATAAACATATTGTACCTGTAATCACTTTGGGAGGCCAAAGCGGGTGGATCACTTGAGGTCAGGAGTTCCAGACCAACCTGGCCAACATGGTGAAACCTCGTCTCTACTAAAAATACCTGGCCAACATGGTGAAACCCCATCTCTACTAAAAATACAAAAGTTAGTTGGGCATGATGGTAGGTTCCTGTAATCCCAGCTAATCAGGAGGCTGAGGCAGGAGAATTGCTTGAACCCAGGAGGCAGAGGTTGCAGTGAGCCAAGATGATGCCACTGTACTCCAGCCTGGGTGACAGAGCAAGACTCTGTCTCAAAAGAAAAAACAGAAAATGAAGATGAAAACCGTGAGATACGACTTTATACCCACTAGGATTTCTATCAAAAAATATGGAAAATAACAAGTGTTGGCCAGGATGTGGAAAAATTGAATCCCTCGTATATTGCTGGTGGGAATGTAAAATAATACACCCACTTCAGAAAACAGTCTGACAGTTCCTCAGATGGTTAGACAGAGTACCATCTGACCCAGTAATTCTACTTATAACTAGGTACCCAAGAATATACCTAGCACATGTGAAAACATGTGTCACACAAAACTTGTATGTAAGCTGGGTGCGGTGGCTCACACCTGTCATACCAACACTTTGGGAGGCCAAGTCAGGCTGATTACTTGAGCTGAGGAATTTAAGACCAGCCTGGGCCACATGGTGAAATTCCATCTCTAATAAAAAATACAAAAATTAGCTGGACGTGATGGCATGTACCTCTAGTCCCAGCTACTCAAAAGGCCGAGGTGGGAGGATCACTTGAGCCTGGGAGGTGGAGGTTGCAGTCAGCTGTGATTGCACCACCGTACTCCAGCCTGGGTGACAATGTGAGACTGTCTCAAAACAAAACTTATACATGAATGTTCACAGCAGCGTTTGTCATAATGGCCAAAAAGTGGAAACAACATATAGTTCTCATCAACTGATGAATGGCTTAAAAAAATGTGGTATATCTACCCAGTGGAATATTACCTGGCAATAAAGAGGAGTGAAGTCTGCTACATGCTACAACATGGATGAACTTTGGGAACATTGTGCTGAGTAAAAGGAAGCCAGTTACAACAGACCACATTTTGTATAATTCCAGTTATGTGAAATACCCAGAGTAGGAAAACCCGTAGAGGTGGGAGGTAGATTAGTTATTGCAAGGGCACAGGGTGGTGACGGTTGTGGGAAATGGGAGTGACTGCTAATGGATGTGGAATCTCTTTTTGGAAATGTTCCAAACGTAGATTGTGGTGATGGTCACAGAGGTCTGTGAATGTACTAAAAACCATTGAATTGTACACTTTACATGGGTGGATTTTATGACATATTAACTTTAGCTCAAAAAGATGTTGAAAAATGGGACTTAAGTGAGGAAAACTAAGAATGATTGTAATAGCAGACTTCCACAAATCAAGTCTTTTTTCTTCAGTCACCTATGTCAGTAATTGATACAGTTTGGCCGTGTCTCCACCCAAAATCTCATCTTGAATTGTAATCCTTACGTGTCAAGGGTGGTACCATGAGGAGGTAATCGGATCATGGGGGCGGTTTCCTCCATGCTGTTCTCATGATAGTGAGTGAGTTTCACGAGATCTGATGGTTTTATAAATGCTTGTCATTTCCCTGCTGGCACTCATTCTCTCTGCTGCCACCCTGTGAAGAGGTACCTTCTGCCATGACTGTAAGTTTCCTGAGATCTCCCCAACCATCCAACCATGCAGAATTATGAGTCAATGAAACCTCTTTTCTTTATAAATTGTCCAGTCTTGGGTATTTCCTCATAGCACCATGAAAACAGACTAATACAGTAAAAAATCTGATATTAATGAAATCTTCACTTGTCGAAAATCAGTAGGTATGTGTATCTCTCAGTTGAGAACCTGAAAGAGAAGGCAATTATTTATTGACCTTCTAAAACCTCCACATATTAATGCATAGCTGAGTATACCACTTATCCTCTGTGTATCTTGTATCTATTTTCTATCTTGTATCCATCCTGTGTCAGCACTCTTGTGTTTATGTTTTTAAATCAGTTCCCAACTTGCAGCAGGGGAGGGAGGGAGCAGTCAGGGAAGAAGTATGATTCCCTATCCCAGCCCCTCCCCAGGGCCCCAGTCCTTGTGTCTCTGGGTCCTCCTTGACGTGGTTTCTGTACTTGAATCTATTACATTTTTTTCCATGACATCATTTATTCTCCCTGCCTTCCCCTTCCCCACAAGAAGATCTAGTTTCAGGGGCCACCATTCCCCAGTATTCCCAGTGTGGTCAGATTGACTTTGTGCAGTTGCATCATTCATGGTATAAATGAGATATTAATAACATTATATGGCTGTCCCCCAGACCTGTACTCCTGGACCTCCAAGTCAAAGCTAAGCATCACCACCTCTCCACACTTGCTCAAGGAGTGTTCCCCGCCACATCTGCCTGCCATGTACTATTGCAACAAGGTATTAATAAGCAAGAAGATACTAGACCAAATAAAGGTTTTTTCTTAATTTGAAAGATTTGATTCTTCCCTGAGAATTCAACTTCAGAAAGAATGAATGAAACTAAGACTTTTTAAGTTATTTATCATATCTGTAACCCATTAGAATTAATAGCTGTGGATCTTCATGAAAATTTTTAGTTAATTTTCAACATGGTAAGAATCATGAGCATTTTAAATTAAATGGAACACTAGATGGCAAGTGAATGCTTTACCTTATTAAGATGGTTCAATGTATTCTGTAGTTTTTAAGCCACTTCTAAGCAGCATTTCAAGGAAACATACTTCGTAGTAATAAAAAAAATTTTGTGGCAAATAAACAATTAAAAATGAAAGATATGCACATCAAACTGTGATTCATTTTTATAAGTTTAATGAAGAATTACCTATATGATAATTCTTATTTTGTGATAGTTACATTGTTACTGTATTCAAGAAAGTAATACCTACAAAAATAGCAAATTTTGAAAAAGAGGATAGCACCAAAAACCAAAAAAGTTCTGTTTTATATCAGTCACACAATGCACTTTCTCTAGGTGTTAAATTAGTAATACAGCATATGTGTGTACGTGTTTCCCATTCAGGGGTTCATGACCAGGTGGAATGAAGGTGGTCTCTGAGTCACCTGGAGAGCTTTATAAAACTCCACCTTACCCTCATCCCCAACAGTGCTCCCCAACCTCCCACCATGATAGCTGAATGTCAGAACCTAGAGGGAAGGGGGTAAGATGGGTGTGGTACATGGATGAATTGGCCAGGGACTCCTGGGGCTGTGCAACCCACACTCTCCTCATGTTGGTGGACTGTGAAAATCAAGGATGTCTGGAACTTTTTCCAGTTGAGTGCTATAGAATCTAGACAAAAGTTAATTTGGAAAGGAAGTTTGGGGTAGCCATTCATAAACACATGTAATGGACTCTTCTTGAAGGGCTACAGAACAGATGACAGGCCTCCAAGAGGGTTAGAATAATTGAGTATGAATCCGTCTATTTTCAGTAAATAAATGATTGATTCCTTGGCTTCCAGGAAAACAATGAAAAGCATCTACATTGCCTTTGTATTTTTTAATCAGCAAATTGAGCTTACTCAGATTACCTTAGGCTTGAGAGGGATAGAAAAGTATTGCAAAGTATTCTGACACTGGTGGGAAAATGGAGTTGATCCCACACAAAAACTATGTTTAGGGAAAAATTGACACTAAAATGGAACAAATTTGGTAGCAAAATAAGGAGATAATTCAGCAGAGAGGTAAACTGCTCTTTACTAAAGGAGCAAGCTTTTTTTTTTTAAAGTTGTTTCATTTGGCATAGAAATAATTTCAAGTTAGAATCTGTGTTTTCCTTCTTTCTATCTTTTTAAAATAAAAGTGGCGGGTTCATTTTTTCCATAGCATACCTCCTCCTGCCCTGCCATTCCAGTTGTCAGTGGGGTGCTGAGAACACACTCTTCTACTGAAACTGAGTTTTCTGTCATCTCATTCCCCGAGCTTCCCTGGAAGATTAGCAGAATGGAAAACCTAGGTTTTAAATAAGAACTAACTTATCAATCATATGCTCTTTTAAATTGAGGAAGTCTTTTTTAAAAAAAAAAAAAAGTTGTTGGTGAGAACAGAGAAGAATAATTACAGTATAGCCATCAATCTAGCAGAGTTGAGTGTAGTCTTTTGTGAAACCATTTGCTCAGACTTGTAAACAACTTCAAACAGAAATCTATCTAATCATAAGAAGATTGTAAATACCAAAATAGGAGGCTCTAAACAGGTAAAAATATTTTAAGTAACACTTATCTGCTTAGTATTAACTAGAGGTAATAGTTACATTTGGGTAAAACTGAAATTGTATTTGATTCACTTTTTTCATCACTAATTACATTACTTCTGGAGCAAAGAGTGAATGGTTTGGGTTCTCTTTTGCCCTGGGTAAAATATCAGTTCCAAACTTCCAAGGCTTTTTGTGGATATCATAGCTTTATGAGGGTTACAAAAGGTCAAAACCCATTCCAAACCAATTTTTGACAGTTCTAAAAAACTCTGTGAAAATCATTTTGCCTCCTCCTGTTTTATATAGTCTGAAATAAATATCGAGGAAGTCTTTTACTGCAGACTCATATTTGTTTCATACAACAGTTTCCTTGTAAAGTTCATCTATAGGATGAATTGCAGCCTGTTTGTTCCACTGTATAGAAACAATTCAAGATTCTAATTTTGAGTGTAGCAGTGGTGCGCCTTCCATAGTGATGAACTTTACACTTTGGAAATGTCATCAAGGAGCTCAGGCAAAAACCGAACAGTTCCAGTGGTGAGTGAAAGCCTTGTTTATAGTGCCTGTGTGACTTCCTTAAAACAGAAAAGCACAACAGAGATGTGAGTCACAACACAGAAACTCGGAAAGGCTTTTCACAGAAAATAGGTAAATACTGCAGAAAAGGAGATATTTCTAGAGTTGATTTATGAGACAAAGGAACTGGTCTAAATGTTTGCTATATATTATATTGTACTAGTATCCTTTTACCAAATATGTTGATTAACAAATATAGGCATTTTCCAGGATAAAGATTCATGTTAATGGGATGAGATATGTAACTTGATAGTTACAGAATGCAATAAGACATAGAGAAACATAATAAACATATATATACTGGGATCTTGACCATGTGAGTCCATGAAAGTCTGTGAGGTTTTTTTTTTTTTTTTCTCTTTTTTGAGACGAAATCTTGCACTGTCACCTGGCCTGGAGTGCAGTGGCACAGTCTCAGCTCACTGCAACCTCCGCCTCTCAGGTTCATGTGATTCTCCTGCCTCAGCCTCCCAAGTAGCTGAGACTATAGGCGCACACTGCCACACCCAGCTGTTTTTTTGTATTTTTAGTAGATAACAGGGTTTCACTATGTTGGCCAGACTGGTCTAGAACTCCTGACCTTGTGATCCACCCACTTCGGCCTCCCAAAGTGCTGGGATTACAGGCATGAACCACCGCGCCCGGCCAAGTCTGTGAGTTTTTATTGCAACTAAGAAGGAATAGTCATAAAGAGATTTGATTTTGAACCAAGACTGAAAGGAACTCAAGGCTACTTTTTGGCGGATAAAAAGATGGCTGCCACTGTATATATATTGGATCAGTCTGAACAGAGATATTAATTTTGGAGGGAGGACCTTATTTGAAGTACAGCAGATAGATTTGCTTGACTGGTATGGAAAGCAAGAACGGTTCTGTGATCTCTGATAGTTGTGACTTAATGGGAAGACTTTATTTCAATCAGATGATAAGAGCATGAATTAGAAGTCCTTTGATTGTTGCAGATGAACTGTCACATCAGGAAAGCATTCTGGCAGTGGCTGGAGGGACAGATAAGTTAGCGGGGAGTAACTAGAATATGAACCTTGGAGAAAATGTAGTTTAAGTATAAATATGAATATAAATATTGAACTCTGGTAAATGAATAAATGGTATTAGTTTCCTGAAAAAAAAAAAACAAAAACCCTCCATACACTCATACACTCCTGTCAACATGCATACCTCATAGTACATTCACTTTTGCAGGCTTGGTTCATCATAAGTTCTGAAATTGTTAATTATAAATATATTCTCTAAGGACTTTCAGTGTGCACAGCATATACGTATATCAGGTAGAAAGTGTATCTTTTTATCATGAAACTTACATAAACATAAACCTTGTAGATTTGTGTATTTTTGTGGCAGTTTTCCAACAGATGAAAGTAAGTGTCTTGAGGAAGGAAGGGGGGCTCTCTTTTCTAATTGCAAGGAGGTACCGTGTGGGTTAGCTGTGGCCTTGGATGGTAACCTGCCTGACTGCTCTCCTCCTCCTGATGTGACAGCCCTGAGTTCCATTTCAGATCCAGCGCTAAGTTTCCAAGAATGAGATTCAGAAGTTTGGGTGAGGGGAGGGGGAGCAACAACTGTACCCAAGTGTCAGAGCCAGGCTGCACTCAGGCCTGAGGCTCAGCTTTTAGGAACCAAGGTCTAGTTTCGGGGATAAGAATATTACTGGTAGGAAGCCTATTATTGTGTGTTTCGAAAGAGGGGGCTTTGTAATTCTTTTCAAGTCAGAGTACTCCATCCCATGGGGGTATCTGTGGAACTGCTGAATCTTTAATGACGTATGATCTTGGTTCCTTTAAGTTAAGTTTGCCTGATAGTAACCATTATACCTCTCTCAGAAGAACCAAGATATACTGTTCTCCAGGAAGGAAATCTCAAAGAGCCAACAATCTTTCTAGGATATTCATGTCTTTCCTGTAATAATGTTTTCTGAAGTTAGGTAGTATTTGATACAAACAAAAGGACATATGTAACCTACATAAATTGTGCAGCATAACAATAATCAACTTCCCATCTTAAAAAACAGAATACTTCTAGAACCTTTTCCCCTAACTGTAGTCTTCTGCTCATTTTATCCCTGTGTCTCCAGGACAGAGGTAGCTGATATCTTCGTTTTTATGTAAATTTTTCCTTTGCTCTTCTCTCACATTGTTATTAAAATAGTTTTATCGCATACGTATGTATTCTTAAACCATTTCCTTTTGCATGTTTTTCAGTTTTATAAGATTGTATCATAGTAGTCTTGTGGGACTTGTTTTTTTAATTCAATATTATGTGTTTCTGAAACACAATATAGCTCATAGCCATAGCTAATTCTGTAGTCTAACTTTCCATTGTAGGGGTATTTATCTGTTTTTGGCTCAGTAAATATTTGGATTGTTTCCTTGCTTTTCTTTTTTATTCTTTTGACAATAACGCTGGTAAAGATATTTCTGTACATGTCTCCTGGTGCCCAGTGGGAAGAATTTCTCTAGGAATGCATTTTTCAAACCCTTTAGATGCAGCATGAAATGTATTTTCATTGTTACATGGTTATTACATGATACAATCCATATCTTTTAAATCCATTTTCATGTTTCTTTTCTATTCTCTTTCATTAAAACAAATGCCACTGTGATATGACCTAGGGATACAGCCTGCACTCTGAAAAAACACTCCTCCAAGACAGAACTTCTCCAACTTCAGTGTGCAGGTGAAGATTCAGCTTCAGGAGGTCAGAAGTAGGGCCTGAGTATCTGCATTCCTAGTAAGCTTCCAGGGGATGCTGCTGTGCTGGTGTGAGAACCAACACTATTTTGAATAGCAGGGCTCTAGGCTGTTTCTCAAATTTCTCTGATGACAAGAATCACCCAGGCTGCTTCTTATGATACAAATTCTGGGGCTTCATTGCAGGCCCAACAAATCTAAGTCTCTGGGGATGAGGCCTAGAGAGATTTATAGGGTCATGTGTTGCATAATGACATTTTGGTCAACTGCAGACCACATATACAACTGTGGTCCCATATGATTATAATACCATGTTTTCACTGTACCGTTTCTATGTTTAGATACAAAAATAGTTACCAGTGTGTTTCTGTTGCCTACAATATTCAATACAGAAACATGCTGTTCAGGTTTGTAGCCTAGGGGCAGTAGGCGGCACCCTATAGCCTGGGTGTGGAGTAGGCTCTACTGTGTATGTTTGGGTAAGTGCACTCTATGATGTTCACACAATGAAATCACCTAACAATCCATTTCTCAGAATGTATCTCTGTTTTTGGGAGATTCATGACTGTATTTTTGAAAATATGCCAGGTTATTCTTCTAAGTGAAGAAATCCTATTCTAGGATATATGCCTAAGAATATAACAGTTGGATTGTATTCTAAGGTTAGCTTTGCAAGATGATGCCAACTTGTGTTCTATAGTGGCTGTACCAATTCCCACTCTCATTAATGATGTATAACATATTGCTTTGATCTACATTCTGCCAACAATCAGTATTACCAGACTTTCTAATTTTTGTGAATCTGATGGATATAGAATGGAATTTACTTTGACTCTAATGTGCATTTCCCAGATTAGTATTAAGCTTGAGCATATTTTCACATTTGTGGTCTATAATTTTCCTCTTGTCAAAAGTCCTGTTCTTTTACCAACTTTTCTTTTGAGTTGTCGTCTTTTTCTTGTGATTAGTGGAAGTTCTGTATATAATCAATATCTCTCGTTTGTTTAGTGGTTGCCAATGTCTTCTATTCTGTGCTTTGCCTTTTACTTTTCTACTAAATACCTCTTTATATCGTTTGTCTTTATTGTGTTTGGTTGTTTTCCCTTCTTTACAAGAATAAGGTTTTAGCTTAGGTTTTCACTTATGATACATTTTGATAAATATGTTCTTAATTTTAATGTAGCATAAATTATTGAGCTTTTCATTGATAGTTGGTGCTTAAGAACTATTTCTTTGCCCTGTAATCAGAAAAAATAATCCCCTACATTCTTTAGTTTAAAAAATTAAATTTGGGTTTTTATGCTTCTAATTGAGTCGGAATTTATTTTTGTATATGATATAGAGTAGGAATCCACTTCTCCTAGCACTACTTGTGTTTCCCCCTGGAATCAGAAATGCCACCTCTATCATATAGAACACCAAGATTTCTGTTGTGCTCCATGTCTGTTCTTTCAGCAATACCACACTGTGTAGTTACTGTAGCTTTTAAATAACTCTTGGTATCTGATAGAACAAATTTTCCTACCTCATTCTTCCTACGGAGTGTTCTGTTTGGGGACCTTTGCACTTCTTTATTTACTTTAGAATCAATTTATCAAGTTCCTTAAAACTCTAATTAGGTTTTAATTGAAATTGTAGTGATTCTGTAGATTAGCTTGGGGAGAACTGACACCTTTACCATGTTGAGTCTGCCCGTTCATAAACATGGTATAACTCCAATTATTTTGATCCTCACTAATGTCTTTCAATGAGGTTTTGGATTTTTATCTATTATTGGTGTCTTGTAAGATTTATTCCTGGGTTCCTTATATCATTTGATCTTGTTGTAAATGAAAAAAATTCAGTAATGTTTCAGTTTGATAATATACAAAAAATGCAGAGGAGTTCAAAATTAATCCCATATTTGGTCACCTTGCTAACATTTGCTATTTCTGTATAACTTATAGGTCCTGCTTGTGTGCCAAGCCTGTCACACTGTCTGTGTACAATTAAAGTGCTGTTTTTTCTTGTTTCATTCTTATACTTTTCATTTCTTACTGTACTGAATAGAACCTCCAGGAAAATGTTGTAGTGAAACAGCTTAGATTTATTTTTCGTAAACAGATTTGGAAAATTTTACACGATGTTGATTTTACTTTTAATTCTCTGGGCGTTTTAATAGACAAGATTTTATTTACATGTATTGTCATTACTAGTATATACTAGTAGTAATATACACTAGTAGTACTACTAGTGTATATTACTACTACTAGTGGTAGACTTCTGTGTACCACTTTTCTGTTTGCTTTCTGGTGTTTCCTGTTTTTCTACATTTCCCCTCACCCCTTGCCTTTTTTCTTTTCTTTTGTTTTTTTTCCCATAATTGACTGAAATAACTTTTTTTCTTTAGATGAGTTACTTGTTACTGAAGGTATTATCCTATGGCTATCTGTATAGTGATTACCCTAGAGAGTTTGCCTTGCATACTTAAAGTCTGTAGTTGATATCTTAAACTTCCCTTCCCAGTGATGGAAAGATCTTACAACACTGTAACTCTGAGCATTGCCCTACCTGTGTGTATGCTCTTGTTGTTGGCAGTCTAATTCTGTATATATAAAAAGCTCTAAAATTAGACAGTATTGTTATTTTACAAACATAAGTTTTTATGTTTTTTTGCTCACCATTTCTTCTAGCATCTCAGACCTTCTTTCAAAACTCATTTTTCTTTTTGAAGGTGATCCTTTATTGCAGGTTCATTGGTAGTAAGTTCACTCAGGTACAATTCTTTGAAATTAGCTTTATTTTGTCTTGATCCTTGAATGATCGTTTTGCTATGTATATAGTTCTAAGTTGACATATTCATATTTTCTCTTTGTACTTTGAATATTTTGTTCCCTTGGTTTTTGCCTTCCACTGTTGTTGTTGAGAACTCTTTGGTCAATCTGCCATTACTTTGTAGGTGATGTGCTTTTTCTCTCTAGATGCTTTAGAGATCATCTCTTTGATTATTTTGGTGTTGGTGGTTTAACTACATTATGTCTAAATGTGGAATTTAATTTTTCTATCTTTTGTATGTGTTATACTTTCTGTATCTTTTGACTGATATCTCTTGTCAGTTCTGGAAATTTCTCAGACATTATGTCTTCAGTTAGTGCCTCTCCTCTGTTCCCTGTGTTCTACTTCTGGAATGCCAATTAGACATAGATACACCCTCTAATTTTGCCCTCCATCTTCCTTTCTTATTTTCTATTATGTTCCTATTTCTATTTTTCTGTGCTACATTCTAGATAATTTCCTCTGATCCATGCACTACTTCACTAATTCTGTCTTAAGCTGTGTCCAATCTTGCTGTCAGTTTTATACAGTACATAATTAATGTCCTATCCATTGAGGTTTTTGTTTTATTTCGACAGTGTTATTATTTCTAAAAGTTTGGCATTACATTTAAATAAAAACCAGGTACCTTGAATGACTAGCCCAGGGTCCAGTATGTATTCTTTTACTTTATTTTTATTTAAATGTACTAGCCAAACCAAGAACTAAGCAAAGCATTTGGACATACTGCATTACCTAACATTCAACATTATCTAACACCGCTAGGGAGTGCTCCCTCTAGGCTGTCAGTTGTGGCCTATGTTTAGAGTGTTATTTTCCCTTACCTGAGATCTGTGTTCTTACCATAAGTGTATATCCTAGTTATTTTATTATATAAGATAATCCTGTGTGTTTGCCATGACATGTGAATAGGAATTCCAGCTTTCAAGTATGATGGAAGTTTAAATGATTAGTTTTTTTAATTTTAAATTCAATAATTTAAATTAGATTATTTAGTTGCTATGTAGATAATCTATTTCCCAGCGAGACGGGTCAGTAGTTTACTTACCTTTACAATTTAGGCGGAGTTCAAACCAGCATTTGGAATACATGAAAGACATGGTGAGACTATGTCCATCTTAAACCAAGAAATAAAGTAGAATGATTTTGTGTAGACTTTGGCATTGCTACACTTTCCTTCATTTATTCTGTAAGACTATCTTTTTTCCTTCTCTTAAACGAGTACTGTTTTTGAAATTTGGCCTATTTGTTAGGAAGATACTATTCTCCCTTATATAGGATTGTATGATTTATTTAAGAAAAACAGATTGTTTCCAAGGGCATTTTTTTGATTCTCGTTATGATAAAATGTGAAAACTATTAATGTGATATCTATGAAAAGTATTCTGGAGGAAAAATATATTCAAATTTATATAATTTTTAGGATAAGTTTGAATTCATTCCATTACATCACCAATACATAGATGCCTGTAGGGCAGTGTAAATTAAAGATTGTTGTATCCCAGCAATTTCAGCTTGACTGACAAGGTACCTTTTAAACTCTTGAAAGCACTGACCAATTGAAAGTCTTTAACTACTTCACCTAAAAACAAGGCCATGTACCCAGAATTGTTGCTGCTTAGGAATACTGAATTTTGGGGTAGGCCACTACAATATTGGTTACTCAGACCTTTGCTCTGATTTCACTAAATAGTAAAGTAAAGGGAGCTATTGCTTTATTATTTTGTCACCCTCTAGTGTGACTGGTGAGGCAGAAGTACAATAGCTGGAGGTCCTGAAGGGGCCCACCATGCCATTCTGGTTGTTATTCCCTTTATTGTAATAGACCTCCATAGAGTTCATTGAGAGGTAGAAAAGAGAAACCTGTTAGTGGGAGCATTGGTTGTAATCTATGTTTTTGATTATCAGTGACAGGATCCTAAAATTACACCCAAATATCTCTCAAAGGTTCTGAAATTGAGTTTCTGAAAAAGCACTGTAGTAGTAATAGAAGGTAAAGTGCGGAGTTCCAAAGAAATGAGCTGTGAATTGAACCTGCAATGGAAATTGATCCTATCAGTCAGTTTTTGCCCTTGTTCATAGAAAATAGGACTGAATGTAGAAGGAGCCAGGATCACTGATTAAATAGGATGCTGAAGTGCTGGAGGCTAGAAGTGGGCTTGCTCGTCCCTTAGGTCAGACTTCTCTGCTGGAAACCTGGCTCAAGCTGGCAGAAAAAGAACAGAATGAAAAATGCTGCAGGCATCAGTGGGAGAGTAGGTAAGAGCTCACTGACTGAGCTTCCGGCGCGACAGCCAGTGCACTTCTCCGTAGGGAGGCCATTCTCATCTCTTATCATGAATCAGTGGGCCCACAGTGGACCGCCTGGCCTCATGATTCATGCCAATGGGGCCTGTCATGATACCCTTTCAGGGAAGCAGGGAGGCATCACTGTGACCAGAGGGTGTGAGTGTGAAGAAAAATGGCTTTGGAATCAATTCCATTCTCTGTAGCATCTTCAGGATTGTAAGGAAAGAGGAGAAATTTCCTACAACTAGTGGTCCTATGAATACTATTTATTACCCTGTTATCTAACTGTAAGAGATTTATATTGTGCACATAGAATGCTTGTAATGCTCTGCCAAGTTTTGGGGGGGACAGTGTTTGTATTCTACTCCCAGAAATGCAGTGTGAGTTGCAATTAGCCTACCAAAATTACACATTTCTGGTTATGAAGTTGCCATTTGTTTCCTACAGTGTGATAAATTTCTACAGTCATGCCCTTCAGAGTGTTCAGTGATCATCAGCATAACTCACTAGAGTAAATGTCCCTGTGGAATGCCTCATTCACAGTTAGCAGCACACTAATGGAAATCGTTCTGCAGAAACATTGAAAACAAAGGTATTATAAAACACTAACTCGAGATGTAATTATTATAAATCATTGCTGGATCAGAATTTAATTTTGCAGAATGGCAGAAAAAAAGTAAAAACAGAAGCATTGAAATCAGGCAATTTGCTTAGTATGAGTTAAAAGAATTGTCTGATTTCCTTAGTCATTGGTCATAGCCTATCAACACTATCATTAAAGGAGGCTGCTGTCATAGGTACATGGTAGCACATGGCATTTCCTTTATGTTATTTTATGCATGTGCTTTACCAGCCATTTCCCCATCCCTCTTAACTTTGCCTTTGGACCCTGATAAGAGAAAATGACAGTACTCCATCTGAAGTGGACCATGTCGCTGTGTCATGGTATTGATTTAACTTATCCTGTAAGCTTTTGACAAATGAGAATCAGAGTCAAAGAGGCCTTCATCCCTATCCTATGTTGATATGACCCTTCCTACCCCCATTGATATTGATCCTGCCATGTTGATGGCAACACATTAGTAGACACAGCAGAACTACAGACCATAGTCAAAGGCTCACAGAGGGCACAAAGGAAAATACTCTGCAAAAGCTTCCGTAAGATAGTTTTGCTTTGGTTAACTGTAGTTATGCTTCAACGTAAAGATGCAAGCCAGTGAGTGCCACCCTCTTTTCATCTAAGATTTAGACCTCATACAGCCTCTTGTCTCCTGTCTGATTACCACTCATGACAATAGGCAATTTAGAGCCTTTGTCATAGAAATGATTGTTTTGTGTTAGGCTTAGCTATAGTACTTGGCAAATGTATGGGAAATCTGAGACATAATTTTACCATGATGGAATTCTAAAAGGTACTCACAGAGAAAGGGAGCGTGCATTTCAAGAATGCTTGACCAGTAGACAGACAGAAGCCTTTGTTTTCAGTCCTGCATTTTAATTTAAGTATATATTTTCTTGGATAAGGAATACTGAATGATGCAGACTTATTTATGCAGTAGAAAATAGTTTTCCATTGAAATTAAGTTAGAACTGTACTTCTTGTTTAAACTAATATCTGAAGCCTTTAGTCATTTTATTAGCCAGTAAAATTGATGAAAACCTTAGGAAAATGTGTTAGAACAGTCCTGTGATGAATAGGAGGCCTGGGATTAATAAGGAAAAGGGCAAAGGGACGCATGTTGATCTGTGTACGTATAGGGATCTGGAGCTTATTGGAAGTTTTTATGAACATTCAACTAATGAAGCATTATATAAAATTAGACATTTCCGTTAAGTTGTAAAAGTTACTAATCTGGAAAAAAAACCTTCAATGTTATTCTAAATAATTTATTTATGACATTTTCCCGACAGTAGTAATTTAAATATGAAAAATTAATTTTGTAATAAGGAACATTCCATGAGAATGCCACTCACGATTTCTTGGAGGAGTTTTCATCTTTGGTTCTTAGATTTATTACAGGACAGAGTAGCATGAATGATCTTTATTAATACCATTTTATGACTGTAGCAGATACCTGGTAAATTCTACGTTGCATATTTAACATTATTCCATTTTAAACATTTTCATTTGTCAGAGGTTGCAGGTAAAAAGGGGGGATTTTAAGTTCTCCCTATGGCATAAATGATGGAGAAAACAGACACAAAGAATTTATGCGCAAATAGGAATCAAGAAGTGAACTTCAGCAATAGTCCAGACAAGTTTGCAGCACCCTGAAGTGCAGGCCAGGCACTTTGGTACAGCTGAACTGGGAAATATGGCCTTGACCCTCTCGTCTATAGAATTAGCAGGAAAAGGGGGAAGAATTCCTCTCAGCACTTTTGTCTCAAATTTAAATACATTGGATCTTTATTATATTGTACATTTTTTGGTCATGTTTTAGGTGAAGTCTTAGTATCTTTAATATCCTGATTTCTTCTTATTTGATTCTCTTGAGTTTGGTAGAGACAACAGTGGAGTGGGGACGGCATGATTTGTAGTTGTCAGATCTAACTACAGATTTGTTCGAGTGCCACAGCAAACCCTGACCCTGATCAAGTTATTGAGCCTACCTTGGTCACAATTTTTGTGTCTATATATTAGAAATAAAAATATTTACAGGATTAGTTTAAGGAATAGGAAATATATAGAAAGCAACTCACACATAGTAAGTGTGCAATAAACTGTAGCTTTCATATCTCAAGTTTATTGTCCCTTCTCAATTGTAGATCTCTTTACATTCATATTTGGTGAGCACACTTCAGACAAACAAAAATCAAAATTATGACTCAAATGACCTATGGGTATATAACACAAAACATTTTAGGTTAGGCTTTTCCTAAAACCCTGAATGCTAAATTTTTTGTAGCAGTGCATGGTACATTATAAGTGCTCGGTAAATGTTATTTATGTAGTAGTATTTATTTTCATCATTATTTCATAAATTTAAGCTTTCTCTGCATATATTTTGTTTTAAATTATGCAAAAATGCTTATATTCTGTCCATGTCATTTAGATTTCTATGCTTGAAACTGTACCTGGAGCTTGGGCTAAAATAAGAATACTAAGAAATTGTCATGAACAGACAAGAATTACTTTAGCATTGATTGTGTGGAATTCTATTCAGATTGAAATCCAAAAACACCTGTTCTGCTCAGAAGTTTATGTTCTCTTACTATATTATTTCATGTATAATTCTCAAACTTTTACTCTTATGTTTTCCAATTACATGATTATAAATTAATGTTTAAAGATAAAACACATGTATCAGTATTAAGATTGGTTTATTTTGGCTGGGTGTGGTGGCACACGCCTGTAGTCCCAGCACTTTGGGAGGCCGAGGCGGGTGGATCATGAGGTCAAGAGATCGAGACCATCCTGGCTAACACGGTGAAACCCTGTCTCTACTAAAAATAAAAAAATTAGCTGGAGGTGATGACAGGCGACTGTAGTCCCAGCTACTCGGGAGGCTGAGGGAGGAGAATGGCATGAACCCAGGAGGTGGAGCTTGCAGTGAGCTGAGATCACGCCACTGCACTCCAGCCTGGGCGACAGTGCGAGACTCTGTCTCAAAAAAAAAGCACAGATTGGTTTATTTTATCAGAGACCCAGAGAAAAAGAGGCTTAAATAAGATGGCATTTAATTTTTCCTAATGACGAGTTTGGAAGTAGGAAGGTCAGGGCTGGCATGGTAGCTCAGTGATATCAGAGACCCTGGCTCCTCCTTCATCATTGCTTTGAATTCTTAACATTTAAGTGTCTCATGATTCACTATGGCAGCCTGAGCCCCAAACGTCATATCCTCCATCCAGCTAATAGGAAAGAAGAAGGACCAAAGATGGTGAGCCCCTGCCTTTTAAGAACACCTCTCAGAAACTATTTTGGACATTTCATCTTACATGTCATTCATCAGAACTTAGGCACATGGCCACATCTATCTGCAGAAAATAATGGAAACTTTCATCTTTATTCTTGGTAGCCAAATGCCTAGCCAAGATTTAGGGATTTATTATCCAGGAAGAAGAGGAGACCAGATGTTGGGGACAACCGGGAATATCTGTGACCTTTGGGATTGACTTGAGCCTTTATCTTTCTTCTCTCTCATGTTTTCTTTTGTCTTCTTTTCTAAATAGATCCCATGCGAGGCCCAAGAAAACTAGAAGTAGTGGAGGTCAAATCTCGGCAAATCACTATCCGCTGGGAGCCATTTGGATATAATGTAACTCGTTGCCACAGTTATAATCTCACTGTCCACTACTGTTACCAAGTTGGAGGACAAGAACAAGTGCGAGAAGAAGTAAGCTGGGATACAGAAAACTCACACCCTCAACACACGATCACTAACCTGTCACCATACACCAATGTCAGTGTGAAACTGATCCTCATGAACCCAGAGGGCCGGAAGGAAAGCCAAGAACTCATAGTGCAGACAGATGAAGACCGTGAGTACCTTTGAATGATATGTTTATGTAAAACATGTTCTTTCAAAAAGCAACTTTTGTTTCAAGATCTTTGCTGTGCAGATGGAAGAAAGAACTACTTATATTGTTGAACAACACAAATATGTATCTGTACTCTGTATTCTTAAGTGCTGATTGAAAGAGGGAAAAGGGAGTAGAGATATAGAAATGTCATTCTTTATTACTCATATAATTACTTTTCTATATATAATCATTCCATATTGGTCTCAATAGTTCTTCATTCAAGTTTTATTTCATTGGGCTGAAAAATTGTTGTTTTGGGTATTAGATTATTTATATAAAATGTTTATCTAAATATATTTAAATGGAATTCTGAAACATTTTTCATGGTTCAGATAAAATTTCAGCACAAAATAGAGGCTGCCCTTGCTTTTCAACACAGTCTTGAGAAACTGTAAGTTGGTGGTCATGAAATAGGTCATTTTTCTCCACAGGAACAATGTTGAAACCGGATGTTACTTTAATAAACAACTACTTAACAAATAAACCATGCATGTCACCAGTAACACATCAAAGAAGCAAATATACAGGAAACCTCCATAATAATTTAAAACAGTAAAATTATGCCTTGAATCTCATAGCATGGATATAAATGTTTCTTTACACAGATGATACAGGGAACCCTTGTATATAATAGCATATTCATATAGTACATAAAATACAATGGTAGTATATCATACATCTGACCTAAAAATCATTTTTCAGGCATCAAAATAAGTGACAAAGAATGTAGGAAGCCCATTAAACGAATGAACTGACTATTCCTAAGAAAAATAGTTGTTTATTTAGCTTTTTGTTTCTTCATGTAACTGATAATGTAATTTTGACCATTGATTAAATCATGAGTTAAACATTTAGACTACTTTATCGTTTCATTTAAAGAGCTAAAAAAGTATTTTTGAGTGTTTCTACCTACCCAGCACCTGCGTATTTCTGTAGAAGAAAAACATAGAAATAGCTGGAGTAGATGACGAGCTCACTGCACATCCTCTCTTTCCTCTTTTATTGTCCCTCAGGTCCTGCTTGTGTTGGTTCCTCTCAAGCAGTTGTTTGAGAGGGAGTCTAAGTTTGATGGAAGCCACTCAGGCAAGGCTGAGACCAGAAGCTCTATTTCTGTTTCTTCCAACTCTCTCTCATCTCCCAGAAGAGGAGAAGATGGTGTCCACATTGTCATCTAGTTATGGCTGGCTCCTTCCTGCCCTACATTTCTCTATTGCCTCTGGTCCTGACATCTGTTGTTTCTACTTCCAAAGTTTTAGATTGTTCTTTTCTGTCAATTTCCATTGCCTGTATTCAAATCCTTATTATTTTATGCTGAAATATCTATAATTGTTTCTACCTTTTCTTTGTGGTTCCAGCCTTTTTCTATTCTAATGCCCCCCCCTACTCACTCACTAACTGATCTTAAAAATATATTTTCATCTTGGCTGTCTCTCTACAAGAGTCTTGAGTGGCTCTTCCACTTAATCTTCATTCCAGTGCCTTGGCTGTCAAGGTCTTCTATATTCTTGGCTCATATTCTAGGAGTAATAACTTCTCCTTCACAGCAGCTTGTTCTGCAAAGCCATCCCTGAATGCTGGTCCCTGTGCCTGCTCTGTGCATCCTGGGCTTCCCATTGTTGCCTGATTGTTCTCCTTGGCCAGTCGGGGCCTCTCCTGGCCACTTCTCAGGCTCGCCTACTCTGCTACCCGCTGAAGCTCTCCTCACATTTCAGGTCCTTCACATAGCTGTCTCCAGCTCTTCAGTCCGTGTTACTCACATCCTTCTGACCTTATTTGTACTTCATAAGATCCTTAAATCTCTGACCCTCAATTTCCTGATCTGAGAAGTGAGAATAATAACAATTCTTAGATACATTAGGGATAGAAGAAATTTACATGGAGAGCTGGTTGTAGCTGTCAGAAAGGGGCCTTTCTTAGTATTGTAATGATTCATAGCCACTCATGATTCTTCTTTGCTCCCTCATTATGTTATTTATATGTATTTTTTCTTTTTATTGTAAACTACTTGACAAGAAGTACTGTCTGTTTTTCTTCTATAGCAATAGGCGTGATATTGAGTAAGTAATAAACACCCCAAAATACCTTATATCTTTAAATGAAATAATAAAGTATTGTTGATAAGCATTTAATTCATGTTTTAATAAACAATAATGGTTACATCAATGAGAGAAATAAAATGCAGTCACTTCCAGATATATATTGCTAAAGCATGAACCTATTGAACACTGTGGGTTTCAAATTGAGAACTGTCATGAGCTAGGAATTCTGTTAAATTCCATCAAAACATGAGGACGGAATTACTTTGTTTGTTTAAATTATCTTGCTAGTCCCTGAAGCTGGAGCATGCATTACTTCCAAATAAAAATCTATTGTTTTCCTAGCACACTAGCATTTCATTAATTAGAAAAAACTTTAATTTCAAATTGTATTTTGTAACCCCTCCAAAAAAAAATACTTCAGAAAAGGCAGAGAGAAGAAAGAAATGGAATAATTGTCAAACAATATCCAGTTTGAAGAGAAAAGAATTGAGGAGTCACTTTGTCCATCAACAAAGGTTATAATTCATTGAACATTGTGAGTTTTATTGTAGTATAATACTTTTATTGAAATATAGTTTGTTTCATCAGAAATTGTGTGGGAAAGAATTTACCTTTCATTAATGTTAGTATAATCCTATACAGCCCAGGGATAAGTTGTACAAACTTAGGTATTATGGCTTTATATCCCAGATCCTGAATTCCCAGAGCTTCTAAAAATAGGTACTAGACCTAAGTTACTATGAGGTACTGTCTTCCCTAACTTAATTAGTAGTATATTAATTATTTATTCATATTGTTTTAATTTACATTGTCTCTGACCTTAAAGTGATTATCTGAATCCCCATTAGGGTTTCCTGTCAACTATTCTACTGCCATCTACCACAGGGTCACCACCTGTACATTCTAATAAGTCCATCCTTCTGAGATACCCTCTTCCCAACATGATTTTGAATACCTCCTATGTCATATTACTGTTAGTATTTTCTTTTATACGAATTGAATGAAACAAATATTTGTTTTTGCTAACTCTTCACCTTCTTTACATCTGCACATGGATTAACACATATTTTCAAATAAGAAATATCATTGGCTGCTCCGCCTATGGAGTAGCCATTCTTTTATTCCTTTGCTTTCTTAATAAACTTGCTTTCACTTAAAAAGAAAAAGAAATATCATCACAAAATAGAGTCAGTCACTCATCTTAGTTATCTTGATGCTGTGAGAAAACTGATGATGTCATCATCGTAAACACTTTGAAGGTTAAGAGGAAGAGACTTAGTCGAGTTTTCTCAGGCATGGCCTGTTTTAGTTCAACTTCTAATTATGATGAACATTTTAGTCTCAGAGCTTGGAATTCCAGTGTTCTTAGGACTCACCAGTGTTGTCATTTCTAATGTTTTTTGTTGCTTCAATGTAGTCATATATAAATTTCTTCAACATAGGACTAACAATTATTTTCATATTTATGTGCTATTTAGAGTTTGAATGTTAAAATTAACTTGGCTGGGTATAATAACTCATGCCTATAATCCCAGTACTTTGGGAGGCCAAGGCAGGAGGGGATCACTTGAGCCCAAGAGTTTGAGACCAGCCTGGGAAACATAGTGAGACCCTGTCACTACAAAAATTAAAAATAAATTAGCCGGCATGCTGGTGCATACTTATGGTCCCAGCTACTCAGAAGGTTGAGGTGAGAGATGACTTAAACCTGGGAGGTTGAGGCTGCAGTGTGCAATGCTAGCCCCACTGCACTCCAGCCCAGATGACAGAGCAAGACCCTATTTCCAAAAAACAAAAAATCAACTTAATCCAACTTCGTTTTAGGAATGAGGCAAATGTGACCTAAAGAGGTTCAATGATTTGTCCAAATTGCACAATTTAATCATTTGTTAGTCTTAAGTCAGAACCCAGGCCTCCCATATGAATCAGCATTTTTTTTTCTGCCAAACAACACTTGACTTTAATTGGAATAACTGTAAATGTTCTACATTTACATATAAGTAGCCTCTCATCTCAAAAAAAATAGGTGTACTATCTATGAGTCCTTTTGAAATCCTAGGCAGGCTTTCCAATCTGTGGTGGTCTTAGCAATCATTAAAAAATTACTCATATCCTTTCACAATCTAAAACATTTTTTCCAACCCCTTTTAAAAAAGTTTTTTGAGATATGTTTGTCCATTCACCATTTGATAAATATTTGGGTTGTTTTCACTTTTTGGCTATTATGAATAATGCTGCTATGTATATTCATGAACAAGTTTTTGAATTAACATTTTTTTTTACTTTTCCTGAGTACATACCTAGGAGTGAAATTGTTGGGTTATGTTGTAAATCTACTGGTGTTTAACCAATTGAGGCACTGCCAGAGTGTTTTCAAAGTAGCGGCATGACTTTACCTTCCCTCCAGCAGGGTATCGGGTTTCCGATTACTCTTCCTTCTTGCCAGCACTTGTTATCATGTCTTTTCGTTATAGTAATGCTAGTGGGTGTGAGGTGATATCTCATTATGGTTTTGATTTACAGTGCTTGCTAGCTAATGATACTGAGTATCTTTTCCTGTGCTTATTGGCTATTTGTTTGTCTTTTTTGGAGAACTGTTTATTCAGGTCCTTTGCCCATTTCTAATTGTACTATTTGTTATCTTATTATTGGGTTTTAATATAGTTCCTTTTATATTCTAGATACAAATCTCTTATATATATGATATGCAGAAGCCTTCTCCCATTCTGTGTCTTGTCTTAATAGTGTCCTTTGATGCCCAAAAGGTTTTCATTGTGATAATGTACATTTTATCTAGATTTTCTTTCATTGCTTTTGCTTTTGGTGTCATGCCTAAGAAATTGTTGCCTCATCCAAGGTCATGAAGATTTATTTATATGTATGCTTTAAGAGTTTTATAGTTTTAGTTCTTACAGTTAAGTCTTTAAACTATTCAGATTTAATTGTTATATATGGTGTGAGATAGAAATCCAACTTCATTCTTGTGCATGTGGATATCCAGTTGTGCCAGTAGCATTGGTTGAAAAGATTAATCTATCCTCATTGAATTTTCCCGGTACTGTTACTGAAAATCAATGTACTGCAAATGTAAGGGCTTCTTGAGTACTGGGATTCTCAGTTCGATTCTATATATATATATATATAGAAATCTCCTATGCCAACACCACACTGTCTTGATTACTGTAGCTTTGCAGTCAGTTTTGAAATCAGGACGGGTGAGTTCTCTCCAACTGCTTATTGGTAATTCACTTCATCACCAAAAAATGTGATCATGTGCCCAAAATATGTGCATATTTATAAACAGGATAGCTATTTTGTGTATAAGATAGGCATACTAGTACACCAAATTGTATATAACATGAAGCATACTAAAAAACTACATTTAAAATGATGGGATAAATAATATTTTATAATGATATTGAATATTATTTTATAGAAAATTGGCAAATAACATCTTCATTTTTGTTAGATTTTTTTGCAAACTTATAAGAAGATGTTATGTATTTTAAGTTTTGAAAAATGGCATCAAACTTCCCCCAAACCATGTATAGTATTAACAAATAGAATAATGTTTAAAGACTATATTGTTATTTCATCTATATCAACTTCTGCTTTGTATGTATTTTAATAGATATATTAGTACAGTAGCTCATATATATTTTTAGCATGGTTTTATCATTCAGTGTTATGGTTATAACTTGAATCTATGCGATATATAACTGTTATTTACTTTCAATCTTTTCAGTACTTTATTTTATAACATAACTTACTAAACCATTTGACTTGTTTCTCATTTATTATTATTACAAAAATCACTGCTTTGTGAACATTTTTGTGTATGTCTCCTGTTGCATATATGCAAGAATTTTACTAGGGAATATACCTGCATGTGGGACCATTGGGTCATATGTTCTGTGCATCTTCAGCTTTACTAAATACTATTAACAATTTTCCAAGGTGGCTCTACCAGTTTACACTCCCACAAGGAGTATGTGAGAATTCTCATCACTTCAAATCCTTCCTCATTTCTTTTGGAAGAGTAAAAACGTTTATTTAATAGATGGGACTAAGCTCTGTCTAATTGATTAATACTTCTAAGAAAAAAATGATAAAGTTATTCTTTTAATCAAGACAGTGTAGCTAAAATGGTTTAAGGTTCCAGATTTTTAAAGAAAAATTGAGTATATGTGCAGACTATTAAAATCTTTTCTCTCAATAGAAGGTTAAAAGCTACCAAGTCTAGAAAAATCTACTTTTTAATTGTTTATTACTTAAACATTTATTTCCTCCCACCCTCCTTTAGTCCCAGGTGCTGTTCCCACTGAATCCATACAAGGAAGTACCTTTGAAGAGAAGATATTTCTTCAGTGGAGAGAACCAACTCAAACATATGGTGTAATCACTTTATATGAGGTAGTATATATGTTTGTTAGTAATTTTTAATTAGAAATACTCATGACAATGTAGGCTATCTAGTATTTAAAAATGCATACTTACATAATATATTTTAAGAAGTTTAATGCTTTCAGTAGTTATAATGGTTGTTATATAGAAGAAAATTGTAAAAATAAGTTTTTGAATTATATATAATTTGAGGATTTAGCTTTACAATGAGTTGGACCTTTCCAGATTATATGTTATTATATGTTAAGAGACAGCATTACATTTAAAAATTATCTTCATTAAAAACAATAAGTATTTTGAAACATGCATTGATTATAAGACAAACACAGAATTCTATTCTTGCTTAGCTATTAAATATTTTACTACTGAATTATAGAAGGACACTGATTATCCAGTTAGCAAAGTCAATAAATATTGTCTCAGGGCTAACAATAGAATAATATCTTTTGGTTTCTTAGTATTACCAAAACATCCTTTCGACTTCTGTGACATAGTTTTGTCTACTGAGGCATATCAAATGGTTGAATGATAGATAGCAGGGAAGAATTTGATGAATTGTTCAAGGAAAAAAGTAACGGCAATAACAGGGTGGCATTCATCATCACATCTGTGCAAGCATCATTTCACTATGCCTATTGTCATAGAAACAAGCAGGTGTGTTTTTTTAAGCTAGCATTTATTTGAATGCAAATTCAACAAAATTATATGTTGTAAAGTTTCTAAAAATCGTGGCAAATTCTCATATGGAACCTCTGCTTGAATACCTTTCAGAACTACTGACAAAAGCCTGTAAAGATGAGCTGTCAGACAGTGATCACCAGTAAACCCCTTCCCTGACCCAACTAGCCTCACATTTATGTTTCCTTATAATTTTTGAAAATTGGTATTGAAACACACACAAAAATTAATTCAAAGCTAAGTGAAGAAAGATAAAAGAAAAAAGTTGATTTTTGTACTGTTATTGATGCTGTTCGTTGGCTGCTTCATTATAAAAGAATTGAATATTATGAAAATTCATGGCTCAGCTTTTATAGAGCTAAGTGTTATAAACAAATCAAACAAGTTCATATTATTTTTTCTCAGTGATGAGAATCTTTTAGTTTATATTTTTGGCCCCATTGCCATTTTTAGGTCTCAGTTTTGGGGATTCTTACCTAGTAACAGGATGTTAAACTAGGAAACATGCAATCTTTGAAATCAACTTTAATTTCCAAGCCATAAGTTCACCTGTCCTAAAAGCCATATGTTGCTATCTAGACAGACAGAAAATATTTAATAGAGTCTTTTTTTTAATCCCACAAGAGATATATCTCTGTGTTGTAAGTCACTTTAACATGAAAACAATGGGAATAATAATTTAAAGGAAAAACCCATTAGTCTCTCTGATTCTGCAGCCAGGACAACCCAGTTGAACACTGATCTAAATACTACTACAATGGGGATGCATGAATGTGTCGTAAATCAGGGTTTTAAAACTCAGATATGTGTAAGTAGAACAGATTGGTTCAGTTTTGTAGGGACCAAAGGGGAAATATATGATCCAGGCCGAAGTGATTAAATACAAGCTTTCTGGCCAACGAATCTTTCTCCCTTTCCTGTGTTTTCTACAAGTAGGAAGGAAGGGAGTCCCCAGCTCCCTCGAGGTAGGTCTTAGGTGGAGTCTCAGGAGGAGCTCTTCTTGAGCTGAAATGCACCTGTGAGCTACGATTCACCCAGCCTATGCCAGAGTTTACAACAGGCACATACAGCTTCCTCCCAGAGCTGAAGATAGATGTTGAACCAGACTCAGTCCCTCTCTGGAGAATCACAGACTTCTGAGACAAAATCATGCTAAGGAAATCAAACACTTGCCCCAAAAGAAGCAGCAACCGTGGCAACATTGTTTTCTGTCATGGAGTCACATTTGAACACTGGTAAAAACCAGAAGGTGAGATAAATTGCCATGGCTGGAAAAAAGTGTAGTAACCAATGACACAGGTGTTTCTTTAAGGAAGGCAGCACACAGGATAATTTTTGAAGGAAAGAAGAAAGCACAGATGGAATATTGTTGATGTTTGTATTAGGCCATTCTTGCTTGGCTATAAAGAAATGCCAGAGGCTTGGTAACTTATAAAGAAAGGAGGTTTAATTGGCTCATGCGTCTGCGGACTGTACAAGCATGGCACTTGCATCTGCTCCGGGCGAGGGACTCAGGAACCTTACGAATGTGGCAGAGGGTGAAGGGCAGCAGGCGCATCACAGGGCCAGAGCAGGAGCAAGAGAGAGCAAAGTGGGGGGTGCCACACTCTCCTGTGAACTCGGAGCAAGAATTCACTCATCACCAAGGGGGTGGCCCAAAGCCATTCATGAAGGTTCTGCCCCATGACCCAAACACCTCCAACATTGGGAATCTCATTTCAACATGAAATTTGAAGGGGACAAACATCCAGACCATATCAGTGCTGGAAATGAATATGCTGTAGGTTTAGGTTATTCTCAGTTCTCTCTTTGCTTACTATGAAAGATACACAAAAGCATTAATGATCAAAAACGGCTGACAGCATTGTTTTTTCCAGGAGTTATGGCAGTTCACAGCCTCACATCATTCTTCTGGTTTTCTTCCTTGCTTTCTCCTTTACACTCCTCTAACTCCATTCTCAGCCTTGCAGCGCTAGCCTTGCCTCTCTGACCTCCTTGTCTTCGTTCTGGCTCAAGTCCTTCTCATACGTTACCCTCCACCTCAGTCATTTAATTTTGTCAGTCATCTTCCTACAACCTGGGTCTGATCATTACACCTTTACTCAATAGCTATCAAAATCTCTTATTTTGTCCAGTTGTCAATTT